>NC_138185.1:147773594-148379844 GCF_964194105.1 Spermophilus citellus
TTAATATAAGAAATTATTTGTTAATTTAACAATAATAATTCATTGTCTCTGTTTCGGGCAATTTTCTGAATGATCATGGATAGAGCAATGAACAAAACAGATAAAAGTCCCAGATTTGCTTAATCAACATTTGGTTTACTTCACTGACATTAAGTAAACTATATAGCTATAGGGTAATAGGTTTAGGTGGAGAAAAAATAATGAAAGACAGGTTTATGTGAGTGTGTGTAGGAATGTCAGGGTTGCAACTTATTCCACTCCCTTGCCACCCAGTTTTATTAAGGTTCAATGTTGAATTATATATCATTCTAAATATTTATCACATTCTAACTTTTTAAAAAAATTGTAACTGAATCACAAAAACATAACATAAACTTCCACATTTCTGCTATAGGTATGGTTTGTAGACCCCACCCTCCCTTTGGCCATTAAACATTAAATTTCTGTGAGACTAGATTCCAGGCCCTCAAATATTTAAAATATTAAATGCTATGCTCCCATTTTATTCTTTTTTTAATTTTTTTATTGGTTGTTCACAACATTACAAAGCTCTTGACATATCATATTTCATACATTAGATTGAAGTGGGTTATGAACCCCCAATTTTACCCCAAATGCAGATTGCAGAATCACGTCGGTTACACATCCACAATTTTACATAATCCCATTTTATTCTTGAAAATTTTGGTCACCACTCATTTTTCAAAATTACATCAAATTACAAGTTAAATCCTTAGAATTTCCAAAAGAGAACTGAGAACTGCTATATGGTGGGTTTTTTTTTTTTTTTTTGTACCTGGGATTAAACTCAGGGGCACTCAACCACTGAGTTACATCCCAAGACCAATTTTGTATTTTACTAGAGACAGGGTCTCACTGAGTTGCTTAGCGCCTTGCTGTTCCTGAAGCTGGCTTTGAATTTGCAATCTTCCTTTCTTAGCTTCCCAAACTGCTGGGATTACAGGTGTGCGCCACTATGTCTGTCTATATAGTGTTTTTATCTGGCTGGTAGATAATATTTTTACTTAGATATTTTGGAGGTACCTCAAACTCAACTCCAAAACTGATATAATGATCAAAGATATTCATTATCTCTCTCCTCCACCACTATTGTAGCTCTTCATCTTTGAAGAACAATTTGGATTATGTAAATCATTTGACTCTGGGGTCTCCCAGACATTGATCTCTGAGGATTCTGAGAGCTTAGTTGCTCTGTCTTGTCAGGCTATATATGTTTTACTTTCTTGTCCAATTATATTGCTAAACATTAAAATACCAACAGAAGCTCCAGTGCATCCTCTACATTCCATTCCTGTTTCTCACTGTCCCTGTTAGGTAGCAGCAACAATTGACAGTCAGAATAAATCACTCTGACTAGTGCAATGAATCTTTTGTCTATTGGCATATTCAGATGATCCACCTGGGAATCAAGCCTGGGGTCCTTTCTTTTCCAGTCAGAAGGTTGTGTGAAACCTGTTCCACTTCCCACCTTGAAGCCAGAGGTATGAACTGAAGAAAAGCTGTGGTACAGCAAAAGTGTTTCTGTGTCTCAAGGAAGTGCTTCTTAATGTATCAAATAATTTGCAATTCCATCAGATGGCAGGAAACGTAATATCAGGACAAATTTAAGTTGAATGTATAAAGTTTGGTCAATAACTAACTTAAACAAAATTACAAATATAAAAATACCCTTGTAATTACAAAATAATTTATCGAGTTACTTTTATTGCTCCTTTCATATAGTTGAGAATAATGGAAATTGCATGAATTTTCCTTAAGACCCACAGATGGAAATGAGTGTTAACATCATGAATACTTTAAACTCAACATTAAAGTCATTTTCAATGAGTTTCTAAATTATTTAGTTTCTTCCTCTTACAGTAATTTTTAGGTGATTGTCCAGCTATTTGACTTATATTTCTTGTGCAAAGTATAATATAAACCACTCCTTCCTGCACAACTCACATAAATCCCACCTTTTAAACTATAAAACTTTACTAAAATACATAAAATAATACATAAATAAATCAAAAATAATTTAGATAATATTCTTAATTAGGAAAAGTGAACATTATTTATGATATTATTTCTTCCTAAATTCATGAATAAATCTTAAACAATCAAATTTCAGTAATTATCCAAAAAAAGCTTTTTTGAAGTGTAAATAAACCAAATTATAGTTTATCTTAAAGAATAAACAGGCAAAAAAATATAGGAAAGAGATCTAATAAAAAATACCTACATTTACTAGCTATTAAACATTTGGAGCTGGGTGTGTAGCTTAGTGATATAATACTCTCCTACCACGTATAAAGCCCCAAGTTCAATCTCTAGGATGGAAAACAAACAAACAAAACAACAAAAACAAAAAAAAACCCAAAATATGTAATGCTAAAAATAATAAATCCTGCCTTTTAAGTCTGGAAAATATTTTCAATCCAGGTTCTCATGGTGAGTGCTGTTTAAGATGACAATGGAACCTCATTCTAGCAATAATCCTTAAAATATGATTACATTGTAGATACATATCACCCTTTTCTTGCTGAGGTAAATTGCATTTGAAAGATATAGTTAGTTTGTCTCTCTTTTTATTTATATTTTATGAACACCCTGTTCAATTCTGAAGATTTTCCTCAGAGCATCTTTCATCTCCTTGTTCCTCAGGCTATATATTAGAGGATTACATAGAGGTGTTATCACAGAATAAAATAAGGTAATGATTTTTTGCATTTTTACTGTGTGTCCTGATTCAGGGCCAACATACATCATCAAAATAGAACCATAAAAAAGGGTGACAACTGCCAAATGAGAAGCACAAGTCAAGAAAGCCTTGCGTTTGCTTGCTGCCGAGGGCATCCTCACTACAGCTAGAATCACCAGAGCATAAGAAGAAAGAATAAACAGCAAAGTGCCAATCATGAAAAAAGAATTGAAGGCAGAGTAAATGAACTGGGTGGTGGAGTCTTCAGAACAGGACAGCATCATCAATGGGACAGGATCACACACAAAATGGTTGATGATATTTGGTCCACAATAGGATAACCGTGAAATAAAAATAAATGGAGTTAGAAAGAGGATGAACCCACATGACCATCCAAAGATGACGAGGCCAGTGCACAGCTGTCTGGTCATGATGCGTGGGTAATGCAGGGGACGGCAGATGGCAAGGTACCTGTCAAAGGCCATGATGCAAAGGAAGAAGCCCTCGTCATAACCAAAGGAGAAGAAGAAGTAGAATTGTGCAAAACAGCTCACAAAAGAGATGGACTTGCTTGTGGAGAGGAAGTTGGCCAACATGTTGGGGACGGTGGAAGTGACATAACATATTTCCAGGAGAGAGAAATTGCCCAGGAGGATGTACATGGGGGTGTGAAGGCGCTGGTCTCCCCTCACAGCACAGGCGATGGCTGCGTTCCCCATCAGGGTCAGAGTGTAGGTCATGGAGAAGAGCCCAAAGTAGAGGAGCTGCATTTCTGGGCTGGAGGGAAAGCCCATGAGGATGAAGTGGGTAACAGAGGGTGTGTGTTCTTGGTTGGACCCGTTCATTGTTGTAGAAGTCACTGAGATGACAGAGGTTATTGCTGTTTAATGTTGAATGTTTTTTTTTTCCTGGAAGCACCAATTTTTTATTATTCATTTTATAAGGTAATAAACAAAGTGTTGCTTGAGCAGCAAAACTGACCTGAAAACTTGCAAGACTCAGTTTTGAACAAACAATGTTATTTTTAAAAGTCACAATAATAGCTAGGAGGAAAAAATATGAATTGGAGGCAAATTTTACTTCACTAAGAACCCTATATTAGATATCACTTTAGCTGCATTATTGTACTACTTTTCTGCATATGTGGAATTATTTGAACACTATATGAATACTTCATAACTTTTTTATTATTTATAACATAGAAATATAATAAAATACTAAATCAAGATATTTTAAATATGATATTTCAAGAGCTTTGTAATGTTTTGAACAACTAATAATAAAAAAATTAAAAAAAATAAGAGACCATGTCTCAATATATTGCCTAATAGGGCACACATTAATATTTATTTTCACTTGTGATTACTCATGGTGTTTTATAATGATAATAAAAAAACCTCTGTCACTCTAGGATAAATAGTCTTTTATGCTACTTTGTGTATACATACCAATGTTTAGTATTAAAAAAAAAAACACTTTTCTTTTTTCTTCCTTGTAGGCAGCTGCATGTAGTGTTAGGAAGTTTCTATGCCTTGGCCTCTAAACCGATCTGCCTATATATTTTTATATACTTCCAGGTGAATATATGAATATGATGTACCATTTTTGGAAATTGGTCTTAGGTAGGACAGCTGGTGTGAGTGAATATGGCTAAGTTTAATATGCTTGTACTTGTTAACCATAGGTATAGTGAGCTGCAAGAGTAATTGAAAAATTGGTTAAGTTTTATGATTATGGGACTCATAGTAAAATTTTAGTACATTTTTACTGATATTTGACTTAAATATCTTTGTATTTTATAAATAATACTCAGTAAGTGAAGGAATGCTGATTAGAGAAATCCTGGTCATATTTGTTTATGGGAGATAATATTAGAGTTTCTCATGCCATACTACACAGAGATGATTGACTCTTTCTTTGAGAGCCATCGAGATATTACTAAAATTGGAAGAACTACTATTTAAGACTCTCATTGCCCTTGAACCTGCATGAAAACTAGTGTAGCAAATTAGGCCAGCTGAATCCTGTCCCTTACTATGTTGTTTCAATAACTTATAATTCAATGTATAATCTTTTTGTTCTTTAGACATTCTTTTATCCTACTTACTTAGGATCCTTCTCTTAGTCATTTCAGTTAATTAATTTTATGTAGAGACGTATCACTGACAAAGGATTTGTTTCAAATCATTGGTACTTGCCTTTCTTGTTTCAGAATATCCTGAGGATAATACTTGTCCACTATTACAGTTTAGAGTAAGTCCTGTAGTGCAACAACAACAACAAAATAGAATTCAAAAGCCATATATAAGCTTGGGAAAGATGTTATCTTTGGAAAAAGAAATATGCCATATTTATTCATCAAGTTAAAAAAATCATCAAAATAAATAAATTTGATTTTTTCAGTTAATATGCATCCTTTCTTAAAATCCTAAGCCTTTTTATATGTGTCTATCTGTGTGTGCATATATATATAAATAATAACTTATAATGTATATATATATACGCACACACACACACATATATGCACATATACATATAATGTATTTTAGAGGGAAATGATAACTAAGTAAAAATACTCATCAGAAATCGCTTTAATTTTTTGCCAGTTTTATTCTAATGAAATACTTTCAGTTTTCTCAAAGAAAAGAAGAAAATATTTCTATTATTTTTGCAAAACATTGAGCATGTGTGGCCCACATGTTATAAAGTTTCCACTCACTCCTTGGAGGAACACTGAGAAGGTCGGAGATGGGGAGAGAAAATATTATTCCATGGAGCAAAAGACAAGTGGGAGACTTCCAAGAAATGGGATCATCCAGTTTGTAATCACTTTCAGATTGCAAAGAGTGAGCACTAAATACAGTTTCACTAACTTCAGGGTACATGTGATGAAGTGAAAGTCCAGTTGAAGGTAGCATGTATATTTATTTGCTTGCATCATTGCCTTTTGGGATTTGGGGCTCTCTCAATTCAAAATGAGGTCATTTTTGAAATTACAATCAAATGCCAAATTTTACTGTTCCCCAAAGAAAAATAAAGATGTAGAAGAAAATTCTTTATTTCATTTCTAGTGTTCACAAGTTACAGACGGTTCCTGGGGAAAAACTAAATAGTAAAAGAGATGCTTCTACTAGCTGCCATAGAAAGCGCTATTAGGTTCCCTATACCCATTTCAAAGAAGAAATCATTCTTTGCTTATCAAATATCTGTATTTGTATAGTTTGTTGGAGATTTTTGAGTTGAACATTGTGTAGAGCACAAAAAATTGACAGTTCAAAAAATTTAATTTGCATCCTCTTATTCCACAAGTATTTATCAAATGTGTATGAAGTGCCAAATGCCTCTCAGATCCTGGAGTTATGTAGAAATCAACCCCACAACTCCTACTGTCACAGTTATTATATTCTGTTAAAGAGAGAAGAAAACAAAGGCCTAAATAAGATAATTTTATAGTATATTGAAAATAATAAGGAGAAAAATGGAGCATGGCGTATGGCAGGGAAGTTGGAAGTTGGAATGGGAGATCATGATTTTACAGTGACAGGAAAACTGTCTGGGGAATGTGACATTTAAGCAATGTCCCCAACTGGAAGAACAGCCTGTGGATATCTGGAGGAGCTGTGTTTCAAGCCCAAACAACAATTGTCAGAGGAACCCACAGGCAGAAGAAAGCATAATAGAATGATAGCATAACGGCCAGCAGGCTGGTGTGGCTGTGGCAGGGTAAGCAGTGGGGACAGCAGTGAGATACCAGGCAGAAGGACACTGGGTGAGGCAGATCGCTTAGGATAGGCCATTTGTAAGGACTTTGCTTTCAGTGTAAGAAAGGGTCAGTATTTGAGCAGAAAACAAAATGGTCTGGCTTAAAGTTTTCTTTTTAAGTTTTAAAACCTTGAACCTTAAAAAATAGTGTATATAATAAAGCTCATTGAATTATTAAAAAATACACCCATTTAATTACTGCCTGTGTCAAAGTAATAAAACATTATCATGTATCCCCCATATCCTTACTGGGATCTTCTAAGTACAACTTCTCTCTTCTTCCCAAAGTAACCACCAACCTTATCATAAAGGTATCGGGGAGATCAGTTGGAATAGAAGAAGATTGAGAGGGAGAGAGGAGGGATGGGAAAGAAAAAGAAAAGAAGAATGAAATTGACAAGATTACACTATGTGAATGTATAAATATACCACAGTGAATTCCACCTTTACATTTGTTTATAAAGCACCAAATAAATGAATGAGCGAAAGGAAGACCGGTAGGGTAGAAGAAGGGGAATAGGGGAAGGTAGGAGAGAGAAATGGGGAGCACCAGGGACTGTAATGGAGAAAATTAAATTCCATTCATGTATGAGTTTGTTAAATTGAAATCAAGTATTACATTTAAGTATAGTGCACTAATAAAAGCAAAGGAAAAAAAAAACTATCATCCTTCTGTAAATTTGTATGTTTTAGAAATATGTATAAATGAAATGATATATGTGCATAGTATCTGGAATCTTTCACTCATACATTTCTGATATTTATCTGTGCATGTTCATACATTAAAGTAAAATGACACTTCATGGATTTTCATCACTGTATAATATTTCTTTACCTGTGAACTTTTGTATAACTATAGTTCATTGATTTTCATGGTCATTTAATATTCTTTTGAATGCTTATACCACAAAAATAGATCTATTGCTGATGGGACATTTGGGTTACTTTCAGTTTTGAATTGTTATAGAAAATGCCACTGTGAATAATATGCATATAGTTAAGCATATACTTTCAAGAATTTATGTTGTATGTATATGAAATTGTGGGATCCTAGAGAATGCATGTGTTCAACTTTAAGAGATAACCTGCTAGAGATTATTTTTAAAATGTTTACTCCAAGGTATACTCCCATGAGTAATACATAACAATTCCTATTATTCTGTATCTTGCCAGTTCTTGATTATGTCAGTTTTTAAAACAAAAACATTTGGGAAGATATGTACCCATATCCCATTCAGCTTTAATTTGCATTTCCTTTATAATTAGTGTGTTTGAGCACATTTTCTTATATTTGTTCATTGTTTGGATGTATTCTTTTTCAGTCTTGCCTGTTTTTCTTTTTATTGAGCATATATTATTACTTTAAAACTTTAAAAAATGTATTCTGAAGGATCTGTTTTCTCTGCTCCAGGATGTCCAGGTTTCTCCAACCTTAGCCTCTGCTACCCTTGATCTGCAGGTGTGCAGAGATGCACAGAGAAAACAACCTTAGGACATTTTGGAAGCTGGGAAATGAAATCCAGGAAGTAGAGATTTCAAGATGATGGAATAGAGGCATCTAGCCTTTCCCTCCTCTCTACAAAAGAGAATCAAAGCAACACATGTATGGCCTCATTTTGAGGTAAGTGATCATGGGAGACCACCGGAGATCAGCATGAGAGAGGCTGGGAGCTTGTAAGTCACAGAGACCAGTGACAATGACATAACGAGAGAAACAAAATATCCTAGCACCTGTCTTCCCAGCTCCAAACCTGGAGTGGGGGAATGTCACCTCTTCAGGGTTAAGGGTAAAAGAGAGAGTCCCAGAAAGCTCTTTAAGTACAGATACTGGCAATGTTAGCTGTTGGAAAATTTTGTTGTCATAATAGGCCTACAGCCTAAACAGATAATAGGCCTGAAATTCACACAGTAGTCTGGCTTGGAAGACATCCCCTCCCACTCTACCTGGTATGGTAGCCAGGAGCCATCTGGAGAAAGGACCTATTGTCTGAATTTGGACTGCTCTATGGGTCTGAAGCCCCTGTATATGCCTATCTCTGGGTCTCCATAGATATTCCACTGCATTGGGTGAGTGGATACCTGCCTAACAAGCCTGACTGGGACCATCAGAGTGACTCTGACCTGCCTTGTTAGGGGCCCTGTACTGTAGGGGATTGGTGTGGGGACATGGAGGGGGTTGGGAAGCATTGCCTTAAAGAACCAGGGGATGAGGAATCTTGCCCTCTGAGATCAGAAGTGTGGCCAGTCTCATGCAGGTTCATGTTTGTGCCAAGACTGAAGGCAGTAGCAGTTCTCTTTGCTCCTTCCTCCTGCCCTGTGCACAGGTACCTGCTACTAACAGGGTGGGGAAGGAATATCATGGTTCCCTGACTGCTCCCCACAGGAATGTGCTGAGGGGACCTTGAGCAACACTGTGGGAGCTTAGCCAAAAGAGGTATATAGAGAAAGTTTGCCTAGCTCTGGCTACATCCTGATCCCTCTTGTGAGCATTTCAACTGAAGGAGTCAGGAAGAGAAAACCCTCAGCGGTCACCCTGTTCCTGGGTACACAAGGCCCTGAGAGAATTTTGCCTGCCTTAGTCATGCTTGGCTCCCATTTGCTTCCTGGTGGGACCTGCAGCTTAAAGATTCAGAAAAGCCCCCATAGTTGTCCCAACTCCAGGCATGCAAGGCTAGAGGGTCCAAGGTTCTGCTCCTGGATTGGCACTCTAATAGTAGCAACAGAGGGAGCACTACAGCTCCTGCTGCTGCCACACCAATTGCTGGCTGCCGCACACCTTGACTGACCCACACACTGCTGTTAGGACTATGTGTGAGCATCACAGAGAGGGTGCTTGGTTCCTGTCACCACCTCTTCTCATGAAGTACTTGGGCATGTGCCTCTGTCTGACCAGAGTCCTAGTGCTTCAGACCCCTCAGTGTTTCAGAAACACAACTGGTTCAGTCATTGCCAGAAATCCTTACAAGTAACAGAGCCAACATCAGCAGTCCCAGAGGAAACCCATCACCCAGTAGGTGTCAGCACTCCTATTGAAGGAGTAGCCAAACATTGTGCACCCTACACACTCTGCTATGTACAGCTCAGCTGCTAGAGTGTCCTACAGAGACCGTGGTCTCTGACATGTAACACATTGTCCCCAAATTCACTTACAACAGTCAAGGAAGCTAGAGGGAGATGACACTATGATGCCCAGTTGGAAATAAAGCCAACATTGCATAACAAACAACCCAAGACACGTCTTTAGGAGAAAGATGCTGATTAAGAAAGCCATCCTATGAAAGTGGTAGAGATATATGAGTCACCAAATTCTGCAGATCTCAATGTAGGAACATAAGGGATATAAAAACATCAAGATAATGTGACACCTCTGAAAGATTATGATGCTTTAGCATTAGACTCCAAAGAAATTTGAGCGAATGAAATGCTTGATAAAAAAACATTTCAATTATTATAAAAAAGCTCAGTGAGATACAAGAGAATACACTGGCAAATACTGAAGTTAAATTGGGAAGACAAAGTAGGAAATGAGTGAGAAACTCTAAGGAGATAGAGGTTTTGGAAAAGAACCAAACGAAAATCTTGAATGTAAACAGCTCAATTTGTCAAAAATTCAGTTGAAGGCCTCAATAACAGAGAAGAGACAGTGTAATAAAAAATACCTGAGCTTGAAGATAGGCCTTTTGAAATACCCCATTCAAACACACACACACACACATGCGCACACACACACACACACAAATAAAGACAGCGTTCAATATATTTGGGACATCACTAAACAAAACAAACATCCACATCATTGGATTGGGATATATGACAAAGAGGAGATAAAGATTAAGGGCATATAAAATATAATTTATAAAACAATAGGTACCTGGAATTAGGCCAGCTATCCATCAAGAGAAGAATGGATAGAGGAAATACAGTGTATATACACAATGGTATATCATTAGACTATAAAGAAGAATGAAATCCTGGCATTTGCAGCAAAATTGATTGAACTGGAGGAGGTTATCTAAAATGAAATAAGCTAGACAGAAAAAGGCAAGTACCACATGCACTCTCCCATATATGGAAAGTAACTGAAATTGATCTGAGAGTAGAAGAGTGATTAGTAGAAACTGGGGAGGGTATTGGAGTGAGAATGGGTGGTGAGGCTGGAATAAAAGTGGTTGGACATGATCAACACATGTACATATGTGGAAATATCATACCGAATGCTACTAATATATATAATTAATATGTTAATAAAAATATATTTTAGACATAAGCCTTTTATCAGTTACATCTATTACAGATGTTATCTCCTATCTGTGTGGCTTCATTTTCCATTCTCATTTTTTTTTACCTTTATTTTATTTATTTATTTTTATGTGTTGCTGAGGATTGAACTGAACGCCTTGCATGTGCTAGGAAAGCACTTTACCACTGAGCCACAACCCCAGCCCCTCAATTTTATTTATTTATTTACTTATAATTTTTTTTAATATTTTTTTTTGGTGTTGATGGACCTTTTTTGTTTTATTTATTTATATGTGGTGCTGAGAATCAAACCCAGTGCCTCATGCGTGCTAGGCAAGTGCTATACCACTGAGCCACAACCCCAGCCCTCAATTTTATTTTAATAAACAGAATTTTAAATTTTTAATTCTTCTGACTTATCAGTCCAGTTCATTTATAATTATTATTTTTTGCTTATTTCAAAGTAATGAAAACATTTTACTTTATTTTCTAGAAAGTTTAATATTTCACCTTCCACATTTAAAATCTGCAATCTGCCTTGGCTCTACTTTCTGTGTGTGGTATAAAGTTATGGTTAAATTTCACTTTTTCATATAGAAATCCATTTGACATTTAATATATATATATATATATTTAGATGGAAAAGACCTTTTTTTATCCCCACTATGAAGTTCCTTTATCATAAACTAAAGGTATGTATGTGCATGAGTTGGTTTCTGGATTCCTTGTTTGATAACATCTGGCTTTTTATACTTATTGTATCAGTAGCACATTCTCTAAATTAGTATAGCTTTATAATGAGTTTAGATATCTGGTAGTAAAAGACACAGTTGTGCCAACAGAAAGTAGATTGTTAAACTATTTAGTCTATACTAAGTTGTTTTTTCATTTTTGAAAGATAATTTATTTTATTTTTACTATTATGAAAGTAACACATGTTTATTTCAGAAAAAAAATGGAGAGCAGAAAAAGATTAGAAGTTTAAATCATTCATAGGGCTTTTACCAGGGCCATTTTTTAATTTTACATTTCTAGTCTCTTTCTGTCTTCATATTTCATACATTAAATACAGAAACAATTATTTTCATATTTGGAATTATAGCACACACCATTTGCCAATGTTTTTTATTTGATATTATATATTGGTTCTTTCCCATAGCACTAAATATCCTTGGAGCATGATTCTTAATGAATGCAGGATATTCCATCTTTCATCATTGTACTTTATCCTTCTGTTTCAGGGCACTTATTTTATGCAGTTTCTGAGAATATGAGAAAAAAAATCATATAAATAGATATGTGTGTTGTTTTGAAGAGGTTTATCCCATTTTTGCCTATTTTAACTTAACTTGGTGGCAAGGTCAGGCGTCATTGGTTAGAAGTAAGTGGAAACAGTGTAGAGCAGAGTACTGGATTGTGACTTAGAGCAACACTAGATCCAAACTTTTTGATACAGGAACTGTGATAGAACAGAAAGCCACTTAACTTTATTTATTTAGATTCCTCATGTATACTATGGGGTAAAAACCATCATTCATAAAATCCTGTCATTGGGAGAACCTCAAGAATTAGGAGAACTGAATTTGTTGGACCTTTGGTAAGTCACAAGCATGATTTCAATTTAGCTTCAGAACACTGACTGATACCCATAGATTCTTGTGCCATTCCTCTGGAATAGTATAGCTTTTTACCAAATGAGTGAATATTTTGCTTTTAACAGGGGCAGAATGAATTTATTTTGAAAAACACACATGAGATTCTAAAATCAATTTTTTGTGTATTTGCTTTTGGAGGGATATTTTGTGCTGTGAAAGGCCTAGCCGGTATCATAACTGTCCTATGAATAAATATCTTATTTCTAGTACTTTAAAATGTTTTCTCACTAGGAATCGGTATCTTCACTTGTATCATTTTAATAGATTTGAAGTAAGTATCACCTCAGACCCCCTGGTCAAGCCTGCCCTCAGACCACATGATGGCATACAGGTCGCTGCTAAGATATTCCTGTATGGTTAGGTCTCTCAAACCCTTAATCATCTCTTTCTTGTCCAGCTTTCCTTAGCCTTTCCCCAAGTTGCTCACAGAAAACATCCCACTCCACCCTCCCTTGAGGCAAATCAAAATAGTCCTCTTTTTGAAGCCACCTTGTGAGGCGGTGATAGCCACATAGCTTCCGCGGATCAGTAGGCTCCAGAAATAGCAGTAGGAGGCAAGCAGTTCCAGGTCTGGCCACCAAGTGATAGGTGGCAAGCCTTAACTCCAGATGGCACCGGGGACTCCCCAGGGCTTTGTTGCTGAGTACACAGAGGATGGCCCTGCAGTTCTCCATGCTGGCAACCAGGGCATCCATCCTGTCCTGCCCAACCCCAAAGTCCCCCTCTGGCAGGCACAGCCTCAAGCCCTCACCTGCTGGAGGAGACTTCTCCAGTGTAGGAACCAGTTCTTCCAGCACCCAGTCTTGGTCCTGCTCACAGTAGGATATAAAGACATCATAGTGGAATTGGCTTCTGGGGCCATGCCCACATAGTTTCCACCACCACACATGAAAAAGAGTCCAGAGATGGTGAAGCCAGAACCATTTGGGGCAGCCAAGGAGTACAAGGATAGTGAATAGGAGCACCAGAGTAAAGCTGGCAAGAAAGCCCTGAAACTCAAGATCATGTGCACACTGATGAGAAAGGAAGGAGAGCAGTGGAGTCTTGGAGTAGTCAGAAGCATTGGCCATGCAGATGGATCTCTCCAGCCCATACACAAAGGTGTTGGGGGCCTGTGTTGCCCAAGGCCCCACCCAGGAGCTTTCACACTGGTAGGTGAAGGTGACATCTGAGAAATAAACATATTGAGGCATCTGGGGGATTAACTCCTGAAGGCTGCTGTCTAACCCCAGGGTCCATTCAGAGTTGAACAGCAGTAGCTGCAGGTGGTCCAAGTCCCTGAAACTGGACATGGAGAGGTTCCCAAGATTCAGGTGGCTCAATGCCAGCACCTGTAACTGAGGCACTTCCTTCAGTACCAGCTCCAGCTTCGTTGACCTTGACTCATAGTGGAAATTCAGATCTCCGAGCTCGAGCAGTCGAAGCTTGGGCATCCCAAATAGTTGCAGGTTTTCTGTACTCCCATAATCAGACCAGAAGTGCAGGTGCTCCAGGACAGGAAACTAAGGGAAGGATCTCTGAGACTGTTGACTTGAGAAGCCAAAGAAACTTAGGCCTTGAAGAGTGAGATGACGCAGGGAAGGAAAATGAACTGAGGTGTTGTATGGAGACAGTACCACGTTGGAAGTTTGTAAGATCAGGTTCTCCAGGAACAAGAAGGGCTCTTCATTGAAGTTATTAAACCAGATACCTGTTTCTGCCCATATCTCTAAGCTGAGCAGAGCTGGAGGCCAGGGAGGATAGAGGTCCAGCATCTGAAGTGAACCCAGCTGCAGATGGCTCAGCCTCTGGGGACCTTGGAGCTCCTTGCCTGGGATATGACTTAAATAGGTGCCCAGCAGGTTCAGTGAGGTGAGAGCAGGAAGAAAGGAGAGCCAGCCTGGTTTTAGCACCTTAATTTTGTTCCAGCTCAGGTCTAGTGTCTTCAGCTGCTTTAGTCCCTCCAGGCTCTCACTGGATAAGTTGGAGATGTTGTTGCCACTCAGCCACAGCTCCTCAAGTTGAGGAATAGAGGAGAAGGCTCCATAGGGCAGAACACATAACTCATTGTGGACAGATCTAGCACTCTCAAGTTTGTGCTAACCAGCCCATCTGGGAGCACCAAGGCTGGACCCAGCTTATTCATGGATAGGTTGAGACTTTGAAGCTGGGGCAGGGCATTTAGAAACTTTATGGGAAGCAATTTCAGGCCATTGCTGTAAAGGCTGAGATGTTTTAAGGAACGGCAGCTTGAGAGATCTCCATCCTCTATGTTTTGGATTCGATTTCTCCCAAGGTCAAGTGCTCGAAGCTCAAAATAGCCTGACACGTTCCCAGGCAGTTTTTCCATACCTGTACCCAAAAGGGACAGAAAGTCCAGATGGAGCAGTCCTGAGCCTAAAAGACCTAATGCATTTAATGGGGTGCCATCCAATCTCAGGGAATGGAGCTGGAGGCCATTCAAGGCTCTGACACCTGCCTGGTTCAGCTTCAGGTTGTAAGACAAATCCAACACCTCTAGGAAGGAAGACCATGGTCTGGGGCTGGCTGTAGGAGAAAAACTAAGTACAAGGTTTGAGAAGAGCACTTGTAGCTCCTGCAGCTCCATCAAACAGCTGTGCCCCAGGGTTAAATGCCTAAGGCTGATTGGCAACTGGATGTTCTGGCTATAATTCAGGCAGTAGCCTTGAAAGGAAAGACTACTGAGGAATGTGAGAGGCACAAGGGCATCTGGAGGGAGAAATAGACTCAGGGAGCATGATGCTCAAAGGAAAGGTACTGCAGCCGATTCAATCCTTGAAAGGCCTCAGATGTAATCTTGAGGGTTCCCAGCTGTAGCCTCAAAAGCTGTAGGAAGGGGAAGTGACCAAATGCATTAGCTGGCAGGACAGGAACCATGCCCTGGAGGCAAAGTGCCTGTATATCCTGGGGCACTGCTCTCAGGGTCTGTGTCAGGTCTGTAACATTGGAGCATGATGCAAAAGTATGCAACCCTGGGGCCAAGGGACAAAATGGGATGTAGAAAGAGAGATTTGACAATAGGGAGCTATCTGCTATGGTACAGTCAGGGACAGTCCATGCCTGGCTCATGAGATCACAATCCATCAAGTCCAGCAGTAAGAGAGGGAGGACAGCAGAGACCAGACATCTTTCCATCTTTGACATTGCTTCTAGGATAAGAGGAGAAAGAATAAGAGTGTCAAATCCTACAGTAATGGATAACACTAGTCTCAGACCCTTCTAATACACAGAGCATCCTTGGGATTTTGAAGACATATTGAAGAAAAAGCTCTGTGATTTTGATATGAATTAGACATTTGATCAAGTAGGAAACTCAAATTATGCTCATTCATGTGTTACTCCATGCAAGTAGAGACAAGGGAATAGAAACCCAGAGAGGGAAGCAAAAAAAAAAAAAAAAAAAGTCAGAATCTTGTGGTAGATCCAGGGGAGAAACTGATAACACTTCCCTATCTTCCTGCTGGGGATGATTAGCTCAGGTTACTAAGTCCTTTGGAGGGGAGCCCTCAACCATGAATGCGTTCATTCCAAGACAAGGCAGCAAATTTAACTGTCCACTACAGAGTGGACTGAAAGAGGAAAAAGTGGTGATGATACAAACATAAAAAGACATTAATATACACTCTTATTTAATCTGAAACTATGTGGTGTATGTGGGCCCACTGTTTTATTTTACTTACAAGGCAGTTGACTGTCAAAGAAGCCAAGTTACTTGGCCACGATTGAAGAAATAGAATGCAGGCAGGACTAAGGAAACATTCCGAATGAATTCTACTGAAGAGTTTTTGGAAAGTAGTCCCAAAAGCTACTTCAGGCAAAATATTCAAAAAAGCAGGTAAAATAAGCAGGGTAAGAAGTTGAAAAAGTAATTAAAGAAACCATAGTCTCAATACTTTTGTGTTCAGAACACAATGTTGAAATTGGTGTAACAGGGACAAGGACTGACTGTGCTAAAAGCAGTGGCCCTTTACTTAGACTTGCAGATACCCCATGGATAACTGAAAGCAGCATAAAGCTTGAAATCCCTGCCTTCAGTTTGTTACCTTAAACTGTGAGTCAGGCCCCTGCTGGGCTCTGCAGGTAGGCTTGTTGATCATTTAAGGAGTGCTCATCTAATAACTAGGTAAACTTAGCCTTAAGTGTACCTAGTTTATCTTGTCCACCTTCAAGACTGATGTAAGATTTGTATCATCATATTTAAGACCTGTGGAGTGGGGCCTAGAAGTCTGCAGTCATTGTTCTGTGCAGTGGAGCCTTGCAGGTGCATCAACCCAGGATAAGACTGCTCCCCTAAGCAGGATCATCTAAGGAGAACTGAATCATGCCCTTCCAGGATCAGAAGCCTTCCAGATAAACATCCCGAGCAACAAGTGGAAATTGCCCCTTCCAAGTGATAAAGAGCTTCTTCAGAGCCATGTTGCAGAAGAAGAGTTGAGAAAATTATCAACAAGACCACACTTTAACCAAAACAGCATAACTATGTAGACCTCTTGCCCACTGCTCCATTTCTTCCTCTATTGAAACCTACAGCTCATGTTATCAACTTGAAGTTGGGTCTGAAATGCTGGATCTCACTTTGCCTTCCCAGTATGACCATGTTGATTAAAGTTTTCTTTTTCCTTCTTTTTACTATTACCTTTTCTGTTTGTTTTTTGGGGTGAGTAATCAGACCTGTTTTCTTGGGGCCTTTAGAGTCAGACCTCTGTCCTAGGACTCTGGTAAACCGTAGAAGTTTTCATTGACCCTTTTCTCAGTTTACTTATTTCTCTTTTATGGTTAAGGCTCAGACTGACCATTATGAAATGAGTAGTAATCACACATTTCCTGTTTAGGACCCTGAAAGAATGAAACTAGGCAGGAGAGCAGACTAGTGCTCAGGGCATGAGCCATAGCAGTTAGGAACAAGTGAGAGGCATTGATCTCCTAAGAGTGTAAGGGACATCCAAAGGAGGATTTTGTATTGAAAACATGAACTTCTCCATCTTTCCCTTTCGCTCTCATGACAATGATTTGCCTAAGTGGGACTGAAAAGCTGGCTCTCCAGCACTGCTGCTGCCTCTCCTCCAGACATACCCTTTCAGTTGCTAGAGCATCGTAGTCACAGCTCCTCAGACTTCAGCAAGAAGCTCAGAGGAGGCCTGAGGAGGAGGCCTGGGAATCTTCGTCTGGATGACTCAGCCTTATAGTTTATGGCATTTGCTACCCTTGATACCCTGTCCTTATCTTTCCATAGCGGTTCCCTACATTTTTGAAAGATGTTTCTTGAACCTTGATATGTCACATAGCATGTCCTGTTAGTTTTGGGCTTTTGCCGGGTTTCTGTTCTCGCGACTAAAAGGCTCAGGGATCACTCCAGTTGAACTGGGCTAACTGGGCTGCACAAAATAACTACACAAGAGACACAAATACCTTTTTCTTTGGGGTCACTGTGATGGGTGACCTTAAGGGTCCGCAGGAAGAGAGAGAGCGAGAGCATGTGCTGACCCCTTTTATTGAGGAGAAGCTATTCAAATGAGGCAAGGGGTCAGGTTTCAGGGGGCTGAGTCTATCTTCATGATGTCCACTGTCAGCAGGTTGACTGACATCTGGGTAGGCCACACCCAAGGGCACAGTAAGAGAAGGGGACACACACAAGGCACTTCCATGGAAGATTCTATCTTAAACAGGGCAAGGGGTTATATTACAAAGGAACAGGTGAGCGTAGCTTCACCCATGAGGCTGTAGCAAGACACACCCATGCACGAGACACTGACCCTCGAACTCAAGAAGGGTGGGGAAAGCTCTGCCACATTTCTGTGACTCAGCGCCTCAGCACCCAGCAGGGGAGTGTGACTCAGTCACTTGCAAGGTTGGTCTCCCACAGGCTTTCCCTCTCTATTCTAATATGTAGGGAGATTTTAGGGGCTGGAATATCTCTCAGGCCAAAGAGACACAATGGCCTTGGGACAGAGATTCTATGGATTTAGAATTCTGAGCTGCAGAGTACTCTTTTTTCCTCAGGAGATCAGGTTTAATGGTATTGCCCTCTGGCATACTTATATCTATCCTCCATAAAGGATATTTGGCCATTCCTCATTTGGTCAGTTAAATTGTAGCAAAACTTTTCCCAAACATTCCCCTTAAGCTCTCCTGGGCCCTTTCTCCCTCCTGCTGCTGACTTCCCCAAAAGAGAGACAAGTTCTTCCTTTAGGGACTAATCTCTTTCTTTCCTGTCAGTTCTACCAATTGCTCTTCGATCTTATCCACAGAACTCACCTGGCACAAGGGCAGTAGCAAGTTTATCTCTGAGCACAGAAAATTGAGGTCAACAGAAACAAGGAGCTGAAATTCCTCAGGAAGGATTCTTTCTCATCTTCTTTTCTCCACAAGGGCCTCTGTTGGGTCACACATCAGTATGACACTCCTGTTAATAGCTACAGGGTGGGAAGTTCCAGAGAGAGAGAGGTGATTGCTTTGTGAACCTCTTGACTTCTCTCATACTGTATCATTTTCTCTTCCTTTTCTCTTCTCATGACCTTTTCTATTTCACGTTTTCCTCTTCTGTTTGGATATTTCAGTTCTCATTTTGTATCATATCCTCCTGAAATGTGAAAGGAAAAGTCTTCTTTCATTTTCCAGGAAAGCTTTCCTCCTTGATATAACAGTGACCTACCAACTCCATTATCTCTAACTTCCCCACCCATGCTCCTAATAGTCTTTTCTTTTTCCACAATTTTTATTGGTGCCTTATATGATGGAATTTGTTATATATTCAAACATGTACACAATATAATTTGGCCAATATCACTCCCCAGCAAGATTTAAAGCAGGAGGATTAAAGAGGGAAACACAACGTTATTGGAGGGAACTTGACTTTGCCACTGAGGTTGGAAGTGCAGAGTAAAAGAAGAGAAGGGAAAGGCTGATTTCTCTCCAAATGGTAGGATCTTCTTTTACAGAACATTTGAGCCATGGGGAAATTTCTGGGAAGAAAGTCATAAAAAATCATAACTAGGCGTTGATTATTTAATATCCCAATACAAGAAAGACCCCCAGATTTAGATTCATATCTCTTTTGAATTGAGTGAAAAAAATTTTGATCAGACCCAGGGCCTCTCACGTGGGAGACGAGCGCTCTACCACTGAGCCACAATCCCAGCCCCTCAACTCACAGTTTTGAAGGTTAGAGCCCATGATCAATTGACCCCATTGCTTTGGACCTGTGGCAAAACAGCATATCAAGGTGGGAGTACACAGTGGATCAAATCCACTTGCCTCATGGCCAAGATACAAAAAGAAGATGAAGGGGTCAGGGTCCCACAGGCAGGAACGTGTTTTCAATGACCTAAAGTTCTCCCACTAGGCCTCACCTCTAAAGGTTCCGTCAGCTCCCAATAGCACACACACAAAAAAATTTTGATATTATTTTGCTTCTGCTCTTATAATAACAATGTCTGTTGCAAGTTTGATTTTATAGATATTTGAATAGTTTTCTCATCTCTTATTTCAAGCAGTTTTCAAATACCATGTGAAGGATTTTTGTTCTATTGAAAATTAGGAAACAAAGTTAAGTTTATTTTTCTACACATATTTATGAGTTTTTACTACAAAATCTTAAACTCCAGAGTGATTTTTTTCTGATTAAAATTTTGTCTTTGAAATCTTTCTTATTAAACTTGTTTATCTTGCTGTTTATTTGTATATGAAGATTTATGTGGGGCTGGGGTTGTGGCTCAGTGGTAGAGTGCTTGCCTCACACATGTGAGGCACTGGGTTCCATTCTTCAGCACCACATAAAAATAAAAGCAACAAAATAAAGGTATTTGTCCATCTACAACTTAAAAAATTAAAAAAAAAGATTTATGTAAGTAAAATATCAACCTCCTAAAGTAAGACTTCTAAGAAAAGGGGCTAATTCTAAACTTTTATCATTATATTTCTTATTTTGTGCCTAAACAACCTCAATTTTATTCTGATAACAATGTGCCTAGTTTAAGAAATTAAATGGTGCAGCCTCTCTTGTTTTTAGGAGTCGTTACTTGACACACTTATGTGAAAGCAATAACACAAGTAGGTCATAGGTTTGCCTCTTTTTTGCTGACTGAAGCTTTTGCTGTCATCTTTAGATAATAAGGTGGCCTTGAGAAAAGAAATATATATTAAGAAGGATTCCTGAAAACTGCAGAAGAGCTAGGGTGCCCAATGATGTCTTAGAACTGCTATCTCCAGATTGCCATAGACCTCTTAGAAGTATTAATAAGACAGAGGTGAGGGGGGAGAAACCAGACATCTAACCACTATGTCTTGTTACTTGAGCTTCTATTCTAGGTAGCTCAATCTAAGCTTAATACACATGATAATTCTGGGTCGTTGGATAGAAGCTGAGTTTCCTTTTTGTTTCTAACACTTTGGTGGGTAATAAGTGGAGTAGCTGCAATATTTGATCAAAAGTTATCATTTATTCCTTAATAATTATTGCTTAATAAAAAGTATTATTCCACAATAATTACTTTTTATTAAGTAATACAGTTCCTTAAATCCTGGATTCTTCTTTGGAGATAGTTGAATTTTCATTTAAAAAAATGGATCTGTTTTTATTAAGATGATTAAATGTATATTTTGACAAATAAATGACTTATTTGAAAGGGGTGAGGATTTAAGATACATTGTTATAACAAACACAGATAAATAGTGGGTAGGTATACAAAGCATAATTATTTAAACTTTTAATGAAAACTGGTGCTTATGCTAGTGATAAGCAGGGGGCTCAGGGCAGAGACAGATATAGATAGAAGTTCCTGGGGAAAACATTCCTGTTTGGGAAGGTTCATTAGCGATTCATGTGACTGCATGGTATTTCCCTCCATTGTTTTTCTTTACTTCTCTTCCAAGCATTAAGAATGAAAATTGCAAAGTCAGAGTTTGCAGCTACAGATCCCTTATCCCTGTACATAAACAGCTGATTCTGAGAGAAATACAGTTACCAGGGTCCTAAATGTCCACTTCTCTACAAAATGCCCACATGGAAAAGTCTCTGAGAAGCTCTGCAAAGATACCATTATAAAGGTTATCCTAGCTGCAGCAGTATTCATTTCTTATGCACAGAGTAGCAGAGAAGCTTAGGTAGGTGGTGTCTAACAGCATTGCTCGAAGTTATGTATTCATTCCTAGACATTAGTTTTCTAAGTCCCACACCCAAATTAGAAGTAACATACATTTTTATCATGGAAAATTTAGACAGATGTTAACATAAAAGAGGAAATAAACAATCTAAGTTACCCACATCATGACTCTATGTAAAATTATATAATAACGTTTCATGGTCTTCCTTTTTCACTCAGTACATATTTTACATATTAAATATTTTCATATAATTTGTGTAGTTTTTCTCCCAACACGGCTGAGAAAAAAATTATTTTGTGTTATCCTACACTCATTTGTCCTCCACAAATCCTGCTCTTTGGTCAGCATGGCCACATCGTGCTGAAGGCAGACACAGAGGACTCAGCCATAGTTCCCAGGAGTGGACCCGTGGTACAGCAGAAAGCTGACTGAACTCCTAGTCAGAACTAATTCCTTCACTTACTGAACATGACCTTCGACAATGTATTTGCTTTCTTTGAGTCTCATTTATAAAATAAGTATGGAAATATCTAACCTACTTAAGTGACGGAAACTGCAAAATTTAACTGAGCATCTATGTGAAAGTGTTTTATAAATGCAAAGGGTTTTAAAATGAAAGACATGAATAAAGTTAATTGAAATTGATTCCATACACAATATGTATAAGATGGTATTCTGATTCATCTCATTCATTCATCTCAGCCACTCTCTGACATATTATTATTAGCTCTATTTTTTTGATTAAACAATTCAAGGCAAAAAAGCCAGATAATTTAGATTTGAAATCAACCTATCTGATTCCAAAGTGCTGGCCCTTTCCTTCTTTAGTGGTAGAAAGTGTGGTCGCAGCTAATAAACTTCATGATTCATATTTAAAAGTAAAAAATGTTGACTGTCTATTTTCATTTCCCTTGAGGAAACCACTAACCAGCACAGTTATTTTTAAATGTTACCATATTGTGCTCTTTTTAAAGTCTAAAAGCTGAGGGGGAAAAAACTTCTATCCTTTTTATTGACATCCCTAATACTCTTTTTCTCTTCCCCTCTTTCTCTCTCAAGGATTTAGTTTGGATTTGGAAAAATACAGTATGTTAATTTGTAGTGTAAATAATTTAGCATTATGGAAAGTACTGTGAACCAATCATAATATTTGGAGTTATAAGACAAAACTGTTGAAAAGCTAGTGGCTGCATAAAGATATTAACTTAGTGATCAAAGTCAAGGAATTGTGATATTATAGTGGAAATATTGCCAGTCGTTCTTCTTGAAGTCTTTTCTGATCAAGCTCAGGAAATTAAATAATCACATTCCCTGGAAAGGGATGTAGAAATAGGAAACATCCCATGGGGCTGTATAAGTGAGAAATATATGTCAGTTTCTGTAGTAAGATTGAATGAGGAGTTTGACAACTTCTTATATCAAAGGAGCAAATATTTCTCCTTCTGAAATGTTCATGCCAAAATTTACAAATGCATTCCTGCCTTTTGAACTGAATAATCATCTCTTTTTCAAGATACTGTTTTAAGACAAAAAGCCCTAAAAGTAGAATTGCTACATGCATGTAATATTCCCATATCCTGAATTTTCTGAGACAGTTCTGTTTTGAATTAGACGATGAATCTTAATTTAAGTTGGCAAAATATTTTCATAGCAAATCTTTATGAAGATTTGATTGAGATATTATTTTATAACAAAAAAATAGGGGTAACTATAATGTCCAAAAGGAGAATTGGTAGTAAATGGAAAGAGGATATTGGAGTGTTCAGTAACCTGTACTAATTATATAAGAGATTATTTTGTGGTGGTGGTATTCATTTTTCTTACATTTCTCCTCCTAAAAATTACTTTTCTTACTCCTTTAAAAAAGAATTCTTAGTTCCTTGGAAGTAAAGCCCTCCTTCTAGGAAAATGTTCACCTCACCACATAAAAATTCGCAACCCATATCATATTTGCTCAGTGGAATATTATGATTACTAAAAGCAATAACTATAAAATTTGCTATAATATGGAAACAAATTCCACATTATATTAAACAAAACACATATAAATAAAAATAGCTACATTAGATTGAATTCTGGATGCTTTTCTCCTTTGAAAGTTTTTCTTAATTTGTTTTCACAGTTTCAACAACAAATAACAATGAGTAGTCATTTTTTTTTTGAGCTTTTGCAATTTATCCCCAAGTAAGTAATTTCCCTGTTTGATACTTAGGAGAAAAAATTCTGTTATCTAAAACTCAAAGGACCCATGAAGTTTTTGGTGATTCCTCATTTAGTTAAAAAAATTAAGTGCCCAGGACACTGTATTTCTAATAATTCCAACTGATGTTGCTGTACATAAAATTAGAAGCTTCTCCTTAGAGGCTTAGAAAAAGGTAATATATGAATAAAACAGCATACATTTAGATATCATTAGGCTAAAATATTTTATTGTCCCATAAAAATTTTAATAAATCATTCAAGGGCTTATTTATCAGGAATGACCATATAATAAAGGCACATAGGGTAAGAACCACAATCAAGAAACTATATTTTACTCCTTTTATTTATAATCAACTAACAAAACAAACCAAATGACATACTTATAATTTTATTTATCTCATAACTATAAATTTATATTATCAAATAGAACAGAAGAAGTTTTTTACATATAAATCATATGAAAACTATCCAGAAAACACCCAACATGTACCTTCCTCAGTTAATATACACAAGTTTCAATAAGAAGCCACAGGCACCCATTTATCTATGTAATCTGGCCACTTTAATTCTACAAAGGGGCCTACAGATGTTTAATTTCATAGCTAATATAGTAAATATCACTATTCATATTTGTAGATCTGGATAACTATATAATTCTTAATGCATCTTGTTTGACTATACTGACCTGATCATACAGAAACCATCCAATAGACCTCAGATTATGTTAGGAATCCCCATAATTTTCCTCATGGCTGCCTTTATTTCCTTATTTCGGAGGCTGTAGATGAGGGGGTTAAATAGTGGGGTCACCATAGCATAAAACAATGTTGCAACTTTCTGCATCCCAGCAGAATGTCCCAGTCCTGGGCTCACGTACATGACCATCAGAGAACCATAGAACAGCGATACCACGGCCAAGTGAGACCCACAGGTGGAGAAGGCTTTATGTCTTCCAGAGGCTGAAGGCATACGTAGCACAGCTATCAGGACCAGAGTATAGGACCCAAGAATAAAGAAAAAGTTACCAAAGATAACTAATGAACTTAAAGTGTAGCACAGCATTTGAGTTCCTGGGGCTGTGGTACACGCTAACGCAAAGAGTGGCCCTGGATCACACACAACATGGTCAATAGTGTTTGGTCCACAGAAAGGCATTTGAGAGATGAGGGCAATGGGAATTAAGAACCACAGAAACCCACAAACCCAGCAGATAATGACCAGTTTGATACAGGAATTCCCAGTCATGATATTAGGGTAGTGCAGGGGACGGCAGATAGCTAGATACCGATCAAAGGCCATGACAGTCAAAAGCAAGCATTCCGATGTACCCAATGAGAAAAAGAAATAGAACTGGAGGAAGCACCCAGCAAAGGAGATGGTTTTTTTCTCCGACAGGAAGTTGACCAACATCTTGGGGACTGTAGAAGAGACATACCAGATCTCTAGAAAGGAGAAATTCCCCAGGAACATGTACATGGGAGTGTGAAGTCGCTTGTCACACAACAGTGCACAAACAATGGTCCCATTCCCAGTTATGGTGAACACATAGGTTGTAGTGAAGAGAGAGAAGAGGAAGATCTGAATCCTCCACTCACAAGAGAAACCTTGGAGTATAAATTCTCTTACAGAAGCAAAGTTGGACTCTGGCTCAGAGATATTCATTAGGTCGGTATCCTGCAAGGTCAAGAGACATATTACTAATAGTTTAAAATGTGTCTCTTTTTTATGAGTAAAGAGACAAAAACCGACATGGATCATTTTAAAAAGAATTGTCAAAATATATCATACTTTAATTTTTTTTCTTGATTGTGTACACTGATTCTTTTAAAAATACCAGTTTTCCACACAAAAACAAATGTTTGCCTGTTCTACATTTCTTCCTATATAACCACAGTTGAACTAGATAAAATTAAACTCATTTTGTAAGTCTGTTATTTTGGGTCAGGAATGATCTATATAGTTTCTGGCAAACATGTAACACAAAAATTGACCCTTAATAAAAGTATTTGTTTCTTAGCCCAAATCCTACTTATAGTATAATATTTATAGTTCAGTTAAATTTATTACTTAACTTTATTTAAATATGCAGAAATGAACGTATTTTATAGTAAGTGAGTAGAAACCACCTTAAAGCCATTATTCCTGAATTTCCATGGTTGCTATTAGCTTGAGCACCATAAAACTGCAATTTTATAAAGTTACTCACCAATACTGACTTTTGATATCCTAATGTTGCAAGATCTTCTGAAGAAAAAGAGTCTGTAAGCTTTTGCCTGATCTTTCACTTTGTTTCATTGGCTGATAGATTTCCTATATTAACACAGCAATGTTATATTTATTTGGTCAATATGTGCAGAAGTTTGAAAAATAAGATCCAAGCATGGAACTTCCTTTTTAAAAGTATTTTATTTCCCCTCATAGAATATTGGGGTTGATTTTTTCTCATATGCCTGTGTAAAACTAAAAATTTCTAATAAATAAGTCAAATATTTTCTTTTGTCATAAATTTCCTTCATCCCACATTTTATGAGAAAGATGTCAGGGATTTGTTACATGAAAAAAAAACTTTAAAAAATATACAGGGATATGAGTCCTGAAAGTTGTTAGGGCTTGTATTTTAGGCAAAACAAAATTTTCAAGAGTTTTTCCTTCCAGCCTTGTCTGCACACTGATGCTCTGGGAAGTCTTCAAGAGAAAGCTATATTTATTCGTCTCTTCATTATAGGTATCTCTTTTTAAAATACTGTAAACCAGAAGCATTAATAAATCAATTTTAAGAAATTATGGAATAAGAGGAGAATGACTTAGAGGTGTCACAACCTTTAGCAGTACCCCCAAAATGAAGCCATCACAGTTTTGATATGACCTAAATCTTAAAATGACTTCTTTTATAATCACTAGATAATGACTTTTACTGCTGCACAAAAATTAAGAATGTGCTTTCTTTATCTCATATTCTCTTGGGACTTGGCCTCTGTAGCATTAGGGAAAAACTTATCTTCCAAGCCAGTGGGTCTTTAAGAAGCTAATGATTACACATTCTTTGAGAAACCAGTAGAGATGGGAAACTTCTTTAAGGTACCATTGACTTACCAAGAGCATGACCATTTGGAATACAGAAACTAGAAACTTCCAAAAGACATAGTTTGAGGAAAAATGAGACACACAATACATTCCCAAATGTTCTGACATGAAGTTGAGAAACTATTCATAATCTCTGTTGTTCCATATACTGAAGGATACAGAACTCAATGAGATTTTTTTTAATAGCAGGGATTGAACTCAGGGGGTGCTTAATCACTGAGCCACATCCCCAGTCCCCCTTTTACTATGTTTTATTTATTTTATATTTTATTTAGAGACAGGGTCTCGCTAAGTTGCTTGGGGCCTTGCTAAATTGCTGAGGCTGGCCTTGAACTTGCAATCCTCCTGTGTAAGTCCCTGGGATTATAGGTATGTATTACGTGCCTGGCAAGAAAATGTTGAGTTACAAACATTGTAGGGTATTAAATGAAAATTTATAGGATTTAGAAAAAGCACTTAGCATGATAGGATTCTTTAGATATGAAAGGTAAGTAGAAGAAGTATTAATATTTAAATTACTTGAATGGCTTCTCAGCATGAGAAAAGTATTTACTTCGTTTTTTATGTAACAACTGTTTTATTTTTATTGCTTTGATTGCTTCTGGTCATTACTGTTACAAACCCAATTTCTTCTTTTCTCTCTATACAAATGTCCTGTGTAACTTACTCTGTTCATATTCTGTTTTCCTTACTTTAAAAACCAATTCAGGAATAGATTCCCTTATAACCCACCACCCCCAATTTTTGCTTGCTAACCCTCACTACCAAAATATTTATTTTTGTCATTTGTCTTTTGTTCTGGGATTAGGATGCCTAATCCCAATGACAATGGGGGTGGGGAAGTTAAATTAGAACCAAGTGCTTTGATGAGGGAAGGATGATAGGCATTGCACAGACTGTGAAACTATTCTGTATGGTGCTATATTGGTGGATACATGCCATTACACATTTGTCAAAACCCATACAATGTACAACACAAGAATAAACCCTAATGTAAACTATGAACTTTTTGGTTTTGGTGGTGGTGCATTGTGGCATATTCATACATGCAAAAAGTATTTAGTTTTATTAATTAGTGTCCCTTCCATTTCTACCTTATGTAATTCAAGGTTTACATAGTATGACTAAAACACCAGGTGGTAATGAATGCTCAGACCAAGTGGTATAAAATACCGAGGACATCAGCAATGCACACCCTAGGAACACTTGTTTCTGTACAAATCTGATGAAAATGAATAAAAATGTCTTCACTTCGACATTTTTAGGAAAAGATTATTTAGACCTTTATTACCTCTTACTCAATATACCTCACTCCCTAATAACTCTTCAAATGTAGCTTTGATCTTATTTATTTGCCTGCTCAAAAGGCATCAACAGACCCCGGCCCAGAAGAGCACGCCTGCCAACTCAGTGATTCAGGATGATGAGGTAGGAGGATCATTAGTTCAAGGCCAGCCTTAGTGATCCTGTCTAAAAATAAAAATAAAAAGGGGTGGAGATGTAGCTAAATGGCAAAGTGTCCCCCTGGGTTCAAGCCTCAGTACTTAAAAAAATACAATAAAATAAAATGAAAATATAAAAACAGTGGTGTCATTATTCACAAAATAAAGTCCAAATTTCTTAATTCTCCATAATTGATTTATTACTCCATTTTTTTTTTTTACTTTTCTTGTGAGATGATATCTCATTGTAATTCTGGTTTGTATTTCCCTGATGGTTAATTATGCCCAAGCTTTTTTTTTCATATACTTGCTGGCCATTTGTACATTTTCTTTTAAGAAATGCATATTCAGATTCCTTGCCCTTAAAAAAAAAAACAAAAACAAAACAAGAATTGAACTCAGGAGCTCTCAAGTGACCCTGAGCCACATCCCCACCCCTATTTTGTATTTTATTAAGAGATAGGGTCTCACAGAGTTGCTTAGCACCTTGCTTTTGCTGAGGCTGGCTTTGAACACATGATTCTCCTCTCTCAATTATAGATGTGTGACACTGGGCTTGCTCATTTTTAAAACATCAGATTATTTGATTTTTTTTCTATTCCCACAGCTCTTATATGGCTTAGAAATATTCTTTCCCTTCCAGATGTTACCTTTTCCTTCTGTTGGTTTTTTTGCTACACAGAAGCTTCTTAGTTTCAGTCTCACTTGGAATGAGACAGGATTGAGCTTCCTGTGATGGGTCCTGGAATGGTGAGGAAGCCGAATGCCTCCTTCCAACTCACTCCCACTGTAGAAACCGCTGGTCCAGGGGAATTGTCCATCTGTGGTACTACGTTGGCTTGGGGGAGGGCTAATGTGGTCAGAGAACCTTCCTCTTTCCATGTCCTTTCTCAGCTCTGCAATGAAGAGGTTGTGTCTGTCACCCCTGAGTTCTTGGATATTCACAGGGGCATTTTTGACTGTGGATATTTGCTAGCTGGGTTTTTTAGAAGAGTGTGGAACCAAAGAACTTCTATTCTTCCATCTTGTTGATATTACTCTCATCCTTAACATTTATATTAAAATAAAAAGTGATTCACTCACCACCAATATAGTATTAGAACAATAGGATTTTTTTTTAAAAGAGAGAGTGAGAGGGAGAATTTTTAATATTTAACTTTTTAGTTTTCGGCGGACACAACATCTTTGTTTGTATGTGGTATTGAGGATGGAACCCTGGCCGCACACATGCCAAGTGAGCGCGCTACCGCTTGAGCCATATCCCCAGCCCCTAGAGCAATGGGATTTTGATGATATACTTGCCTTTATAGTTAGTTAGTATGTTTTCATGTTTTAAATCAGGGCCATTTGAACTTGAAAAAACGTCTTTTAGTCACATGGAGGGGTAATAAAACTCCCATAGCTTTTGTTTCTTTACCGGTTTTCAGTATTTGAAGGGTGATTTTGCCAGTATAGTCTTCTTAGTTGGCAGGGTCTTTTGTTTGTTTGTTTGTTTTCTTTTTTTTTAAAATATTTACTTTTTAGTTTTTTTAGGTGGACACAATGTCTTTATTTTTTTATATGGTGCTGAGGATCGAACCCAGTGCCTCACGCATGCCAGGAGAGTGCGCTACCACTTGAGCCACATCCCCAACCCCTGTTTATTTTCCATCTAGCATTTTAAATCTCCTCCCACTTCCTACTGACCTGCAGGTTTTCTCCTAAGAAAATTATGATTTGGTGGTTCCCTTTGTGAGAAACACACTCACCTGTTGAAGCCCAAAGAATGGGTTAACAGACACAAGTTACAGCAAAAGCCAGGCTTTACTTCAATGCTGGTCTTTCAAGATCAGGTGCCTGGACATCAGAGATCCTCAGATTGGGTACAAACAGTGTTTTATTTCCTACAGCACCAGATCCCTTTCCCAGTTCCTCATTGTTTGAGTACTATGGAGTGCACAATCTTCTGGAATGTCACCTAGGTTTTACTGTCTCCTATTGAGTAATTTAAAGAAATCTACTTTTGCTTGTCCTTACCTCTCTTTGTTCTCTGTGGTAAGAGTCCCCTGGGATCAAGTGCCATTTGGCAAGTACACTGTTTATCTCCATTGGTCAGGTGGGGGGTGAAGGGCCTTTCTTCTCACCTTCTGTTTCTCAAAGAGCTGTGAATTTTTACACTCTGCTGTTAACAGCTTGAAACTTTCCATTCTGTTCTCCCCTCCAGATACCTTTCTTATATCACAAGTTTTATATTATATCACAAGCTTTTTTTTCAAATATTATATTACAAGTTTTACATTTAAAGCTAAATACTATATTCTGAAAATAAACTACAGGACTCTATTTCTCACACCTGTTTGTCAAAAGTTGCTTTTTTCTTGTTGGTTCCAAAATTCTCCTTGTTTTTGACAATTTGATTACAATTGTCAATGTGGATTCCTTTGGGTTTATTTGAACTTCTTTGAGCTTCTTTCTTGTGGATGTCCATTTTCTCCCCCAATTTTGTTAAATTTTTATCCTTTATTTTAATTGATCTATTGTCTTTCCCCTCTCCTTCTTAGAGTCCCCTGAAGTATGTGTGAGTCCAGTTTCTGGTGTCCCATTAAAACTTTTAACCTTTCTGTACTTAAAAATTCTTTTGGCTCTTATAGATGAATTATTTTCAACAACCTATCTTCAAGTTCACTAACTCTTCTGCTTGGTGCAGTCTGTGTTGAAGTCTTATGGTGAATAGGACTTCAGTTTAGCTATTGTATTTCAGCTCCATGATTTCTGTACTATAACAGTGGTCCACTTCACCTTTTGAATATAGCACTCATTGCTCTGAAGCTTATTTTTATTTTTAATTTATTTTTTATTTTTTAATTAGTTATACATGACAGCAGAATGCATTTTGTTTCATTGCACACAAATGGAGCACAAGTTTTCATTTCTCTGGTTGTACACAATGCAGAGTCACACTATTTGTGCAATCATACATATACTTAGGCTAATGATGTTGGTCTCATTCCATCGTCTTACCTACCACCATGCCCCTTTTTCCTCCCGCCCCTTTGCCTAATTAAAGTTCTTCCATTCTTTCCATGTTCCTTCCTGCATTATGCATTAACATCCACTTATCAGAGAACATTTGGCCTTTGGGTTTTTGAGATTGGCTTACTTCGCTTAGCATGATATTCTCCAACTCCATCCATTTACCTACAAATGCCATAATTTTATTCTCTTTTAATGCTGAGTAATATTCCATTGTGTGTATAGACTACAGTTTTTTATCCATTCATCTATTGAAGGGCATCTAGGTTGGATCCACAGCTTAGCTATTGTGAATTGAGCTGCTATAAATATTGATGTGGCTGCATCACCATCGTATGCTGGTTTTAAGTCCTTTGGTTATAGACCAAAGAGTGAGATAGCTGAGTCAAATGGTGGTTCTATTCCAAGTGTTATAAGGAATCTCCCTATTGCTGTTCAGAGTGGTTGTACCAATTTTCAGTTCCGCCAGCAATGTACGAATGTAACTTTTTCCCTACTTCCTCGCCAACACTTATTGTTGCTTGTATTCTTGATAATTGCTGAGGCTTATTTTTAAAAGGACATGTTTTTTTTTTTTTCTGTCTTATCCCCTCTCCCCTCCTTAACAAGATTAGGGAGACAGTGTTATCTTTTTCCCTAGTTAATTGTCCTTGAACACACCACAGAAAGGAAATATCTGCCAGAGGATCTTGGAAGTATATATCTCCCAAATGATCAAGTGAGTCCTAACATACCATCAAGGCATACCTGGAATGCAATGTTTGAAGAATTTCTTTAAATATCCCTGTTTCTCCTGATGGACAGAATCATAGCCTCTATGACTGGAGTCCCCTACATTTCTCCTTTGCTAACAAAGCAATAAAACTTCTTTTTTCTTTTTTCTTAAAACCATGTCTTGGGATTGGCTTACTTCAAAACAAAGGGCCAAATGTTTTCTCTGATAAGTAGATACTGATCTATATGGGGGTGGGGGGCATGGGAGGGATGGAAGAACTTTGGGCAAAGGGGAGGGAGGTGAGTGTAGGGGGTTTGGGGATAGGAAATATGGTGGAATGAGATGGGCATCATTACCCTAGGTACATGTATGAAGACATGAATGGTGTGACTCTACTTTGTGTACAACCAGAGAAATGAAAAAATGTGCTCCAATCTTGTTCGATGAATCAAAATACATTCTGTTGTCATGTATAACATGTATGACAAATAAATAAAAAACATATTTATTATTAAATTGGCATGAATTGTCATCTGGGACCAGGACTGAGCTTTTGGTAATAGTAGTTTAAAAATATTTTCTGTTGGGCTGGGGATGTGGCTCAAGCGGTAGCGTGCTTGCCTGGCATGCGTGCGGCCCGGGTTTGATCCTCAGCACCACATACAAACAAAGATGTTGTATCCGCTGAGAACTGAAAAATAAATATTAAAATTCTCTCTCTCTCTCTCTCTCTTTAAAAATTTTTTTTTCTGTTTTTTTTTTTTTGCAAAATTCTCACATGGTTAATACATTATTCCCTTTAATTCAGAGATATTTATTTTGACAGTTATTTTGAATACTTACTGACAGTTATTTTGAAGACTCTTTCAGGATAATTATTCAGCTCCATTTTATTAAAGTTGATTTATCTTGCCTATTTATTGGGCACATTTTTGCTTGTTTCTTCATTTTCCTGGACTCTTTCTTGATGTCTGTGTTTTAGGTAAAGGGAGCATGTCTCCCAGGTTTACATACTGGTCTTGAATAAAAGAAAAATCCCATCAATCAACCTGGCCAGAGATTATGTGGCCCTCTCTCTTTCCCTTTCCAGGGAGAACGAGAAACTGCTTTTTCTCTGCTCACTCTGTACTGAGCCATGGACAGGAAGGATCTATGATGTCTACCAGTCAAATTGCCATTTCTCATTCTGTGAAGAATATCATTGGCTTTTTGATAGAAATCACACTAAATCTGCATAATGCTTTTAGTAATATGGATATTTTGACAGAATTAATTCTGCCTATCCAAGTGTAACAGTGGTACACTTTATCTTTTGAAAATAGCCTTTGCAGCTTATTTTAAAAGGAATATATATATATATATATATATTTTTTTTCTTTTCCTCTTCTCCCTGTCCCCCTCACTAACCTGGGGGTAAGGAACAAGATTATCTTTGTTGTCAAAAGCTTGGTCCTTTTCCCCAGTGCCAATCCAGTAACAAGGACGTGGTTTTTAGAAAAAAAGTAAAAGAAAGCTTATTGCTTTGCTAGCAAAGGAGAAACAAAGGGGACTCCTGTCCCAAAGGCTGTGATTCTGCCCATTGGCAGGAACACAGGGCTTTTAAAGAGGTAATTCAAAGGCTACATTCCACATGTTCTGTGTTGGAGTTATAATTCACCTATTAATTTGGGAGATAGTTAGTTCTGAGATATTCTGGTACTATCCCCAAAGTATGGATTACTTTGTTTCCTCTGGTGGGAGTGTACTCAGAAACAGATAAAATCTGCCCCAGAGGGGGAAGAAAGGTAATCCTATTTCCCCTGAGATTAGGGATCAGGAGAGATTAGGGAGGAGCAGGGAGAAAGAAAGAAATGTCCATTTGAAAAATAAGTTGCAGTGACAGCACAACAGGGATATATCCAAACCATAAAGTGGACCACTGTTACACCTTGAGTTATCTGTTCTCCACAGGAAGGAAATGCCACCTGAATAAGTAGAAAGTGACTAATCCCCAAATTAATAAGTGAAGTTCAACACAGCCTCAGGGCACACCTGGGACCCCCTGAAAGGCACACCAGGAATCTAGCCTTTGAATACCTTCTTTAAAAACCCTCTGTTTTCCCTGATGGACAGAATCTCAGCATCTGGGACAGGAGACCCCTGTGTTTCTCCTTTGCTAGCAAAGCAATAAAACTTCTTTTTCCCTTTTCTCAAAACCATATCCTCGTTATTGGATTGGTATTGGGGACAAGGACAGAGCTTTCGGTAACACGAGTACATGGGTGGACTTTCTGTCTTCTAAATTCTAAGTTTATTGTAGAGGCCTTTCACCTCTTTGGGTTAGATTTAATCCCAAGTATTTTATTTTTTTGAGATTATTATGAAGGGGATAGTTTTCTGAATTTCTTTCCCAGCAGTTTCATTATTGGAGTAAAGTGTTTGATTAATTCATTTGGAAGCATAAAATTCCCAATAGTCAAAGCAATCCTGAGCAAGAATAGCAATCTCAATATATGATCAACTTATACTAAAGTGCTATAGTAACAAAAACAGCATAGTGTAAACATCAACACACACATGAAGATGAATGGAATAGAATAGAATACCCAGATGCAAATCCACATGAATATAGTCATCTGATACTTGACAAAGGTGCCAAAAACATATTGGAGAACAGATAACCTTTTTAACAAGTGGTGCAGAAGAATGAAACTAGATCCCTGTCTGTCATCCTGCACCAAAGTCAATCAGAAGTGGATCAAAGTCCTAGAAATTAGACCAGAAACACTGCAATTGCTAGAAGAAAACACAGGTTCAGCCCTCCAACATACTGGTGCTTTGTAAGATGCCTAAAACTCAAGAAATAAAACCAAGAATCAGCAAATGGGATGGTATCAAATTTAAAAGTTTCTTCACAGCAAAGGAAACACGAGTCTGAAGGGAGACCCTACAGAATGGGAGAAAATCTTTATCAGCTGCTCCTAGGATACAGGATTAATATCCAGAGTATAGAACTCAAAAATGTAATACAAAAGAAACAAATAATCCAATGAATAAATGGCAAAAGAAGTGAATAGATGCTTCTGAAAAGAAGAAATACAAATAACCATTAAATATGTGGAAAAATGTTCAATATTCCTAATGATCAGGGAAATGCAAATCAAAACTATAATGATATTTTATCTCACTCCAATTAGAATACAAATAATAATAAATGCTCCCAAGGATGTGGAGAAAAAGGAAAACTTACACATTGTTGGTGAAACTGCAAATTAGTTCAACTACTCCAGAAAGCAGTATGGAGATTCCTCAAAACTCAAGGAGTAGAACCACCATATGACCCAGTTATCCCACTCCTTGCTATTTATCCAAGAGAACTAAAATCAGCATACTATAGTGATATGGGAACATTAATGTTGATAGCAGTGCAGTTCACAATAGCCAAGTTATGGGATCGGCCGGCCAGGTGCCTGTCAACATCATGGACACACATTTGCACACACACATATAGAACCAAAATCAAAACCCCAAACCAAACCAAACAGTATATTTTGGGTAAAAATGTAGGAATCATACTCTATGTTCCATGGAAGTTCACATGGAGGAGATTTGCCAAGAGAAATAGGACGTGACTTTCACAGAGCGGGTGGGTATGAGATTGCTTTTGATTCTGATAAAGAAGAAGAAAACACAAAATGAACCACAATTAATATTCTAATAGCATTTATTGAGTGCTTTCTACATGTTAAAGATAGTAGCGGAGAATTTAATAAACAATTTCTCATTAAAATATGACACTAATTGTTCTATATTATAGGAATTGCCATACTAGTTTTATAGATTTAATTAGGTAATGTCAAATTCAACAGTTGATTAAGGAAAGAATCAAGTTCCTATCAAGAACTTCAGATATAAAATCTTATATCCTTTCACAATAAGATTGAAAAAGAATTCAAACTAGAAGTTGAGTAGAGATATAATGCTTTCTTCTCCCTTCACCATCAAAAAATACAGTCAAGCATTATGTTGACTGAAGTCCTCCCTAACAATCATTCCTTACAGCCCATCCCAGGGAAATTTAGGTGTTTCCTTTTTGTGTTCCTGTGACAACCTGTATATAGAACAATTAGAGAATCTTAATTGCATTTTATGGTAATTAGTGGTTTGTTTGTTTGTTACTAGGGATTGAACTCAGGGGCACTCTACCACTGGGCCACATCTCCAGCTCTATTTTGTATTTTTTTTTTTTTTTAGAGACAGGGTCTCACTGAGTTGCCAAGCACCTCACCATTGCTAAGGCTGGCTTTGAACTGGCAATCCTCCTGCCTCAGCCTCCCTAGCTGCTGGGATGGTAATTAGTTTTTTGCTTGCCTGTCTCATCTCACAAGACTGTTATTTGAGGGAAGGGATTGTTTCTGAATTATTTAAATAATTATCTGCATAGCCCAGTGTTGAGTTCAGTGTCTAACACAGAGAAGGCAATCAGTTAATTTTTTTGACTGGATGATTCTAAATGTGAATATTTTGCCAGCTTACCCACATCACACTAAACTAGATTATTCCACACTTCTGGACCTGCTGCCAAAGATGTTTAAAGAAATTTTAAACTTTTCCAGAACCTTCCACAGAGCGCTTTTCATCTCCTTATTCCTGAGACTATAGATCAGGGGGTTAAGGAGTGGGGTTACCATTGCATAGAACAAGGTCATGATTTTTGGCATCAAGGTGGAGTGGCTAGACCCTGGGCTCACATGCATGACCATAATGGTACCATAGAATAGCAGCACCACAGCCAAGTGGGACCCACAGGTAGAAAATGCCTTCTGCCGACTGGATGCTGAGGGCAACTGAAGAACAGCTAGTAAAACCAGGGCATAGGAGATGAGGATAAAAAGAAAGCTAAGGAGGATGACCAGGGAACTTAGGGTATAGCTAGTGAGTTTGGACATAGGGGCAGGGGCACATGAAAGGGTCAGCAATGGGCCAGAGTCACAAACAAAGTGGTCAATTACATTAGGACCGCAGAAAGGCAGTTGGGAGATAAGAATAACAGGTACCAGATACCAGAGGAAGCCACACACCCAGCAGGAAGCCACGAGGTTGAAACAACGTTGTCCTGTCATAACTATGGCATAATGGAGAGGATGACAGATGGCGAAGTATCTGTCGAAGGCCATTGCTGAGAGAAAGAAGCACTCAGTAGAGCCCATGGAAAAGAAAAAATATAACTGTAGGAAGCAACCAGTGAAAGAGATGCTCTTGGTCTCTGAGAGGAAGTTGACCAGAGTGTTTGGGACAGTGGAGTTGACATACCAGATCTCGAGGAATGCAAAATTTCCCAGCAGTATGTACATAGGGGTGTGGAGATTCTGGTCCCAACACACAGCACAGATGATGGCTCCATTTCCCATGAGAGTCAGGAGATAGATGATGGAGAAGACCATAAACAGCATAAGCTGAATCTCCCTGCTGCAAGGGAACCCCAAAAGGATGAATTCACTCACTGACCCAGAAGAGAATCCTGATCCAGAGATGTTCATTGAGTCTGTAAGCTGTGCTGCAATGAGACATTGTGACCATGAGGCCAAATCCAAATGACCAAACACAACAAACAAAACCCTTTCTGATCTGATCTTTACTTCCATAACCTCATCTCCTTCCCTCTGTCCCCTCAAATCATATGGCCCACTAAGGTAGTTTGTACTTCCACCAAATGACATGCTGTTCTCTGTACCTAACATAGATGTTGCTTCTTTCTTCTTTCTCTCTGTTTGTTCATTCCTCCTATGCCCTTTCCTTTTTTCTTTTCTCCTTGTTTTGACTTTTTGTCTTTCTTTTTTGATTTGAACTACTGGTACTTTCAGTTTACATTGTTCATCAAATAACTTCTTCAGAAAATATTACTGTACTTCACAATCATGTCCTAATTTTTTGTTCTGCCATAATAGCTGATGTCTCTGTGTAGAAATTATTATACTAATGGCCTGGTGTGGTGGAGCATGCCTGTAATCCCAGCGGCTCAGGAGGTGGAGGAAGGAGCATCTCGAGTGCAAAGATAGCCTCAGCAATTCAGCAAGGCTCTAGGCAACTCAGTGAGACCCTGACTCTAATAAAAAAATACAACATAGGGCCAGGGATGTGGCTCAGTTGTCGATTGCCCTTGAGTTCAATCCCTGGCACCCCCAAACAAAAACAAAAACATTATTATACTAAGCCTTATGATAATTGGTCACTTTCTTTCTTTACCACTGTGAGTTTCATGAAGGGAAAAGTCATATTTTTCATCTCTGTGTTATTGGTGCAGAGAGGACTGCTTGAGGTTTGGAGTGCCACACTTACTTGCCAACTGAGGCCACAGTTTGGATGCTGAGCTTTGTGAAAATACATGGCAAAGGTCCTAGGATGGGTAGATGCCACTTAATGATTTTATTTTCCTTAAGACTGAGTTACTTCCTTGTTCCAGCACTTTTGGACCCAGAAATTTTCCTCTGGGTTGCTTTTCTTTTCTTTGTTCTTTGCTCAGTTACCACTTAGTTCATTTTTTTCTAAAGCTATTTTTTTTTCTTTTTTGGAGAAAAGGACTCTATGAAGCCCTTGGAAAAGGGAAACTGTTACTGGAGGAATTAACCAATAAGACTGATGGACTCAGTATGTAAGAAGGATTTAGGGGTTGGTCTAGACTGAACTGATGATCTTACAAAATATTTAATGGTCTTGTCTTTGATGACTAATCTAATGAAAGAACGGTGTAATTTACATTTAGAAGAAAGAAAGCTCTAAAATGATTAATTTGGTTTCCTCACTTAAGAGAAGAAATACCTCTTTTTCCAAAGACTGTTCTGATATTGGTATTAAGTACATTTATCTATGACTGATCCTTCCTTCAGAAGAATTTTGAATTTCTCCCTGTTGGTCAATACTTTGGTTTGGCCAAGTTTTCTGACTGATGTGCTTCCTTTGCTTGCTGTGATATCATTAAATCTGTTTCTATCATATAAAACCATTAGTGTGATTTACCCAGCCATGCTATTCACTAGTTAGACTATTTTATATGCAATGTAAGTGAAAACAAAGCACAAAGAGCTAATGCTCTTTAAAATGCATTTGTGGTACACTTTGCGACTAGTTTGAGTTTGATTTGCTTGTTTCATAACCCACCGGGACTTCTCAGTGTGTGGTAATCATTTACTGAATCTTTTATTTAAGTTTTGAGTCTGGAACCCTGTAACTACATGTAGATATAACCTCTAAAATGTAACCAGGGGAACGACCTTTTAATCCTGTCTGAAATTATTTAGTGTGGATTATTGGTCATAACTGAACTCTTATCTCAAAAGATATCATACTGTAATATAGTTATAAAAATAGAAATTAACATTTTAGAAAATACATTCATCTCTACTTACCTTTGATAATGACAAACACCAGGTTTTCCAAAAATGAAAGCTGTTTGGATATAGTCCTTCAGATCTTTCATTAAGGACACCACCAAAATAACCACCACAACAACAAATTAGGATTCTCTCTCTAGAAAAAAAGGGCAAGGTGATTTCTGCATATCTGGGAACCGTAGCTTGGGAGGAGCCACACACCAATGTCAAATGTGTCTTTTCTTCTCAGCCTCAGTCTCAAAAGTGTATTCCACGAATTTCACCAAAACCAAACCCCCTTTTGTACAATTAATTTTGCAATAACTGCCAAGAGTCTCACCAAGGGAGATGTCGGAAGATAATATAGATGAGACCTTGGGAGTAGTCTTCAATTTTTTATTTATAAGGAAGGATTCAAGTATCGCCTATATTAATAGTCTAAACAGACTGCAGAGGACTCTGTCCTTGACCAGTATTTCCAGGGATTTGATCCCTTGTGTTTAAAAAATGATTGCTTATCTCAGAAAGCCTAAGGGTAGGCCCATCTTTCAGTCCTGCATCTGCCTCTAACTTCTGTGATTAAATGCCTTAGGGAAAAGAACCATGGGAAAAAAGGAGGTATATGAAATAAATATGTGGATATATCTTCTGAAACCAAAGCCAATTGTGATTTTTCTTTTATTCTGTAAAACCAAGATTTCTCTAGGGAAAGGTGACAGCCATATAGACTGATGTAGAAATAAATCCCCAGAGATATGGAGAAGAAAAAAAAAGAAATAATATATTTTCCTCTTGTGAGGAAGAAAATAGAGCTGACTTAAAGAATATTTTGTTTATAGTGCATAAGGGAAAACACCATTATGGTATATTTCTAGTTTTATTAGAGTCAATGGCCTAATCTTAATAGCTCTGCAGTCTCATAGCATAATAATATATATCATATTTTTTTTGTGTGTGTGGATGTGTGCTTGTGTGTGTGTGTGAGTGTGCATGCACACACACATAGGTGCAAGAGATATAATTTTTGATTGATAGAAAGGGCCCAAGTAACCATATTCCAAAAATATTTTCTCTAACTTGTTTCTTACCTATTTGGTTGAAAATGCAGCATGGGAATAGTACATTTTCTACTCAAAATTAGGACAATATCAGTCATTATTTAGCATAGAACCTGTCATGTATTTGTAGTTCAGTAAATATCTTTGAATAAAAAAAATGTTCTTTTGAGCCCTGTTTTCAGGAGATATTAATAGGCATTAACAAAAAAGTTTGGTGATAAATACTAGTTTGAATAAAGTTAAATAAGTTGATTTTTTTTTTATAGAGTGGCTTAGAGCATTTCGATTGTCAGGATGTGGGTTTAGCCCTCTAAATGAGATTGTACAGTGAAGTGATGACTAAACTTATGTGAAACCAGTCACATTGGTTTATTTCCCAGAAAAAAATCTCAGGACTGGTGTGGTATAAAATACTATTAGGGAAATACTGTTGAATACCTCTTTTTTTTTTTTTTGGCATGTTACAAAGTTGTTTTTTCTTTCTTTCTTTTTTTTTTTTTTTTTTTTGGTGAGGGGGCAGTGGTTATCAGGGATTGAACTCAGTGGCACTCAACCACTGAGCCACATCCTCAGACCTATTTTGCATTTTATTTAGAGACAATGAGTTCTTAGTACCTTGCTTTTGCTGAGGCTGGCTTTGGACTTGTGGTCTTCCTGCCTGAGTCTTTTGAGCTACCGCCGTCGTCTTTTCTTAAAATAGTATTTGGATTTGTATTTGCCTTCTTAGTTTCAATAAGTAAATATGTTTCTTGAAGTTTTGCATTCCTCACATACCAGTGGCTTAATAAATATTTCCTGCTGATGACAATAAATTTAAAAACATTAATATAACTAGATATTATAATACAAAGAAATATCATCAAAAATTTAGAAATAAGACCAAAAAATGAGAATGCCATGTCAAAGAACAGTACAAGACCAACTAGTGAAACTGTCAGATCAGCTCACCTACAAAATACCCCTGGCTCTAACAGCAGCCCTTGACTGAAGAAACAAAACAAAATGTGTGCCTTTGAAATTATTTGTGTCTCCTTGACCTGTCTTGTTGTAGAGGCTCTTTATTTTTTTTAATTTTTTTTATTTGTTCTTTTTAGTTAAACATGACAGTAGAATGTATTTTGACATATTATATATACATGGAGTATAGCTTCCCATTTTTGTGGTTATATATGATGTGAAGTTATACTGGTTGTGTATTCCTATATGAACATAGGAAAGCAACGTTCGATTCATTCTACTGTTTTTCCCATTCCTATCCTCCTTTCTTTTCCCTCATTCCCCTCTTCAATCTGGTGAACCTTCCCCCCCCCCCCACTTCTGCTACTGTGAATCAGCATCTCACTGATTATAAAGGGAAAATATGCTGCTGTATAATTTTAAAATAAGAAAAATACACTGAATTTTTAATTATTTAAATGTGCTAGGCTATTAATAAAACAAGAACATCAACCAAACTTCTTATAGAAACTTCTAAGAAGAATTTCTTTGTAAGAATTTGGAATAAATCTTTGGTCCAATCAAACTGGTTTGATCATTTTGGTTTAGAACCAACTATATGTTTTCATCATTTTATAATATAACAGATACATTTTGTAATATAACAAATACATTTTATTATTTTTTGAGATACTTTGTTTTCTTTTTTTTATATGGCAGCAGAATGCATTACAATTCTTATTACACATATAGAGCACAATTTTTCATATCTCTGGTTGTATACACAGTATAGTCACACCAATTTGTGTCTCCATAACTGTACTTTGGATAATAATGATCACCACATTTCACCATCATTAATGGCCCCATGTCCCCTCCCTTCCCTTCCAACCCCTCTGCCCTATCTAGAGTTCTTCTATTACTCCCATGCTCTGGCTCCCTATCCCACTATGAATCAGCCTCCTTATATCAAAGGAAACATTTGGCATTTGTTTTTGGGGATTGGCTAACTTCACTTAGCATTATCTTTTTAAACTCCATCCATTTACCTGCAAATGCCATGATTTTATTCTCTTTTATTGCTGAGTAATATTTCATTGCATATATATGCCACATTTTTTTTATCCATTCATCTATTAAAGGGCATCTAGGCTGGTCCACAATTTAGCTATTGTGAATTGGAGACACTTTGTTTTCTAATAGAAAAACAAGTTACTCAGAACCATATAATCTTCCTATACTGGTTTCACTGATCAGATAAACTAATATTGTTTCTTCATACCTAGTATTATTAAAAATGAAAAAGTTATATATCAAATTTAATATTTTGGTGAGTGATTCTTATAAATGATTGATATCAATAGTAATTTTGTTGCTCTATGATATACTCATCTAATACATAATTTCCAACATTCTTTGTTCACATTAAGACCTTGTATTAAATTGAGTTAATTAATTTAAAAAAAATGTGGATACTTTGATAATTATTACTAAGGGAAAATGCAGAAACATTAATAATCAGGCATATTATTAATTTGCCTAATTTTGTACATCACAGAAGACTATCAGTTAACATTTTGATAGTATTTTTAGCTACTCATAGAACATGTTGGTACATGCTTATTTTTGCCTTTTATTTAGAAATGTGAAAAAATGTGTGACCCTAGGTGTTCATAAAAATCTATGCTTATTATTACTCTGCTAAGATGCTTCTGTGTGACAGATAATTGTCAATAATTAACCTGTGGTTTTTCTATGTTCATGAGGAAACAGAACTTATTACTTTGTTTAAAAGTTTTAATTAATATGGACAGTTGAGACAATATTAAATATATCATTGTAGGGAAATATAAATGTGCATGCAAGATAATGGATGTTTTTATTTATTAAAATCTAAAATTTGTTTTAAATAATATTTGTATCAGACTATAAAAGAAAATTTAAAAAGACAAAATTTGAGATAATTCAGTGAGTTATAAAAGTTTGAAGAAAAAAAAATCTCATTTGTCTTATTTTAAATTATCTACAAATAATATTTTCCAAGATTAAATTTGATCTCAGGTTAATTCTCTGGTTTTGTTCATTGAAAATATAAGAAAGGTGAAAATGTCAATCAGGCTATTGGAAATATTGCTTATGATAGAAACAACTTGATTGGTAAATTTTTTATTTAGAGTTAGAAAACAGTAATCTATTAATACCTAATGAGACACTTAGATTTGAACTTTTCTGAAATCCACAATTCTAAAGGCCTTGGAAGCTACGCTGATGGAGTTGTTCCAGGAGATGGGACCTGACTTTTCTAAGTCATGGAGGATCCTGCACCCAGCTGTGTACATCTCTTCTTTCTCCCATTGAGATTTTACCTTTCTGGGAATGGGAAAGTTCTATCAACTAGACTGATGTGAGAACTCCTGCAGAAGAGAATTGTCTGATACTCTTTTGCTGGTATACTCTGCCTCCCATCCTTATCTTAGAATGAAATTCAAAGTATGGACTTCTTGATTCTTATAACTACAAGTCCACTGTAGAAGAAAAGCAATGACATGTTAAAAATCATACCACATTGATTCTGTATTAGTGAACTTCTTTTTTTCTTCCCAGTGCTAGGGATTGAATCCAGAATCTCACACATGCTTGGCAAGTGCTTTGCCACTGAGCTACATTATTAGCCCTAACTAATGTTTAAGATCAAATAAAAAAATTGTGAATTCTTTATTATCATGTCATATTATTGCAATTTTAAACTTCCCTTTACTTTCTTCAAATGATAATGGCCAGCTCACCACTTCAAGACAATGATTATACTGCATATGTAGAAACAATGCCTTCAAAGCCTTCCCAAAAAACTGGTTTGGTACTATTTCATGGTCTATGGAGGGCCCCACTTTACATGTAATAAGGAAAGTTATTTCCTGGTAAGCCAAACACCTTAGAAAATAAAGAGATATGAAGAAAAAGGAAGTTTATTCATATTTGTGCCAGTAGATAAGCTGTAGCAAAATCTAATGTATATTTATTGCTTTTATTTTTCTCTGAATTGATAAGTAATAAAATCAATAAAAAGTATTCTCTGGGATTATAAAGATATGAAAATGAAATGCTGGGCTACTCATGTGATTTTCAGAAATTATTTCTTTGGCCTTAGTGGTTGAACATGTCTGTATAACAAAGAGATTTGCTGTGTTAATAAAAAATATTGCTACATATATATATAAACCAATTAAGATGAATAAAATTTAAATGCAATGAAGTAAAAAAAAATTGTCGTTTAGAATATTTTTGGAGGCTTTTCACCATTTAAGAAAATTTCTAAATAAGGCAAAGAAGTGATTATGTGACCTGTTGATATCATATTCAAATATTGCTTAACAAGACTGTCTACAAGTCATCTGATTCTAGAAGTATGTAATTTTGTTTAACATACTATTTGCTGTTCATTACTATTTCTGAGATCTTCAGACATTGTCTAATTATATTTGGTTAGATGACATAAAATGTTCTAATTTATTCGATATCCTTTTATTCATAGTAGAAAAGATAAACCCAAATGTTAGGGTTGTATTGACCTTTAAGGCATTAATTGGATACATAGAATTTAAAAAATTTATTTTGTGTTATTTTTGTGCTCAGATTATTGAAAAATCACATATTTATATTCTCTTTTGCTATGACTGTGTTATCCTGCTGTCTCTCATTAATGAGATAAATACAATGTTTGACATGCTCATCATCTATTAGTGAATTATGTGCATGACATTTAAAATATTGTACTTTGACAGCAACAATTTATAAAAAATATTCAATTATATTATAGTGACAGCAGTTTTGTTTTCTAGATGAAATCTACCAGTAGGTGCCAGTAGATAAGTTGCTTGAGGTGTCAGGTCACTCGGGTGTTTTATTAAGGAACATGAAGGAAGTGTTTCTTCTTCAGGTTCCATGACTAGCTTGGTATTAATCCTTCATCTTCTACCATTCCAAGGCACATGGTTGAGACAGAAACCAGTGGGAATCCTTTTGCTCAGGTACAGGTTGAGACCTGAAAAATGGATGGCATACAAAGTCCCAAATTAATCAATAGAAAGTAAGTAAAAGGCATGGATTATTATGCATCAGGTCTGACTATTTCAGAGCATACAGGGTCAGTTTTCAGGCAAGAACTGAAATGCAGACAACTCAAACAGCAGCAGCAGTCTGGGGAATATCATTAGGCTGAGCAGTGGTGTAAGGACCTTGAAAACCTCAGCTACAGCCAGAGCTCTAGGGACAGAAGATTGTTGCAATCTATACAAGCAGCCCTCAGTGAGAGCTTGGCTTATAAGGAAGCAGTTAGGGCATAGACAGGGCAACTGTAATGGTCACGTTATGATTGCTCATTTTCAGAGCTTGAGACTGTGAGAAGGGGGTTGGTGGGATGAAAGGCAATATAAAGTATTCCTTCCTCGAAGCCACATAGCTCCTCACAAGCAATGATGTAAGTTTCTCATACGTGTTTATTCATAATCCACTCACCTCCTTGTTCCTTCTTCTATCTTGGATGTCATTTTCATTTTTATGCTTATTATAGTCCATGATCTTTTTCTCTGTAACTCTAGCATTCATCATTTTCTATTTAAATGATCATTTGATCTTTGTTGTTCTAGATTCTTACACTTACAAGCATTGACAGAAAAATGAAATTTCTATAGCATCAGGGAATTTGGGGGTTAGTGGTATCTTGGAAAGTGAAAATATTGTCTTGAGATGATCTAATTCACTGTGGACCTTTGGACCACTCTGATGCTAAATGCCCTTAAACTGGACACACTTGTCCTGATAGAGAATAAGGACTTTGGGTTACTTCCCCCAACTTCACCCCTTTTCAGCAGGAAGCAGTTTGGAGACATCATTGCCCATTTTTTTTTCATAGAAATGAAATGTAGAAATTGATATTGGGGAAATTTAACAGTGGTCCACTTTATGCTTTGAATATAACCCTTGCTGCTCTGCAAAAAAAGAAAAAATAAAGAACAGACTACCTAATTCTACTACACTTCCTCTTTTCCATTTCTGTAATCATTAAATTTGCTTTTGCTAAATCTTTTTTATGTATTCCAAATGCAATTTAAAATTCAATATTTCAAACAAGGCCAAAAATGTTTACAGAAGAGAGTATGCTTTTCTTGAGAAGAAATGCTGCCATGGTGTCGTCTTCAAGGATACCATTTCTTGGTGTTTCAAGGGAAATTAGAAACACAACTGACATCTCCAAAAGGAGTTCAGATGGCATTTAAACTCCAGCTAGAAAATCATTTCACATTGTTTGTATGGTCAAGTTTTTTTTTTTCCCTATAAGAACACTTTGAGTGTAACACATATGTAAAATAGCAAAAAAATACATTATACACACACACACGCACACAAATTCTATGTTGAGAACTTTACTATCTTTCTTAGTATTTTCCTCATAGACCTTTCTGAGTCTATGTTCAGGAAAAGTAGAGACTAGCTGCTCAGCTGATCATGAGTAATCCTGTGTTATTTCAAGAGCTTGATTTTTGTTCTTTTCCCTTTTGGCAGTGCAGCCCTTCCCTGAAGACTTGCATTTCTCATTAAGCATTCTAAATTTCTTTGGCCTATCTTGTAAACTAAAAACAAATTCTTTTGCTATTCTTAGGCTTTGTAACAAAATCCTTGATAGGGCTTCGTCCTTCTACTAAGAGGTTGATAATGGAACTGGCATTTTTTAATGTGGCTCCTCTGGCCCTGCAGAAATTTGACAAGGAAAATGTCTTTAAATTGAATTTGTTTCTTAGCTGATACATAAACACAAAAATTGTGTATGTTAGTGGGATAACATACAATGCATTAATATATGCATGGATTGTGAAATGTTTAAATCATATCTGCCTCCTCAAACATTTATCATTTTTTATGATGCAAATCTTCAAAAGCTTTTCTTTTACCTTTTTGAAATGTGTATTACATTGTTGTTATCCACAGCAAATGCACATCTTGCCTATTTTTATGTAAATTTAAAATTTTGAAATCACTATTAATCAAAATCTTTTCTTATATTAAATATGTAGGAACTGTTCAAACATTTATAGTACTAAAAGTCTCTGATACTAAATATGACTAAAGAAGTAGGTTGTAAACTAGGGTTTAAGGATCATTTATAGTAATTTGGGTTATGTTTTGAATAGTTTCTCTTGTTTAATCTACCCTTTTGATTTGTTTAATTTTGATCTTATCTAATTAGATACAAACTTATTTTTTTTAAATCTGTTCTGTGGCAGTAACAAGGGTATGATACATCTGTCATGTACTATGTTTTCACATTAAGAAGTAATCACAATTTTTTTTCCTAATTATATTACTAATATCTTGGTGAAAGACATTACTGAGAAGACTTCTTGTCATTAAAGATTATTCTTTCAGGAATTCAAGTACTTTTTTATTGTTTATGCAAATCTCTGGCACTGAGTATAAATAATTTTATCAAATATCTTTCTCTGAATGGGGAACTAACTACAGCAAGGAATAGGTAACTAGATATAGAAAAGTACTAGTCTTGTCTCATTCCACATTTTGTCTAGAACTGGTTCTAGAGAGAATATTGCCTATTTTTTTTTTAAAAGAGAGAGTGAGAGAGGAGAGAGAGAGAGAATTTTTTAATTTTTTTTTTTTTAGTTCTCGGCGGACACAACATCTTTGTTGGTATGTGGTGCTGAGGATCGAACCCGGGCCGCATGCATGCCACGCGAGCGTGCTACCGCTTGAGCCACATCCCCAGCCCAATATTGCCTAATTTAGAATGGAAGCAGCTACTAATTTTTAACTACTTCAATGGAAAAAAATATGTCAGTGTTCCCTGAGTTTTTATTTATAATCCAAGATATTCTCACCCAATTCTTGGTCTGAATGTGAATGTAGAATATGACAAAATGGATAGAATTATGTCTTAGTGTATCCTTTATGTGTATCTATGATTGTTAAAGAGACTAGAACAACATGGCCTTGATTTTTTTTTTATTATCTTTTCATACAAAATAGGCCATAGTGGCCTTTTGTGCCTGTCTCATTGGTATGAGTTATTGTCCTTGGTATTTTTCTCTTGTTGATTAGTGTCTTCTAGTCATTACCTTCCACTGAGCTGTATACTTCTCTAAACTTTAAAGATAAATATTTTATTTCTTCTTACCCAGTCTCTACAAACTTCCCATTCTCTGTGACCTGGAAAAATAATAATTATAATAATAATAAATATAAAGAAAACAAGTTCCTTTTTTAGTTCTTCCTAAGTGATTCACATTTCATAACAGACATTTATGATAAGTGTTGACCTTTGCACGACATATAAATTCATTGTTTACAAAGTTTCTCCCTTTGATTTGTTAAGTTATTGAACTTCTGTTATGCAGTAAGCACTGTGGTATAGATATAAAGATGAATAAGAAATTTTCTTTATCATATTTTCCTGACTTAATTTCTCTTGTTCCAATGCAATTCTTCTTTCTTTAGGTCTGTTCTTGGCTTAATGAAAAAGGAAAATGACACTAAGGTGACAGAATTTGTACTTCTGGGCCTGTCATCATCCTGTGAGCTACAACTATTTCTCTTCTTAATATTTTTGTTGTTCTATGTTGCAATTGTCCTGGGAAACCTCTTGATAGTGGTAACAGTGCGAGCTGATGCTCACCTGCTCCAGTCTCCTATGTACTACTTCTTGGGCCATCTGTCCTTCATTGACCTGTGTCTGAGCTGCGTTACTGTGCCCAAGATGTTAGGGGATTTCTTACAGCAGAGTAAGACTGTTGGTTTTTTAGGATGCCTGGCCCAGATCTACTTCCTGCACTTTCTGGGAGCCAGTGAGATGTTTCTGCTGACAGTTATGGCCTATGATAGGTATGTTGCCATTTGCAATCCTTTGCACTACCTGACAGTCATGAACCGCCAGCTATGTCTTCAGTTGGTCTTTGCTTGCTGGTGTGGGGGTTTCATCCACTCGATCACACAGGTCATCCTGGTCATCCAGCTGCCTTTCTGTGGCCCTAATGAACTGGACAACTTCTACTGTGATGTTCCCCAGGTCATCAAATTGGCCTGCATGGACACCTATGTGGTAGAGGTGCTGATGGTCTCCAACAGTGGTCTGCTGTCTCTCGTCTGCTTCTTGGTCTTGCTCTTCTCTTACGCTGTCATCCTGATCACCCTAAGGACTCGCTTCCGCCAGGGAAGGAGCAAGGCACTGTCTACCTGTGCCTCCCACCTAACAGTGGTCAGCCTGATCTTTGTGCCATGTGTATTCATCTACTTGAGACCTTTCTGCAGCTTCTCTGTGGATAAGATATTCTCTGTGTTTTACACAGTGATCACACCCATGTTGAACCCACTCATCTACACTCTCAGAAATGCTGATATGAAGAAAGCTATGAAGAAGCTGAGAAAAAAGCACGTGGCAACCTGTTGCCCTTTTGAAGGATAAACGGGAAGAGGTGACTTGGAAAACAGTTTTTCTTGGGATTCTCTTACCTTATTCTGCACATTCATGTATATACAATTCTGGTGACTTTGGTACAAAAGACAAGATATCATTATAATGCATGCCTCTTGATGAGAGTTGGGAGACACAGTGGCTTTCTTGGGTACAAAATATTAAGCAGGGAACTCAGAATTATTTAATGGATGACCAATGATGGAGGTTAATTGAATGGTAGAATTAGAGGAACCTTAAAAGATCAAGTCTTCTATTATTCTGTCCACAAAAAGTCTTTACTTATTCATTTTACTATTTGTCCCTACTTGGACGAAAGAAGACATTACATCTCCTTTTGTGTCCTGCTTCTCCAGGGTTGAAAGATTCTAAGTGTGAGGAGGATCCTCCTGACATTTCATCACAATCTCTTTTGAAGCAGTGTGAATTCCCTTTGTCCTTACTCCAACAAAGCCTGTAAACCATGCTGAACTCCCCATAAGTTAGTGTTCACCCAGGAACTGTGCTCCATACTGTGCCAAATTTTAAAAACATGGTCAGACAACTCGGGTGAATGGACATATCTCTTCACAGTGTTTACATGTGAAGGACAGGAGGTCTGAGAATTCTGGGATGATGAAAGCTGCCCCTGTTCTGCTGCAGAGAATTCTCTGGAAGAGACATCTCTTTTTCACTCTGAGATTTTCTTTAAGTGAAATTATAGTAGGGTGAACTTTATAAGCTTTAGCTAATCATAATGTTTAAGAGCTCTGAGCTCTGAGCTCTGATCTATCATTTAAAGCATTCTCCACATCCTGAGGTGCTCATAGTTAGGACCTCTGAGTCACACATGGGCTTTGAGGAATAGACAATATCACTGAACTTCATTTTTACCAAGGAACTCAGTGCTGTAAGCAACTTGCCCAAGATTGCTTAGAAAAAAAGTGTAATTAACCAAGAAAGCTAGTAATTTTAGATAATTTATCTATTTTTTCCCTCCTCAGAAAAATATTTTTATCAAACTTATATGGACTAACTTCTTAATTTGTACTGTGTCTATATAGGAGCTCCAAAGCTATGAGATCCTTAAAAATGTTTGCTTAATGTTTATGTTTAAAGTTATCTATTTCTGATATAAGGCTCCTTTCAACTTTTTATCCTATAGAAATGTATCTATTCTGTTTGCTGTATAAAAAGACGATGATAAACTCTTAGCAATATTTTTATATTTTCTCCCTTTCTTCCCTAATCAATTGCTATGGAGAAGTTTTTCTGATTACTTAGTTGAAAAGCATACCTAAGAAAGGAATATCTGAAACTATAATAATTACTAGGATTTTCTAGCTAATTTGCAATACTATTGGATATGTAAAAGCTATTTTTATAACAAATCATGCATTTTTATTTTTGTGCTGAGACTCTATGTTTAAGACACTGTGTATGTTTGAATGTACATAAGTTTTGATATAGAAGGAATCTTGGCAGACCAGGAGCATGGTGGCCACTGGGGAATTTCAGCACAGGGCAGGTGGGGGTGGGAGTGGCACCCTTGGCAGTTGTTCCTCTTTCCTTTTTAATTCACTCAACATTTCAACAGATGTTCTTTGCTTACAATGAACACCCTGAAGATCAGGAGAATACCCTGAAGGTAATATCCCTAAGAGTGTGAAACTCTCCGCCAAAGAGTGCTGTGTGGGTTGACAGAAAGATTTAAGTAGTTCTGTGGATCAGCCAGGCACATTGCAAGGACAAAGCTTCAAGCATTCTGATCAAGATGGCTACAACACCCCTCTTTCCTGATGTTCCTCTTTCTTAGCAAAATTTGGCTCTTGGCAAATTATTTTAAATGTTTTGTTGATATCTGGGGTTGGCAGCATTATATTCAGAAAAGCAAGAATTTATATATTCTCTTTTGCAGTTGCAGTCTTCAAATATTTGTTTAACCAATGATCTGTGTTAAAGTTCTTTTTACTAATAAATAAATAGTTTGCATTTTTTCGACTGTATATGATTAGTATTATCTGGGTGTCCAATGCAGTAGTTTGCTGCTCAGACCATGGCTATCTTCCAGAAGTTTCATGGTCTGTTCTAACAGTGGACCACACCACTTGTGTGTGTACCCCTAGACTGCGTGATTGAGGGACACTGTAAAGTGTGTGGCAGGGCCTGGACATCTGGGTTTCAGGGTCTACATTCATACCTGAGAGGCTTCTTGTGATAAGGTTTGGAACGAGAAGAAATGGTGGGCTGGAGGCTGAGGGCTTGTGGAGAGGCACTCTGTATGACCCACGCCTTCCATCCTGAAGCGAGAGGCTCTGACTTATCACTACATTTCTTACTAACTTGGGCATTGTCCCAGCTCAGGAAGTTGAGGGCGTGTCTTTAGATGTAGGCGTCTCACCTCTGGGGTTGAGCTATACTCATCTTTTCTTTGTAATACTATCCCTTTGCCCTGTTTGGGATAGAATGTTTCATGGAAATGCACTTTGTGTGTCCCTTTCTCTTGCTCTGCCTTTGGGTGTAGCCTTCCCAGATGTCAGTCAACCTGCTGACAGCAGACATCAGGAAGCTAAATTCATACCCCTGAAACCTGACCCCTTGCCTCATTTGAGCGGCTTCTTCTCAATAAAAAGGGTCAGCACATTCTCTCTCTCTCTCTCTCTCCAGAATCCTAAGGTCAGAGGAGCCTTCACAGAACCCAAATAAAAAGGTATCTCTGTTTCTTGTGTGGTTATTTCATGCATCCCAGTTCACCTGGATTGACCCTGAGTGTTTTAGTCTTGAGGAACGCAACAAGGGCCAAAAGTCTGCTTTGTTACATGGCCACATTCTGGTGGAAGAAATTCAAAGATGTTGAGAATTTTAAATTGAAAACTGATCCTTCAGTAATTTTGAAGATATGAGAATATAGTTACATTTTGTTAACATGAGTTAAAACTTTCAGATATATATTACCTGAGATCCTCTTGGTCTGGGTTCCATAATTATTTGGAGTGGATTTGCCTCTTTTTTCCAGCTCTTATGACCCTCTGGAGTACTAAAATAACTAAAAGGAGACAAAGATAAGTCTAATTTATGAAATCATGACTTCATATTTCAAAACACATCATGGGAAGTAAGGCTGTCCACATTTCTAGTCTATCTCAAAAATATACATTGTGAAGAGGCCAATTTAAATTAGGAAACTGTACCCATGCTTTGCCAATATTTTCACCCTAAGAACCCTAGAAACTAGAAGAGATTATTACAGGGAAGTCACTATGATGGAAGATGTTTCTCTAATAAATAACTCCCACTGGTATTTGGATCTTTCAATATTCATTAATTCATCAACCAATTTTGTCCCATTGTCCCAGATGTGGAACACCTATAAAATTTAAATGTAGGGGCTGGAGATGTAGCTTGGTGGTAGAGTACTTGCTTAGCATCTGTGAAGCTTTGAGTTGAATTCCTAGTACCATACACATGTACAAAATCAGATTAAAAAGTTAAATATAGTATGCAATATAATTATGTAATATATGATCTAATTACAAAATAAGAAGATAATACTAAAACATATTTAAGCTTTAGATTATGATTTACAACCTATTGACATCTGTATCATTTTCATTGAAATGTTTATAGAATTAAAAACTTGGGAGTTAATGGGTTAAGAATTCATTCATTTTTAACTTGTTAATTCCTTTCATTAAATTTACAACCATTTGCTATGTTCCTGGAAATGTGGTACACACCCTGGGTATTCCCCCAAGGATCGACAGATCACCCAAATATCAATCATAGACTCTCTCAATATCCAACAGAGGGAGGTGAATGGCACTCTCAAACAAGATGTGAGCTGAGATGATGGGGGTGAGAGTTTTAAAGTACAGGTTCCAAAGTCCAACAATCTCCTTAGGGTCCAGCTTCATCTCTTAACAGAGGGCCAGTGACTTAACTTCTCAGTATCCCTTTATTTATGCAACAAAGACAATAATAGCATCTACCTCAAAGGGGTCTCAGAAAATGGGACAAAACAATACTTGACAAAACTCTAATAAGAGTATCTACAGGGCTGGGGATGTGGCTCAAGCGGTAGCGTGCTCGCCTGGCATGCACGTGGTGCTGGGTTCGATCCTCAGCACCACATACAAATAAAGATGTTGTGTCTACCGAAAACTAAAAAAAATAAATTAAAAAAAAAAAGAGTATCTACATACAGTCAGACTTCATACTAATTATTCTAACAAATTGAAAGGGAAACAAGGCCAAAAGAATAGAACAATTGTTTGATCCTAGAGAAGCACAATGCAGAAAGATGAACTTGATCCAGTCCACTGCCATGTGACAGCAAAATTCCTAATAACTCTCCAGTCATATTGAAGCAAACTGGATGCAAGAAATTTTAGTTTAGATAATAGAAGTGCCCTCAAAATTATGTTTAAAAAGTCACATTTTAAGTGTTTTTAAAAATTATTTATTTATTTTAATTAGGTGTATATGACAGCAGGATGCAATTTGATTCATCGTACACAATTGAAGCACAATTTTTCATTTCTCTGGTTGTACATGATGTAGTGTCACACCATATGTGTAGTCATACATGTACTTAGGGTGATGATGTCCATCTCATTTCAAAATCTTTCCTGCCCTGGAGCCCACTCCCCATCTTCCCCTACCTTTTGCCCAAAGTTTCTCCATTTTTTCATCTCCCTTGCCCCCCAGTAAGGATCAGTATCCACTTAGCTGAGAGAACATTTGGCCTTTGGTTTTTGGGACTGGCTTACTTCACTTAGCAAGTAAGCCAAATCCATCCATTTACTAGCAAATGTCATAATTTATTCTCTTTTAATGCTGAGTAATATTCCATTGTGTGTATAGACCACAGGTTTTTTTTTTTCATCCATTCATCTACTGAAGGACATCTAGGTTTGTTCTACAGATTAGCTATTGTGAATTGAGCTCCTATAAGCATTGATGTGGGTGCATTACTATAGTATGCTGATTTTATGTCCTTTGGATATAGAACACAGAGTGGGATAACTGGTCAAATGGTGGTTCCATTCCAAGTTTTCTAAGGAATCTCCATGCTGCTTTCCAGAGTGATTGCTCCAATTTGCAGTCCTACCAGAAATGTATCAGTGTGCCTTTTTCCCCACATCCTCACTAACACTTATTGTTGTTTGTATTCCTGATAACTGCCCTTCTGACTAGGGTAAGATGAAATCTTAGAGTAGTTTTGACTTGCATTTCTCTAATTACTAGAGTTATTGAAATTTTTTTTAATATTTATTGATTGAATGTATATCTTCTTCTGAGAAGTGTCCGTTTAGCTCTTTAGCCCATTTATTGATTGGGTTGTTTTTTTTATGATGTTAAGTTTTTTGAGTTCTATATATATCCTCGAGATTAGTGCTCTATTTGATGTGCATGTGGCAAAAATTTGCTCCCAAAATGTAGGCTCTGTCATTGATTGTTTCTTTAGCTGAGAAGAAGGTTTTTACTTAGAGTCCATCCCATTTGTTAATTCTTGATTTTATTTCTTGCCTCTTAGGAGTATTGTTAAGGAAGTCGGGGCATAATCCAACATGATAAAGATTTGGGCCTACTTTTTCCTCTATTAGGATCAGTGTCTCTGATCTAATTCCTAGGTCCTTGTTCCACTTTGAGTTAAGTTTTGTGTATGGTGAGAGATAGGGGTTTCGTTTCATTCTGCTGCATATGGATTTCCAGTTCTCCCAGCACCATTTGTTGAAGAGGCTATCCTTTATCCAATGTGTGTCTTTAGTGCCTTTGTGTAGTATAAAACAACTGTATTTATGTGGGTTTGTCTCTGTGTCTTCTATTCTGTACCATTGGTCTACATGTTCGTTTTGGTGTCAATACCATGCTGTTTTTGTTACTATAGTTTTGTAGTATAGTTTAAGATCTGATATTGTGTTGCCTCCTGCTTCACTTTTCTTGCTAAGGATTGCGTTGGCTATTCTGGGCCTCTTATTTTTCCAAATGAATTTCATGATTGATTTTCTATTTTTATAAGGAATAATGTTGGAATTTTAATTGGAATCACCTTGAATCTGTATAGTATTTGGGGTAGTATGGCCATTTGGATAATATTAATTTTGCCTATTCAATAACATGGGAGATCTTTTCATCTTCTAAGATCTTCTTCAACGTCTTTCTTTGTTGTTCTGTAGTTTTCATTGTAAAGGTATTTCACCTCTTTTGTTAAGTTGATTCCCAAGTATTTTATTTTATTTTTTTTTTAGGCTATTGAGAATGGGGCAGTTTTCCTACTTTCTCTTTCAGAGGATTCATCACTGATGTATAGAAATGCATTTGATTTATGGGTATTGATTTTATATCCTGCTACTTTGCTGAATTCATTTATGAATTCCAGAAGTTTTCTGGTAGAGGTTCTTTTTTTTTTGATCTTCTAAGTACAGAATCATGTTGTCAGCAAATAATGATGGTTTGTGTTATTCTTTTCCTATCTGTATCCCTTTAAATTACTTTATCTAATTGCTCTGGCTGGAATTTCATGGACTATATTGAATGGAAGTGGTGAAAGAGGGCATGTCTTTTTTCCAGTTTTATAGGGAATGCTTCCATTTTTTTTCTCCATTTAGAATGATGTTGGCCTTGGGTTTAGCATAGATAGCATTTGCAATGTTGAGGTATGTTCCTACTATGCCTAGTTTTTCTAGTGTTTTGAACATGAAAGGGTGCTGTATTTTGTCAAATGCTTTCTCTGCATCAATTGATATAATAATATGATTCTTATCTAGAAGTCTATTGATGTGATGAATTATATTTGTTGATTTCTGTATGTTAAATCAAACTTGCACTCTCTGGAATAAACCCCACTTGATTATGTTGCACTATTTTTAAATTATGTTTTTGTATGCAATTTGCCAGAAATTTATTGAGAATTTTGGCATCAATGTTCATCAGGGATATTGGTCTGAAAATTTCTTTCCTTGATGTATCTCTGCCTGGTTTTGGTGTCATGATGATACTAGATTCATAGAATGAGTTTGGAAGGCTTCCTCCCTTTTATATTTCATGAAATAATTTGAGGAGTATTGTTATTAATTCTTCTTTGTAGGTCTTGTAAAAAAAACTCAGCTGTGAATTTTTCTGGTCCCAAGATTTTCTTGGTTGATAGGCTTTTGATGGCATCTATATTCACTTGCTTGAAATTGATCTGTTTAAATTGTGTATGTCCTTTTGACTCAGTTTGGTTTGATCAGATGCCTCTAGAAATTTTTCAGTGTCTTCAAGATTTTCCATTTTACTGGAGTATAAATTTTCAAAATAGTTTATAATTGTTTTTGTATTTCAATAGTGTCTGTTGTGATATTTCCTTTTTCATCATAAATTTTAGTCATTTTTGTTTTCTCTCTCCTTCTTTTTGTTAGGGTGGCTAAGGGTTTGTCAATTTTATTTATTTTTGCAAAGAATGCAGCTTTTGGGCTTGGGCTATAGCTCAGTGGTAGAGCGCCTGACTTGAACGTGTGAGGCACTGAGTTCAATCCTCTGCATCATATAAAAATAAGTAAATAAAGATATTGTGTCCAACCACAACTAAAAATAAAATTAAAAATGCAGCTTTTTGTTTTATCAATTTTTTTGAATTCTTTTTTTTTTTTTTTTTTTGAGAGAGAATTTTTAATATTTATTTTTTAGTTCTAGGCAGACACAACATCTTTGTTGGTATGTGGTGCTGAGGATCGAACCCGGGCCGCACGCATGCCAGGCGAGCGCGCTACCGCTTGAGCCACATCCCCAGCCCAATTTTTTTGAATTCTTTCTTTTGCTTCGATTGCATTGATTTCTGCCCTGATTTTTTTAAACCTATTTTTTAGTTATAGGTGGACACAATGCCTTTATTTTACTTTATGTGATGCTGAGGATTTAACCCAGTGCCTCATGCATGCTAGGTGAGCACTCTACCTCTGAACCACAACCCCAGCCCATCAGCCCTGATTTTAATTATTTCCTGTCTTCTACTACTTTTGGTGTTGGCTTGTTCTTCTCTTTCTAGGGCTTTGAGATGTTATGTTGGGTCATTTATTTGTTGATTTTTTTATTCTTTTAATGAATGAACTTAATGCAATAAACTTTAATGCACTTGCCTTCAAAGTATCCCAGATATTTCGATAAGTTGCATTGGAATTCTCATTTACCTCTAAGAATTGTTTTATCTTCTCCCTGATGTCTCCATGTGTCATTCAATAGCATATTGTTTAGTCTCCAGGTATTGGAATTGCTTCTTATTTTTAATTTTATCATTGATTTCTAATTTCATTCCATTATGGTCAGATAGAATGCAGGGTAATATCTCTATCTTTTTTGTATTTGCTAAGACTTTCTTTGTCACATAACAAATGGTCTATTTTGGAGAAAAATCCATGTGCTGCTTAGAAAGTGTATTTGCTCATTGATGGATGAAATATCCCCCCCCCCTCTCTCTCTCTATATATATATCTGTTAAGTTTGAATTATTGATTGTTATTAAGTTCTATAGTTTCTTCATTTAATTTTTGTTTGGAAGATCTATCCAGTGGTGAGAGATGTGTATTAAAGTCATCCAATGTTGTTGTGTTGTGATCTACTTGATTCTTGTAGTTAAGAACGGTTTGTTTGATATAGATGCCCCATTGTTTGGGGCATAGATATCTATGATTGTTATGTTTTGTTGATGTATGAATCCCTAAAGCAGCATGAAATATCCTTCTTTATCCTTTTTAACTAGCTTTGGTTTGGCAATGGCTGCAGTGTCCCAAGTTGGAGGTAGGCTAGGCCTGGGCCCCCAGGTAGGCCTGTAAGATGGTGCTGGGCCTAACCCAGTCCTGGGCTACTGTGTGGGTTGGTAGGAGTGGTCCTAGGCCTGGGCTTGGGCTCCAGTGTAGGACTGCTGGTCAGCAAGATGGTTTTGAAATGTTCCGTTTGACAATACACTTCCAAGGATTTTATGCAATTATTTCTTAATTTAAATAATAAAAAATAGAACAAGTTGAGATTTATAGAAAAGTTGTGTAGATAGTATAGAGTGTACATACCTCAGTCTATTTCTGCTCTTATTGCTTTACCTTATTATGTCATATTTGTCATAGCTAATGAAGCAATATTGATGATGATTATTAATTACAGTCCACCTTTTATTCACATTTTATTTTGATATTTTGTGTAATAGGCTTCCTCAAACTATCCATTTTTGACATAGTATCATGCCAGTCACTGAAGCGTGGGATACTGTCCATATCAAAAGAAATTTGAGTGGAGAAACCTGGTAAAAACAGGACTGCCACAAGTAGATTTTTTCCTCTTTAAACAACCCCTCTATTTGTAACTTAGAGTACCAGAGGAATACAATGTTAACAACAAATGGCACTTTTATTATTTTTTGTGGTAACCTGGTAATCTTTTTTGCCTCAGAAAAAGCCCTCTAACCAAAGTAAATGCTATGTTTGTTATGATTGTATTATTCAGACATTTTCAGGTCAAATTTTAGGCTTCACCTGAAAGTTCCTGCTGCAATTTAGCAAAAATCTTTTTATTAAATTTCACAGGTAGAATCCTCAACTCCTGTCAAGCTTCTTTGACCCAAATCCCTTAGAAACACATTCATGCAACAATAGGACCAAGGTAATGTTTTCCGGTGCCTACAGCAAAATTTAAATACATTCAAATATTTTAATAATTTCATAAGCAAATAAACTATTCTGCTGTTGGGTTGATGATGAGACTAAGCATCATCCTTCTCCTCCTCTGTCCTAACTTTGAGGAGGTTATGCAAAACTGTGGGAATTGCCTATTTATTAACTATTGCGTGTCAAATAACCTTCAATATAGTTTTGCAAGGAGTTATTTAGTGTAGATTACACTTGCACATTCTCTACCTACCATTAATCTCCAGATGCTACCCAGCCACTTGCCCAGCAATTCCCTCAGGGTTCTGATGATGCATAAAAATTGCTGAGAAGGTTTTTTCCTTTGGGCAACCAGGAACACAGATGGAAGCTCTTGTAGATTAAAACCAGAAGCCATGGCATGGTTGTGAACTCATACAATTCTATGAGAGAGATTAGAAAGAGAGAGAAAGAGACAGAGAGCGAAAACAAGAGAAGAGAGAAGAAAAGGAGGGGGGGAAGGGGAGGCAGGAGGAATGAACCAGGATCTCTTAGCCTGTAGGAAAGGACTCATGACACATTCACAAATGAATCATCATTTATGTCACTGTACATATCTCCACCTTTTAGTGTGAATATCTGAGTACAGATCACATTTTTATCTCAAAAAATCTTCTTGATCTGAGATTCCAGGTTATTGAATCTGAATTGTGGACCACACCCAAGAAGACAGCCAGAGTAAGTTTCCATCTGCAGTGACATCTTTACCATGGGTGAAAGAGGCAAGGGCAAGTTTTCATTGATTCAAATTATATTAAAGGACAAAGAGAAATCTCAAAACTATTTGCCTGCCTTTTAACATCTGTTCTAGTAATTCTACTAAGTAACTTTGGAAATAGTTTATATTACAGTTTGAAATATGAATTAATATTATTTGAATTGGAATATAGTTCTAGCTTTACCATGAACAATAAAAACCTAGGTAATTAAATTTCTTCTTTATGATTCATTTATTTTACCTATTGTTCATTGAGTGGAATAAAAATCAAGTGATTTCTAAGATTCTTTTTATCTATACAAGTATGTGACTTACATAAACTATGTCCCAGTCAGAGGATTTGGGGAAGTTATTTAAAGGTATTACTCTAAAATGAATGGGTTTGGGTTTTATTTATCCTTTATGTTCACATCCCAATACCAGGCAATAGAGAATGTGCTTAATAAATATTTGTTAGATGAAAGGATAAATTAATATTGATACTGTATAAAACATAGAATATCAATGAGATAATACCTTACACAGCTTCTATGTTGTGTTCCATTAACTCATTTGCAGATTTATTTTCAAAACTTTACTTGCTCAAGTTATTATTCTGTACCTTTTAGTTTCATAAACTATTAATACACTGTTTTCTCAATTGTGGCCAAGGCGAGGAACAGGTTAGGATGGATAGATAATAAATTAATGTTGAATGCCCAAATAAAAACAGGCACATGTATGGTAATGTCTAGTGAGGGATGTTCAAGTCAAGGACACTATTGCTCAATGAGTTTTCCACGGGGTGGAGCTTGCTGTTAGGATGGAGATCCAGAATTTTTGCTCTCTGCCCTTTCTAACTCATTCATTGGAGCAACTAAGACTAAATCTGTTTTCCAGAGGATTTCAGAAGCTACATTTTCTTTCTTCCTTTTTTTTTTAAACTAATTATTCTATTTTAAACAATTTAGGCAAGCTCACAGAATTTAAGGAACAACCTTGTTTCTTTAACTGCACAGATCCCATTAAAACTAGCGTACATTCTCTGACTTTTTCCTAAAGAGACCAAATTTGTCCTAAGCACCTAGGCAGGACAGTGGAACTGATCAGTACCCTAGAGACGGTGGTGCAGAGTTCAGATTTCTGCTACTGTTGATTCTGAAATGCCACCACTAAAATGCTAGTGATTAGATCTGCAGGTCACTTTTATGTCTGTCATCTAATTTGCACTCACCGTGTGTGGCATTATCTCACAGAAGAGGACTCTGAAGTTAACAGAAGGTAGGAAAATTGTGTTAAAGTTACAAAGCCTGAAAGAGATGGAGCAGTGAGTCTAGCCCCAGTTGTTCTCTTTTTAAATCCTGTGCTCTTTCTCACATTGAGGATAGTAGAAATACTTTGATCTCTGAACTTTGATTAATTTATGACCTGATGTGGGTGTTCCTAAATAAAGCTGAGTTTCTACCATTCAGAAAGATCAAAGGGCCTGCAAATCATCTTTGGATACCTTTGTTTGAACTCTTAAAGAAAGCAATGCAAGAATATGCTTTATATTTCCTATTGCTTCACTCAAACGAATGTGCTGACTAGAATTAGGAGATGAACATGGTAAGAAGGTTAGTGTACTAAGATCCTATCCGGGCCTGCGTTTCTCCACTCAGTCTCCATGTTCTCCAATAGCTAAGATGTGTAATAGGATGACATATTCATTTAAAGCATATCATGTATATTAGTGCTTTATTTGTGATATATATTTACTTCTTACAACACTTTGTGTGATATGTACTATTCTTAGCCACAATTTCCCCTTTGTGTGTGTGTGTGTGTGTGTGTGTGTGTGTGTGTGTGCTGGGGATTGAACCCAGGATCTTGCACATGGTGGGCAAATGTTTTACCACTGAGCTACACCCCAAGCCCTCATTTCACTCCTGAGGAAAACTGAGGCAAAAGGAAGTTAAATAACTTGCCTAAATCTATACCATTAACAAGAGATAGAACTGGAATTTGAACCTCAGCAAACTGAGTCCCAGGAATCCTTATTTTCACTTTCTCACAGATTTTCTCTTTTTGAGTTGGTTCTTGTTAGTTATATTTACAGTAGACCCCATTTTGAAGGTATCCTCTTTTTAACTTTTCTCCGCCACTTCCCATTCCAGCTGCCCTGCTGCTATGGTATAATTTATGGTACCCTGGGTTATTCAGGACAAATTTCAAACTCCTCCTCTATTTAACTCATGAAAACCTTTATGATCTGGTCAGGTTTTCTTTTTAGTCTCATCTCCAGACACTTCCTTGTGTGGATTCTGTGGTGAGTCAGAGCAAACTTGTTAGCATCCTCTATAGAAGTTGTCATGATTTACACTTCGCATACACTGTTCATGAGGCCTGGAACGTCTCTCCTGCCCTGTCCACTCTTTTCTGCCCACCTTCTCAGATCGCTCCATACCCTCTTTATCATCAAGTCAACTCTAACTCATTTTTTATTCCACTCAGCATGACCTCTTCTGGAAAGACCTCAACTCTCCTGGGCTTCCTTACCCCTTATCCCTGAGAGCCAAGATAGTTTACGTGTGGACCTCCTCCATTTGATTGTGGACACATGTCAAAGGAAATAGTCTGGATTAACAAGAAGCATCCCATCACTTGCTGTTGATCTCCCCTGTAAGTTTAGTTTGAGAAAATTTGGGCACAAACCCTGCATGCTACAATGATATTGCCCTTTACAGCTGTATTCTTGTCTCTAAAGAGTATCTTATTTAGTTAAAAAAACAAACTCTTCACAATTGGCAGAACAATATTATTTTGAGTATTGTAAAAGATTTGAGAATTTCTTTTTCTAAAATAGTTTTAGCTGTAGATGGACACAATGCCTTTATTTTATTCATTTATTTTTATGTAGTGCTGAGGATTGAACCTAGTGCCTCACACGTACGTGCTAGACTAGCATTCTACCACTGAGCTACAACCCCAGCCCCAGGTTTAAGAATTTCAAATGAGATATTAGGTGGTGTGGATACCATCAGAGCTAACACAAAAGAAGTTGTTAAGAAAATAACTTTAAAAGTTTCATTGTATATGTTTAAATACCAATTCTGCCAACCACTTGCTCTATGATTTTGGGTAAATTTCTTACTCTCTTTGTGCTTCAGTTTCCTTATCTTTGAGAGGAGTAATACTGATAGTCTGAAAGTATTGATGTACTCTTCTACACACAATTATTATGGGAATTAAATGAATTATTATAAGGAAAGTGGTTGAAGTAATACCTGGCACATAGTTAGCAGAACTTAAGTGTTTTCTATTGACCTAAACTTTCTTTTTTAATCTTTATGATTTTCCTATTGGTGATGACTGAGAAAAATGGAGCTTTGCTGGTATGGTGTACAAAATATTCAAAGAATTTAGAGATATGAAGCATATACTATAATGGAAGGACTTTGTACCATAAGAGAGCAATTGATTTTTTAAATTCAGTTTTTTTAAATTAGTGCATTTATCTATCTATATAATATTTCTATCATTTATTAAAAAGATGTGTATTATGTGTACCTCTGACCATTATGTTGGGCAATTTACAAAGTTTCTTTAGCCTTTGGTGTTTTATTGTGTAAAATGCAGATAATAAAATTGTGATGTTGTTATGAGGATAAGGTAACATATATCAGGAGTTTAGTACAAAATTCTGCATATATAAGAGTGTTCAGTAAACGTTGATCAGTACTAGTACTCATAGTATCCCCACATTAAAGACAGGAAAATATTATAGTTTATTATCTTGGGAATAAAGTTTTATAAAAATTTTAATAATTTCTAGTAGTTATCTAACTTTTTAATAATAACTGAATAGATTCTACTTACAGATATCCTACTTTATAGATTCAAATTATGAAAAAAACAATAAATACAAAGAAGTTACCCTGACAATCTCATTTAATTCTGAAACAATAATTTCATCATCCATCTTTTATAGATGAGAAAAAAGATTCAGAGAAAACAGATTTTTTTTTACCCAAAGTAATCCATTTGGTGGACATATCCAAACTTATACCCTTCAGCTCCTGGACAATGTTCTCTCCACTTTCCATGCTGAAAATTTAAGTTCTTAGGAATGATGGAGAATAGTAGTAATTTGCAATATGTCATAAAAAGCCATTATTATTCTGAGGAACTTCTTTAGATCTTGTCCCATGAACTGTCTCTTTTAATAATTCTTTTCTGATTTACAACTTTTATTTGTATGCCTTCAGCCTTCATATATACTATATAAAATGGCATTGGACATTAATTTTTTAACCACCATTTAAACATTATCTCAATGAAAACTTTTATTCCTAACTTTTATATATGATTACAAGGACATTTATTTGAGTCTTTTTTCAAGCCATAGAGATTGAGAATGATATGGACCTCAACATTTTAAACTTTTCCATTATTTAGAGCAGCATAAGACAAAGTATTTCTCCATATAATTTAACCATTCCTCATGTGTTCCCTATTGGCAAGTAAAAAAATTTTCACATGCAGGTCAAAGGTAAGGACTCAAACTCCCCCAATTTTGACTTACAAGCAAGAGTTGTGTGTAAGGAGGAGGCCACTGTCTGTGTTGCTCTCAAACACTGAAAGTAACTTAAATTTTAATTGCATTGAATCTTTTAATCCAATTTAAAATCTGGAAATAGAGTCATCCTCTCTTGGTTAAAATAGAATATCACTTTTCTAAAGGTGCTTTGCCTATATATTGTATTAAAAAGATTTGTTGAGAATTTAAGACACACAATCTTAGATTCTGACTTCTTGTTTTTATCTAAGTTCTCAAAACTTAATTTATCCACTTAATAAATAATTTTAGATTTTTCATTCCAAAGAGAATTCCTGAGGAGAAGGAAGAAGTGGAGGTGACAAAGGAGGTGAGAAGGGAAGTAGAAGAAGAGAAAAGGGAGAGAGAGGTGTGTTCTTGGAGATTCTCTGTTGAAGGAACCACTGAGCTAGAGCTGGTCCTAGGTATGTTCTTGTTTCATAGAAAAGAACCAGAACATGAAAAACCAAGTGGAACAAATTGTTTAATGTGAGTCAATAAAATCGATGAGAAAAACATACATAAATCATGTTTAGGAAATATAAAGCATTGTCTCCACCATACGTAGCATCACTTAGATATTTTCATGCAATTGTTCTTGTTATGTTTGCCCATGCTTACAGTGGTTACAACTTGTGTTTAATTTTGCAGTGAACCAGAGCCACTCGCACGCAGTTCATCCTGCCTGGGGACCCATGGAAGTTGCCAACAATGTCACTGAGTTTATATTCCTGGGACTTTCCCAAGACCCTGGGGTGCAATTGATACTCTTTGCCCTATTCCTCTTCTTCTACATCGTGATCATGGTGGGAAACTTACTCATTTTGCTTACAGTCTTTTCTGATCCCCGGCTACACACACCCATGTATTTCTTTCTCAGTAATTTGTCCTTTGTGGACATTGCCTATTCCTCAGCCACCGCACCCAAGATGATTGCAGACTTTGTTTCTGACAAAAAGACCATTTCCTACTGGGGCTGTATAACTCAGATGTTTACCTTCCACTTTTTTGGATGTGCTGAGATTTTTGTTTTGACTGTCATGGCTTTTGACCGTTATGCTGCCATCTGCCACCCCCTCCGCTATACAACCATCATGAGTGCCAATGTTTGCACCCTCTTGGCATCACTGTCCTGGTTGGGGGCCTTGGGTCATTCTTTTGTCCAGACCCTCCTGACCTTTCAGCTGCCCTTCTGCCATGCTCAGGTCATTGATCACTACTTCTGTGATGTCCACCCGGTCCTAAAACTTGCCTGTGCTGATACAACCCTGGTAAATATGTTGGTGGTGGCTAACAGTGGTCTCATCTCGCTGGGGTGTTTCCTCATTCTTCTCACCTCCTACACGGTCATTCTATTTAGCCTTCGGAAACGGTCTGCAGAGAGCCGTCGCAAAGCTCTCTCTACCTGTGGATCTCACCTGACAGTAGTAACTTTCTTCTTTGTCCCTTGTATCTTTATTTATCTCCGCCCATCCACCACTTTTCCACTGGATAAGGCTGTGTCTGTGTTTTATACCACCATCACCCCAATGCTAAACCCACTTATCTATACTCTGAGAAACGGAGATGTGAAGAATGCCATGAGGCGTCTCTGGAGCCACAAGTCCTCTTTGAAGGAGAAGCAGAAGAGATAGTTTGTCAGAACTGCAAAATCAGAGAATTAGCTGGTACCTTCAGTGGTTCCTACTTTGTCAAAATTTTAATAATTAGGTCCTGAAACTATCTTGTACTTTTCTTCCAGCAGAGAACAGTTTGAATCTACTGTATGGTGGGTTAAACTTAAACTTTTCCACACAAGGTTTATCCTCTTTTACCTATAGTGGAAGACACTCCTCAACATCTCCTTTCCCTGCTTCTAATCACTTTCTTTTTTTTTTAATTTTTATCCTTGTAGTTGTAGATGGACAGAATGCCTTTATTTTATTTATTTATTTTTAAATGTAGTGCTGAGGATCGAACCCTAGAGTGCATGCTAGGCAAGCACTCTGCTGCTGAGCTACAGCCCCAGCCCTCAAATCACTTTTATCTGCGTGAAACATGCAGTAAACTACTATTTGGCAATTTCAGATGGTGGTACAAGGGAATGAGAGTCCCGGGGAATATTAGAGAAAGTCTAACTTCTGGGGAGCTGCATTCTTGTTCCCTCCCTCCTTCTGCTTTCTTAAGTCTTTCTCACAAATATCATAAAATCTAGTAGGAGAGGCAGATTTATAAAAAATAATTTTAATATGATATATAACAAATGTAGACATATATGCTACCTATGATGAAGGAGTTAGTATAAACTGAAGAACTGCTCAAAGAATGTTTTCTCTCTAGGAAAAAAAATGAGGAAATTTTACATATGTTGAAATGGAAAGCAATTTTCTAAAAAGTCCCTTTTGGAGAATTTGAGTACTTTCCCACTTCAGTAATGTAGTCATATTTTTACTAAAGCAATCTTACTTTTATTTTTTTCCCAACACACAGACTAGGTTAATTAAAACCAAATGAATTGGTATTTGAACTGTTGAAAAGACTAAGTCAAGAACTTGTGGTTCTATTATAAATTTTGATTAAAACTGTTTTCAATACTCAAAAAGGACAAAATGGAATAAATTCATTTTGTTTCTGAGGTTTTATTTGTAATGCTAGAAAACAGCTGGATATCCTCAAAAGGCATTTTTATTCTGAGGAATTACTTTAGAGTTTAGAGATGTTTATTTTTGTTCAATGTTTATTTTCTGTATGCTTTATGAAACCCTGTATAAACTCATAAAACATTATCAGACATTTAGTTTTGATTTGTTGTTAGTGGTTTTAACCTCATTTCTACAACTGATCAAGAGTATAAATAATACACATTGCTTTCTGCTCTTAATGTACTGCGTACTGATGGCTTCACATTAGGTACTTGTCAGTTTCCCAGTTGCCATCCCAGTATTCACTATTCCTTTTATTTCTCTTAGTAACTGAGACCTGACTATTTCTGGTAGTTCTGGGGAAATTTTGCTCTGTTCTGTCTGTCTTTGGCAGCTGGGCATGAACTAGGGGATACCAATAGTAACTGTGGGGCTCTTTTGAGAACCCTTTAAGGTGATTTCTCCATGTTTTAGCCCTTCCACATACCATCAGCATTAATGTTTCTTTGTATTTCCTTATATTCATTTTTTCTTTCCCTGTGCCAAAAGTCACTTTTTTGCTCTTATAACTCCTGTGTTTTTTAAGATAGACCAGAAACACACTGAAATTATAATTAAAATGGCCAGTTATATTGGGTGTTCTCCTAAGAGCTAAGTATAATAATATAAACAACAACAATAACAATGGTTGGGGCAAAAGTTCAGATCAACAAGATAAAGAAGACGGGACAGAGGTCAGAACAGCAGACAAGGTTCCAAGAAACGTTTGGAAGAGAAAAGGCAAAGACAAGGCAGGGTCGATGAGCCTGGTTCTAAAAAACTAACAAGAAGGCTGAGGAGAAACTCACCTCCTGGAATCTCCGAGGTGTTTTGGACACTGGTCAGGAGAATGGTCAGGTGCAGGGGTGGTAATGGAGAATAAGAGAAAGAAATAGTTCACTCTCCTGTGCTGTCTTTCTATAACTCACCCCAGTGGCCAACAGAGACATATGATTTACAAATAGAAAGTTGTCATCTTGGCTTTAAGACACATAGGATGGGCTGGGGAGCATGGAGGCCTTGGGTTCAATCCCTGGCACCAAAACAAATATCCTTCTGCTATTTTCCATTTCTGTTGCCCACTGTGCCAACTACAGCTGTCACCTGAAGAGTGCGTGCCTTTGCCTCCTCCCTGCATTTTGTTATTTATTTTTTGGTACTGGGGATTGAACTTGGGGGTGCTTAACCACTAAGCCATATTCCCAGCCCTTTTTAATATTTTATTTAGAAACAACGGCTTACCAAATTGCTTAGGCTGGCTTTGAACTCATGGTCCTCTGGCCCCAGCCTCCTGAGTCACCGGGATTTAAGCATGGGCCACCGTGCCCAGTTTGCATTGAATTCTTGATCCTGTCTCTTCCTCTTGTTTTGCTGTGTCACAGTGCTCCATACTCTCAAAGAACATCTGGGAAATAAATTTTATTAATCTTGCATGATTCAAAATGTTTATTCTTTCTTCCTGAATCTGATGGCTGGCCTTGTCCTATGTAGATTTTTTATTTTTTTATTTTTATTTTTTTATTGGTTGTTCACAACATTACAAAGCTCTTGACATATCATATTTCATACATTAGATTGAAGTGGGTTATGAACTCCCAATTTTACCCCAAATGCAGATTGCAGAATCATGTCGGTTACACATCCACAATTTTACATAATGCCCTATTCATAATTGTTGTATTCTGCTACCTTTCCTATCCCCTACTATCCTCCCTCCCCTCCCCTCCCATCTTCTCTCTCTACCCCATCTACTGTAATTCATTTCTCTCCTTGTTTATTTTCCCATTCCCCTCACAACCTCTTATATGTAATTTTGTATAGCAATGAGGGTCTCCCTTCATTACCATGCAATATTCCTTTTCTCTCCCTTTCCCTCCCATCTCATGTCTCTGTTTAAAGTTAATCTTTTCTTCCTGCTCTTCCTCCCTGCTCTGTTCATAGTTGCTCTCATTATATCAAAGAAGACATTTGGTATTTGTTTTTTAGGGATTGGCTAGCTTCACTAAGCATAATCTGCTCTAGTGCCATCCATTTCTCTGCAAATTCTATGATTTTGTCATTTTTTATTGCTGCATAGTACTCCATTGTGTATAGATGCCACATTTTTTTTATCCATTCATCTATTGAAGGGCATCTGGGTTGGTTCCACAATCTAGCTATTGTGAATTGTGCTGCTATGAACATCGATGTGGCAGTATCCCTGTAGCATGCTCTTTTAAGGTCTTCAGGGAATAGTCCGAGAAGGGCAATAGCAGGGTCAAATGGTGGTTCCATTCCCAGCTTTCCCAGCTTTTGACTAAACAACAACAAGTGCTGGCGAGGATGTGGAGAAAAGGGTATACTTGTACATTGTTGGTGGGACTGCAAATTGGTGCGGCCAATTTGGAAAGCAGTTTGGAGATTCCTGGGAAAGACCAAAGAAGAAAAAAAAAATAGAAAAGAAAAAAGAAAAACAAATTAAATAATAATAATAATAATAATAATAATAATAATAATAATAATAATTAAAATTAAAAGAAAAAATTGAAAAAAAATTTAAAAAACAACAAGAAAGAAAAATGAAAATGAAAGAAAAAACCCAAATCAAAAAAAAAAAAAAAAGGGAAAAAAAAAACCTAATAAATGCAGTTTAGAGTTTGATTAACTTCTCTTCCAGTAGGTGGCGCTGTGTCCACCAGGCCAAGTTTCTCCTGTGAATACACAGGAACCAATCACTGTGCAGCAGCTCCTCCCAGACTGGGCGAGTCTCCAATCCTGAGTGCCTAGGGCCTCCTCTTGTGTCTAGTCACTTCCCCACTTTTCCTCTAGCCAGGCCCCTCTCACAGGTGCCGCTCACAATACTGGCTCCACGCCAGGTCTGCTGCTCCCGGGAGCCCTGTTTTCATGAACGACTGGGCACACTCTCCCTGTTTGCCATTCCCTCAGAGCCTAAGTTTGTAGAGCTTGGGGCTGAGAATCCTCAGCAAATTTTACTTGCCCTCCGGTAGCCACGCCCCCGGTAGCTGGTGCAAGAGACCTCAGTTGTCAGCACTGGTGGGAGCGGTAGCCGGGAGTTCCACGCCATGTCTATGTAGATTTTTTGGTCTGAAAATCTATTTGAAGATCCTCTCCTATTGTATTATAGGTTCAGTTTTGCTCTTACACTATTCAGATTTTTGCTTCATTATTTGTAGCCAGTGTATTTTCTCTTTCCTAATGATTTTATAATTTCAGTCTTTAGGGTAACAAAATTTCATGATAGCGTGTCTTGGCATTTTTGAAAATTAATTGAGGTGGCACTCAGTAGGTCTTTAATATCCAGAGCCTTAAACCTTTCAGTTCTAAAGATTTATTTATATATTTTTTGTTTCTTTTAAATGTCTCCCTTCTGCTTTCTTTGCTCTCCTAGAACATCTGTGAGTGGAGATCAACTTTTTTTAGATTCCCTGTAGGAGGAAGATCATGCATTCTTTTTTCTTTCTGTGCTTGGCTTATTTCACTTAACAGATTGTCCTCCAAGCCCATCTATGATGTTACAAATGACAGAATTTCATCTTGTTTATGGCTTAATAGTATTTCATTGTGTACATGAGCCATATTTTCTTAGTTTATACTTCAATGGAAACTACAGTTGATTCCATTTCTTGGATAATATGGAAGTGCTGCAATAAACATGGGAGTGCAGATATCTATCTCTTTGACTTAGTGAATTCCGTTTCTTTTAATACACACCCACACAGGAACTGCTGGATCATGTGGTAGTTTTTAGTTTTTTGAGGCATTTGTATTCTTTCCATAGTGAATATATTAATTCAATTTCTCACAGACAGTGTGTAAGGATTTCTTTTTTTTCCACATCTTCATCAGCATGTTTTATCTTTAGTATTTTTGATAATAACAGTTCTAAGTGAGGTATCTAATTGTAGTTTTGACTTGCTTTTCCCTGATGATTACTAATTCTCAGTATTTTTCATATATATGTTGACCATTTATAGGACTTCCTTTGAGACATATCTATTTAGATCTATGGTGTATTTTATTTGATTTTTAGTTTTGTTTTGCTGTTGAGTTTTTTTTTTTAGTTTCTTATGTATCCTGAATATTAATTTCTTGTTAGATATAATGTTTTAAAATATTTCTTCTTATTCTGTAGTTTTTCTTTTTGCTCTCTGATTGTTTCATTTTCTATGAAGAAACAATTTTAGTTTGATAGAATTCTATTTATTAATTTTTGCTTTTCTTTCTTATGCACTTGGAGTTATTTCTAAAAAAGCCCTTACCCAATCTAAAATTCTGAACTATTTGTCCTTTGTTTTTTACTAGTACTTTCATAGTTTCAAATCTTACATTTAAGCCTTTAATTTGTTTTGAGTTGATATTTGTAACTGCTAAGAGATACAGGTCATTTTATTCTTCAGCATGTGGATATCCAGGTTCCTAGTACCATTTATTGTTTTGACTGCCTTTTTCCGGTATGTCTTCTTGTTTTTTTTTTTTTTTTTTTCTTTTTGTTACTGGGGATTGAACTCAGGGACACTCAACCACTGACCACATCCTCAGACCTATTTTGTATTTTATTTAGAGACAGAGTCTCATTGAGTTGCTTAGTGCCTTGTTATTGCTGAGGCTGGTTTTGAACTCACAATCCTCTTGCCTTAGCCTCCTGAGCACTGGGATTACAGGAGTGTGCCACTGTGTCCAGGTCTTCTTGTCTCTTTTGTTAAAAATCACTTGGGTAAATGCGTGGAGTTATTGTTGGACTGTTCCATTGGCCCATGTGTCTGGTTTATGTTTCATTTGGTTTGCCTTGATTTTTTTGCTTGTTCTTTTTGCGTCTCACTACTTTGCCCTGTTTTTTTTTTTTTTTTTTTTTTTTTTTTTTTTTTACTGCCTGTGCTGAACAATTCTCTAGTTTCTGCCTCTTATGTAACTAGGACAGCAGGCACATGCCACCATACCTGGCCATGCATCTGTTATCTTGAATTTTTTGTTAGGCAATTCACAGGTGATGTCATATTTCCCTGTTTTGTGGTTGTTATGATTTAGATATGAGGTGTTCACTGAAAGCTCATCTGTGAGACAACTGAAGAAAGTTTTGAGGTAAAATTATTGGGTTTTGAAAGCCTTAATCTAATCTCTGCATTAATTTATTGACATGGATTAATTGGGTAGTAATTGTAGGCCGATTGGGTGTGGCTGGAAAAGCCATGCCTTTGGGGTTTATATTTTGTTCCTGGTGACAGGAATTCTTTCTGCTTCCTGATTGCCATGTTCAGAGCTGCTTCCCCTCTTCTGCCATGATATCCATATTCATCTTGTGTCCAGAGCAATGGTTTGGCCATCTGTGGACTAAGGCCTCTGAATCCATGAGTCCCAAATAAACTTTTTATTTTCTTCTTTGTTCTTGTTGTGTCACAGTGACAAAAATGCTGACTAAAACAGTGGTGATCTTTAATCTCAGTGACAAAAGTTGCTGGGACACTCTGAAGTCAAGTGAGTATCTACAGCAGAAATTACTTATGCTCCTTGGTGGTGAAATCTGTAGGTTCGCGTGGTAATTGCAGGACGTACTGAGTTCCTCAGCACAGAAGTCCACTGGAGTCCTGCTTAGAGTGGGATATGGAGACCACATTGATTCTCACCATATGGCTGATATTGATGGTCCTTATATTTTCTTTTTATTCTATCCATTTTCACACAACTGTCATGGTCAATCTCTCTAGCAATCTGGTTAGGGCGAAACTGAAAATTTTTGCCTGGGCTTTGTCCCAGTAGGATGGTTAGACTGATTATTCACCTCCCTTGCCTTTTCCCTGTGAGGAGAACACACAAGCCAGGTAGTTTTCTCTCTATGCTGAGCACTGCCAGTCTGAGAAATGAGATCATACAGGCAAAATAAAACTATTCTCCAATTTCTTTGCTTGCTTGTACTTGGGGGTTTTCTCCTACTTACTGCTTTATCTTCTTAAATAACTCTTTGGCTATTCAGAGTTAATTTTATGATTTTTAAATTAGGTGGTTTTTAAAAAATTATTTTGCTATTAATTTTGGTTAAAATATTGCAAATTCTGCAGTACTCAAATATAATTCAAAAAAGGATGCTTTCTATGTTTGCTGATCAAACTTCATGGGATTATTTAGCCAAAAAATAAGATAAAAAACATCAATATTTTGTGAAATTTCAAATGAAATTAAATTGGCAATATTTGTATTTTCATGTAGAATACTTCTAAGTATATAGTATTCTGTTGAATATATTTGTGTTTTTCCTTTTCCATTGTTCTTCACTGCTTTTCTTAAAGTATATTTGTATTTTTATATGATTTCTTTAAAAATGTTTTTGTTTTGTTTATTAATTTTCATGTGGTGCTGAGGATTGAACCCAGTGCCTCACATGTGCAAGGCAATAACCCCATAACCCCAGCCCCTCTTCATTGTTTTTTTTTTTTATCAACCTCATACTGATTATTTTATTTGGTCTCAAACAAGTGATTTTAGGAGAATAATTTCTGAAAAATATGAGATTGTTATCAGTCTGATAGAATAAAACTAAGGTAAAACCCAGTGATATTCCTTATAGAATTTTATTTGTTAAAGTGAACACTGTGAGAAAGTAATTAATGTTAGCATATGAAATGAAGATCATAGATGTATTAAAATACAATGTAGTTAACCCACTTGAATCAAACTGTGAAATATGATATATTAAGAACTATGTAATGTTTTGAACGACCAACAATAAAAAAAGGGAAAAAAATTTTTAAAAAATATTAAAATTCAAAAAAAAAAGCAGAAAGTAACACATCATGAAGGATGTAGAGAAACTTGAACCCTGTGCCCTGCTGGTGGGAATATAAAATGGTACAGCCATTAGGAAAGTGTTATGGAAGTTTCTCAAAGAATTAAAAGAGCATTGTTATGTGATTCAGAAATTATACTTGTATGTATACACTCCAAAGAATTGAAAATAGAGACTTGAAGATACATTTGTCTACCTATTTTCATAGCTGCATTATTCATGATAGTCAAAAGATGACAGCAGGGGCTGGGGATGTGGCCCAAGCGGTAACGTGCTCGCCTGGCATGCGTGGGGCGCTGGGTTCGATCTTCAGCACCACATAAAATAAAATAAAATAAAGATGTTGTGTACACCAAAAACTGAAAAATAAATATTAAAAATTAAAAAAAAATAAAAAAAATAGGATACAATGTAGTTAATCACACATTCACTTAATATTTACAGTATACTACTTACTATGGTCAATTTTGTTGGGCAGGAATTGGTGCAACAAAATTCTTGCTCTCCTGTAACTGATTATATAGTTTATAACTCACACCATTCATAAGTGGAAGGATAATTGCTGTGAAAGCTGTTATTTATTGATTATAGAGGCAAACAACTATTTTTGGTTTTATATATAGGGCAGTCAATTATAAGTTGATTTGTAGATATTATTTTTCTCTTTTTATTCGTTGAATGCTCAGTGACTACAACAGTGTCTGACATGTAGGTAATTATTAAGCACATGTAGAAAACTCTGAATAAAGTTAGAAATATACTTTGGCTTAGGAGTTAATATGTAATTCCTTTCTTGCAAGCATGGGCAAAATATTCAAATAATTTATACAGTATTAATATTGCATTTGAACATATCTCCATTTCCCGAAGGATCAAGCATCTCTAAACAATACAGTCTTGGACAGTGGATTAGAAATGCACATTTTATGCTAGAGGGTCTATTATTTGTCATCACATTTTCCGCCTTGAAGCCTGGGAAATTCTTGTCTTGTTCTGTGTAACACAAAAGTTGTGTTTCTATGCTCATTGGATGAAGCACACATAAACTTTAAAATTATTCCCTCTGGGTCTTATTTTTACTTGGCTTCCCCTGGCCTCTAGAGACTTGATTTTCATAGTGAAAACCCATGGTGCTAGTTATCCCATTGTTACATCAGGACAGGAACTGATATATACCAAAACACTGGTGACAAAGCCCTCTATTATGGTTGTGGGAAGAGGCATCTTCTACCTCCCACCATTCATAGCCTCTGACTACACCAAGACTGGCAAAGTAATTGGTAGGTGGAAGAATATTGTTCAATGTTTCCTTAAATCACTTTATCTTTGAGACAACAAGATAGTAAAAATGATTGAAATAACGATGTAAATGCTCAGAAGTTAGAGATAAGAAGCAGTAAGTCTCAAGTAAAGAAGTGTCTTAGGGGAAAACAGTGATGTGGTAGAGCAGGGCTTAGCCCTGGAAGTGGTGAACAAATGGATTCTTCATTGGCTCGATCCCACCAAATAAATCAGCTTAGACTGGTATCTGAACAGGACATGGAGAAGACATCTCGATCATTTCATACTTAGAACATGAGCCATTCTTGAATAAGCTCAAACATAGAACACTATTCTGATTTATGGGTCCTAAAGAGGATCTTCCAAAAATTTGAATACTGTCACTTTTGGAAAACAGTCAGGAGATACCCAGAGACTTTTAGTTACTTCTTGTGATTGCTTTTCAAGTGAGCACTGTGAAGGGGGTGAGGGAAGGGAGGTCTTTGATATGTCATTTTGAAGGGACTGGAACTGGTAGTAATAACAATGTTGAAATTGAATAGGAAATTAAAAACAAGATAAAAACTTAAAATTAAAAAACCCTCTTAAAAGTAGAGGGTGAAATAGGTATGTAAAAAAAAAAATCCAGGAAACAAGATGGGGTCTTATAAAGGAGAACTAGAAAAAGATTTGCTAAATGAATTAGCAAAACAATTATGTTTGAAAGTATTTAATTTTTTTCCATTTGAAATAATTTGTTAATTTATTTATTCACCTAAAAATCCATGTAATCACCAGGCATGATGGTGCATGCCTGTAATCTCAGTGGCTCAGGAAGCTGAGGCAGGAGGATCATAAGTTCAAAGCCAACCTCAGCAAAAGTGAGGCACTAAGCAACTCAGTGAGACCCTGTCTCTGAATAAAATACAAAATAAGGCTGGGAATGTGGCTCAGTGGTTGAGTCCCCCTGAGTTCAATCCCCTGTACCTACCCCCAGCAAAAAAAAAAAAATCCATGTAATTATCCATCAATCCATACAACATATAAATTGAGTACCTAGTGTGCCAAGACTTAGGCACTAGACAGATGTATACCTGCTCCATAACCTGAAAGGGTTCAGAGTCTCTGGAATATTTTGGTCAAAATATATGCTGAAAATTACAATGCATTGAGTGAAAATTTCTATTGGAAGTGTGAACAAAGTAGTAGTTCATGGGAGCCCAAATGACAACTCTATGGAGTTTGTTAGAAATGACAGAGACAACAGGATGTGGTGGCACACAACTGTAGTCCCAGTGACTTGAAGTTAAGGCAGGAGGATTGCAAGTTTGGAAATCTAGTGAGACCTTCTCTAAAGATGAAATAAAAAGGGCTGGGGTGTAGCTAAGGGTAGAGGGCTCCTGGGTTCAATCCCCAGTACCAGTTGAAGGGCAGACTCAGACAAAATTTCAGGTATTTTGGAAAGGAGACTTTCTGAGAGTGACTAAGAGATTGAATAATAATGATTTATGAATAGTCATAGGTTTGTTGGTTTGGGAAAAATGGGAGAAGATGGGATGTTTAGAAGTCAGGTGCTCCTGTTGTTCTTTCTAAGTTATTTCTTAGTCTTGTTCCTTGTTTTCCAGATACAAGAATAATAAAGCAAATATTAAGGGGCAATGTTTTGGAAGCATATGTTAGGATGATGGTTTCCATATTGAAAGGAGAAATTATAACAATAATCATCCTTTATTATGGTTGATCTATGTCCCAGAAATTTTTCTAAGTTTTCCAAAATGGATTCACTCATTAATCCTTACAATAATACCTGTAAAGTAGGTGCTATTGTCATCCCATCGCCCTGATGGGGCACATTGTGGCAGAGAGAGATGAGTTCCCAGGATTACACAGCTGGTAAGTAGTTCAGCTGTGTTAGAACCAAGGCACTAATGATTCATATTTATTATAAGAGAAATACCCCAGCACCAGGTTATTCTAAAAAATGGTCATGTTAAAAACCACCCTTCTCTAATCTAAATAAGTTCTTCTTGACTAATTTACTATGCATAGGCAACAATGTGTACAGGAAATGAAGGTAATTTATGCATCTTGGTATTTTCTGTTACTAGCTTATTGATGAAATTCAAGGTCCCCAGTTTCCCCCATACCCAGCTAGATAATGAATATGCTTTTGTTACTCCCTCTTCACTGTGTTACACAATAAGACAGGCGAGCTCCATTTCTCTTGAGTAGAAAAACTGCTTCACGTTATTTAGGTATTGTACACATCTACAATGGCGACACTGTGGCTCCTCCACATGGTTCTCACATAATTTTTACTTTACCTTTGTGGATTTTTCTCTCAATCTAATTTTATTTTCATAGAACCTTTTAGACCTAGAATATTTCTTAAAATTCTAGTTAAAATTCTTCATATTTTTATGTAGAAACTGCTTTAGAAGAAGGTTGAATGACTTTCTCAACATCACAGAGATTTGTGTGGCTGATCTATGATGTGAATGAAAGCTTTAATTATTTCTCAGTGCATCTCAGACTGGGGTATAAATCAGTACTTCACTCTATTAAAAATCTGAATTCTTTGAGAAGATTTGGAAATATTTTTAAAAATACAGATGTGTGTGCATGTGTGTCTCCATGCATGGAACATTTATAAGTTGTAAAGATACAATAAAGCCTTAAATAATGACCTTGTTTATTTGATTCCTTACTCCACTATTTCAAAGATATTTTTTTTGTAACTTTATGCTCTAGTAAGTAGTTTAGCTGTGTTAGAACAAGGCACTAATGCTCTGTATCTGTTATAAGAGAAATACCTCAGTACCAGGTTATCCTCAAAAATGGTGTAGGAGAGTGTCTGGAAATAATTTCTCATATCTATATATTTTCTAAAAATCTAGTACCTTCCTGCTGCACTCATCTGCATTCTCCCCTGCACTCCCACCCCAATCTCACCACCCATCCCTCAGTGTTTCCTTTACTTTGATAGACAGGTCCTATACTACAGAGGCTAATGTCCCTTCCTTCTCTGGGGAAGGTTTTTCAATAAAATACCACTTGAAGGAATCTATTTAGGGACTGTTTTCTCTATTATATAATATTTTTAAAATCTACCTGTTGGTAGCTGTGTAACCCATAACAATGTAATGTTGCCATCCTTAGGAAAAAATAGTACTGCTATCTTTTCCTTTTATAGCTTGTTTCCTTCATTAATATTACCCCCCCCCCCGCCCCTGTTTTCCCTTTCTCTCAGTTTCAGCTTAATCCTTCTTCCTATGTTGTTGAAGTAGATACTGAAAGCATTCCTTCTGGCTGTGAGCTCTGCAGTTACCTAGAGTGGCTAGGGTGACTGACTTACTCTGGGAGATGCTGACTGAGTCATTCACATATCCATCTGAGGAAAATGAATGGACAATGATTCAAAAAAAAATCTCTCTTGTATGACAGTAAGCCAGTATTTCCTGATTCAATTAATTTTTCACTATTTCGGGATCTATGTGACAACCTTCTTAGATTCCTCAAATTGATGGGATAAGAATTCTCTGTGTGGTTGCTCAGAGGCTGGCTAGATTCATGGATGAATATTGTATTGTGAGTAAGGAAGAATTTCTGCACAGATTCCTAGTTTTCCCCAAACCACTGGTTCCCTTGAGTAGAGTTCACGGTTCACTCACTACAGGGAGGAACCTGTACTCCTAGGTGTTTCTGTAGTCATCCTCTAGATACTACATCCCTGTAGACTAAGTGAAGAACGGGAATTCACTGGGTGGTGTTTGAAGGACAGAAGCTTATATCCAGAAATTGGGGAGAGGTATAGGATGGATGGCAGGATGAAATAAAATTTCCTTAACCAACCTACTCAAGTGCTTTAAAGTAAGCGGTGGTTTGGAATAGATATCCTTCCTGAATGGCAGCTTCAGAAAGAAACGCCCTAACTCAGTCTCCATGGATGGCTCATCTCCCCCAAGAATTCCCCACAAATGCAATTTCTCACTCTGGATTTTATTGGCACAATTCCTAGTCTTTCTTAGAATGTGACAGAGCACACTTAAATATGTGTAGTAAATCCAATCATTGTTCATAGTACCTGAGCTGCCTCATTTTAGACACAGAGGAAAAGAAAGGCCTTCCCCTAAAATAGGGATTTGGGTTCAAATTTCAGCTGACTTTGGTAGTTTGAAAATAGAAACATGCAGTTGTATTTTTTTTCTAAACAAACTATTCATTTTTGTAAATAACTGTTGCTATCTCTTTAGTTAAGCCTCAGGTTCTCTGCAATCATATCTCACTATAATTTTAATCACATAGCAGCCAGGGTGATATTCCTAAATCGTAAATCTTATTCATAAACGTCCTGGACTTTATTCTAAACCATACTGGAAGCTATTAAAATCGGATTTTCTTATCATGAATTCCATTACTCAAAATTTGGCTCTCTAGTCTGCTCATGTACCTCTATCAGCTTCAAGTCTTTTACAGTTCTCAGAAACCTTCCCCTCCTGCAGGTCCTCTACGCTTACTGTTCTCCATTTCTAAAATGTGTTTCTCTTGACCTTCAGAGTTGGTTGAAATGTTGTCAAATCAGAGAAGCTTTTCCAAAACACTCCATCACTACACCACCAGATACCACCATAGACCACAACCATTTACTCTCCATTGTAATTCTCTTATCTTATATTCTTGTCTCTTGTGGTAATGATTTTACTGTACTTATTTACCCATTTGTTTACTGATCTATTGTCCCTGTTTCTAGAACAGAAGTTCAATGAGGTACAAGCTGTATCTTCCTTGCTCACTGATGTATTGTTAGCAGTTAGCCCCAGTAGTTCCTCAATAAACATTTGTTGAACAAACAAATTTATAATTCACAGTGACACAGAACTCTATATTCTGGGATAGAGCTTTTGATAGTATGTGTAAAGATTTGTTTTGACATGTGTTAAATGACAGATGATGGCCAGGGTCACAATTTTTGAATGTTTTATAAATTCATGTTCATATTTACTGAAGGAACCTATTTTTTGTCCTTTTTTGAGGAAGTGGTGCCGCAGTCTTGGCTGGGCACAGAATCACGAGCCACTCAAGCAGGAACAAAACTTTATTTTGAAAAAGCTGCCAACACTCTCAGCGCCAGCAAGCCAAAACCGGTCCTCTCACGCGGGCGTCAGACCGGAACCGCGCGTCCCCCGGAACCGGGGGTCCCCCGGACTTCCCCCGGAATTCCCTCCTACTATCCTTCCCCAACCAATGGGAACTCTCCATGAGTCCCGTAACATGAATCCCGTAGCAGGCCAAGGTGAACAGCGGGGGTCCAATTTCCATATGAATGTAAATCTTAACATAATCATCTCAGTGGCTAGCTGGCGTCACTTTACAACCAAAGGTGCCATACATCGTATATTTGCTTGTGGCTCCTAGCAAAGTGGTAAGATATAATTGTGTGTGTGTGTGTGCATGTGTCTGTTATGTGTAATGACTGAACATTGTTAGCTCGGGGAATAGAGGGCTTCATTGGCTGCCTGACTGTTGGATTGAGATGCTGCAGTTAAATGTTTCTTTTCAACTTGATAGTTATGAGGAGTGAGGGAGATATGAATGCTCTATATTTTTTCACTAAGGAATAAATCAGGTTAGTTTTGGTTGTTAATGCAAAGTATGTATTTTTAGTTTCTAATTTGACACTTGTATCCTGAGCATTGAAATGTGAAAGGAAATCTCTTCAATACCTTTTAAGGTAAAATTATCCTTTCTGTTCAATATACCTGAGGTGCATTTGTCTTTCCAAGATATCAACACTCATTCACCTAAATTATTTCTGTGTAGGTTAGTGCCAGTTTCCACTTCTTTTTTGATGGGACTGTACAGAATAGGACAGAGGAGAAAAAGGTGGCTTTGTTAAGATCAGAATGCTATTGCTGTCCCTATGAAAATGAAAAAAAAATGCTTAGGATCTTGTAATAGCATTTACTGCTTCAAAATATTCTTCTCCTTTTAATAATAAGAAATTTATTATTTAATTAAGCAGAAAAAAAAACTAACCAGTTGTGGTGGTGCACTCTTGTGAGCACAGTTAGGAGGCTGAGGCATGAGAATGGCAAATTTGAGGTCAGCCTAGATCACTTAGCCAGATCTTGTCCCAAAATAAAATAAAAAAGTTTGGGGTATAGCTCAGTGGTAAAGCACTTGCCTAGAATGTGGAGCACCCAGGGTTTAATCCTCAGCACCACAAGAAACAAAATGAAAACAAAACAAAACAACACAAAAAGAGCAAATAACCTAATCACTTCATCTGTTTGCATAATATCAAAATATCCAAATGAACTAAATAATCATAATGTGCCAAATGCTCCATGTGGATATTTTCTTAATGGTATGAAACTCTTAATTTACTCATTAATGGATGTAAATGAGTATCCCGTGAATTTGCAACCATATCTTTGCCCTGTTGTTACTTACAAAGGCTATGGACAGCTTTCTCCAGATAGTAAAGTTAAAGTAATGTTTTCTGGAATCTAGAAACTATGTCATTGCAGACAACCAAGTTTTTAAGAAGGTGAAGGGTTGAAAACCGGAGGCATTATTTTTCTTTTTATCAAAATTCTTCTAAACTGAATTTTAAATGTCCTTATCTCATTCAACATAACTGTCTCTCTGAGGTCCATACTGGGCAATTCACTAGCATGGGAACACTTGCTTCTTTGCTAAATAGTCTCACAATACTAGGCTTTCAGAGTGCTATCGTTTTCATCTCTCATTTCTTGCTGATTCCTGGAAGATACTGGTGTTTTCTTGGTGTGTCTACTTGTATTAAGTCTCTCGTCATCATAACACAGTTCTTCTACAGCATGTTGAAAGTGATATATTTATGTTCACTAAAATTATGTACAAATTGAATCAGTAGTTTCCAATGGAGAAACATTGGGCTTTTTTAGTTGACAGTATGCATAGTGTCTGTAAATACTTGTTATATTTATTTTTTTTTATAAAACCTTATCTTTTTTCATATTTTCTGTTTGTTTTTTGTTTTTGTTTTTGTTTTAAGAAACTCTGAGACAGTATTATAAGTCATCACATCAGGAAAACAGAAGCAATGTTCTAGAATTAACTGTTGGTTGCAAGAAATATTTGCTTTGGAGTGGCAGTTTTAAACATGATTTAAAAGGGAAAATGTATTTGGATAGAGAATGATTATCTCATTTTTATTTGATGGGGTTTCTTCTACATAGAAGAGTCGGATTCAACATTGGACTTTACGCAGAAATCTAAATGTAATCTTTTCCCCACTTTTTCCTTGAAATGGCAAAGTGGATCATTATAGTAAAATATGCTTTGTTGATGAGCCTAGTTATTTTTCAGATGACAACACCTTCCTTCTGCCTTTCTAAGACAGTGGATAAACTTCAAGATCAGTGTAATAGTGGGTACTGAAGATTTGGTCACAGTCAGAAAGATTTTCAAACAGGCAGCCTGGATTACTGTCAGTGGTGGCTGTTTACCTATTGGCAAGAATTAAACTGACAGTTTTTGTTATTCAATACACACGAAGCCCTGGGGTCACTGTTATTAATTAAAACTAAAATACAGATAGATCAGTGTAGGTGATGTTATAACACAAGGTTAAATTTTCAAATTGGCAAGTTTTCCCAACAAAAAAGATCTAGAAAAAATAGGCTGCATTTCTAATTACCAGTCTAAAATTTGGCTAACTCAGAAAAATTGCACATATTGCCTATCAATGTAAATATTTGCAGGAAGGATTACTTCTGACTTTCAAAAAAAATGGATTTTATAGAATGGAAGAGCTGATTGGCTTTCAGACATTTGATACATTACATATGGTTCAATGTTTCTAATGTATAAGGTTGTCATTTACTTCTTCCTATCTTGGTTTTTCAAATACAAAACAGGGTAAGCAAATCTATTCATATCCTAATGCAATCTCAACAACAGTGAATAGAGGAAAATCTTTGAAAACAGTGATATAATTCTAGTTAAATGATATTTGGAGTAATTATCATTTCTTTATTTTTCATAGCCATATTATGGGGGAAAAAATCTAATTGAAGAAATGGAAACTGCAAATTACACCAGGGTGACAGAATTTGTTCTCACTGGCCTATCCCAGACTCGGGAGGTACAACTAATCCTCTTTTTTATATTTCTATCCTTCTATTTATTCATCCTTCCAGGGAATATTCTTATCATTTGCACCATCAGACTTGATCCCCATCTGACTTCTCCTATGTATTTCTTGTTGGCTAACCTGGCCTTCCTTGATATTTGGTATTCCTCTGTCACAGCCCCTAAAATGCTTGTGGACTTCTTTGTGGAAAGAAAGACAATTTCCTTTGGTGGGTGCATTACTCAGCTCTTCTTCTTGCACTTTGTTGGAGCCTCAGAGATGTTCCTGCTCACAGTGATGGCTTTTGACCGCTATGCAGCTATCTGCCGCCCCCTCCACTATGCTACCATCATGAATAGACGTCTCTGCTGTATCCTGGTGGCTGTCTCCTGGATGGGGGGCTTCGTCCATTCTATAATACAGGTGGCTCTCCTTGTTCGACTTCCCTTCTGTGGACCCAATGAGTTGGACAGCTACTTCTGTGACATCACACAGGTTGTCCGGATTGCCTGTGCCAACACCTTCCCAGAAGAGTTGGTGATGATCTTCAGCAGCGGTCTGATCTCCGTGGTGTGTTTCATTGCTCTGTTAATGTCCTATGCCTTCCTTCTAGTTATGCTCAAGAAGCACTCAGGCTCAGGTGAGAGTACCAACAGGGCCGTGTCCACCTGCTATTCCCACATCACCATCGTGGTGCTAATGTTTGGACCAAGCATCTACATTTACGCTCGTCCCTTTGACTCGTTTTCCCTAGATAAAGTAGTGTCTGTTTTCCATACTGTAATATTCCCTTTACTTAATCCCATCATATACACATTGCGAAACAAAGAAGTAAAGACAGCCATGAGGAAGTTGGTCAACAGATATATTTTATGTAAAGAGAAGTGAAATATAAATGACATGTTTTCTTATCCTTCTGAGGATCATTGAGCTAAAGTAGGAGGCATTTGCAGTGGTAATAATGCTGCTTTACTTCCTCATTTTACCTGAGTTTCTCTCATTATTATTTTCTTCTATTTTTCTTTATGACGATGGGAAAAAAAAAGGCATTAAAATGGAAACAAGTTTACTTACATGCACCCTGAAGTATCTGGAAGATCATTATTAGAATTTGAGATACAATAATGGTCTGTCAAAAATGTTTTCATTAATTGTTCATTGATCAACTACCCTAGAGAGACTCAGGCTGTGAGGAAAATGTGGGTTGAGAAATAATGAAATAAATAAGACCTTGGAGGCACATCAACCATGAATATGAAGAAGTGGCCAGCACATGAATATGACTAACTTCATGTTACCAAATTAAAATTGTCATATTTTAATCTTGGCCCAGTAGGAGTATTTCGTAAACCATCCTCCTGGGTATGGAAAGCAGATTTTCTACTTTGTCCGTTATCTCTTGCTCTTCCCAGAGTTCACAGAAACTGAGGATTCATTTATACAAACTGTCTCAACTTTCAGGTGGTAGCCATTAAGTGTTTGTGACAAACTCAAGATTTTACCACATTATGGAAAAAAAATTTATGCATTCAGAACAGAATACCATTTGGTTATTGTGTAAGTCTCCTCTCCTTTCACCTGGAACTCCAGTCAACTGGCAGTTTTTATAGCAAGTCTCCACTTAACATCATTCAGAGTGAACACAGGTTCTTTGTTGATTGAGCTCAATAGATATTTAACTGTGTGATTTAAAATAAAAAAGTAATATTCTTTGACACTTCTGTTTGTTTTCTGTATTTGCTAATTCTGTCTCCCATGTTCATTTGTCAGCTCTATAAGCCATTTTTTTCTTTATTGCACATGGAACATACCTACCTGATGTATTGAGTCCTGTTCTCTACTAGTGAATTATTTACTGGGGATTGATTTCCTATTCCCTGACACTAAGAACTCAGTTACTGACCATGCTTCAGAAGATAAAAGATAGATTAGAGCATTTGAGTTCATAGAATATGTTTAGTTCCTTAAACTGAAGTTTCAAATTCAAAGCTAGAGTCTTTTCATAAAATGACAGGAGCACTTTGTATGAAGTGAACTAAAGTCTTTTACTTTATATGATGATGTAGTATGACTAGGCTTTGAGGAAATAGATTCCTGCCAATGTCACAAATAAATAAATATGAATGATATCCCAGAATTACTGTTTATCTACAGAGATCATCTTCTTAATTGAGGAGGTAATCAGATGCAGTGTGACATACGTACACAAAATGGAATGTTGGTACATAAAGCTTGTTTGCTTAGGGAGTTTTTCTTTATGATGACCTTTTATCTTCAGTGCTACACGATGGCTTTTCTAGGAATCCAAAGATACAGATTGGAGTTATAATTCCTGAATTTTGATTTGGCTTCTCATCACCTGGAAATGAATAAAAGTAAACTTCTTTAATGCTATGCAATAGAACATTAAAAATGCAAAATAAAAAATACAAAAGATATACATATATACAATAAAAGGATGAGTTATGTATGTTTCTAGAATTTCACAATACGTTATTGTCATTTCTTTATATCTGTAACAGCCAGAACTTCTATTCATCTTGAAACTTATGCTTCATCTTACTAGGTTTAATATTCTTGAGAAAGATACTACTGACTTGCTATGCTTTTCAAACATCAGTATAATGTTACTGCTAGAAGATACTTGTTGAAGTTAAAGGTTTATAGTAATAAACAGGATAGGACAGTAGTATGGTGAATAATTGCTTACTTAGAAATACTATCTGAAATTAGAAACTAGTCTTGACAAGAGATGGGGAAAACTTTTGGAAACTATTCAGCAGTGAGATAGTAGATGTGGAAGACATGATTGGCAAAGGAGCCATTTTGCTATCACGTCAGGGTCATTTGGCTAAGTTAGAAACATTTTTTGGTGGTCACAATCAGGGACAGCCATTGAAACCTTGTACTGCTAAATATTTTACAAGGGACAGAACAGACCCTCCCACTCAAAGAAGTATTTGATTCCAAATATCAATAGTACCAAGAGTGGGAGAGTCCTACTTAAAAAATTAGCAGGGATAAGGTAGGACACTGTAGCAGAATAGTTATCAAACAATCTTACATACAATCTTATAGATAATGCTGTCTCCAAATAACCCAGTAATCTTAGCAGTGAAATGAAAAATTTGTCAGTTGATATCTTCTCCCCACATAACTCTTTCCTATTTTCTCTAGATTAGTTTTAAATGTTTTTTAATCTTCTTCTTCTTTTGTCTTTCATTCACCTTCTTCAGAAAGTGCTGTTGAGTTTCTATTTCTACATTATCAATATCTAGACTGAGTCAACTAATAATCTTTAGCTCAAGATTATTATTTTCCTTTCAATTATACTGACTTGCGTGAATTTTGGAACCAAAGTTCCATTCATGTCATGTTTTTTTTTTCCAAATCTTAATTTTAAGGAGATATATTTTACTATTACGTTCAATATAAAAGCTTTAGTATCCAAATAAACTAGAGTTCCGTTTTGTTTAAAATTACCAAACTAATGTAGATTCATTAAAAGTTCAAAATGTATGATCATATAAAGAAAAGCACAAATATCATTGGCAGTCTTTGTATTTCCCTTTCAGAGATTTGGGGTTTTCCCTTGACAAGGTTTACAAAGTTTCACTCATCCAGCTCCACTGGAAGCAGGCCAGTTAGCCTATCATGCTTTTCTCCATAAGCTAATTAATATCATTAAGTAAATGAAAGTGGGGGTGAAACAAAAGCTTCAAACTTCTCTAGACAAGTAAGTGTAATCTTCAGTTTTTATATCCAGAAAAATTTTTGTTTAAATGTCTAAAATAGTTTTACATATGCAACAAAAATCTGGGAATGCTGTTTCAAAGAAGTCTCTTGAAAAAATTACTAGGAAAAAAATTTTGGCTAACAATGGGAAGACTGTGAAACTAGGCTAAAAGGCTGGGTATTGAATATTAAATATATTATATTATGTACAATGTTAGGTCTATGAAGCTACATTAAACTACAAGCCTAAGACTGAAAGTAATGTAGGGATTTGCAAGGTAGAGAGAAAGAGAACACTGTGACAATGTGGAAACCAGAAAACTGTATGCTGTTTCCACCAGTGGCATGTCACAGTTAACTGAACCTCTCAATTATAAACAAATACATATATTGGAGAAACATCTTTGGAAATATCTTGATAAGTTATCAAAATTAACTGAACCGCCCAAATTACATAGAATATTTAGAGTCTAAAAATCAAATAAAATTGGGAATTCAGAAAAATGAATAGAAATAGCTGTTCAGTAGTTTATTTCTCTAAAGATTTGCATTCTTTTCTTCAAGGCCAGAAGTGTAGGTGGTGGGGGTAGAGATGTGTGGGAGACAAAGCCCAGGACTCACCCAGTGATATATTCCACAACTAGCAGAGTCTCCAAAGATATATTTTCAGGCTAGTAGTAAAATAGTTCTTCAAAAAGCCAATAGTTCCTTACAAACCCAAGAGCTACAGAAAAGAAAAAAGATTTTATGAACTATCTATATATTCATAGAATTTCTTCTTTATATAGTTTAAATCTTATTTTTTTTAAAAATATTTTCAATGTATATATTGTTTTAGTTGTAGATGGACACAATACGTTTAATTAATTAATTAATTAATTTTGATGTGGTGCTGAGAATCAAACTCAGTGCCTCCCATGTGCTAGGCAAGCACTCTACCACTGAGCCACAACCCCAGCCCTAAAATGTTATAGTTTTACCACATTAGATATCAGAGCTGATTATTCTAGACTAATTTTTCTTATATACTCACTATATTTCAGGAAATGTAATACTTAGTTTTAACTATTTTCTTTTATAACTATAAGACTGTTTTTATCTGATATAGATTAACAGAAAGAAAAGAAGAAGAAAAAATTAGAGAACTTCTCCTGCCAGAATTCAAGGATAATTAAAAAGCTACAGTAATCAAGAGAACATGGGATTGATGCAAAGATGAATATATAAAAAGGTGGAACCAAATAAAATGTGCAGACTCAGACTTACCAAGTGATAAATTTATTTTTGATAAACACAATCATGGTATTATGTGACAAAGGGAAGCTTTTAAAAGGATGCCAGAACACTGAATATTTATTTGGAAAATAATGAACTCGAACTACTACTTCAATGCCTATGCAAAAAATTGATTTGAGTTGTATCATACACCCAAATGTAATAGCCAGAAATACAAAGTTCCTAGAAGAAAACTGAAGAATATGTTTGCTTACAAAATTGGGATAATTAACGATTTCTTTAACATCATGAAAACAGTTATAATCATAAAAAGTAATAAAATAAACCTCAAAAGTTAAAAATTACTGACATTAATAGTCATTTATGAAATTAATAAGCAATTCAACACACTAGAAGGGAAATCTGGACTTTCTTTTCTTTTCCTTTTTATTTATTTATTTATTTATTTTTGATGGTATGAGGGATTGAAGCCAGGACCTCACATAGGTTAGGCAAATGTTCTGCCACTAAGCTGCATCCTCTAGCCCCTGAACTTTCTAAATCTCTGTCTTTGTCTCTCTTCCAAGTTTAAAAAAATAGGCAAAAGTTTGGAATTGACAGACACTTCAGAAAAGATGGCATATAAATGATTGGTAAGCTCATGAAAGTAAGATTAATCATCAGAGAAATGTTCCACAACACATGATTGGACATTCAGGCTTAGCACTTTTTCATTACTCTGCACAACAGGCTGAAGTTTGCTTCAGCAATCCTGGGAGTAGAAAAGGAAGTGGTTTATCAAGAGCCTCTATAGATGAGCCCATTCTGAAGTCTAGATACTTTCATATAGATGACTTAAATGCCTCATTGCTTATCAGTCTTGCATGGTTAGTGGATCAGACTCATTCCACCGCATTCTCATCTCTTCTGGACTTCCTGGAAATTGATGCTTCAAATTACTGAGATTTGAACATTTTCAGGTACTCTGTCCCTGACCTCGGAGGCTATATAAGCTCCAGGTACTCACTTCCAGGCACTTGACACTCTAGACTACATGGAAAGTATGAAAAGCCTCAGCTTTTCAAGCTCCACAATTTCAGATCTGGAATCTGTGGCAACATCTGACAAAATCAATTACTGACAAAACTGGCATAATTCAGGAGTGTGAAAGTTTGTAATCTAAGGTGCAGGCCTTTTTTGCTTCACCAATTTAAAAAAAGTACACAGGATTTATTTTAATCAAGTATGGTAAGACACACAGTTATGGAATTGACTGTCATAAGAGAAGTTTTTATATTCACAAATCCTAGAAACAGAGGGTATGGCACATTACATTGGGAGATATGTGGGGAAGCACTAGGGCTGGGTTGGTGACAATGTGAGAGGAGAAAAAATTGGACAAGAGCCTTTGTCATAGTTTCCATGGGAAAAAAATGGATGAGGAAGGGTAAATATGTTTAAGATTAGTAAGCTTTAATAAATTCAGAGGACTCTGAAGCATAGGGCTATCCCTAGCTGCTTGATACATGGCCCTGGGGTAATCACAGCAGGGGGATGGTGATATGGGATGTATTAGCCCTTTGAGTGCTTGATAAAATAAGTGATTGAAAAATGGGTTTTGGATTAATTGCAGATGAGGCCTTCACTATCTTCAAGAATTGCCTTGCATGGAAGGGCAGAAGGGCAGTTTCTCCAGTGTTAAGGAGGTCCAAAATTTTCAAGTATCAGAAATGCAGAAAATAAAAAGTCACGATTAATGCAAAACATTATATTTTGGTGAGGTAATAGAATAATCTGAACACACATACATTGCTATTCAGAACTTTAAATGGTTAATCACTTTGGAAAACCAAGTGGAAGTTTCAAGTAATTTCAGGCAGACATAAGGATATTCCTGTTTTATGACCCAAATCTTATAAGTATTTAGTAAAGACAAGTGAAAACACATCTACAAAATGTCTTATATGAGCATGCTCACAAAAACCTTATTTTTGGCCTGAGATTTGAAATAGAGCAAATGTTCATAAATTGATAAAAAAAAACAACAACATTAAAAACCAAATTTGGAGCATAGTGTGGTGGCACATGACTGTAATCTCAGTGGCTCTGAAGGTTGAGGCAGGAAGATCGAAAGTTCAAAGCCAGCCTCAGCAACAGCAAGATACTAAGAAACTCAGTGAGACCCTATCTCTAAATAAAATACAAAGTAGGGATGGGGATATTGCTAAGTGGTTTGGGCACCCCTGAGTTCAATCCCTGGTACCCTCCTCCCCCACAAAATTTGGGCTATGTACATGCAATGGAACTTTATTCAGCATAAAAAGTAATAACTGGAACTGAAGACGGAAGAGCAGAGAGATTTTGGTGGTAACCTTCAATCCCTCTACAGCCCAGAAATGAAGCAGTGAAAGAAAGCTGACCAGAGAGGCAGGTAACAAATTAAATGCTCTAAAACTTAATATTAGATAGTTTGGTTATCAGAGCAGAAAATAAAGACAGAATGACTTGATTGCAAACCCTTACCAGGGTGGAGTTAGGGGGAAGGGGTAACAAAGAGAGAAAGAGGGAGAGGAAAAGCTCATAAGCTTAACTTACTTAACAATAGCTGGAAAGAAAAGCAGACCAAGTTCAAATGGGACAGGAACAGCAAAGATAGTGAGGTAAATTAAGCTGATTAACCCTAATTGTGGACTGAACATTGCAATGATTATGGCAGCCATTTTGTAGAGTCCACAGCTAGCCATCTTCCCTGGAAGAAATTAAATATACACAGTTTCTCCCTATATTCAGATAGCAACAAATAAAACCAGAGGGTAATACCTCTGATATGGGTTGTTTTAGTAATCTGTCTAGAAGAAACTTGCAGGGGGATCACTGCTTTTTGCAAGTTACTGAACAAACGCCCCCCTGCACTGCCAACATGGATAAGGAGAGTGGTGTGGAGTTTATTGGAGAGCTTATCACTTCTAGGGGGTGCTAACCACAGCCAAGCTTTCCTTGCAGTCTTTGCAAGAGCCCAGGCAAAGACAGGTCAACTGACATCTTACCCCCATCATGGAGATTTGTAAAATCTCGGTGAGCTGCACCAGCCATGACAGAAGCTTCTGTGCCACAGTCCTTGGAGAGCCTCCAACTTCAGGACCTACAGTTTCCAGCAGCCACGAAGGGCTTAGATAGCAGTGCTCTAAAAAATACCCAGCAGAGGGAAGTGACACCAGCGATTCATAACCACAGGTAGTAGGATCTCTGATGCAGGAGAGCCACTGACTGTAAATCCCAAAGAGATAGTACCTCAGTGATTTAGATCAGCCACAGGGGAGGCTTCTGTACCACAGACTACCCACACAGAGTCCACAATCACAAGTCCTGCACGTGCAGGTAATCACCAGGCTCTATACCTTATTAAAGAAGGATCTGCAGAGGGGTGCAGTATCCTGCAGCAGTTTGACAGCCTTAAGCCCTGTATTCATATAAAGGAGTAAGCAGATGTACTATAGCACCCTCAAAGTATGAAGGCTCAAGCCTCTGAGCTGATGAGCAAACACTGGCTGGTGAGAAATCCATAGCAATCAGGGATGTATCTCCTTTTTGAATTGGTAGTTGTTCCCCTTAGTATTTGATATTGTATCCTCAAACCATCTGATTCTAATATTTTAAAGCATTAACTGAAATCATTCTATCTCTGCTTTCCTAGCTCAGGTTTACACTTGATCCTCTTAGCCTCACTTTTCCCTCATGCATTACCTGCTACTGCCTCAAACCTCTTTTTTCACCTTTGTTTTCTTCTTTTTATCTTGGTTTGTATTATTCTTTCCTATTTTCTTTTCTTGGCCATTTTTTTTGTCCTCCACCTTTTAGTTCCTATTTAATGTAAAAGTAATTTTACTATCTTTAATAACTTCTCAACCTATTCCAGGACATTACTAAAATTTTATACCTGGATTAGAGGAAGTGTGGCAAACATTTTTGACAATTTTTATTTTATTAGTATGTAACTTTGCTCTAAAATGATTTTATTAATAGGGCTTAGTGTCTGTCTTCTCTTTCAAGTGATGGTAATACTGGGAACACCAGAGGACACACATTTAGTGAAAGTATCAGATACCTGGATATTTGCTCATCCCAGGGCTCTTCAGGGCAAGAAACTCACTAAATACTCCCTTGATTAAAAGAAGAAGCAATACTAATCCTAGCAAGACACAGAAATAGAATGAAAAAGCTAGATAAAAAATACCCAAACAGCTCACAACACTTCAACAACTGATCCCATTGACCCCACAGTGGAGGACATATTGGAGAAAGAATTTAGAAAATTCATACTTAAAATAACTAGGGAACTCAGAGAAGATTTAAGGAATAAACTTAGAAAGAAAATACAGGAAGTAAAAGATCATTTCAATAATGAGAGATTCTGAAAAAAGAACTGAACAGAAATCCTGGAAATGAAAGATAAGTCACATTAAAACATCAGAGAAAAGCATCACCAATAAATTAGATAATTTTGAAGACAGATACTCAGGCCTAGAATACAAAGTATATAGTTTTGAAAATAAAGTTGACAATAAAGAAAAGTTGTTAAAAGACCATGACCAGGATATTAAAAACAAAACAAAACTGGAATAACACTGAGACCCAATATGAGAATCATGGGCACAGATGAAAGCACCAAAAAATTTCCAAAACTTAGGAATGACATGGATATCCAAGTACAAGACACATTTAGAACACCAAATAGGCAAGATCAATAAAGATTCCTCTAAGACACATTAAAATGAAAATAAAATGCCTAATATGCAGAATGAGAATAGAATTTTTAAAATAACAAAAGCAAAACAATGGGCCACATTTAGAGGTAAGTCAATTCTCATTTAAACTGATTTCTCAACCCAGACCATAAAAGAACTTGAAATAATATGTACCAAGCCCTGTAAGAAAATAGGTGCCCACAAAGATTACTATATCCAGCAGAACAATCCTTCAGAATTGAAGATGAAATAAAGACCCTCTGTGATAAATTGAAATTAAAAGAATTTGTAACCACTAAGCCTGCATCACAAGCATATCCAATGAAATATTTCATGCAGAGAAATGAAAAAAAGAAGTAGAGAACCTGTAGGGATTAATCTCACTATAATATTAGTAAATTAAAGAAAAATCAAATCTGAATTAAATATTAGAAAAAAATCAAAATGACAGAAAATAAAAATCATCTTTCTGTAAGTTGACTTACCTAAGGATCTAAACAGACATTTCTCCAAGGGAGATATGCACATGTTCAGTAAGTATATAAAAAATGCTCACCATCTGTTTTAGTCAGCTTCTTCAATGTTGTGACTTAAAGAACAAACCAGAACAACTGTGGAGGAGGAAAGTTTATTTGAGGGCTCACAGTTTAAGAGATCTCAGTCCATAGAGAATTGGCTCCATTCTTCAGGGCTAGAGGTGGGGCTGAACATCATGGTGGAAGAGTGTGGTGGAGGGAAGCAGCTCATATGATGATCAGAAAGCATAGAGAGAGACTCTACTTGCCAGATAAAAATATATACCCAAAGCCACACCCCCAATGTCCAACCTCTTCCAGCCACACCCCACCAGCCTTCAGTTACCCCTCAGTCAATCCCATCAGGTGATTAATTCATTGATTGAGACTATTTGGGAGTAATAGTTAAGAGTGTGAGTTTTCTTTTTGGGACAATGATAATATTCTCAAATTGAGTGAAGTGATGGATATAGAACTCCATGAATACACTAAAGACCACTAGGTTTTATACTTCAAATGTATGAATAAAACTTAAAAACTAAGAATAAAAAATCTCTTTATGATAACACTGAATGTAAATGGTCTAAATTCTCCAATCAAAAACCATAGGTTGGCCGATTGCATTAAAAATCAACCTCACGTTGTTTGCAAGACTCGCTTTATAGGCAAAGACAGTTGCAAGCTGAGGTGAAAGGATGGGAAAAGATATACCATGCAAATAAAGAACAAAAGTAAACAGAGTTAGCTACTGTAATATGAGCTGAAGTTGACTTCAAGCCAAAATTAATCAAAAGACAAAAGGTTATATCATATTGGTTAAAGGAATCAACCAACAAGAAGATATAATTATTGTAAATATTTATGCCCCAAACATAAGTACACATACATAAAAACACATCCCCATGAGCCACATCCCCAGCCCCTCCTTTCTGCTTTTAATATAAAGAGTCAAACAGACCCTAATACAATAATACTAGGTGATTTCAACATACCTCTCACCATGACATAGGTCATCTAGACATAAACTAAGTAAAAACTTACTTAATTCAGAATTTAAAGAACATTAATCAAATTGATCTAACAAATGTCTCCAGTGGAGATCCCTCAAAATAGTAGGAATGGAACCACCATATGACCCAGCTATTCTACTCTTTGCTATTTATCCAAAAGAACTAAAATCAGCATAGTATAGGAATACAGGCACTTCATGGATAGCAGTGCAATTCACAATACCCAAGTTTTGAAACTAGCCCAGATACCTATCAACAGATGGATGGATAAAGAAAATGTGGTATATATACACAATGGAGTTTCACTCAGCCGTAAAGAAGAATGAAATTATGGCATTTGCTGGTAAATGGAGGAAAATGGAGAACATCATGCTAGGTGAAGCAAGCCAGACCCGAAACGCAAGGGTTGAATCTTTTCTCTTATAAGCAGAAGCTAGACCAAAATAAGGGAAAGTGGGGGGATCTGATGAAAACAAGAGGAGAACTCAGTGGAATAAAGGAAAGAGACTGAGGAGATGGGAGAAGAGATGTAAAAAGGGAGATGTGAAAAGGGAGAATGATGGAATAAAACTGACCAAACTATCCTCTGTACACATATGAATATGCAACAATAAATTTTACCCTCATTCATACACACACACACACACACACACACACACACACACGGGAAAAGGAAATATATACTGATTTTAAAAATACTATAAATAAATAGAAGAAAGATGACCAGTAAAGTAGAGCAAGGGGAGGGTGAAGGGGAGAGAAAGGGGAAGTACTGGGAACTGAATTAAAGCAACTTATATTGTATGCTAGTATAATTATGCCAAAACAAATCCTAATATTATGTATAACTATAATGTGCCCGTAAAAAAAATTCCCAGTTATTCCCGTTTCTAAAATTTTCACATCTAGTCCATCAATATGACTCATTGACTGTCTCAAAAATTTATTCTTGGCCTGATTTTTCCTCTCTTTCTTCTTGTATCCCTTAACCTAACCTATCATCATGATCTCTTTGTTTGTGACAAACTGTGGGCCCTCAAATAAACTTTCCTCCTCCACAATTGTTCTGGTTTGGTCTTTAAGTCACAACAGTGAAGAAGCTGACTAAAGCATATATACTTTTATATACTTACTGAACATGTGCATATCTCCCTTGGAGAAATGTCAAAGAAAATCAGTTTCTTTGAAAAAAACTGGCTTCTAAAACCCATTCTTCACATGTTTACCAGAATAATATTTTAAACATGTAAATTAGCTACAGGAATGCCTTTGCTTATCACATCTCACAAAGAATAATGACAAACTGCCTTCTGGTCTATATGTGGCCCTCCTTCTATATCTTGCTTTATACTTTAAACTCATTTGTCTACTTCTGTCTTACCACACTGGCCTCCTTTCTGCCTTTTTTTTAAATATTTATTTTTTAGTTTTCGACAGGCACAACATCTTTATTTATATGTGGTTTTGAGGATCGAACCCAGGTGGCATGCATGCCAGGCAAACGCCTCGACTGCTTGAGCCACATCCCCAGCCCCTCCTTTCTGCTTTTAATGCACTGTCACTTTCTGCTTCATGGCCTTTTACTAGCCATAGTAAAACATCCTTTGGATCTTCACAAAGTTGGCTTGTTCCAGTCATTTAGCTCTCCATAAATGTTACCTCCTCAGAAATGCTCAGGCCTGGCCAGCTCACCTAAAAGAGCAGTCACTTTGGAATATCTTTCCAGCACTATTGCTCTTAAATTTTATCACAGCACTTATCACAATTGCATGTTTTCTCTCTGGTGTGTTTGCTTATGTCTGTAACCTTTCCCACCAGGAACAAGGACCATTCTTGTCTTGTTCAATGTTGCAGTGTTGACACTGTCATATAGCCTGATTCATAGTTTTATTTTCTAAAATAATCTGATAAATCTTTCCCAACAAAAATAACAAGCCTCAATACTATAGGTTGATTTAGATTATGAGACTAATTTCATTTTAAAGAATATGGTATTAGGCTGGGCACAGTGGCTCCTGCTTATGATCACAGAGACTTGGGAAGCTTCCCAATGGGGAGGATCACAAGTTCAAAACCAGCCTCAGCAACTTAGTGAGGTCTAAGAAACTCAGTGAGATCTTGTCTCAAAATAAAAAATAAAAAGGGCTGGCGATATGACTTAGTGATTAAGTGGCCCTGGGTTCAATCTTCTGTATGGGGGTGGGGAAAATTTTTGCTATTGACTAGTATGGTTCCTGATTATATTTAGAAATATGGAGAAAAATCACATTTTAAAAAGTCTTTGGTGCCAAGAAAGACTCTAATGTACTCCAAGATGGAGTATATCTTCACACATCTTAATTTTTTTCTAAATACACAGTGTTCTTTCACTTTTGAGTTTATTTTATATACTGTATGTTTTTCAAGATACACATTTTTGTATCTCTGTTTTATCTTGTTCACTTCCTATTCTTTCCTATTAACTTTCATTTGTTCCTATTCTTTAATTTCCTCTTTCTCTTTATATTTTTATAACTTTGTGAACCTTTTTCTTCCTCTCTTCTTCTCTTTTTCTTGTTTTCCAGTCCTCTGAATTGGACATAAGTTAAAACAAAATGTTTTACTATGTATTGTATTTATTTTAAAAATGATATTTACTATTTTAATTTTTGAAATTAAAAGCCTGTCTTTAAGATAAAAACAAATCTATTAAAACATAAAATTATGTTCTTTTATTACATGATTCTTGATGCTTCTTCTGTTTAATAACATTTAATTTAAAAAGTAATCATTCCTAATCATTGCTTTTGAAAAGCATGTGAAACACTTATTTGTAAAATGAAAACAGCAAATGTCAAGACCACAATAGGGTCTATTTAAGAGAGCACTTTCCCTGAAGGGATTAGTCTTACAAAATCTAATTCTCTTCTCTAAGAAGGATTATGCTGAAGGAGTCTCTGTGAACAAGATTTATTTTCTGTCTCTCTCTTGTCACTAGGAATATGTTGAATCAAGCATACTTACTATTTACTGGGCCACATAACTTCCTTTTTTTTATATTAACAAGTTCCTATCAATTGTGTAATTTTTCACTCTTTTTAATTGTAATGTAAGAAATAAAATCATCTATGTTGGCTTTCCACACACAGAGACCTAACAAATATTCTTGCCTTTCTGTAATTTCTGTCACTGATGGGATGTTGAATTTAGAACTAAGTGACAGAGTAGATCCTTAGCTCATGTATATTTGAGTACTTACGTCTAATATCTCTCTTGTCTCATTCTTTGACTATATCTTGTTGGCATCCTAACAATTCCCTTTGAAAGTCCTCTGCAGGTTTATTAACCTTCAAATTCCCAAGGCACATTCTCTACCATAAATTAGTAGGGTGTTTCAAAGAGTACAGGCTCTTTGAAAAGAGAGATGTAAGAACAAAGGTAGGAACTATCAGTTATCATCCCTTCCCTCAGAAGCGGGTGATGTCTGCTGTATAAGAGCACAGTTGGATTGTTAGAGGCAAATGTTCTTGTCACTCTTCATATTTATAAGGAATAAAAAGGGAATAAATGGAAACAGACATTGCAACTCTTTAGGTGGGACATCTTCTGTCTTGGAACACATAGATAAAAATTATAGCAGAAATAGACTATATGCAATTTGAATTTAATAATATAGCAGCATATTTTACCTATTCTTGATAATATAGCTCTAGTTCCTCATGATATTTAGAATTATTTTATTGGGGTTACGTAGACTTTATTAAAATATCACTTGCCTTGTTATTGTTAACACATACAAATAAATTTGCATTTACTAACTGAAACAAGTGAGGGGATGGGAACTGTAATCAGTGAAGAAAAGCTGGGCTGAGGGTTGCCAAAAATATCTTCATCAACTTCATGATTTTGCAGAAGACTAGCTCTGAGCTGGTCCTCATACTCAGCTGGAATAAGAAGTTGTTCTTTTACAAATGGATCTAGCATACACTAATCTGGGGTTTTGACAATTGGATGAAGTGAAATCTCTGTAAAATTTTATTTTGTAATCTCTTAGATTCATGCAGTTACTCTCCAAAGATAGGGACAGATAACCAGTATCACATATTCATTTCTTAGAAACTTAAAATGTATATTTTTTCTTGGTTTGAGTTGAATCAGACATGCATATCCTACTTATTAACATCATCCCCATATGATTAAATTCCCAAATCAACACAGTAAGATGTGAAAAAGTTCAGGCTAAGGAAGTTGAGGAACATTCCAATATCTTATGTTTAAAAAATTGCAGGACTAAGAACTTAAACTGAGACAGATGTCCAAACCGGGGTTTTTTTTTTTTTTTTTCCTATGATGTGCATTTCTTTGCTTAGAAAAAATGACACTAAAGAACTATAGGAACTAATAATTCCATATAATTATGTAGTACTTTTTAGAGCCATCAGCAACATTGTTATCAGTCAAATATTGATGATGTTCTTTAACTATATCTGCATTCCTCAGAATATACTGAAACTAGTAATTTTATCTGCCAATGAGTTACAAACTACATAGCACATATTAATAGCTGTCATACTCTTATTTTGGAAAGTTTTCTAAACCTATTTTTGCAGGTAGTGTGGTTTAATGGGAAATTTCTTTAAAGCATAAAGGTAAATAATGTCATTTTTATTAAAATTAATTACAAAATATCTGTGGTAAAGGGAAAAATTAAACAGTGGTTACAGTATATTTGAAGGATTCTGTTCAAGTAAAATGATCTAGTACTTAAACAGGAATTAAATGCTTAGTTCATAGAGTAAATGAAGTGAAAAAACTTTATGTTCAAAGCAAGTGAAAGAACTTGCTTCAAAATAATATTGAGGTTTCTCGGCATTAATGGTAAAGGAAGCATAGGACCTAATAAAGGCGAGATGAGCAGAGAAAAGGAAAGAGTGAAGAATATTGCAAACTAATGGAATATGGAGAAATCAATAGAAAATAAGAAGAATGAATATGAGTGAGATAGAGCAGGGAGAAACAGCAAGGGGAATAGAGAACAGATAAGAGAGGAAAAGAAGTCAACTCAAAGATAAAAGTATAACTGAAGAAAGTGGAGAAATATTTGGTGATAAAGGAGTTAAATATAATAACAGAAACATTTTTAAGATGCAATGAGGAAATATAAAGAAGAAAAGTGGGAGAGTTAGTGTCTGTGCTGTGTGGGGATCAAGGCCTCAAATGCCTGCTGCATGAACTTTCTACCAACATCCTAGACTCCAGGCATGATCAGTGCCTAGCATAGCCTTTAGATGGCCCTGCTCCATCTCCCACTGTGCCCTTGCACTGCTCCTGCATTACCGGGCTCTATGAATTTTTGTCTCAGCTGGAATGACAATTATGGTGTAGAGATAACAGCAAGCATTCAGGTTTCTAGTTCAAATTTCACTGACAGTTGTTCCTCTCTTAATATAGTTAGAGCAGAAAAACTTGTCTTTGCAGAGATTTCTGTGCTTTTATCTTTCAGGGACTTGCTTCATTTTCCCTAGAGGAAAGTCCACCTTATGAACATGCATCTTCAGTCTCTGAATCTGTGATGAGCATGCAGTGAGAATGGCAGGTACCACAAAGGAGCATAGAAAATACAGAGGGAACACAGGGAATCAAAATGTTAATGGGAATGCGTCACATACATCAAGAAGTCAATAGGAGAATAGAGGTGGATAGCAGGGAATAAAGCAAGGCACAGTGAGAGAATCTGCAGCACCTAAACCCAGAGACACTTGAAAGTTTCTCCTATGATCTACACATACCCTTAATTTTTGAAAGAGTTTGAAATAACCAAGTTCATAATAATGTTGAAGATGAACTCAACTTTAAGTAGAAAGGGATTTCAAATTTCCTTTTCTAATAGTGGGTTTTATGCACAAAAGTATTTTTGAGAAATATATGGTCAATAAATAGCCATAGTAGAAAAAAAAGAAGAGAAAAAGGAAATACAAAAATTTCTTTTGATGGTTCAAAATGTAAATCTTTGTGCTTTATTTTGCTTTAGGATATGTTTGTGTCTTTAGTGTTGGGGGTGGTGTACATGTTTTTACATGGATATATGTGTGCCTATGTGATATAAAGTACTTTTATGATTCTCAATTTTGACCATATATGGAAATTTATTAGAATTATATATTAAAGGAGAAGATCTTTGATATTTTGAATAGATGTACCATTGTATTTCCCTTAATTTCTTAATTTGGGACTTCACTGTTTTTTGTAAAAGAAATTTTCCTTTCTTCTTCTCCCTTTTCACTCTCTCTCCTTTCAGTTAAAGTTAACATACCCTTTTTTTCCTCCACTCTATACTCCATGCTCAACAAAATTTTTAAAAACAAATGTGCTAGGTAACTAAAGGCATGTAAAATATTGTTTTTTAAAATCACATTTATATGTATGAAAATTCTTCTTTATTGTTTCCATATCAACAGACTACTATGCTTATGCCCTGCAGTGAAAACATTCCTACTTTGGACACCAATATAGGGATAAACCTCAGACATTGTTTTTCTCCAGAGTGACTAAGAGCCTTTTTATTTAGACTAGGTTGATGGCTTGACATTCTGTAGAGAAAAAGAAAGTATTTCCAGTAAGTAGAGTTTTCTTTAACCTTTTAGTTAACATTCCTTAAGTATAATTTACATGGAATAAATGTGCACCAACTGCTATCTAGTTCAAGAGTTATAGAAAATTAAGTTGATATGTGAAACCATTCTTATATAATGTATTTGAGATATAGAACATCTTTTGTCATATAAAAAGTGTTATCATTCCTCATTGATGTCACTCCCTATCCCATTCCCCATTCAAATAAAAACCCGAAGACCTTAATAATTGGGGCTAAGTGTTTTTTCAATCATAAATATTTTCATATGCTCATGGAAATCAGTAACAAACCCAAAGCAGTGGTATCCTGGAGTCTCCTATGAGAGAACCATTGAATAGAAGCACAGGACTGAAGCAGATGGTAGGGTATGGCTTCAGGGCCAAGGTGTTGTCAGTTATGAAATATGGCTGCATTAAGGGTAGAAGAGATGTCTTAGGTTATGCAGAGAGGTGGTTTATATAGATGTGAAATAATCCTACTTTTAGTTGAGGAAGAGTTATAATCTAGATAGAAGATATGGAGACTATCTCTCTATTCCCTGATGTTCTACAGGGAGAGAAGATGGAGATGGAAAATGGAACAGTGGTGACTGAATTCATCCTCCTTGGTCTGACCCAGTCTCAAGAGATTCAGCTTTTGGTCTTTGTACTGATCTTAATTTTCTACCTCATCATCCTCCCTGGAAACTTCCTCATCATCCTCACCATCAGGTCAGACCCTGGGCTCACAGCCCCCCTCTACTTCTTCCTGGGCAACTTGGCCTTCCTGGATGTCTCCTACTCCTTCATTGTGGTTCCCAAGATGCTGGTGGACTTCCTCTCTGAGAAGAAGGTGATCTCCTACAGAGGCTGCATCACCCAGCTCTTCTTCTTGCACTTCCTTGGAGGTGGAGAGGGGCTGCTCCTGGTTGTCATGGCCCTTGACCGCTACATCGCCATCTGCCGGCCTTTGCATTACTCAACTGTCATGAGCCCTAGAGCCTGCTATGTGATGCTGCTGGCTCTGTGGCTGGGAGGCTTTATCCACTCCATTATCCAGGTGGCCCTCATCCTCCGCCTGCCCTTCTGTGGCCCAAATCAGCTGGACAACTTCTTCTGTGATGTGCCACAGGTCATCAAGCTGGCCTGCACTGACACCTTTGTGGTGGAACTCCTGATGGTCTTCAATAGTGGCCTAATGACTCTCTTGTGCTTCCTGGGGCTTCTGGCCTCCTATGGCATCATCCTCTGTCACGTTCATAGATCAGCTTCTGAGGGGAAGAGCAAGGCCATGTCCACGTGCACCACTCATGTCATTATTATACTTCTTATGTTTGGGCCTGCAATCTTCATCTACACTCGGCCGTTCAGAGCCTTACCTGCTGACAAAGTGGTTTCTTTCTTCCACACAGTCATCTTTCCAGTGATGAATCCCATGATTTATACCCTTCGAAACCAGGAAGTAAAAATTTCCATGAAAAAATTATTGGTTCGACATGTAATTTGTTAATAGATTTTAAAATAAGAAATCAAGCTGGGGAATTCTGGCCAGAATTCATGTTTATTTAACAAATATTGTTTTTAATTGGGTACCTCTCATTTCTCAGATACTATTGTAGGCAATGGGGCTCAGAGTTATGTATAATGATGGAATAAACTTGAAATATTTAAAGGATATAAAATAAATCCCTGGGGCATTAAAGTGCAAAGAGTAAGTGTGAGAAATATAGGTGCATTTCATGTGACTTTAAGGGTCAACTCACTGAAATCTCTTAGCTGAGATAAAAGATTTCTAATATTTTAATTGTATGAGTCCATTTTAACATTTCAAGCAAGAAAATCTACAAAAGTTTCCTCTGTCAATTAGAAAAATATCATCAAGCATATAGGAAGAGGTTAATACATTGTAATGTATGTAGTATCAGAAGCCTGATATCAGAGGGATCCATCTTTTCAAAGTTCATGGTTGTTGGTGCTCTTCATATCATCTGGGCTAAAAATCTAGGAATTATTTTGGAATTTTTTTTTCCTCTTCTGTCCATTACTGGATGTGATAGCCAAGTTCTTTTACTTCTTTATAACACCTTTCCTATTCTCATTGATTTTACTCTAGTCTGATGCCCTTCTCTCCATTTAGACCATGACAGAAGTCTCTTAATTTCAGATTTTTTTTTTTGCATTTCATTTTACCAAAAAATGAATCTTTTCTAAGTCATTTTTAAAATAAGTCATTCCCCTGCTCTGGAACCTGCAGGTTTTCCTTCTTGATGTAATTAATATAAAAGCCAGACACCTACCCTGGTACTTAAGTGACACTATTATCTATTATTAGTTTTCAACTGAATCACCACCACTGCTGTCTAAGAAAAGTTCTTCTTTGTAACTAATCTAGGCTCCTGTTGTCCCCAGATACATAATATATTTGCTTGTTGGCATACCTTGATTCTTCCCTCTGATGAACACATTTTACTCACATCTCCATCACCTTAGTTTCCCTTTTCCAAGACTTTTTCTATCTTTCTGGACCAAGATTAAGTGACATTTCTACAACCCATCAACTCCACATAGGCACCTATGAAATGTGATCTTATCCTCTTATTCTTCTATTTCTTAAACTACCTAGAAAGATAAGAAGGACAGACAAATTCTTATAATGGGATAGGCTGAACAATTAGGGTCTCATGTGTGAGGCACGAAGACCATACTGAGAACTGAGGATATTTGGAGAAGTCCTTCCTCAATCTTGCCAAACAGAACTGATCCTTCTCTTCATTTGGTTGCATGGCCCCTAGGAAGCAGTGCTCTGTATGTAGTGTGCTTGTGGTCTGATCGTCACTATTAGATTCCTCTAAGTCAGGAACACATCTTAGAACCCGTCTTACTGCCTTGTCCGTAGGTGCTCTACCAGTATTTATTGCAAATGAAAATAAATCAGAATTTCACTTTTCACTTGTGCAGTACCACTTCAATTTACTTGTAAAAACTGTAGAGCACATTCAATAATCCTTCATCTCAAAAAGACACTTGACTGCCAATGACTTGTTGTACCACCTTTCTATATGTATCTTCTGCTAGGAAATTTGTATCTGTCACACAGTTTTCTATTCTGTCACTTTTTCAGTAATATCTAAGTGTCTTCCCCAGCTCTGGCTTACATAAGAACACAAACATTTTTTCTTTAAATATTCTAAACCAACATTTGTCCAGCTAGTTACTACCTCTCCCATTCACTTGGCTGTACTTTATTACTGCTGACTGGCTGGGCGGATGGTTTCATTGACTCTGTCCCCTTACTCTTCTAGAATGACTTTGTCACCTCTATAACCCATTAGGGTCCATTTCTGGAAAAACACCTGCTTTTTGTTCAGGAACAAGTCCTCATTTCTCTTTTATGGTACAGCAGAGCTGGTATTCATAGTAAACAAATATTTATGATAAAACACCCACTTTCCTCTCCAAAAATTAGCCCAAAGAAAGAGCATAGCCCTGAAAGATTATGGCTATGAACTGTTTCTAGTGAAGATGAATTTCTGTATATCCTAATATTTGTTTCTTGGATCAAAATGTTGATTTTTGGTAAAGAAAACTAATTTTAATCATGAAGTTAAACATTATGAAAATATACCAGTTTTTTTTGAAAGCTTGGGTCTCTCCAAAGAGAGATAATAATGACAATAGTATTAGTGGTGCTGAGAAAAATATGGCATATTATTGAATGGAATGGATGAACCTGAATAAAATGCTGTAAATGGTCTATTCAAAGGCAAAACAAAATTAATGTTATGCTAATTAAAAAATCCTGGTCATCAGACTGCGGCGGAGGAGATAACTTCATTGAAACCTGCGCTACAGGTGTGTAATCCCCTAGCCTTCCCTCTCCACACATCGGGCAAAGCTTAAGGGCCCCTCCCAGCTCTCCCGTGAGTGCGGCAGCCAGCCCGAGGGAATCAGAGGTGCCGCGGGACCCGCGGCGCGGAACTACCGCTCCCACCAGGGCTGACTGCTGAGGTCTCTTGCATCAGCTACCGGGGGAGTGGCTACCGGAGGGCAAGTAAAATTCGCTGAGGATTCTCAGCCCCAAGCTCTACAAACTTACGGTCTGAGGGAATGGCAAACTGGAAGAGTGTGCCCAGTCGTTCATGAAAACAGGGCTCCCGGGAGCAGCAGACCTGGCGTGGAGCCAGTATTGTGGTGAGCGTCACCTGTGAGAGGGGCCTGGCTAGAGGAAAAGTGGGAAGTGACTAGACACAAGAGGAGGCCCTAGACACTCAGGATTGGAGACTCGCCCAGTCTGGGAGGAGCTGCTGCACAGTGGTTGGTTCCTGCGTATTGACAGGAGAAACTTGACCTGGTGGGCACAGCGCCACCTACTGGAAGAGAAGTTAATCAAACTCTAAGACTGCATTTATTAATTTTTTTTTCTTTTTTTCTTTTCTCTTTTTTTTTTGATTTGGGTTTTTCTTTCATTTTCATTTTTCTTTCTTGTTGTTTTTTTAATTTTTTTTACAATTTTTTAAATTTTTTTCTTCTAATTTTAATTTTAATTTTTTATTATTATTTTTTTTAATTTTTTTTCTTTTTTATTTCCTATTTTTTTCTTCTTTTGTCTTTTCCTTTTTCTTATCCCCCCTTCCTTGAATTCTACCTGCTTACTCTCATTCTCTTTAGTGACTTCTTCCCTTCCCTTCTAATACCTTTCCTCCCAAGCATCAAATAAATTTATAGGAGTAAACAGTAACTCAGCAGTCAAACAGAACAAGAAGTAACATTAGCAGCTTCAAAAAGCAAGGAAGAAAAGGAGTACAAACAATTCAGGACAGCCTAAATATTCAGGAGGACCTAGAGTCATCAGAAAAATGGTCATATAAAGAACTCAAGGAACACCTTAGACAGATGGAATGGAACCTTAAAGAGGATACAAGACAGCAAATTCAAGCAGCGAAAGAACACATTGAGAATGAATTACATAAACAGATAAAAGAAGAAGTTAAGCATCTTTATCAGGAGATAGAGATTATAAAAAATAATCAAACAATAATTCTAGAAATGAAGGAAACGATAAACCAAATTAAAAACTCAATTGAGAGTATCACTAACAGAGTGGAGCAAGTAGAAGCCAGAACATCAGGTAATGAAGACAAAATATATCATCTTGAAAAGAGTCTAGGCAACTCAGAAAGGCTGGTAAAAAATCACGAGAAAAACATCCAAGAGTTATAGGATAACATAAAAAAACTAAACTTACGAGTCATCGGGATAGAAGAAGGTACAGAGATTCAAACCAAGGGAATGAGTAACCTGCTGAATGAAATAATTACAGAAAACTTTCCAGAAATAAAAAAGGAAACAGATATACAAATTGAAGATGCATACAGGACACCGAGCACACAAAATCACAGTAGACCAACGCCAAGACACATTGTTATGAAGATATCCAATATACAGAACAAAGAGAAAATATTAAAAGCTACAAGAGAAAGGAGACAGATTACAACCAGGGGTAAACCAATAAGGTTAACAACGGATTTTTCATCACAGACACTGAAAGCAAGAAGGTCATGGAACAATGTATTTCAAACACTGAAAGACAATGGATGCCAACTAAGAATTCTGTATCCAGCAAAATTAAGCTTCAGGTATGACAACGAAATAAAAATCTTTCATGATAAACAAAAGTTAAAAGAATTTGCAGCCAGAAAACCAGCATTGCAAAGCATTTTGAGCAAAACACTACACGAGGAAGAAATGAAAAACAATAACCAAAACCATCAGTGGGAAGTGCCTCAGTAAAGACAGAGGGTGAGGGGAAAGATAATCATGGAGAAACAAACTAAATTTTTTAAAAAAAGGATAAACAATCAAACATGGATGGAAGTACTCCTTACACTTCAGATAGAGCCCTAATATCCAGTGTATACAAAGAACTCAAAAAATTAGACAATAAGATAACAAATAACCCAATCAACAAATGGGCCAAGGACCTGAACAGACACTTTTCAGAGGAGGACATACAATCAATCAACAAGTACATGAAAAAATGCTCACCATCTCTAACAGTCAGAGAAATGCAAATCAAAACCACCCTAAGATACCATCTCACTCCAGTAAGATTGGCAGCCACTATGAAGTCAAACAACAACAAGTGCTGGCGAGGATATGGGGAAAAGGGTACACTTGTACACTGCTGGTGGGACTGCAAATTGGTGTGGCCAATTTGGAAAGCAGTTTGGAGATTCCTGGGAAAGCTGGGAATGGAACCACCATTTGACCCTGCTATTGCTCTTCTCGGACTATTCCCTGAAGACCTTAAAAGAGCATGCTACAGGGATACTGCCACATCGATGTTCATAGCAGCACAATTCACAATAGCTAGACTGTGGAACCAACCCAGATGCCCTTCAATAGATGAATGGATAAAAAAATGTGGCATCTATACACAATGGAGTACTATGCAGCAATAAGAAATGACAAAATCATAGAATTTGCAGGGAAATGGATGGCACTAGAGCAGATTATGCTTAGTGAAGCTAGCCAATCCCTAAAAAACAAATACCAAATGTCTTCTTTGATATAATGAGAGCAACTATGAACAGAGCAGGGAGGAAGAGCAGGAAGAAAAGAGTAACATTAAACAGAGACATGAGATGGGAGGGAAAGGGAGAGAAAAGGGAAATTGCATGGAAATGAAGGGAGACCCTCATTGCTATACAAAATTACATATAAGAGGTTGTGAGGGGAATGGGAAAATAAACAAGGAGAGAAATGAATTACAGTAGATGGGGTAGAGAGAGAAGATGGGAGGGGAGGGGAGGGGGGATAGTAGGGGATAGGAAAGGTAGCAGAATACAACAATTACTAATAGGGCATTATGTAAAATTGTGGATGTGTAACCGACGTGATTCTGCAATCTGCATTTGGGGTAAAATTGGGGGCTCATAACCCACTTCAATCTAATGTATGAAATATGATATGTCAAGAGCTTTGTAATGTTGTGAACAACCAATAAAAAAAAATCCTGAACTAAAAGAATATTATTCTGACTTATATGAAGTTAAGGTCATGTAGATTGGGGTTATAGCTCAGTGTTAGAGCACTTGCCAAGTCATGTGATGCACTGGGTTTGATCCTCACATCACATAAAAGTAAATAAATAAAATAAAGTTATTGTGTTTATCTACAACTAAAAAAATGTTTAAAAAAAGAGCATGCAACACTAATCTGTGGTGATGTGTAACAGAGCAATGGTTTCATCTCTTGGAGTGTATTCATGGAAAATGGGCATGTAGAAAATTTTTGAATGATGAAAACCTTCTCCATAGTCGTTCAGGTTTTAATTATACAAATGTTTTAAAAGTCTACCAGGTTTTGGTGAGGATATGGGCAAAAAGGAATCCATCTCCAATTTTAGAGGGAATGTAAATTGGTACAGATTTTATGGAAAACTATAAAAGGTATTCAAAAACTGAAAAATAGAACTACTAAAAGATCCAGTGATTTCACTTCTAGGTATATAAGAAAATAAAATCAGTATTTTTAAATATATCTGCATTATTGTGTTTATTACAACATTATTCACAATAGCCAAGATATGAAAACAAACAGCTTTTCAAGGTGATTTTACTAATTTGACATCCCACCAATAATAATATATGAGTGTACATTTTCCTCCACATCCTTGTCAGCATTTATTACAACTAGTATTCTTGATAATTGCCATTCTAACCAGAATTGGATGAAATCTCAAAATAGTATTTTTTAAAATTTGTTCTAATTAATTATACATGACAGTAGAATGCATTTTGACACATCATACATAAATGGAGTATAACTTCTCATTCTTCTGGTTATACATGATATACAATCACAGTGGTCATGTCATAATGTTTGATTCATTCTATTATCCTTCCTACCTCATACCCCCTATCCTCCCTTCACTCACCTCTGCCTAATGCAAAGTATCTTTATTTTTCCCTAGCCCCTTCCCTTATTGTGAATTAGCATCCACATATCAGAGAAAACATTTGGCTTTTGATTTTTTAGGATTGGCTTATTTCACTTAGCATGATGTTCTCCAGCTCTGTCCATTTACCAACAAATGCCATAATTTTATTCTTCTTTAAGCCTGAGAATATTCCATTGCTTAGTTACTGATTGCTTGAAGTTTTTCATATATTTATTGATCAATTCTGTTTCTTCTTTTGAGAAATATCTGTTTAGTTCTCTTGCTCATTTATTGGTTAAGTACGTGTGTGTGTTTGTGTGTGTGTGTCTGTGTTGTTTTGGTGTTAAGTGTTGAGTTCTTTATATATTCTGGATATTAATCCCCTGTAAACTCTCTCTTTATGCTCTTAAGAATTTCCTTTGCTGCACTGGAACTTTTCTTTTTCTTTTTTTTTTTTTATTGGTTGTTCACAACATTACAAAGCTCTTGACAAATCATATTTCATACATTAGAATCAAGTGGGTTATGAACTCCCATTTGCACTGGAACTTTTCAATTTGATGCCACTTCACTTATTGATTCTTGGTTTTATTTCTTGAGCATTAGGGGCCTTGCTAAGGAATTTGGTGACAGTACTAATACATTGGAGTGTTGAGCCTTGTTTTCTTCTAGAAGTTGCATTTTCTGATCTAATTCCTAGGTCTTTGATCTACTTTGATTTGACTTTTGTGCAGAGTGGGAGATCTAGATATAGTTTCATTCTTCTGCATATAAATATGAGTTTTCCAAGCATCATTTGTTAAAAAGGTGATTTTTCTCCAGCATATGATGTTTTTAGCACCTTTGTCAAATATTAGATAACTGTATCCATGTGAGTTTGTCTCTTTGTCTTCTGGTCTATTCCATTATTCTTCATGTGTATTTTAATGATAAAATCATATTGTTTTTGTTACTATGGCCCTGTAGCATAATTTAAGATCAGGTGGAAGGTTTGTCATACCTCCAACATTGGTCTTCTTGCTCAGTATTTCTTTTGGATATTCTGGGTATTTATTTTTCCAAATGAATTTTAGGACTATTTTCTACAGTTTGGTGAAGAATGTCATTGGTATTTTGATGGAGGCTGCACTACATCTGTATAACCCTTTGTGATATGGCCATTGTGACAATATTAATTCTGCCTACCTAAGAACATGGGATATCTTTCTATCTTCTAAGGTCTTTTTGAATATCTTTCTTCAGGGTTCTGTAGTTTTTATTGTGGAGGTATTTCACCTCCTTGGTTAGATTTATTTTCAAATATTCTATTTTATTTTATTTTTTGAGGTTTTATAAATAACCTTTTTTTTTCAACAGGAAAATTTGTGAATTAGTATCCACATATCATGCTGATATGTTATTGGAGTATTGTGGAAAAGCTCTCGATATTAGAACCAGCAAGTGGGTGAGTTTTACTAGAAGAATAGCCAGTTGGAAATAAATCAAATGGCACAAAATAAAAACCATCTGTCTATAATAACACTGAATGTAAATGATTTAAACTCTCCAATCAAACGACATAGATTGGCAAAATGGATTAAATAACAAGACTCAACTATATGTTGTTTACAAGAGACTCAACTTATAGGCAAAGTCATCTACAGGCTGATGAAAGAATGGAAAAGATACACCATAGAAATGGAGACAAAAAGCAAGTAGGAGTGGCTGTTCTCATAGCTCACAAAGTATTCCTTGAGCCAAAATTACACAGAAGAGATGAAGAAGGTCGCTTTATACTCGTTAAGGGAATCATCCAATAAGAAGATATGATGGTTATAAATATTTATACTCTTAAAATTTGTGTACCTACATACACAAACTATACTCAATATAAAGAATCAAATAGACACCAATATGATAATACAGTGTGATTTCAATCTACCTCTCTTACCTTTAGAGAGGTCATTCAGAAATAAACTAAGTACAGACTCTTCAGAATTAAATACAATTAGTCAAATGAACCTAAAAGACATCTATAGAATATTTCATTAACAACTGAATTAATTTTTTTCTTAACTTAATATACAACCTTCTCTAAAATAGACCATATTTTTGGACACAAAGCTAGTCTTAACAAATACAAAATATAGGAATAATTCCTTGTATCCTATTAGATCATAATGGATTGAAGTTAGAAATCAGTAACTAAATAAAAAACAGAAATACCATTAACACCTGGAGATTAAAAAATACACTTTTGAATGAGGAGTAGGCCATAGAAGAAATAAAAAGAATTTCTTAGAAACAAATGAGTCTAAAGATAGAGCATATAAAATTCTCTGGGATAGTTTAAGTGCAGTTATAAGAGGAAAGTTTATGGAGCATTTAATGCCTACATTTAAGAAAAATTGAAAGAGTCCAAATAAATACTCTGATCTTACACCTCAAGGTTCTAGAAAAGACAGAACAAACTTATTCCAAAATCAGTAGAAGACAGAAAATAATTAATATCAGCACAAAAGTTAATGAAATTGAGAATTAAAAAAATACAAAGGATCAATGCCATACAACATTGGTTCTTTGGAAAAAAAAACAATATTAATGAACCCTCTAGTCATACTAACAAAAAGAGAGAGAAGCCCAAATCAATTTTTTTTTATAATTGTGTGATTATATTTTCATTTATGTCTTTGCTAATCTGACTTTTCTTCTTTCTCGTGGTCTGTTTTTTGAACATTATAACTTTTTTCCTTTCTTCTTTATCTCTCTTTTTACTTCTTGCCCTATGTTTCTCAACTAAAAATAAATTAGAATGCTGTTTGTGTGTTATTTTTATTTTACAAAAGTATGTTTATTACTTCATTGTAAAGTGATTCTAAACTCAATTTTCCCAATAAAGCAGAGCAAATAAAAATAAAACCAAAGCCATATACAGTGGTACATGTCTATAATCACAGCAGCTTGGGAGGCTAAGGCAGGAGGATTGCAAGTTCAAAGCCAGCCTCAGCAACTTAGGTTCTAAGCAGCTTAGTGAGTCCCTATATCAACATAAAAAATAAAAAATAAAAAATAAAAAAAGGTCTGTGACGTGGCTTGGGGGTTAAGCACCCTTGGGCTCAATATACAGTAACAAATACATACATACATAAATAAATAATAAATAGAACTGGAAACGATTTTAAAAAGTTAAGCCATATTTAATTTTTGTGACCTTCAATTAATTTTTTATTAATAATTTTAATGAAAAAATAAATAGCCTTAATTATTATTTTAGTTAAGCAGAGAAAAGTTTTAAAAAAAACTATCGTTACAGAGATCAAAATACATCTTATATGTCCTGTTTAGGAGGTGACCTTCCCCTGAGGAACTGGCCAATTTTACAAAGAAATTGTTTTCTCTAAGAAGAATTATACCTTGAAAACTTCATAAGCTTTTATAGCTGTCTATTTCCTTATCACCAGCAATATACTAAACCTGAGAAAGGCACTTATCTTGGGCATAAAATTTAAAGAGATGCTTTAAGACTAAATAATAGAGATATACAACATTTTAATCAATACTTTGAAAAAGCAAAACTATTTTCTAAAGGTATGATAAACAAAATAATAAATTTTAAATAAAGGCAGGATCAGTCACTGCCATGCTGAGCTATATTGGAAAACTGAGGCAACAGGAAAAATTAATAATACTGATTGTTTTTATTGAAAATTTTGGTAGTCTATTCTTATTTTCTCTCTCATGTTTGCTTTCTTGATATATATTAATAGTCTAGCATTTATTTAGTTATTTTCTCATTTTGAATTTTTTATAACATGTAAACTAATTGCTTTCAACCTATTCACTTCTGAACTAATAAATATACCTTCCAATTGGATTCTGCCTCAAACAATGATAGGATTCTGTTTTTAGAATTCACAACTAACTCAGCATAAACATTTTAAAAATGTTTAGCCCTTTAAAAGTTCTGGTATTTTCCTTTGCTTAATTTATATATATTTTAATAATACAGTCTAACAACTCCCTTTGGATGTATTCAGTGTGCCGAGGTAGTCTGAAATCCCAAAAGGACTTTCTGACATACAACACAGAAAATATTTTAAAATCTAATGGTCCCTATGTGACAAGGATGTATGAATAAGGACAAGAATGGTCAGTGCATTCTTAGTAGGTGGAAGCTGGATTTTTTTCTGAAAGTAACTTAACATCTCTGCATGCCCAAATTTCTGGGAAATCTTTATCTTTGCAAGAAGCAGAAAGAAGAGACAATAGAAAGAAGAGACAATATTGCAACTATTCTACTGGTTAATTTGCTGTTTTAAAATGCAATGGTCTAGAGGTCAGATTTTCAGTAGAAATAGACAAAGACTCAGGTCTAAATTCAGTAGTGTGGCACTACCTTCTCCTCCACTAGAACTCCAATTGTTTTTGATGCTTAGAATTACTTTAATGGTGGATAAAAATATTTAGCTCTGGCATAACTAAGTCAAATTATTCATAGTCTTGACCTCTAGTGTTAAGGATCATCAAACAAATGACTGAGAATCATTCTGTATAATGTACAGAGGAAAAGAAAAGAATATGCACAAAGGGTAGGCTGAGGGCTTCAGAAGAAATCTTAACTGATTTTTGCAGAAGATAGACCCTTGACCTCTTTATATCTACACTTAGTAGGTATGAGAATTTCCTCTGATGTCTGTGGTTCTATCACTCACTGTAGGGCTATGACAGATAGTTCTGGAGCTTAGAAATGCTTATGCAAAATACTGGCTGCCTTGGCAATTCCACATAAATATTGTACTGATCCTTCAAAACTTCTATTAATTTCTCAGATTTACATAGCTACTATCATTCCAGGGTTTACCCAAAGGCACTGGCATAGAACCTAGTGGCATAGTGTCCACTTCATAGAGCTACCTCCTAACATCTAAATATGTTCAGGATTAAGATTCAAGGATACTTCAAGGAGTTACATACTAATATTATTATAGTCTCATTTGATTTTCGTTATTACGCTCGTCAGATTGCAAGAGTCAAAACATTATCATATTTTACAGAAGAAAGCGTGAGCTTCTGAAGGCTAAATGACTTTCCTAGGATCACACAGTAAGTGAATTGCAGAGCCAAGACATGAGAGTCAGATAAATGTTTATAAAACCAGGGATCTTTCTACCTTATTTCATTGCATTAAAATGTTGACATTCAAAAGAAATTTACAGGTCATTTACTCTGGTCATTCCATTTTATTGGAGGGATATTTTGTGAATATTTATATGCTTGTTAGTATTCCTAAGTTTAGCGTCATCATTAGTATGAATTAGATATTTGATCATGTTTTTCAGCTTGATCTACACTTATTAAATAACATGTAAAACTGTAACATGTAAAAAAGAAGAATCAAAGAGAAAATGAGGAGGAAGCAGAGAAAAGGCAATAAATTAACCAGGGTGAAAAATCATAATCAAATTCAGAAAACTAAAGTAAGGAACTTGATGATGAAGAGGGAGAGAAAGAAAAGAGGGAACATAAAGAAGGCTTAGGGAAACGTTTCAAAAGAGAGAGAGGCAAGAAAGTCTCTTAGCCCTCTAAACACAGGACACAGGAACAGGTCTGACTGTCGCGAGGGCACCAAGAATGCTTGAGTTGCCCCTGTCATCTCTAGCAGGCTAAAAAAAATATTATTTTAATGTTTTTAAAAATATGAAACCTAAGATGCCACTAGATAGATATTGCTGCTTTTTCCCTGTATCTTTCCTCAGCCTTCTTTCCCTTATCCTTCCCTCTTTCTTTATTTCCTTTCAAGTACTGCCCCAATAGCACTTTCTATCAAAAATTACCTCTTCTTTTTGCACCCTATGTGCTGCAGCATTTATGTTTTTTTAGTTAAGTAGTGTGAGGAATATTGTTATACTTGACTTATTTTGGGATAGGTCAACAATTTTCAAAATTGAAAAAAAAAATTATAATAAAAATATTTTTGAGCAAGTACCTTAAATGTATGCATATTTATTTATAAAGTATATATGCTATTGCACTAATATATAAGTGTTAAACAGAATTTTAAAAATTATTCAGTGCAATTATATAGTTATATGTATATGTATATGTATATTCATCTACATTTTATAATTTACAATGGTATACATTCATGAAATGTATAAATATTACTATTCTATTTCCATTCTTCATGGATCATCATGTGCACCTTCTGAAATAAGCATATCCAACTAAACAGACTATTTTAAACCTGAATTTTTCCTACAATGCATAGTATCCTTTTCACTTATACAAGGTTGAAATTCCAATTCTAAATCCAGTAGAAGGGTGAATTTAGACTAGCAATATTACTTTCAATTATTAAAGTATGTGCAATAGAGCATCTACTGATTAAATCTGTAATTAAATTTTTCTTTGTTTAAACTCAACAGTATATACTTGTATTCTTCTCCTACTTGCCAATCAGCAAATACAAAACTCATTCTAAATTTGGTAACAATCAGAGAAGCTTTTGTTTTCTTATCTTTGGAGTGGACTGCAGTATCTTTATCATTACTTCTAGTTTTTCTACACTATGATTTTTAATTTTGAGAAAATTATATAATTATTAATAAACTTAGTACTAAGTAGAGATAAGGAAGTGAGTTATGGGCATATAAGTACTTGAGAATCAAATAGTGCTAATTAAACTGCATGAATAGGTGTGGAGTGGCTGCAGGAGTGGTGTTCAACCATACTTATAGTGGTGAAAAGTTAGAGTTAGGTGAAAAGTAGAGTCATTATTGTCTGGGATCATGATGAACACTTTGGAGTCAGAGCTCACCAGGATATCAGACAAGAAGGGATAAAAGAAAATACAATTAATAAGAAAATGCAGAGGGCAAGCAAGAGAGTTACCAGCTAGGAAGTGGGAATTCCAGATACTCAAGAAAGGAAATGTCTAGTAAAATTTGGGGTTGTGAGGATGAGAAAAGAAAGATCTAATAATCACCTGCCCCACCCCAAATTAAACCTCAAGCACATATATCTACAAAACCTCACAGGTCATGATAATGGAAGTTATGTTGTGTCTCAGTTGTGAAATTTTACATCCAACTTTGGAAGGTAGAAATCCCAAAGCTGATAATGCCAGACTTCTAAAGTGGAGAAGAGTCTGTAGAAGCACTTGTTTGAATGGGAATAAGATTATGTCATAGGGAACAGTATTTTATTTCTGCTTTCCATTTTAAACTCAGAGAAAAGAAGGGAATAAAAATTAGCCAGGACAGTGGACAGAGTTTGGAAGTGTTGTTTTTACCTTAAGAAGGAAGATGTTAAAAAATTTTTAGCTGCAGAAAAGGTAGTATCTAGATAGAATATATAGTAATAGCAAACTTTGCTCCCTGATATACTGTAGGCCAGGGGGATGGAGAACAAGAACGACACAGTGGTGACTGAATTCATCCTCCTTGGTCTGACCCAGTCTCGAGAGATTCAGCTTTTGGTCTTTGTACTGATCTTAATTTTCTACCTCATCATCCTCCCTGGAAACTTCCTCATCATCCTCACCATCAGGTCAGACCCTGGGCTCACAGTCCCCCTCTACTTCTTCCTGGGCAACTTGGCCTTCCTGGATGCCTCCTACTCCTTCATTGTGTCTCCCAGGATGCTGGTGGACTTCCTCTCTGAGAAGAAGGTGATCTCCTACAGAGGCTGCATCACCCAGCTCTTCTTCTTGCACTTCCTTGGAGGTGGAGAGGGGCTGCTCCTGGTTGTCATGGCCTTTGACCGCTACATCGCCATCTGCCGGCCTTTGCACTACTCAACTGTCATGAGCCCTAGAGCCTTCTATGTGATGCTGCTGGCTCTGTGGCTGGGAGGCTTTATCCACTCCATTATCCAGGTGGCCCTCATCCTCCGCCTGCCCTTCTGTGGCCCAAATCAGCTGGACAACTTCTTCTGTGATGTGCCACAGGTCATCAAGCTGGCCTGCACTGACACTTTTGTGGTGGAGCTCCTGATGGTCTTCAACAGTGGCCTAATGACCCTGCTGTGCTTCCTGGGGCTTCTGGCCTCCTATGCCGTCATCCTCTGCAGAGTACATGGGTCTTCCTCTGAGGGGAAGAGCAAGGCCATGTCCACGTGCACCACACACATCATTGTTATATTCCTCATGTTTGGGCCTGGCATCTTCATCTATACTCGCCCATTCAGAGCTTTCCCTGCTGACAAGGTGGTTTCCCTCTTTCATACAGTCATTTTTCCATTGTTGAATCCTGTAATTTATACTCTTCGTAACCAGGAAGTGAAGGCTTCCATGAAGAGGCTGTTTCATCAGCACATACCCTAAAAAGGGGGAAAGGGAATCAGAAAATCAGGGATGTGGGATGGGATCTGAAATTTATGTATTCATTTCTAAAATATTGCATTTATTGAGTACCCTGAATTAGTCAGAATCCTATTCTAGGCACTGAAGAAAGAGTTATTAATGAGACAGATAGCCATTGCTATATTGGAGATACTCAAGTGGGAACAGATAGTTATTAAGGTAAAAAATAAACACCATGGTTTCAGGAGGCAATATCATTCTGAAAATAACCAAAAGGAAAAGTGAAGTAATAGATTGGGACTCTGAATTGTGGGCAATGAATTTATTTTTTTAATGCCAAACAAGCACTTCTTGAGGAAATGACATTTTGAGTGATATCTAGAAAAACTGAGAGTTGATCAAGCCAACATCTTGGATAGAAATCAGCCAAGGGTTATTGGTAGTACAAAAGCCTAAAGATGATAATACACCTGGTCTATTTGAGTACCACAGCAAATTCCAAATTGTCTAGAATATTGTAAGTGAATTTAAAATTATTAGAATTGGAATTGGAGATACTGGTAGTATCTAAAGCATATGGTCCACAAAGTGAATATGAAAAATTTTATTATAATTGCAAAAATAATCATTTTAAGTCTTTAAGCAACACAATGATTCCTCTACCACAGGTTTATAAATAACTTAGGGGCTGTAAACTCAAGATACTGCACAGTTATCACAGTGTTGAAAAATATTTCACTTTCTTTTTTCCTAGAACTTCATGATTGCCCTTGCATATTGTTATGATTTCTAGCTATATGTTTGACTTACCTCCAGTTGCTTTTCTTGAATATAATAGTGATAGTTCCCTGGTAGACCAGTCAGAATTCTGGGTCAGGTAGCAAATACATGCTAGTTATTTTTAAACAAAATGTCATTTAATGTAGAGAATTAGGTTCTGACAATATAGGGGAAAGTCTGGAAGAACAGACTATTGGCTGGGCATCTAGAGAAGACTCCTGGAACAATTCTGTGTTGTCACAGGAGTGGTCCTTCCTACAATTATAGCCATTTTCTGCTTGAAAAAATAACCAAGACTTCACCTGGGATCAAGGTGATCCGGAATCCACTGTGTACCTGTCAAATCTCCTCTAGTCAAACAGCAGCCTCTCCACCACCACCTCTCTAGTTAACTTAATCCAAACTCAAATCTTGCATGAGTCTGCTGAACTTCCAGCATTTAAAATATTTCTGGAATCCCAAATACAAGGGAGTCTAGGACTAATTTTTCAAATATTTTATTTTTAATAATAATCAAAGAATCCAATATTTGTGAATAAGACATGCATGATATAAATATTAAAAACATAGAAGAAATGACCTCAATTCTTAAGTAATCCCCACTCCTGCTAAATCTCACTTTTAATTTATCTCCTGTCTTACTGAGAAAAGGGGAAGAGAATCCCTCCATGTCCTACCACACCAACTATCTGAACACTTGCCTGTGATCAGTTTCCTTCAGTCTCTGCTGATACTGGGTGATCTGATGCTGCCCTATAAGGTCAAACTGTACCTATGCAAGGCAGTAACTGTGGTAGCTCTCCTTTTTCTTTCCTATACCCCAAAGGGTTTTTCTCCCTCCTCATATAACAATATTTCCTTCATCCTACGTAAGAACTATTTGTCATGGTTCTGTTACTTCCTTTTTCTTCTTCCCTTTACAATAAAGCTCCTCAAGTGTTGTTTACATTTCTTTTTAAGTTAATAGACTTTTTTTCAGACTAGTTTTAGCTGTATAGAAATTTGAGCAGAAAAAAATAACAGCATTATTATATGTCTTCTTCTCTCACCTCAAACTAATTTCTTTTATTGTAAACATCTTGCATTAGTGCAGTATATTTATTATAATTAATGAATATTGAACATTATTATTAAAGTCCATAACTTATTTTAGGATTCATGCTTTGTTTCATAGAGTTTAATGGATTTTGATAAATACTTGCTATCTATTTTGACAAATGTTTTTCATCATTACAATATACTACAAAATAATTTGATTGGCCTAAAAATCCTTTGTATGCAGTCTATTTATCTGTTCCCTCCCTGCCCCCAACTTAGCCTTGACAATCGCTGATTTTTTGGCTATCTCTATAGTTTTGCATTTTCTAGAATGCCATGTAGTTGGGAATCATATAGAATGTAGCTTTTTAGACTGGTGTTCATACTTCTGCTTCCAATTTATTTCCCTTCCAATTCACCCAATCATGCTAGATAAACTGTTCCTGTGATTATGAATAATGCTTAGTGGTCCTTACTCGGTTCTTACCACCTCTGGCCTCTGAGTAAATCACTCTCTCCCTAGGATCCCCACTTTCCTAGACTCTTTTTTACCTGACCTGCTGTCCCCTTGTTCCTCCATGAGAGTTTCTTCTTAGCTCCCCAGCTGCCTTGGTTGAATTTCATCTACATGTGAATGGCCTCTAGACTCAGTCCTTCCTGTGAACTGTCAGCTCCTGTAATCAGAAGTGTATGCCACTGTTATGGATCCGCTTTGATGTCTTCATATCCCTCAAATGTAGCATACCAGACTGACCCCTGACCTCCACCCACTCTATTCCCCATCATACCACCTAATCTTGGTCCATTGCAATTATGTCTTTCCAGTCTCTGGTCCCAAAGCCAGGATTCATAATATTTTGATCATACCACTTTCCACGAGAGATCTTCCCTGACCACTTTATTGACATTTGCTATGTACTCCCACATACTTCACGTTCCCCTTTGTCCACAGCACTTATCATCACTTAGCATTGCACATATTTTACATACTCATTTTAATGTCTGTCTTTACATTATGCTATGTAACCTCCATAAAAGGCAGAGACTCATTTATTTTTTCTACAGCTTGACACAAAGTATTTATTAAATAAATTAATAAAAGAATAGTATGAAAAATTTCTCTGATTCCACCACTTAGAAATATCTAACATTAAAATTTTTATAGAAGAGCAAGGTGACTATAGTTTACAATAGCCTATTATACATTTATTAATAACTAGAAGAAAGGAGTCTGAAGTTTTGAAACAAAGTAATGGTAGGAGATGGAAATATTAATCACCCTGATTTTATCAAGACACATGGTATACAATATACATGTACATGTCATATATGTGTAATGAAATATTACACTATACTTCAAAACTCATATACTTAATTTTCATACAAGTTTTTACTTTTAAAAATTTGTGTCCATTTTATCCATTTGACTTGTAGCACCTATAGACATATGAAGAAAATTAACTCTCTTATTCATGCTTCTTTATTTTATTTATTTATTTATTTATTTATTTTGAGTACCAGGAATTAAACCCAGGGATGCTTAACCACTGAGTCATACCCTCAACCCATTTTTATTTTTATTTTGAGACATGGTCTTACTAAGTGGCTTAGGGCCTCACCAAGTTGCTGAGGCTGACTTTGAACCTGTGATCCTCCTGCCTCAGCCTCCCAAGCCACAGTGTCCCAGCACCCAGCAAGTTTTTAAACTATTCTTAAAACTAGTATTTTTGCTTTTGATCATGGTGGAATAACAGGAATTGAATTTGCCTTCCTGCCTGAAACAGCATCAACAACAACAAAGGAATGAACAGAATCTAGCACAATAGATATCAAGACACTGAACATCATGAAACAAGTGGTAAGAATAAGTCAGTTCAACTCCATGGTTGCCCAACTTGTTATCCTGAGAGAATTTCCAGGCCAAACACAGGAAGAAGGGTAAGAGTTTCTAGGTGACCCAGCACTCTGTACATCTGGGCTGGCAGGACAGAGTGACAGAGAAGACTGTTCTTTTCTAGCAAGAACCTATAATGCCATGCACTTTCCATTAAGCACTGTTGTATATGCATCACATGAATGTTGATGTCATGCTCATTTTTTCATTAAATTAAAAATACTTCTAATTTCTATTGTGAATTCTTCTTCGACTCATTTTATTTTGAAATGTATTGCTTAATTGGCAATTGTTGGGGAATTTTTAGATCGTCTCTCTTCTGATTTCCAAAATTCCATTGGGATGAGAAATATTTTGCATGATTTAAATTCTTCCACATCTGTTAAGACCCTGGGCAGGGTACAACTTTGTAACTATTACATAAACACTCTAAGTTTTTTTTTTTTCGTGGTTTTTAGCTGCCATGTCCTCTATATGTCAACTAACACAATTCTGTTGATAATGTGGTTCAAGTCTTAGTAATTTTATTTACTTCTTCTATCATTTACTGAGAAAAAAGTATTAAGATCTAAAACGATAAAGCTTCTTTGTTTCTCCTTTCAATCCTACCAGTTTTAGGTTTATAAATTTTAAATATACGCTCTTAGGTGCATAAACATTCAGGATTGTTTTCTCTTGAGTTATTGACCACTCTCTCATGATTCTTCCTCTTTGTCTCTGATGATATTACTAAACTGAAGTGTTTTCTCAATGTCAACCTAGCCACCTCAGACTTCTCTTAATAGTGTTTATAAACATAGCTTTTTAAATCCTTTTATTTAGGCCTTGTATTTTCATACTTGACATGGGTTTCTTGTCACTCAGATCTAGTGGCACCTTTTGTACCTATTTTGAACACGGTAGCCACACTTTCCCATATATTTGTTGTCATTTGTATGTCTTCTCTGAAGGAATGTTTTTTGTCCATTTTTTATTATTGTGTTGTAGGTATATGTAAGAGTGGAGTCCATTCTGATATTAATACACGCATGTAATGTAATTTGTTCCACTTCAATTTTCCAGATTTCCCCTTTGCTTTCCCTCCTCTCTCTCCCAGTCTCTTTCCTCTACTCTATTGGTCTGCATCCTATTGTTTTTAAAAATTGATACATTATAGATATATATAAATGAGGAATTAATCCTTATATATTCATACATGAACATGGCATCTTTTGGCCAATTTCATTCTGCAGTTCTCCCCTTTCTCATCTCCTCCCTCCCCCTCAATCCCTTTCCTCTACTCTACTGTTCTCCCTTCTATTTTCATGAAACTCACCACACTCCCTTTTTTTGGAAGGTACCAGAGATTGAACCCATGATCATTTAACCACTGAGCCACACCTACAGCCCTGTTTATTTTTTATTTTGAGACAGTGTCTCACTAACTTGCTTAGGGCCTCAATAAGTTGCTGAGGCTGGCTTTGACTTGCAATCCTCCTGCCTCAACCTCCTGAGCCATTGGATTTACAAGCCCTCACCACCATGCAAGGTTCCATTTTTTTGTACTTTTTTTCTTATTTTTCTCTAGCTTCTGCATATGAGAGAAAACATTTGACCCTTTATTTTCTGAGCCTGGCTTTTTTCATTTAGCACAATGTTCTCTAGTTCCATCCACTAACCAGCAAATCGTATAATTTTATTCTTTTGTATAGCTGAATAAAATCTCATTATGTATATACAAAACATTTTCTTTATCCATTTTCTGTTGTTGGGCACCTGAACTGGTTTTATAACTTGGCCACTGTGAATTGAGCAGTTATAAACATTGGTATGTGTATATCACCATAGTATGCTGATTTTAATTCTTTTGGATAAACATGTTCATTTTTAATCAATTTATTTGTTCCTTTGCTTTGAGTTTCAGGAGTTCCTTAAACATTTTGTGTATTAACCCTTTATCAGATAAACAGTTTGCACTTGGCTTGCCCATTCTGTAAGGAGCCTTTTCGTTTTGTTGCGTGTGTCCTTTGTGTGTGTAAGCATTTTAGTTTACATATAAAGCCACTTGCTTGTTTTTGGTTTTGTTCACTGTGCTTTGGGCATAGTATCCAAGAAATTATTGCAAAGACCCTGTTTTCTTTTAGAACCTGTTTGATTTCGAGTCTTACATTTAAGTCTTTAATATATTTTGAGTTGATTTTGAAGATGGTTTAAGAGTACAATTTCATTCCTTTCCAAATAAATATTCAATTTTCTAGCACCATTTATTGAAAAGACTATGTTTTTCCCCTTTTATATTCTCAGCACGATGGTAGAAGATCAATTGAACTTACATGCCTGGGCTTACTTCTGTCCTCTGTTACAATTACCTGTACTTATTCTTTCACTAATACCTTGATTTCTTAATTGCAGTAGACTTACAGGAAGTGTTGAAGCAGGAAGTGTAAGTTCTCCTCTTTGTTCTTTTTCTTCAGCATTCTTTTGGCCACGTTAGGTCATTTTGCCTTACCATATAAACTGTAGAATTAGTTTGTTGCTAATCACAAAATTTGTCTTCTATTTAAGGACCCTTTTGCTTATATTGGGCCCACCTGGAAAATCCCAGATAATCTCCTCATTGTATGGTCAGCTGATTAGCAGCCTTAATTACATCTGCAAAGACCCCTTTGCCAATTCAGGTCAGATAATATAATTATCTGATATAATAATGAAATAACATTATAATATCTTAAGTTCTTATGTACAATTGTTTATATCTAACTATTAATTTTCAAGTCCCTTATATTGTCACTTATTTTCTATGCATCTCCCACATAATTTTTCATCTTTATTTTCCATAATAGAAATTCCATTTCTAGTTCCTGACTATCTTCATCTGATTTGTCCCCAAACTTTGAAAGTTATTTTGTTAACTCAAAAATGTCTCACAGTGAATTCATTGAATTCTTTTTTTTTATGAGGAAATTTATGTGTTGAATAATATTGAGTTTCTCCTTTCAGTAACTCAATATATATTTTAATTCAAGTAATTTTTTTCTTTATATAGCATTCTATAGTTTTGTCACACAAAACCAAAACATTTTAGAATAATTAGAATAAAAATCACTCCTATTTATGTATCCTATTGCTCATATGAATAGACGTATTTTGCTTTAATTTTTAACAGATAATTGCTGGTGTATAACTATTGGTTTTATGTGCTTATTTTGTAACTAAACACTGAACTGAGTTACCTGCTTTAAAAGAATCTGCTTTATAAACTATTTTAAAGTGAAATTTCATCTTTTTTTTTATTTTGGTATGCATACTTTTAATTTAAACACTTATGTAGATTCATGTAGTCCCTACCACAACCAAGATATGGTTCCATATTGTCCTTCATCTTATCTTTTATTGCTATTGTTCTGTTAATTCTCTTAACTTTTCCCATAATTAGTCAAATAATAATTATATATACATTTTCCTTTAGTGACAATTATACACAACTACCTTTTATTTTACAGTAGGACAAACATTTCATGTTTACTGGATCTTTGTAACTATTGTTAGGTTTTTATTTTTAAAAGCCTTTTTGTCAAAGAAAAACTTGAAAACCCAATTTGCTTGTTTTCTTATTTCAAAGACTGCTGCTAGAAAGGCGGTTAGCTAGGGAAGATTTTCTTGGGCTATATTGCCAGCCCTGTAGGAAATATTGGGCAGGTGATTATTTAGAAAGAAGATTGTGTTTAGAGGGCAAGCCACAGATGAATGGTTAGCCTGCAAAGTAACCATGGCAGGCTTTCAGTTTATGGTTTCGGGTTGTGAGTCTATATCAAGCATATTCCTGGATGATATATCATGGGCACTTGAAACAGTAAGGTTAATGATAATAATCATTTATAGTATTCCTTCTCCTACTATATTTTACTGAATACTTTCTCTGTGTTAGGTATTATACTGACTGTATCACATTTATTTTTATCATTTAATTTTTATATCTTCTAAAGTACTTGCATAGTATCTGCCTTCACTTCTAGTAGATTTGTATTTTACAATATCCCCTTTTCTAGACCTCATCTGTCCATACAGACAGCTATCATTATACTTATTCCCTTGTGCTAATTTTTTAAATGCCTTGTCAGAATCTTTAATTCATTATCCTTCCTTTAATACATAAAACTTCAAGTAAGCCAGTATTTACTGGGAGCAAATTGCCATAGCCTAAAAGAATAATTTCCAATTGTGGGATTTTATAATTTCCAACACTGGGGAATAAATATGAGAATGTAAATTTTGCCCCAATAATGCTTTTAAAGTGATTGCCTACATTTCTTCTAGGTCAATCCCAGTTGTCCTCTTTTCTCTAATGAATACTGCTTCAATGTGAGCATGAACCTTTGCTTTAAATAGCTAAAACATTTAGAGTTCGTTTTGTGACTCTATGAAAAGCTAGTTCAACATTTTAATAACTCCCACTGCAAGCAGATTCTAGTATCTAATCCCTAATCTCCTCTATGTCACTGCCTTCCAAAGGCTTTTATGTCAAGACAGGAGAGGATATATGTCCAAAGTCCACGCTTCCAGTGCTTACTAAAGACCATGGTGATTTCCAGAGACTTGTGAATCTTAGAAGATGTTGTGTTTTTGATTCTGGCTGCACAGCTGGTAGGTTAGAAGCTGGATATAATACTAAGGATCCTGAGAAGCAGTTGTGGCTTCTTTTCTTCAGGTATCAAAAAATTGGCATTTATATGATAATTATATAAAGTAACCATAATAGTAGAGTAGTAAATAAGAAGTGTGTATAACTTGAAGACAAAAGGATGGTTTGGTAACATAGTGATCAAAGCTGCCTTTCTGGAGAAGAAAAGGAGAAGAAAACAAACCTTAAAACTGCAATGGTGTAAGAGTAGTTTCCATAAATAATTTAATTATTTCATCAAAACAGGAAAATGTGTCAAATGTGTAAAACTGAGAACTTCAGTTAATATAAAACAAACATTGATTTTTATATGAAAAGAAATAATTTATTTTGAAAAAAGAAATTATTTGGGGAGCACAGTCTTTCTCTAAATTCATGAATCGAAACTAGGTTAGAATATTTTATTGCATATAGTATTATTTTTAATAAAATGAGCTTATTATTTCTGAACAATATTCTTAAATTCATATTTTGAAACCTAGAAAGTTTCTTCAACATTGCTCAGGAAATATGCATATAACTTTATATAGACCATTTAATTTAACTATCATAAGAGGCTATATGTACCTTAAGCATTTTTTCACCACTGGACAATAGTTCCACTTTAAGAATTTCAGAATAATTCTCTCTGATAAATTTTGAAAGTATTTTGTAATATTGGAAAAGCACTTTGAATATGTATAATAAATGAATATGTAACTAGATTTTCTTCCACATGGAAAACGTGAATTCACTTAAATAAAAAATATTACTAAAGGTAATAGCTAAACTTCATGTGTTGAGTGAACACAGAATAGAATGGAGTAGTGAGGTAGATTATAATATGGAAAGTATAATTCATTTCCAGCAAGTTTCCTTCTGCACATCAACATTTAAAAATTGAATCCAAGTTGTTGTTATCCCTTTTCCAATTCTAACAGGACTGTGGAATTTTCTGCAACAGAGTAGTTATGACATTTCTACTCTAATGTTAGAATGTGGAACCAATGAAAACTTTGTGTTAGTCATGCAAATAGAAGCCAAAATTGTTTTGGAATATTTGTTTCATATTTTACTATAAATCAACTAAAACTTACTCTAAGCTAGAAACCATCTCACCTCTTTTTAACTGAAAATATCCAGCAGATCTGGAAATTTACTTAGCTAGTCTATTAATTTAGAGAAAAGAGATGACCTAATAATAAAACTTATTCTTTCATCAAATTGATGCATTCATACTGTCAGAACAGTTAAAGTTGTACATCTGTTGGTTTAAAATATTAGGAAATTTTAGCAGCCAGTAGTCCCAACTTTTTCTAATGTGGGGTTTTAATTTTTACTTAATATTTACTTTAAGCAGGTTTTTAGTGATCATTGGGGATAAATTAATGGAAGGGAAGTGAAAGAAATGAAAGTCAAATAGCTCATTTATTGATTATGTTTCCATATGTTCATTCTTTAAGTTTATGACACTGACTTCATTCTTTTCTTCTCACTGAATATCAATTGTAACTTGAATATTAGCATACTGACATTTAACATGTGTTGGTATTGTTTCATCCTATTTCACTGATGTATTTACATTTTAATCTTTTTTGATGAACTTAGAAAACATTAATATAAAATAAATTTTAAAATCACAATTTAAAAGATGAAATTAATAACAGAATTATATATAATAACATCTATTAATATTGAAATTATTATCAAAATAGATGAAATATTCATATGTGCAGTGAAAATTCTTAAATTATCTAATGTAACAAAGGAACTCAGTTTTACATGTGAAAAGAGCAATTTAACTGAAAAAAAGTGATTTTAAAGGTAAACATTTTTTTATAAATACCTGAACTGAAACAATATTAGATATTTCTATTCCATTAATTTTAATGTGACAAAATTTTCCAATGACCCGAAAACTTTCAGAAAACTCATCTGAGTTTTCCATAATAAAAGGCGTAAATTTTACTAGGTTCTGGAAGGATAAACCCTCTTTGGTGACAAAATTGGTGTTCATTTACCACGACCAATTTTGTTTTGTATTGTACCACACTTTTGACTCTTTGATAGACAGTGATATCATCTTGGAAATAAAATTATAGAACTTGGGAAGTACAGTAAATGAGAAAAGTAATTTTTTAAAGTTATTCTGAATTTTTATAGTAGCTCACCATCCTCACTTTAAAACAATAGCTTCATTTGAGTAATATGAAGAGAATCAAAGGTTAGTCTCTTAAAAAAATAAAAGTTTCTGGGGTTACAAAATAATAAAAACTAAAAATAATTCACATATATTATAGGCATGCCCCTTGGTTGTCAGTTGTTTCATAGATTTAAAAAGTAAAAGGTAAATAATTTGTCACCCTCATAAGGATATAAAGTGGATCTTCTCTAATCATTATATTAAAATGTTAATTAAATCTAGTGTTCATCAATGATTGACTTGATATAATTGCATTTTTGTGGAGTAAGAGAAACCTTTAGAGTTTCAGCCCTTATTTTTACTTTATGTGTCCTACTCAGTACAGTCTAAAAACTTAATATAATCTGTAAATATGCTTTATGCAGCTTCCTAGGTGTACTCAGACAAGTGTTAGTGTGTGGGCGTGTATGAATGTACCCCAATGTATACGAGTGCTGGCTATAAGTAAGAGTTTGTGCTTCTCAGGTGTTATCCAGTAGTAATTGATCAGTGCTTCCAAGAAGGAAACTCTTTACTTTGAAAGGTTTTTTCTTTATTAAATTATTTATTTATTTTAATTTGTTATACAGGATGGCAGAATGCAATTCATCTCATATTACACATATAGAGTACAATTTTTCAAGTCACTGGGTGTACACAAAGTATTTTCACACCATTCATGTCTTCATACATGTACTTAGAGTAATGATGTCTAAGGTTTTTACATAGATTTTAGATAATCAGTGTGCTAGAGAACTATCAAATGACATCATAAGTTTGTCACATGTAGCTGTAGACATATCATGTTTTTCCTAGCTTTAATTTTGTTCCTTTTAAGATTACAGAGCAGTATCTGCAGAACAATGGAGGGTTTTAACCATTCCAGAGTATCTGAATTCGTGTTACTTGGACTGACTGATTCTTCTGAGCTTCAGATATTCTTCTTCGTAGTGTTTTCCATCTTCTATTTAATGACTATGTTTGGCAATTGCCTGATTTTGCTCACTGTCCTTTCCACCTCAAACCTTCACTTGCCCATGTACTTCCTGCTCAGCAACCTCTCTCTCATTGACATGTGCCTGTCCTCCTTTGCCACGCCAAAGATGATTATGGACTTCTTTGCTCAGCGCAAGACCATATCCTTTGAGGGTTGCATTTCTCAGATCTTTTTTTTGCATCTTTTCACTGGGACAGAGATTGTGCTGCTGATCTCCATGTCTTTTGACAGGTACATTGCCATATGTAAACCTCTCCATTATTCAACAATTATGAGCCCAAGAGTATGTGTTGGGCTTGTCATAACTTCTTGGACAGTGGGCTTCCTGCATACGATGAGCCAGTTGGCTTTTACTCTCTATTTACCCTTCTGTGGTCCCAATGTGATAGATAGTTTCTTCTGTGACCTTCCTTTGGTCATCCAGCTGGCTTGTATAGACATATATGTTCTTGGGATCTTCATGATCTCAACCAGTGGTGTTATTGCTCTTGTAAGTTTTATGCTTTTGCTCACTTCATATATCATTGTTCTTGTCACTATCAGGGACCATTCCTCCACACGCTCATCTAAGGCTCTTTCTACCTGCACTGCACATTTCATAGTGGTATTCATGTTCTTTGGGCCTTGCATCTTCATTTATGTGTGGCCTTTCACAAATTTCCTGGTGGACAAAATTTTGTCTGTTTTCTATACCATCTTTACTCCCTTTCTGAATCCACTAATCTATACTTTGAGAAACCAAGAAGTAAAGACAGCAGTAAAGAAGAAACTAAGTAATCAATATTTCAGTTTTGGAAAAACTACTCCAAGATATTCAGTGCAATGAATGGAGCTATCCTAGCTGAGATGTAGATCATCCAGTTTTGCTTAGAAAGCCAGAGAAAGTTAAACCTAGAATCTGACTTTCAAGTCACTTTGTCTAAAATCATGAAAACAAGAAGCCAGGGTTGACAGATGTGCAACATCTTGGCTGGTGAAGTACTTGCAAGCCTGTTGAGATTATGGATCCTTTTGATAATTTGTTAAAAGCTAATGTTTATTTTCACAAACATTATATCATCAAAATTGTGAACATAATTTCAGAACTTCATAGATCCATGAGTCCTGAAACATAACTTAAGACTACTTAGAGAATATAGATAAAATATTGTTTTCTAACCAAGAACATTCCTAAGTGGCTGCTCAATGTGGAGTTTTCTGATGGTGTATACCTTAATTTAGAATTTTAATTAGGATTTTGGGGCATATGTCACAGCATTAGAAATATTGTCATGTGAAAATTCATATTGTGGATCATTTCATTCTTCATTAAGTATGCGTAATATTCCATTGTGTATATATACCACAGAATTTCTTTATCCATTCATTTATTGTAGGGCATCTAGGTTGCTTCCACAGTTTAGCTACTGTGAGTTGAGATGCTATAAACATTGATGTGGCTGTGCCTCTGTAGTATACTGATTTTAACTCCTTTGGATATATTGAGGAATGGGATAGATGGGTCAAAAGGTGGTTCCATTTCTAGTTTTTTGAGGACTCTCCATACTTCTTTTCAGAAAGGTTGCACCAATTTGCTGTCCTACCAACAATGTATGAATGTTCCCTTTCTCAACCTTCTCGCCAACATTTATTGTTACTTGTGTTCTTGATAATTGCCATTCTGACTGGAGCAAGATGGAATCTCAGTGTAGTTTTAATTTAAATTTCTTTAATTGTTAGAGATGTTGAACATTTTTTCATATATTTGTTGATCGCTTCAACATATCGGCACAGGAACTGACTTCCTGAATGAGATTCCTAAAGCACATGAAGTGAATTCAAGAATCAATAAATGGGATGGATTCAAACTGAAAAGTTCCTTCTCAGCAAAGGAAACAATCAATATCATGGATGAATTCTTTTGAATAGTGTTGAACAATCTTCATTCAGTGGGTTGAGTTTGAGATTTGAATCAACTTTGAACATGAGAGAATATGAACAAAATATGTGTAAAATTTAGCAATGATCAATACTCATGAAAGGTTTAGTAAACACTAATAATATTGTATATCAAATAGAGATAAAATTTCAGGTACTGGGATGGAAAGTTAAATGCTTACTTGAACTTAAACGGCATGAATTTGTGTCAGAAAATAATGTGTCAATTTATTAGTCTTTGATTCGTTTCTGTAGTTAATTTTGTCTTTTGTATGCCTGTATTTTTTCAAAAGAAGTATTATATTTGAGGGATTTCTTATTTAAATTGAAATATATTACAAGATTGCATGAAAGGCCAAGTAATAAATATACTATGTTTGATAGGTCTGTATTTTGTTTTATCACAATAATATTTTAGAATAAACTAGGTTAGAAGTTCTGAAGTATTATTTATGTCTTTGTCTTTTACCCACTTGAAAAGCAGTAATGGAAATACTTGAACTTCTTAGATAACAAGTAAGGGGGCAGATGGGGAAAGGGAAGAAGGATGGGAAAGGGAAGAAACTGCTGAATGAAACTGACTAAATTATGCTCTGTGGATGCATGAATACATACTCAATAAGTTCCACTTTTATGTATAACTATAATGTATCAATTTAAAAATGATAAATAAATGGAAGATGAATATTGTAGAAAAAGGGGTGGAGGGTTGGGGGAGGGAAGAGGACAGTACTGTGGATTGGAAAGGAGAAAAATTTGTTATATGCATTTATTAATATGTCAAAATGGACCCTGCTAGTGTATATGACTATAAAGTACTAATAAAGTTTTTTAAAAAGAATTGTTTGGAGACATGGTAGAATGCACTATTCAGGAAATTATTAACATTAAAATTATAAAGCTATAGAATTAAGTCAGACATTTTATCTGTCAGATAAATCCCTGTAGGTGGAGAATGAAAATCTATCTAATCTCCACCTGCAAATTTCTAGAAGTAGAGCCCATTCCTGGGGATCAGTTAAGCCCTGAACTGCCTTCATTCAGTCCACCCTCTGAAACTAGCAAATATTTCTGCACTGATGAGGCAGGAGGATCACAACTTCAAGGCCAGCCTGGGCAACTTGATGAGGCTCTGTCCCCATAACAAAACAAAACAATGGGCTGCGGAAGTTTTTCAGTGGTGGAGCACCCATGGTTTTAATCCCCAGTACTGCAGAAACAACAAAAATACAGATGATTTCTGCACTGATAGAACACATGTGCTTAGCCATTCCTCACTGTGTGACATTTCCTAGCCTCTGAGGGTAGCTCTCTGTCCGACAGTATCCTGAACTCTTCCTCAGGCTGCACTGCAGGTGATTCACCATACAGTCATTGTCATTAGAGAAAGGTTAAGTCCAAAGTACAAGGAGAAGAAGAGACTGCAGAGAAGTAGAGAGGAAAAGTGGGAACATGGAGATAGTGGAACGATACATGTAATTCTTGTACAAAGCTATTAATACCTTCAAAGTTTGATTGCATCTTTTCTATCATTCTCTATCCCATACAATCCATGAAGAGTCCTCCTATCTAAAATATATATTGACATCATGTATGTCTCCATTTCTGCTGCCATCTGTGTAGACCAGGTTCAAAAAATTAAGTGGACTAAAAGTTGACATTTCAGGAGCAGGGCTTACGATTTTAAAATAAAGATGATAAATTGCTAGAAATTGGGAGTGAGGCAAAAGTACATTTTTACCTTAATTTTTTTCTGCACAGTGTACTATTACACTGTCACAGAATAGCACACAGCTCACCACTCTAGTCAATACTTTTGCACCAACTTGCTCATTGGCCTTCCTCAAGAGCCTCTCGTGATTCCCCACCTGTAATTCCTTCTCCAGGTAACAGAGTACTGGGAGCAGGAGAAGATGAAAGCTGGTTAATGGATACTAAGCTATAGTTAGTTAGATGGGAGTAGAAGTTCTTGAGTGCTAATAGGTAATCATAGGTAATAACAATGTACTGGGAATTTCAAAAAGCCATAAGAAAAGATTTGAATGTTTTCATTTAAAGAAATGACACATATGTGTGTGACACAATATCACATGGTACCCCATGACTCTGTAAAGTTTTATGTTTATGTGTATTAATTAAACAAAATTTAAATAAAAAAAATAAATGGGAGTGTGAGGAGTACTGGAGCTCAGGTTGGTTCTTGTGGGTCAGACTTTCAAGATGTCTATTAATGGAATTCAAGATGTCTGTGAACTTAGAGGGAAAAATTGAAAATTTATCCTATAATAATCTCTAATTGAAATATAACATATTTTAAAAGTATGAATACAGAAAGCATTATGAATATAAGTGATTGTATGATAATAGAATAATGTAATAGTTTTACAGAAATATCAAAATACTGTTAATGATAATCACTATTTAAAAAATTATTTTAGATTGTCACTAGATCTTATTCGATGAGTTCATAAAGCACATACATCACTATATCACAATTTAAAAATACTTTGATGATATAATTGATTTGCTTTGTGCTTCTATATATTTTATCTTGTATGATCAAGACATTATTCTTGGGAAAGAGTTTAGATTTCTCCTGGGTTTATGATGTACTTGCACCACACATAGACACACATATGCACATGTGACTAAGAACTCCTGCATTTGCAGTTAAGTGCATACAGATTTATTGAGCATTTACATTGCAGCTAGAAAGATCTCATCTTCCTGTTTAGTTTGATACCAGGACACCTAAATTCATGTTGTTTGAGATTCCTACAGTATGTCTGTGTGTGTATACACACACACGCACACACACACACACTCAATAAATGTAGCATTTGTTCAATCACATGGGGACATTAATATTCCTAAAATTATATACATATGTGTATATATACATATATATTAATCTTTTTTGGTTAAATTTTTATTTATTTATATGTATTGTTGAGATTCAAACCCAGTGCCTCACACATGCTAGGCAAGCGCTCTCCCACTGAGGTACAACCCAAGCCCTATTCATCATTCTTAATAATGAATATAAAATGTATAATATGCCTTTCCTACCATTATACCTATAACTTTTCTTTCATCTCTAAATCTGACTTTGCCATGATCTTCTCTTGCCCCCAACCTTTTATGACACACTCTCAATAAATGTAACATTTGTTCAATCACATGGGAACATTAATATTCCTAAAATTATTTCTATATGAGACATTAGCTAGGCTGATATATAAAAATCGATTATATCCTGTTATTTTTAAGTGTTTATCTCTGATTTTCTTACTTTAATTGCATTCACACTAATTAAATGTCTGCTTTTAGTCACTGGCATTTCATCGCATGTTGGAGAGCTATGCAGCTCTTCCAAGGCTACTTCCAACTGGAGGAGGACAGGGTTTGCTTCTTCATGAAGCAGTTCAAAACTAATGGAACAGAGGATGTGGCACTGCAGGGTTTTCTGCTTTTGTCAAGCGGGTGGCATTTTAGTCTTCTTTCAATAAAGATAATTTAATAAATTATTTTTAGACATTTTTACATATCAGGATCTATACACTATTCTAGAGAAACCAAAATAATAATACATCATCTGTATCTTTAAAGAGATTATAAGCTATTAAGAAGAAAGGTAATAACCTCATAGCACTGCCAGGATGTAAGTTTGCATGTGGTGAGATACAGACATAGGAAAAAAAAAACCCAACATGTTTAAATATTTCTGGAAAAGTCAGAGGAAACTGCTCAGAGGCAGTGCTGAATCTGGGAAGGAAATGCCATGCTGAGGCAATATATGCCAGGGGGTAATGACAGAGGAAAAGGCAGAGAAAGAGAAAATGCCCAGTAAATTCCAGAGCTACATCTGGTTTACTACTTCTACACAAGATATTAACTTAGCAGTAGAGGAAGTAGAGACTCTGCTCACAGGAAGTGTCAGAGATTTGGATACCATAAAGAAAGTAGGTATGCTGTAGTCGAAATGGTGAAACATTGAGGAAATGAGGACAGACTAGGAGCAACTTTTATATAGTTCCTAATGTGAGAACATTTCAGAGACTTCTCAGGTTATTTCATGATAAAGCTTTGTCTCCTTTTTCTCTATGATGGGTAGGAGGGTACTTTTCTTTGTGGGGACAAGTGCATGGAGTACTGCATACATAGCATACATTAAAGGCGTCTGAGTGGCAGGCCACTACCCTGTGCTAATTGCGTGAGCAGGCCACTTAACCCGTAGGCACAGCCCTGGGCATGAGGCCATGTGTTGCAGTCCCTGCGCTTGCTCCACCACGGCTGGCTCCATGGCCCACTCCACATCCCACTCCTTGATTGGTCGCTGCAAGAACAGTTAGCAGGCATTGCATTGGTGGCTGCCTGTAATCTGCTTAGCTACTGCCTACATGCAATAAAATCAGACCTGTTACCTGCTAGTCTCCGGAGATCTCGATTAGTGACTCCTGCAGCCACACTCTCCTCTACTCTGTTCTGTGGACCTCCTCACTGGACAAGAGAGAGCCCATACACTTCTTGTCTTCTTTCCATATAACTTCTTTCCTGTGTAATTTTGAATTTGCTTTTTTAACCAACGTGCTGAACATTGAGCTATGTGGAGAGCTGACTTGTGGCTTTAGTCCAGTGGTTTCCAGAAGAAACACTTCCTTCAATCTCTATTCTTTTCTCTCCTGATCACCTTGTACTTTGAAGCTGTTTCTAGAATCTCTCCTCCTCCCATACTCTGAAATGACCTTATTGTTTTATATACACCTGCTCTTGTGCATTTCATTTTGGGGGATGAGGTGATAGGTAGTGGAGTTTCATGCATTAAGGTGATGGTGTAGCTGGAAAGGAAGAGGAAGGATTACAGAAGAAGTTTACACATCCCTTAGCAATGAGAAATGCATTGCTCAGCATTTGTTTCTCCAAAGGCAAAGTATTCTGCATTGATGATATTCTCCATCCACTATTGACAAGGGTTTTATTTTATTCATTCTCAAGTATTAGTTACCAAAAGTTTATAATGTGACAGATATCACTCTATGGATCACAGAAACAACAGCAGTAGTGTTGGAAAATATACAACAGCAAATTATAGCAATGTATGGTTGGATCCTGATTACCTTACCTTCTCAGCCCTATTTTGCATTCTTCCCACCTTGAACACAAGTTTTCTTTCCCTTCAGTGTGCCAGCTTCACCTCTGTAGGGGCCTTTGCATCAAGTTATTTTATCTTGATTAGATTAACAATATTGTTCTACCCCAGCTGCTCACCAAATTCATATCCTACCTATTCCTCAGGATTAACCTTGATATAATTTCTCCAAAATTCTCCTTTGACCACACCAACTATAAAAAAAAATTCTAGTATATAAATTTAGAAGATTAAATGAGGTGCCAGAATTATGTGCAGGCTAGTTTTGGAACTCAGAAAAGGGGTTGGCTGATTATGATATGATAAAAGGAAGTTAACAAACATAACAGTGTGGTGAGAAACTAGTGAAGTTTAAATAGGAATAGCAAGCTTCTAGAAATATAGTGATATAGTGATAAGGAGAATATTTAAAAAGACATGTATTTAGAAAAAGATAATTACTGCAAAGAGTGTAACAAGTCACTACTTTTAATTATATCCTAAGTCAAGTAATATGGCAGACACTAAAAACAAATTAACAAACAAATGTACAACAGTAACAAATGACAAAAAGAAAGAAAGAAAGAACGAGAAAGAAAGAAAGAAAGAAAGAAAGAAAGAAAGAAAGAAAGAGAAAGAAAGAGGGCCCAAATCTGCCTTCCAAGTATTTACCAATGGTTAGAAAAAAAAAAACACAGAGTTAAGAATGGTTTTTAATCTGTGAAAGAAGTAAAGAGGATTCCATAAAAAACTGAAGAAACTTCCTTTAGAAGATAGTGCTTAGATTAAACTTTGAAAAAGTGATCAAATCAAACCATACTTTCTTAATTCTAAAACCATTGAAAATTTTTGAAACAAATATTGTAAAATTATATTTTAAGTAGATTTTCTCAAAGAAAAGTGGAATAATAACTGACCAGAAAGAAAGTGGCATGTCAAACAAATTATTTACCAAGTTTCATATATATATATATATATATATATATATATATATATATATATGTATATGTATGTGTGTGTGTGTGTGTGTGTATATATATATATATATATATATATATATATATATAAAGAATTTCACAAATCCCCAGCTACATCTCAGGTGGAAGATCACTTTGTTGACTCTCCTTTAAGCTTTGAAATGAGCAGGGGAAAGTAGTCTCCCCCCCATTGGTTCTTTTTAGTTATAAATGACAGTAGAATCCTTTTTGACATAATTATAAAAGTATGGAATATATCTTGTTCTAATTCAATCCCTAGTACATCCCCTTCCCTCCCCACACCTCCTTCTTCCTTCCTCTACCAACTTTCTGCCATTTACACATTGTTATTTTTTAAAATTAATTTCTCATGGATGTCCACTATCGTAAGATTCACTGTAGTGTATTCATACAGGAACATAGGAAAGTTATGTCCAATTCATTTCACCATCTTTTCTTTTCACATCATCCTTTCCTTCCCTTCATTTCCCTTTCTTTACTGCAATTCTAGTCTTTTTTATTTGTTCTAATTAGTTACACATGACAGTAGAATGCACTTTTATATATCATACACAAATGAAGTATAATTTCTCATTCTTCTGGTTGCACATGATGTAGAATCCCACTGGTCATGTAGATACACACACACACACACACACACACACAAACACACACACACACATAGGGTAATAATGTCTGATTCATTCTACTAATCTTCCTATCCCCATACTCCCTCCCCTCCCTTTACTCCCCTCTTCCTAATCTAAGGTAACTCTATTCTCTATTCTTACCTAAGTGCCCCCCCTTATTATGAATTAACATTTGCATATCAGAGAAAACATTAGTTTTTTTGGGATTGACTTATTTTGCCTAACATGATATTCTCCAGCTCCATTCATTTAACAAATGCCATAATTCCATTCTTCTTTAAGGCTGAGTAATATTCCATTTTATATATATATATATATATATATATATATATACATATATATATATATATATATATATATATATATATATCACATTTTCTTGATCCATTAATCTGTTGAAGGACATCTAGATTGGTTCCATAGTTTAGCAGTTGTGAGTTGAGCTGCTATAAACATTGATGTGGCTGTGTCATTGTAGTGTAGTCTTTTTTTTTTTTTTAAATCTTCCCTCTTATTGTGAATTAGCTTCTACAAAGGAGACAAAACATTTGACCTTTGGCTTTTTTGGAAAACTAGTTCTTTATGCAGGTACAACTGATTTGCTGTAGGGAAAAAATAGGAATAAAGGGATTTTGATGACAGTGATCTAGTTTGGTGTTGATGATTCAGTCCTTGAAGTTTATCCACTCTGAAACAAATCTTGATATTGTTTTTCATGTGTAAACATTAAATATTCTAAAAAGAAATAGGCATTTTTATGTCCCTCTACATTTGCTTCTGATTTCATTTATTAGACCGTATGAGAGATCATCTTGCGAAATAGTTACGTTCAGGAAAAGCAAATGGAGAAGAGAAAAATCTAATTAATTAAAAGAAGAAGAATTGAAGAAAGAAAGAAATAACTCTATATAACTTCATTATAGCCAGTTTTGATTAGGTCAGTAACTCTTGGGGATAAAATTAATGCACCATGAAATTAGGTTCAGTATTCTAGTAAACTGTTAGGTTCATCTTATACACTCAGTTGGCACTTAGTGTTAGGCTGCTTCTATGGCAGTGAAAATGAGCAATTCAAGAGTATGCTAAGGTGATTGGCTCTCAGTACAGAACATGAGGCAGGAAGAGAAAGAACTCCATTAATAGAAGGATTCCCAAAGAGACTGAGATACTTTGTCACTCAAAGTTTCTTAGCTTGGTGCTCATGTCATCTGCCTAGACCTAGTCTTTGGGCTTAACTTCTGATGTTGCATGCTTCCTGTGTTCCTAAATCTTGGAACTGACGGTCTTCTTTCAGAATATGTGCATATTCTCGTTTAACCATGGCATTTATTTTGCTATAATTCTATCAACATGTATATTAATATGCTAAAGGTGCATATATTTCCCAGCCTGATCTTGGAAATAATATATAGCACTTTTTATCCTCATCAGCTAGCCATATATGACTCATCAAAATGAAATATGAACAATCCACCTTAGAAATTTAGTCCTACTAACAGAATCAAGAAGGTGGGAGAACAGGCTTATGATATTCAGAGTCAGATGAATAAAAATATTTATTTATTTTAATTAACATTAATCCAATAGTTTATCTCACCAGTGATCATTAAACACATTCGTAAATTGAACTGGATTTACTTTAGCAAAAGAAATAAACACGAAACTATATATTTTTAACTTTCCCAAATCCTATAACTTTTTTCATCAATTTAAACAGATTATGCATTTGCAATTTATAGTAGTTGGTACACTTTCAATATACAGACACAGAAACTCTTGAGTCAACGTAGCAAGCTGTGTATTAATTTCTTTATATAGGTAAATATAGCTCTATCTATCCATTTACCTACCTATCTGCTTATATTGCCAAGCATGCATCCACCCATTCATATATTTCAGATTCCATCTGCTCATGTATTGATCTATTGAGTGATTCATCTATTTGTCTCCTTAAAATTTACCATTAACCTATATACGCCACACTCTTTACATGTACTCAGAATAGGGCAATATTACACAACACAATATGTAAAAACTGACAGTACCAGGCAATTGGATAATTATCAGTAGTTATAGTAGTTCAGTTTTATGAAGATAAACTGACTCTAGTTCAATAGAAAGAGGACAAGAAAAAGAGTAAACGAAGGTACTTTCTAGGTTAAACTGTCATCAAAACTGTATCAATTTGAGAATGTAATATTCCCTTGCTCTCAATTTATAAATTTCTCTCTATAAAATTAATAGATTTGACCAGATGACTTCTGTTTTCTAAAAACTCCAATTATTACCCACATTTAAAAAAAATGTTGAAGGACCACTCTCTCATGGGGGTTTGTAAGTTAAGTACTATAGTTAGCCAGGAAGGAAATGGCTCAGATTCTTCATGACCTCACTATTTACAATGTGGTTTTGAATACAAAAATGATATAGTAAGCATCAAAGTACCAAAATAATTCATTACTATGTAGAAAGTAAACAAGTATCCATATTTGTAAGTGAACAAATCAGATGCTGCCTCTAATTAGTATGACTTGGAAAAGTCATTGTTTTCTTTAGGTGTAGTTTCAACTTTTATAGAATAGGACTGTGGATAGGATTTGTTGTACATGACTCTAGGATCCTCTTTCTTTCTCTCTCTCTCTCTCTCTCTCTCTCTCTCTCTCACACACACACACACACACACATGTACACACACAGAGACATACATGAATGATAAGAATTTTATTGGAGTTTACTATATTGTTTCAAAACTATGGAGTCTAGGTGATGTAGGAACTGAAGATTTATAAGGCACATTCTTATTCTTCAAAAATGTTTTATAAACAATATTAAATAGCAAATACTTTTGCTTATCAAGAACCCTCCACTTCTTTCTGACTTTTGCATTAAAAACCATTCATCAGCACTTTGCCCGCAAAGGAAATCCTATTGCTCCTTTGGTTCACAGGGTACTGCTTGTGGGCAATTAAGAGGACCAGAACTCAGTGACTGATAAGATTGATGACTAAATCAGTTCTCTCACCAACTACTTGATTTCTTGCAATGGTGTCTTTATGTTGAGAGGGATAAGAGCTGAACAGTGTTTAATTTTTATATGAGGAAAATTAAGGGATCTGATCAGTTTTCCTAGACTTGAAGACATGGCTGCTTAGTTTCCTCATGGACTGCTTGACATCTTTATTTCTAAGAGTATATATCACTGGATTCAAGAGGGGAGTGAATATAGTATAAAACACTGAGAGTACTTTGTCTATTGGGAAATTTGTGAAAGGCCACACATAGATGAAAATGCATGGGCCAAAGAAAAGGGTTACAACAGTAAAGTGGGCACTGCAAGTGGACAGGGCTTTAGAGGACCCGCCCGAGGAACGCTGCCGAACAGTGACCAGAATAATGGTGTAGGAGATCACCAACAGGATGAAGCACACCAGGGCAATCATGCCACTGGTAGAGATCATAAACACCCCCAGAATGTAGGTGTCTACGCAGGCAAGTTTAATTACCAAAGGGAGGTCACAAAAAAAGCTGTCTACTTCATTGGGTCCACAGAAGGGCAGATTCACAGTAAACGCTAACTGACTCAGAGCATGGAAGATGCCCACAATCCAGGAAAGTATCACAAGCCCAATGCACATTCTCCGGCTCATGATGACCAAGTAACGCAGAGGCTTACAAATGGCTACGTACCTATCAAAGGACATGGCTATCAGCAGGACGATCTCAGCACCTCCTAAGAGGTGTAGAAAGAATATCTGTGTTATGCAGCCTTCAAAAGAGATGACTTTGTGCTCACTGAGGAAGTCTGCAATCATTTTGGGGGTGGCAAATGAGGCCAGGGACATGTCAATGAAGGAGAGATTGCCCAGCAGGAAGTACATGGGGGAGTGAAGATGGGGCTCTAATACAATTGTCAGCACAATGAGGAGGTTCCCCAGCACAGTGGCTGCATAGACTACAGAGAAAAACAGGAAGTAGAACATCTGGAGCTCTGAAGACCCAGACAAACCTCGAAGAAGGAATTCTGTCACCATGGACTGATTGCTCCAGGCCATATTCATTCTGATTTCTGGAAGAATTCTGTCATTTCCAAATGGGAAGAGAACTATGAAAAAAAATACAGCATTGAAACTCCAAGTGAGAATTTTTGCATAGAATACTTTAGTGGCTCCAGATAGTTCTCTCGTGCCTTTTCCCAAATCACAGTGGTTGAATATTTCCCCCAAAGGCCTTTATAGATATCTTAAAAGATTGAATTAAAGATCTGTTCTTATATCCTAAAAATTTGTTTTATAAGAAAAATGCAAATATTCATAAAAGAAACAAAAATAAAAGTATTCAAATATTTACTTCTTAGTTTGTGAAATACTTTAAAATTTCACAGCTATTTCCTGGCTTGGTGGCTCACACCTGTAATCCCAGTGGCTCCAGAGGCTAAGACAGGAAGATCACAAGTTCAAAGCCAGCCTCAGTAACTTAGCAGGGCCCTAAGCAACTTAGTGAGACCCTGTCTCAAAGTACAAAATTTAAAAAAGGGCTGGGGATGTGGCTTAGTTGTTAAACACCCCTGGGCTCAATTCCCAGTACCAAACCAAACAACATTAAACAAAGAAAAAAAATTCACAACTTGCTGCCAACAGGTTTTAATAGGTGAAACAGAAGGGAATAATGACTTTTCCCACAACATCATGGTATAAGGAATCTTGAGAATCATGATTGCTCTTTAGTGGAAATGCTATAGAAAAGCTTTGTGGACTCTGGTCTCCTGTACTGTCTAGGAAAAAGGAATAGAAGATGGGGGAGATAAAATGGCTACAGAGAAACACAGTTGATTTCAATTTTCTGATGGAGTTTGTCCAAAATAAAAAATGAAATACCTCTTATTCTTAGAGTTTTATTTCAGTTATGTAGATATTAAGAACAACCTTGTTTCTATGCCACCAATGCCATGCACTTTCTAAACCAGGCTGTAGGAACTATACATTTCCAAGCATATTTAAATAGAAAAGGTGGTAAATATCACACCATCTAAAGCCAGATATTTTTTAACTGCTGGAATTAATTGATTTTCAAAACACAATTTGAAACAGAAAATTCTTCCTGTTTGTAAAATTTTCAAGAAGCAAACATGAGACACATTTATATAAAGACAGAAAATGGTAACGCTGAATCTAGAAGTTATGTAACATAAAATTTCAAAGGGTGCAGCTAGACTGATGAGGGAGACTTTCTGAGACCTGAGAAGACTTTACAAAGTGTCCAGTTGAAATGATACATACCTAAAATTCATGAAAAAAGCCCTCTCATCTTGCCACTAAACCAAGCTTTTCTTTTTCTTTTCTCTTTTCAAAACTCTACTCTAAGTATACATTCTATACAAAATATTCCAAGACAACATATTTATACATGCAACTACCTTCTTGTTTGGAAGTTAGATGTGCTCTCTTTAGCTGGGCATTTGTTCTAGCCTTGCCTATTACAGAATATTTCAGATGTCTTCTGCACCACCTACCTGTTATTAAAATAGATGTCTCAGCACAATTCTTACATAAGTTGGTGTAGCAGATATAGCAATGGCCTGGAACTCAGAAAAAGTGGATTCAAATTTCCTAAAATTCTGCAATTGGATAACCTAGTGAGTCAAACAGTGCTGCTGATTCTTCATATGTAAATTAGATAGGTTGATGTAGCTGATTGTAGTATCCTTTCCACACATTGTAACGTGTTGATGCTCAACTAATTCCTGAGCAGTAATAACGGCTCCAAAGTGAACTTAGATGAATCCTATGCCTATTATCTGGGAAAGGAGGATCAAAGTCTTTAGAACCTTTTCATTTATAATGTCTGTGTTTATATGAATTGATTTAGTGAATTACATAAATGGCATGAAAAAGACCAGCTGCTACTTAGGGAATAAATAAATGGTTAAATTGCTGTGGGAGTCATTAAAACACTCAGTTTAGTTTGTCCAGAGTTGAAGATGGATTACAGAATGTGTGATAGCTCTTTTGTGCCTCTTATGCAGGGTGTGGATATGGTGAGGCAGGGAAGATATAAGAAATAGTCTTCACTTGGACAACAGCAAAGATAAGACATAAGAATTTTGATATTTAGATAAGAATTTAGTATTTGGCTTGCAAGGCTGCAAACTTTTTCTCTCAGTTCATTCAACAGATGAAGATAAAGCCTGTATCACCCTACTTGAATAAAAATTTATACAGTAACTAATAGAGTTAATGTTTAACACTTAAAGTTTGTAATTTTCACTTGGATTGTTATTAATTAAGGGAAAAATAAAGTGAAAAAATCTAGCTTACAAATTCTAACTATATGAATAATATTAAACAATCATCAAATCTTTAATATCCATGCAAAAATCAGAATAATAATACAATTTAGATGTTAACCATGTTTAAATAGTTCTCTATTTAAAAGAAATATTTGAATATTTACATTATTCTTAGCTTATACTCATATAGTAAAATACATTCATTTGATGAACCTACATCATATTCCTCTGCTGTAATATAAAGAATGTTGGATCTCAGGACTGGAGGCCTGAGTTTACATCATAGTGCAAGACTAATGGATTACATTTGAGTTCATTGCCACATTAGCATTCTGAGAAACAATTTCCTCATTTGTAATGAAAAATATAAAAAAGCATTGTTATATTAACATATAAAGAGCTACTAAAATAGAAAATAAAAAACCAACAGCTCTACATAAAAATGGAAAAAGATGTATAAGTGACTATTAACTATTTAAAAGATGCTCAAACGCTTAGACAAAGGGTATGAGGGGAAGAGGAGGAATGAGATAGAGAACAGTGAAATGAGTCTGACTGAAGTCTTGTATATACATGAATATACCACAGTGAATCACAAAATCAAGTATATCCACAAGACACTAAGTTAAAAAAAAAAAAAGAAAAAGAAACTATAAATAAATTGCAGAAAGACAGTAGAGTAGAGAAAGAGGAGGATGGAGAAGTATGAGGGGGAAGAAGGAAAATGCAGGGGATTGATTTAGAAAAAATTATATTTCAAGCTTTTGTGACTATATTAATATGTATCCTAATATTATGTATAACTAAAAAGAATCAATACAACAGAAAAGATGTTTTTTGTTGTTGTTGTTGTTGTTTTTTGGTACTGAGCATTGACCTCAGGGACTCTGAGCCACATCCTCAGCCCTATTTTGTATTTTATTTAGAGACAGGGTCTCATTGAGTTGCTTAGTGCCTCACTTTTGCTGAGGCTGGCTTTGAACTCTCAATCTTCCGTCCTCAGCTCCGGAGCTGCTGGGAATACAGGCATGTGCCACTGTGCCCAGCTACGTTAAATTTTTATTGGGATACTATGAGTTATATGGTAAAATCTTTCTATGACACAGCAACATTCTAACCTCTTGAAAATTACTCTAAATGATGCTGTAATGAAATAATATCAGAAAGAATCCGATTCAATCCTATAGAGGGGCATTTAACTATTTACAATCCAGCTATCATATTCATGGGTTTGTCATACATTGATTCAAGCAACTGTGGCTTTAAAATATTTGAAAAAAAATTACAACTGTACTGAACATGAAAAAAGTTTCTTATCATCCCTCCCTAAATAACAAAATATAACTTTTTACATAGCATTTACATGGTAGTATTATAAGTAGTATAGAGATGATTTAATCTAGAGATAATGTGTTAGATCATATGCAAATGATTTAACCATTTTATATAAGGATATTAAATAAAAAAATAAAACTGGGTCCAGTTAAATTTGTGAAGTTTGTAAAGGTAAATTTTCTAAGCTGCAAAAGTCTGAGTTAAAGTGTAAAAGACTAGGGCATTGTAAAGCTTCTAGATTACAAAGCCTGGGCTAAAAAGTAAAAGACAATTGTTACAATTGAAAAAGTCTATTGTTACAATTCCCCTGCTATCCCCGGAACCTGTAATCTCTGTAAAGTTGTTAGGACAATGCGGGAACTGCCCAGTAAATATCTCCATTGATTCCCTGGTTGTTTAATAGCTAAGGGTTCCAGGTAGCATGGCACGTAAGCATATAGGCCCCAGAACCAATCAGTTTGAATGTGTACCCCACTTAGAAGTGACCAATCACCCCTGCCCAAACTGTTCCCGCCAATGAATGGACTAATCATGTATCAGAATTGTTGTTCAATTTTCCCGCGCCTCATGATGATTTGTTCTGATGTATGCAAAGCCCACCGCCCTCTCCAAAAAGTGTAGTTAAGCTCTGCTTGACCTCTGCTCTGGGCTCTGGGCTGCTCTTCCTTCTTGAGTGAGCACAGAGCCCCAGCGCACTGGAACGGATCCCTAATAAATCCCCCTTGCCATTGCATGAAGCTAGTCTCGTGTGGTCTCTCCTTCTCTGACGCTTCGCCGGACCCTTACAAGTTCAGTTGAACAAGAAAAAGATTATAGAACTAGATAATATTCTGGACTAAAGATAATTGACAATGCAATGTTTATGTACAAATTATAGCCAGAGAAAAGAAAGTGATATACCAGAACAATCTGATTGGCTGCAGTTGGTATTTAACTCATGTGGTCATGTTTCTGGTTGTCCTGTCAGCTTCTGGCTAACTGGACGTTTTGCTGGTATGATTGGCTGAGACTTGGTTACAAGAATATATACTCAAGGTAGGCTACAATTTGCTGATATATCAAATGGTTCATTATGTACAGTGGAACTTTGGGCTAAATATCATTCAAATATAGGAGGCTAGTTTAGGCCAAATTTATTTCAATTCAACAAGGACTTGAACATCTGGGGATTTTGGTATCCATTTAGGTCCTTGAACCAAATGTTCACAGATACCAAGGGATGATGTATATGCTTACACACACCCACTCTTCCCACCCACATACACAATCATACACACACATGTAATAAATGTATACATATACATATGTATGTGTATAACTGCACCTATATAAAGTATGAACATGCATATGTAGTTATATGTGCATACCATCACACATTTACAAAATTTACAAACTAGTTATAAATATCCTTTCTTCTTCCTTTTACAAATTTACTTATTTATTCATTTTGCCTTGCTTTTCCCTAGTAAGTCATTCCACAGCAGAGTTTAAAGCAGAGTGCCAGATTACCATGGAATGTGGCAGAGATGTTGTGAAGGGTGTGGAAATATAGAATGATCTAATAAAGGAGGGAACTAAGCACTCTGCATCTACCATCCTGTCCTACCCCCCACACCCCAGCTCCGACCTGAACTAAGAGAGACTTCAGTTGGAAGAGAAAGGGAAGGCAGGGGTGTCAGTAGTCCACATTAATTTCATGACACCTGAAGTATGTGCTGCTGAGGAAGACGACAGACCTAACAAGCTCAAAAACCCACTTTGGAAAGGTGCTGGGAATGCCACACCAAAACCTTGTCCTAGAAAAAGAGCTCACCCCACATTGTCCTCTCCTAACCAGGCTCCTGCAATTTACCACCATCTCAAGACCCCATTCTCCTAGATTCCTGAGAAGCATAAAAGTGGCTTTCCTAAGGAGTTGAGCCAACCCAGGTCTTTAAACAGGCAAGTGTATCCACCTATGTACCTTCAGCCCAGGAAGCAGCTGGGAATCCCACCCTAAGGCCCCAGGAAGCATCCAGTTGTTTTTGTTGACCCACCCTCTCTCTCAGCTAATAGCTAAACATTCTGAGTACATCAATTCTCTGAAACCCCATGAAGGCTGCTATGCAGCCCTTGATACTGACAGGTATCCTATTAGGCTCACCAATAAAACCTAGCCCCTCAGACACTGACAAGTGATCCACCCCTAATACTTGGCACCTTGCACCAAGGACACTTGGACCTGATATTGTGTCTCCGTCCCAGTTCAGACCTTGGAAATTGATGGCTTTCCCACTTGCATTATTACACCAGCTAGGACGCACTTGTATAAACTTATGAGAGCAGCCTTGTCTCATACAACCCATAGAAACTGATACTGTCCTGTAATCACAGCCAGGTACACGGTGGTTCCAGCTCAGCCCTGAATCAAGGACCAGCTACTAGTAAATCCATATAAGAGGTACATCCCAGATAGAGGAACAGTCTCACAAAACATTTTAATGTAGCTCACTGAAGCAGTATTATACAACACTGAAGTTGATTACAGGGGACGAAGCTACATGGACACTATAATGCTGTGCCCATCTGAAATCAAAGTCAACATAAAATACTCAGCTGAAGTTCTTGGGCACAGGTCCTGAAGAAAGTTTTTTTACTTTGAAACCACCCATTAACATCAATAGAGGCAACCAATATATAATTATGTAAATATCAACATAGGGACAAAAGAACCATAAAAAGCATGGTAACATGAGACCCAAAAGAACACAATAACCCTTAAAAATGGACCTCAAACTTTCTGAAAGTCCAAAACAAAAACAGAATCCTGAATAAAGTAAGGAAAAAGCATCCAGTTACATATAAGAAAGTCACCATTGCACTAACAGTGGATTTTTCGGCAGAAACTTTAAATGCTAGGAGAGAGATGATTACTTATTTGGCTGCAGCAAAATAACCGAGGCGTGATGAACGACTTGTGTAGATCAATACAGCAGGAGTGGGAGCCGTTTATTGTAGGACAACAGAGGTATTTATATATTCCACACAGCTTATCTAATTAACATAAACTAGATATAGCAGTCGACCAATAAGGGATCTCCACACTTAATGGCTCGCTAGCGTTACTTCATAAACCACTCCCTCTGGCAAAATGCCAGGCGCCATCCTGACTTGTTTACAGACCTTAACATTTCCCCCTTTTGTTTAATTTAAATAACGACCATAGTGGTTTTTACACAAACACCATCAATAATCTGCTACAAGCAGAAGGGGAGGATACAAAATGCCACAATACCAAGCCAATTGATGGCTCCATGCAAGAAGCCCTTGGAAATATTATACCAGCAATGACACCGTTTGCAAAGATACCGAGTTACAATTTGTTGTAGATTACAGTTTGTTGTCTCAGTCCAGGTAAAGCAGTGTCTCAATAGATTAACTCACAGTCCAGGTAAATCACAGTCCAGGTAAGTTCTGCAAGCAGCTAGCTTGATCCAAAGTCTCCTCCAGTTCTCAGCAACACTGGAAATTCTTTCCCTTTCATTTTCACTGGCACTGGGACAACAGCAGAAACTCCGGATGGCTAAAGAAAATCCTGTAGTATTCCAGCAGGCACTAAGAAAACAACCTTCTGAACAATTTAGCACATTATCTCAAGGTTTTTTACATTTGAAATAGGCTCATTACTCATCAGCCTCCAGGTGTGGGAGAACCTTTGTAGCTTAGTTATTGGCATCAAAAATGATCAAACTTCAGGGACGTGGGCTGTCTTCAGCCTGCAGCTTCCCAGGCAGCCCCAAATGGCCCCGGGGAGGGTCCCGGGAGTGTCCCGGACTCAAACTGCCACTGGGCACAGGGAGCAAGAGCCTGTGAGACTGTGCCTCCGGGTCAGGTTTGGATTTGGGCTCTCGTCCTGCTCCCCGGGCGGGGGGCGAGAAGAGCCAGTTGCTGCTGCTTGGAAAGTCCTTGCTGCGCCCTGACTGCCCTGACCGGCTCAAGCACGTGGCAGGCGCCACCACGCCGATTCACATACCCTCCGGTAACGAAAAGTATTCAGTAATAGCCTTTTGCTGCAACTTTTTTCCTGATAATCCTTCTTCTTTTGAACTTTCTTTTTCTTTCTGACTAGAGTTCCTGGGCTCTTATCAACACATGCCCTAATTGCTCTTGGTTCCACTGGGGTGCCTTCTTCCCTTAGTAATATACTTAACGCCCCTTCCATATTTTTGTCACAAAGACAATACAACATTTTAAGACAAAACAAGACACAAACATACTGTATCAATCTTCTCCATTTTCTCAAAATGGCCATTTTTCCTCTTGCCCTATCTGTCTAGGGACGAGCAGATTTGCTCCTGTCCTATCTATGGATGAGCAGCTTTTTTTTTTCTTCGTCACTTACCCCCGAGTGTCCCCGGGGCTCCTGGTACGGGCCACCATCTGCCACAGTCCGGCTGCAGCAAACTAAATGGGAGGGGGGGTGACGAGAAACTTGTGTAAATTGATACAGCAGGAGAGGGAGCCATTTATTGTAGGACAGGAGGGGTATATATCCATTCCATACAGCTTATCTAATTAACATAAACTAGATACAGCAGTCAACCAATAAGGAATCTCCACACTTAATGGCTCGCTGGCGTTACTTCACAAACCACTCCCTCTGGCAAAATGCCGGGCGCCATCCTGACTTGTTTACAGACTCTTAACAATTATCAATAAAGAAAATCACCAAACTGTAAGGGTCCGGCAAAACGTTGGAGAAAGAGACCACGAGACTAGCTTCATGCAATGGCAAGGGGGATTTATTGGATCCATTCCAGCGCGCTGGGACTCTGTGCTCACTCAAGAAGGGAGAGCAGCCCAGAGCCCAGAGCAGAGGTCAAGCAGAGCTTAAGTACACTTTTTGGAGAGGGTGGGGGGCTTTGCATACATCAGAACAAATCATCATGAGGCGTGGGAAAACTGAACAACAACTCTGATACATGATTAGTCCATTCATTGGCGGGAACAGGCTGGGCAGGGGTGATTGGTCACTTCTAAACTGGGTACACATTCAAACTGATTGGTTCGGGCCCTGTGACGAACTGCACAGGGCCCTAGGCTGAATGGCCAGTAGGGCGTTGTCTTAACTATCTCAGGAATCTGGGTGTAACAGAGGAACTTAATAGTACCTAATCTTTTACATTTTAATTCAAGCTTTCCAGCTTAGAAACTTTACCCTTTCAAAACCACACAGTTATGATTTGGATATGAGTTGTCTCCCAAAAGATCTCATTAATGTAGATTAGATTATCAGAGCTGTTACTTGATCCATCCTAGTGTGAATGAACTAAGTGGTTTGTAACTGTAGAAGGGTGGGCCATGACTGGAGGAGGTGGGTCATGAGGGTGGGGTGGGAGATTTGCCCTGGAAGGCAAATGTCCCTTTTGTTCTCTTTCTTTATTTTCTGACATTGCCTTGAGCTGAGCAGTTTTCCTCTGCTGCGCTTTTGCCCCAAGAAATGCTGTTTCATCTTAGGCCCAGAGCAATGGAGTCAGCCATCTGTGGACTGAGACCTCCAAAACCATGATCCTCAAATAAAGTTTTTCCTTCTCTAAGTCATTCTTGTCAGGTATTTTGTTCACAGCAATGGTAACTAAAACAGAAGCTGGTACTAAGAAATAGGGTCATTGCTATGACTGACCTGAGCAAGTGGGTCAGAAGCCTTTGGAGCTGGTTTGCAGGAGGAATTTTGAAATGTTTAGAGATGCAGTCTGGAATAGTTTTAGAATGTTCTAAGTGCAGCTTAATGGGGGATCTGGTAGTAGTTCAGAAAATCAGACTGCTGATAGTAACATGGACTCTGCTCATGAGTTTTTGGAGGTAAATGAGAAGGAATTGGACTAGAGGCCACTCTTGTTATATTCTGGCAAAGAAGTGTACATTTTGCCCATGTCCTGAGACTGTATGAGACAGAATTTAAAAGTGATGGACTAATTAATCTTGTGGAGGATATTTCAAGGCAGCACACATATTCAGTAAATGGCAAGGATCTTTCTGGCGGCACTTAGCCAAATTTACTGTGAGAATCAAAAGCATAAAGCAGAGCTTGAGGATTTTAAAAACTTGAAGTTTGGCCAGAAAAATGCTCCCTAAACTTGGGCCAATGAAAGGGCATTTGTTAAAGAGATTATAGTCACTAAAGAGATGCTAAATACTTTGAACAGCGACATTAGGAAAAATGCTTTGAGGAGATCCAGGAAGTTGCAAGACCAATCCCACTGAAGACTCAAGCATATCGAAGGGAAAATTCCTTTGAGAATATATTGTGGGGACACCTGATAGCACATGGTTGTCTAGGAAGGTTTTTCATAATGCTGAGCCATGCAGGCACTCAGAGACCACTGCAATCACTATTTCAGAAAACTCAGATTCTGCACAAGCTTGTGGCAGAACTTGGTATGATCCATGTGGTGCTGGTTCATCAGGAATGCAGGATGCTTGAGTTAAGGAGTAAGAGAGTCTTCCACTGAAATTTGAAAGGAATATCTGGGGGACCAGGCAAAGTGTAGCAGGGTCAGCAGGCTTCCCCTGAGATGATGATGCATGAAGTTGTAAAGATGAAGCCAAACCTGGAATGAAGACCCCCAGGAATTAAGAGATGCCAGTGACATGGACAGTCTGCCAGGAAAAACTGCTGGCTGTGTAGAATACCAGGCTAAAATAGAGTGTATGTGAACTGCAAGAAGGCTAAGGGTTAGGGCTGCTTGATCCCCTTGGAGAGCACATTTTGCAGCATTGTATCTTAGGTTCTGTATGCAGTTTTAGGGGACTTGTTTTCTTAGCTAAGTTTGGTATTTTTTTTTCCATCCCTTATTCTAGGCCCCATTTTCTCTAGTAGAATGGGGATGTTTACTCTGTGCTACTTTATATTGTATATTTATAATTTTCTTTTTATTCTTATAGGGGCTCACAGCCAAGAGTGTTCCTTGAGTCTCAGAGTAGAATTTGAACTTGGACTGTCAGGCAATGCTGGAACTGTTAAGACTATGGGATTCTTGGAGATTAACTAACTGCATGTTTTCATTGTGAGAAACACAAGAGCTTTGGAAAACTAGGGGCAGAATGTTGTGGTTTGGACATTCCTATTACTACAGAAATTTTCTTAGGTAAAATGATTGGATTGTGATACTTATAACTTAACCAGTCCATCTTGGCTTGAATGGACTGACTGGGTAATAACTTTAAACAAGTGGGGCATGGTTGGAGAAGGTGGGTCATTGGGAGGTGTGCTTTACAAAGGGGTATCTTCTCCGTGGCCTTTCCTCTCTTTCTGCTTCTTGACTGCACCATAAGCTGAGCAGCTTCCCTTGGCTGGACTCTTCCCCCATGATGTGCTGCCTCCGCTTGGGCCCAGAGAGATGGAGTTAGTCATCTATGGACAAGACGTCTGAAACCATGAGCCCTAAATAAACTTTTCCCTCTCACCCTTGTTCTTGTCAGATATTTTGGTTATAGCAATGAAAAACTAACTAAAACAAAAAAAGATAAACAACAAGAGAGAAAGAAAGGAACAAAGGATATACAAAACAGCCAGAAAAAAAATGAACAAAATGGTAGGAGTATGTATTTATCGATAATAACCTTCAATGCAAATTGGTTATAGCTTTCAAATGAACAATTTAGGCAGTACAAATTGGTAAAAAATGACCCACTGATATGCTACCTATAAGAAGCTGACTTACCCAGTAAAGACACACAAAGCAAAGGAATAGAAAAGATATATCATGGAGATAGAAGCCAAAGTAAGAAGCTATACCTGGAGCACATAAAATAGGCTTTAAGTAAAAAATTACAAAAGAAAGAAATTAACTATATAATGACAAAGGAATCAATTCAACAATAAAAATAAAATTATAAATGTTAAAGCACTCAATTGTGTGAAGCAAACATTATTAGATTTAAAGTGAGATGAATTACAATATGTCAACACTTAATTTTCAGCAATGGACATATCATCTGTATAAAAAAAAATAACAACTAATTGAATTAGACTATCCATAGACCAAATGGACTTAACAGTTATTTACAGACTGTTTCATCCAATGACTGAGCACAAACATCCTCCAGAATTCTTTTTATTACAAAACAGGTCTCAACAATTTTTAAAAATTGAAATTATATATACCGTGTATCTTCTCTGACCACAATGGAAAATCATAGCAAGAAGGACTTAGAAATTGGGATGGGATGTGGCTCAAGAGGTAGCACGCTCACCTGGCATGCGTGCGGCCCGGGTTCGATTCTCAGCACCACATACAAACAAAGATGTTGTGTCCGCCAAAAACTAAAAAATAAATATTAAAAAATTCTCTCTCTCTCTCTCAAAAAATATTTTAAAAAAGAAGGACTTAGAAATTATGCAAATATGTGGAATTCAAACAAGCTGCTCTTGAACAATCAATGGGATCAATGAAGAAACCAAAGGGATATTTGAAGAATTCATGGAACAAATGAAGATTGAACCATCAAATGCCAAAACATAATAGATACATAAAAAGCAGTAATAAGGGAAGTTTGTGGCAATAGTTGCCTATTTAAAAACAAGTTTTTATACCAATAACCAATGATGTGACCTGTAAAGGTAAAATTTCTAAGCTGATTCTAAGCTGCAAAAGTCTGAGTTAAAGTGTAAAAGACTAGGGTATTGTAAAGCTTCTAGATTACAAGGCCTGGGCTAAAAGGTAAAAGTCTATTGTTACAATTCCTCTGCTATCCCCGGAACCTGTAATCTCTGTAAAGTTGTTAGGACAATGCGGGAACTGCCCAGTAAATATCTCCATTGATTCCCTGGTTGTTTAATAGCTAAGGGCTCCAGGTAGCATGGCACATAAGCATATAGGCCACAGAACCAATCAGTTTAAATGTGTACCCCGTTTAGAAGTGACCAATCACCCCTGCCCAAACTGTTCCCGCCAATGAATGGACTAATCATGTATCAGAATTGTTGTTCAATTTTCCCGTGCCTCATGATGATTTGTTCTGATGTATGCAAAGCCCACCGCCCTCTCCAAAAAGTGTACTTAAGCTCTGCTTGACCTCTGCTCTGGGCTCTGGGCTGCTCTCCCTTCTTGAGTGAGCACAGAGCCCCAGCGCGCTGGAACGGATCCCTAATAAATCCCCCTTGCCATTGCATGAAGCTAGTCTCGTGTGGTCTCTTTCTCCGACGCTTCGCCGGACCCTTACAACCAAAGGAACTAGAAATTCAAGAAAAGAATTAATAGAAGGAAAAATTAGTAGAAGGAAAAAATTAGAATGATCAGAGAAGAAATAAATAAGGACAAAAATACTAGAAAAATTAAATGAAATGAAGAGTTGGGTCTTTGAAATAAAATCTGAGATTAAAAAAGAGACATTGCAACAGAAACAACATAAATATACAAAATTCCTAGTGACAATTATGAACAACTAACAATATGTCAATGAACTGCAAAATCTATAAGGAATACATAAATTTATGTATATATTTGAGCTAGTCATACTGAACCATGAAAACATGAAAAACCTGAACAGACCAATGATGAGTAATAATATTGAATCTGTTATTTAAACATTTCTTAACAAAGAAAAACCTAGGGCTCACTGATGAATTATACTAATTTATGAGAACCAATATCTCAAAATATTTTTTAAAATTAAAAGGGTGGGAATTTCTTCAAACTCTTTTTGCAACTTCAGCATAACTGCAATACCAAAACCAGATAAGGACATAACCAAAAAAGAAAACTACAAATCAATTTTTGCATCAATATTTCTATAGATGCAGAAAATCTCAACAAATGCTAATAACACAATCCAAAACACATCAGAAGCTTTAACACCATGATCAAGTAGAATTTATCTTGGGGACATAAGGATGGTTCATTATGTGCAAATCAACAAGTGAACATCTCAAAAAACTAAAATTAAAACTGCCGTGTGATCTCCCTATCCCCAAACTGTGTGTATATACAAAGAAAATGAAACCAGTATTCCAAATACCCTCTAATGTTTATCACATCACTTATTCATAATAGCCCAGATATGAAAGCAACTGAGATATCCACTGAAATAAATGGGCAATGAAAATGTAATATAAATGCAGAATAGAATATTCTTCAACCATAAATAGAAATAAATCCTATTATTTGTAGCAGAATGGAGGTATCTGTGTACATTTATGTACAAGGCTAATCATAGAAACACAAATATGGGATGTTTTTACTCATGTGATAGCTAAAATAGTTGTTCCCAAAGTAGAAACTATTAGAATTCCTATATGCTAGGAAGTACATTGGGGGTAGTGGGAGGACTGATGACAGTTGAAAACTAGTTATATAGGAAGGATAAGTTTTAGTGTTCTACAGCACACCAGGGTGACTGTAGGCCACATCAATTTATTACATATTTTATAAATAAACTAGTGAGAGCAGTCTGTAGATTGCCAGCACAGAGAAACACAATAAAAGCTTAGGAAGATAGAAATGTTACTCTCACTTAATTGTTACATTGTATGTATGTGTCAAGTTATCACACTGTATCCCATAAATATTATAATTATGATATTAATAAAAATATTTCTTCACACAAGAGAAAAATTTATGAGTTAAATGATACCAAGAAAATGTAGTTTTTAAATTTTAACAGCTATCACCAAGTTTTGAGATTTGTTTTTAATTATCAAGAAAATTTGTTTTTATGGATTTATTTATTTCCATTAGATATTAGTTTATTCTAGGTTGTTTTGTAATTTCCCCAGCTTATTGAACCTTTCTCATCAATTTAGAGGAGTTATTTAAACTTTATGGGTATGAAAAATTTTTTGTCATATATATTACAAATATTTTCTTATCCATATTTACTTTGATTTGGCATGTGATTTCTTTTTAAATAACATTAAACAACTTATGTGTCAACTTTATTGCTGAATAGCTTACATTTATGTAAAATATATAATTTAAATAATTTTGACATATATACAAGGTTGTGTGTCCATTACCACCATCATATTATCATGTCCTTGTATTTCCCCAAAAGGTTTCTCATGTTCCTTTACCATAATTCCCTCACCAGCTCCTGCTACCTTAACCCTGGAAAACTACTGCTCTCCTTTGGTAATTGTAGCTTTTCCTTTCCAAAAAATTCAAATAAATTTAATTACAAAGTATACAGTCTTTTTTGTCTGGCTACTTTCATTTTGCCCAATATGTCTCAAGTAGAAGTGAATTTTGCCTTCCAGGGAACATTTGGCAACATTTGGAAACTTTTTTGATTATTAATGTTACCTCCTAGAGCTACACTCAGGCTAGACTTTACAGCAAACACTTGAAGTCCACTTAGCAGGGATATAGGTTTGATTCAGAGTCATCTTTGAAGGAAGATACAAGAAAGTTTTATGTTTCAAATTTCCATCTTTGGAAAAGTGGACCCCCAAAACTTTTATAAGACAGCAAAGTGAAGCAAAAGTTATGAAATATACGTACAGAGATTTAGTTAGCCTGTGGTAGACAGAGATCACATCAGTAATTCAGACCAGGGCATGTGTATAGTTTCTATTATCAGCTTCCTTGCCATCCCTCAGGCAAGATGAGTAGGCTGCTTTCAGTAGGAGGGAGTAGTTCTTAACTTTAGAGGTGCCCTTAATTTCATAGGGAGTTTGCTTCATCATGACTTAGGTTTTTTTTTTTTTTTTTCCCCCGGGGGGAGGGGATGATGCTGTTTGCATCTGATGAGTAGTGGCCAAGTGTGATCCTGCCATTTTACAATGCAGAGGATAATCCTATAGAATAAGCATTTTTTTTTTCGCTTCAAAATGGCAGTAGTGAGAATGAGAAACCTTGATTAGCATAAAACTTTTGAGTTTTTATCATATTCTGGTTCACATATTTTTACTAGCTCAGTAACATTTTATCATATGAGTATATGACAATCTAACCATGAGCTGATGGTCATTTTTATTGTTTCTTCTACTTTTGGATTATTAAGGACAAAATTCATGTGTTTATTTTCTTTGGTTAAATGCCCAAGAGAGCTTTTACTGTGTTATGTGGTGGTTGTATGTTTCACTTTATGTAAGTTGCCAAGTCAAATTTCAAAAATGACTGTTCCATTTTGATTTCTGCCAACAGTGCATGATTATTTGTTGCATTCTTGATACAAGTATTTTCTTCCCATCAGTGACATACTTTGTTCATTTACTTAACAGTATCTTTAAAAGAGCAGAAATTTTAACTTTTGATTCAGCACATTTTTAATTTTTTAATGCTTTATCTTTTAGAAACTTTTGCCTAACTTTAGGCAACAGAGATTTTCTCCTGTTTTATTCTAGGGCTTTTATGGTTTTATCTCTAATATTTAGATCTATATCCATCTGACATTGATTTTTATATAAGATCTAGGTGAAGACTGAGGGGTTTATTTTTGTTTATAGTTATCTAATTATCCCTACATTATTTGTTGAGAGGCCAGGCCTCACTGGCAGCTTTGCTAAAAATCTGACCATTTGTGTATATTTTCTTCTGACCATTCTGTTCCATTTATCTACTTTTCTCTTGGGCAAATGCCAGGCTATATTGATGAATACTGCTTTATATTAAATGTTGAAGTAGACAGCAAAAGTCTAACAGATTTGTTCTAACAAATTGCTTTGGTGATTTTAGGTCTTTTGTAATTTCTTGTAAACATTATTCAGAAAGATATAGTATTATATCTTTATAACTATATCTTTATCTTTATCTATATTTTTATCTTTACTTCTATAAAGAGCCTGTAAGGAAATGGATGACATGAAGTTCACAACAAGGAAGTAACTGAAATCTTAACAATATTCTTTCTTACATTTCTTTTCTTCTTTTTAATTTTTTTTGGTGATGAGGGTGGAGAGTGGTACGGGGATTAAAATCAGGGGCACTCAACCACTGAGTCACATCCCCAGCCCTATTTTGTATTGTATTTACAGACAGTTGCTTAGAACCTGGCTTCTGCTGAGGCTGGCTTTGAACTCGTGATTCTCATGTCTCAGCCTCCCGAGCCACTGGGATTACAGGTGTGCACCACTGTACCCCACTAATATTATATCTTTCTAATCACAAACCTACTCTCCCCTATCCCCAATTTCTCTGTGCACTGATTCTGTCTATCCTGGGATCTAGCAGGTGGAGGAGAACAATGCTAGAGCTTCACATAAACTCTGAAGATCTCTGCTTGGGTGTGGCATGTAATGCTTCTCTTCACATTGTGCTCAATAAAGTCCTATGTCCAGTGCCCTCTAAATAAAGTGGGAGCTATGCTCTTCCCACAGAGCAGGAGTATCCATGAAGGAATGGACTATAAACAAAAAGGTAGCCAGTTTTGATTTTAAAATATGCAATGTACCACATTGACAATAATGTGACAATAATTTGATTGGTACTAGTTTGCCACAGTCTGGCTGGGCACAAATCATGAGCCACTGAAGCGGGAACAAACTTTATTTCTGAACTCCACCAGCACACTCCACACACACTCCTGGGAACTCCTCCCGAACGCAACGTGGCTCTTCCAGGAACCAGCAGCCAGAAATATCCCCTGGAAATCCCTCCTCCTGCACTTCCCCAACCAATGGGAACTCTCCGGGAATCCGCGGGAATCCCCATGAGAACTCCAAAGTAGCGTGAGATCTGCAAAGTAGCAGCCGAGGCGGATAGTGATGCCTCGCCTGTCGATCAATACTATTGGCAAAATGCCAGGGGCCATTCCGACTCAGCTGTGGCTCTCAGCACTAGTTTATAAGTAAAATTATTCATAATGGTAATAACTTATAATTCTCATTTTATTAGTCAAAATCTCATTTGTATTACTAATACCTTAGTCAAATTTAACTTCTATTTTATTAAATAATCCTCTGCCTTTAATTTCTTCTTTCTCAGAACTATCTGGATTAATCCTTACAAATTGTTATAACTGCCTAAGTTTTTATGGTGACTGCTTCTTGTCTTTTATATCAAGTTATAGATTATAATGGTGTTATTGTTCTTCCCCTCCTGTAACTACATGTCTTGCTTCACTACAAATAAGTTGCACTACTTTTCTCCTCATGCATGTTTTTCTTCTGCCAATCACAAGTTTAGGTTTCATTCTAGGCCATGTGCATGACAACTCTTCTGCAAGGACACTTATCTTGATTTATTCAGCACTTTGTGAGTTTCAGTTAAAGTCCAGTTCACATATGATCCCTGAGAACTGGTGGCATGTGAGATTTGTTTAACTGTACCCCAATTGTTTTATTTATGAGTATTAAATATCTCCAAAGAATTAAGTTACTTAAGCAGAGGTGAATGCTTTGGGAATTTATTCTTTATTGTGTATAGTACAGGGCTAGATAACCAAGGTGTCTATTTAAATTAGTCAGTTTGGTATTTACGACTGCCTTTTGAAATGATGCCTTTACCAATTTCCTTTCCTGGAATCTCTCAGGTCCAGGTAAAAAAAAATCATTGTAAATTCCCAGGAGGTTCTTGAAGTATCTTTCTATTGTGAAATCACTAATACCATCTTTGTTGTTTAATAAATCCCATTGCAAGATGATTTCTTGGTCAAATCCCAAGTCCCTGCAACATGCATTTTATCTACAGCTGCTACATGATGAGTGATTCTAATAGGTCACTTATTCATGCTTAAAAAACACCTCCTATGGTCTCTGTCAGAAGCCTACTTAACACTGAATAATCTGAAGTTCTGATGCTATAGACCTGGTAAGTAAAAGTGTTTTGTAAGTGAGACTAAATGCTTTACATTTCCAACTATGTCAACTAACTCCCATTCTGTGGAGCTGAGATCAATAAAATATTTTGCATGTGTTTGCACATACCACAATTCAAGTAGGGATGAGACAATAGAGATTGATGCTTAAGCTCTATCTCCTAAAAGTAATGTGATATATACTTTAAAAGATAAGGGTAAAGATTTAAGTAATGGAATTGCAAATATTTGTAGGAAGAACAGACTCATACTTTAGGAAAAAGAAATTGTGACTAAAAGAAGTTAAATGTCTTTTCTTTGGCTGTAAGACTATATTGTAGTAAACTTGGTAGTCCATTTTCTTCCATGGGTTTGAGCAAAACTAATTTTCTTTGTGTTTCTCCTGGTACCAAGAAAGAAACTTTTATCTGTAAATGTGTTAACAGTTCTTTAGAAATTTACCACTGTGTTGCTTAAGAGTTTCTACATATATTCTAACTTTTATATGTTTTTTTATCAAGAACATATTTATGGATGAATTATATATAATGAAACATTGTGTAATGTGTGTATCTCTCTGTGTTTTAAATACATTGTCAGCATACAGTAGATGTTTACAAAATGTTAACTATTATTATCAGGATTATGTGGATGAATAGAAGGAAAAATACATGGAGAGATTTGTTCATGATGATATTTCCATTTGATTGCTATGTAGTACCAAAAAAAGAGAATGTCATTTTCAATATATATGATTTAAGAGGTATTTTACTGTATCTCTAATATTCTATAATTTTCTTGTAAACCAATTTACCAAATGAGAGAGATGAAAAGAATAGTAAGGATAAGTTTTCATAGAGGAAAGATCTGTGAAAGTAGATGCTTAGAAATGAGGCTTTTGCTTCAATTAAATCACACTTTCTCTTATTTTTTTAATAGGCTTCTACCTATCCATCAAGACAATGGATGTGGTCAATAAGTCCACTGTGTCTGAATTTGTTTTGCTGGGGCTGTCTAATTCCTTGGCACTACAGATGTTTTTCTTTATGGCATTTTCATTGCTTTACATGGCAACAATGGTGGGTAACAGCCTTCTAGTCATTACAGTTATTGCTGACTCTCACCTGCACTCACCCATGTATTTTCTGCTTACCAATCTTTCCATCATTGATATGTCTCTTGCTTCCTTTGCCACCCCCAAGATGATTACAGACTACCTCACTGGCCACAAAACCATCTCATTTGATGGCTGTATTACCCAAATATTCTTCCTACATCTTTTCACTGGTACTGAGATTATTTTATTAATGGCTATGTCCTTTGACAGATATATTGCGATTTGTAAGCCCCTGCATTATGCTTCAATTGTTAGTCCCCAGGTGTGTGTTGCCCTTGTGGTAGCTTCTTGGATTATGGGAATCATGCATTCCATGAGCCAGGTCATATTTGCCCTCACGTTACCATTCTGTGGTCCCAATGAGGTGGACAGCTTTTTCTGTGACCTCCCAGTGGTATTCCAGCTGGCTTGTGTGGACACTTATGTTTTGGGCCTTTTCATGATCTCAACAAGTGGCATCATTGCTCTGTCCTGCTTTATTCTTTTATTTAATTCCTATGTCATTGTCCTGGTTACTATCAAGCAGCATTCTTCCAGAGGATCATCTAAGGCTCTTTCTACCTGTACAGCTCACTTCATTGTTGTCTTCATGTTCTTTGGGCCATGCATTTTTATCTATATGTGGCCACAAAACAGCTTTCTGATAGAGAAGGTCCTGTCTGTGTTTTATACCATCTTTACTCCCATTATGAACCCAGTGATCTATTCTTTGAGGAATCAAGAAGTAAAGACAGCCCTAAAGAAACTGAAGAACAGATTTCTGAATTCCAACAAGGCAACTCCTTCCTGTCATTTTTAGTTTTAACACCCTAGGCATTAAATGCCCTTGTTTTTGTGACACATGGCACTGCTAACAATGCAGTACTAGGCTCTTGTTTCTGCATTTCTTGGCACATTTGAAGTTGCCAAGAACATTTGAGATCAGGGCAATTTTAAAACCGTAATCCTATGTATGTTCAAAATACATTTGAAAATTCAGAAAAGCAAGTTAATGGAAGTAATTAGCTCCAGAGGAAAAAAAAGACTACAAAAATATTAGGAGTGACTTCTTTGGTCAAGACATACCATATTAATAATCAATTCACTGGAAAAGAGGAACAAACATATGAAGGAAAAATAGAGATTGAAGGCAAAATAGAAGGTAATGAAAATTAGGTATAATTAGCAACTGAGTTACTAAGAGTTGCCCCTTAACAATGACACATTAACAAGATTTAACAAGATTTCTGTAATCCTTAAGTATTCTTAATTGCTGGAAATGAGTTTCTTCCTGAAGAGCAATAATTATATATATATATATATATATATATATATATATATATATATATATATGAGAGAGAGAGAAACAGTGACTCAGGAATATAGCTATAGCTATAGCTATAGAGATACATATTTATATAGAGACACATAGTATATATCTATATTTATATATGATATATACTAAAGTGACTCAGGGATCTATATATCTATATATCACATTCAAACTAATTGTGATCTTTTTTCATTAAATAAAGCTTTGGATACATTTTATTATAGATACTGAAGAGATGAAAATAAATATGACACAAGTGTAAAGTCTCCAGTAACCATATTTAGCTAGTAAAAAATGTGGTATTGCCATGATACCTCCTTCTGATCCTGCAGAATGTATAGGGAAGTTAAAGAATTCTGCAAATCAGAAAACATTATGAAATGAGTTGCAAAACTGTATACTTTGTTTCATATAGAAACCATGGAAATTATGCATTGGAAGTTAAAATTATAATGATATTTAAAATATAATTTGATAATATGTTTTAATTTTAAAGTATTATATTGTTTACATTGTGGCCAAAGTACATTTTTGTTTTAATATTTGTATAAAATTAATTTATACTTAGTAAAACACTGTCAATGTAATAAGTATGGTTTTGTGTAAAATAGGTTTTGTTACTGTTTTAATTAATAGCTTTCAGGTACACAAAGTATCACTATCACCTGCTGATAGTTACTCAAATTGCAAGTATTGAAATACATGGTAAATACTGTGATTCTCCTTTATATTTTGTTCTGCAAATTATCTTATTTAAGCTATGGTAAATCCACTATTGTTTAGAAGTTATTTAATAAAATTTATTAAAAACAGTGTCAAATATATTATCCAACTTGTATTCATAAAAGGAAAGATATGTGGTTACCATAGTATTTGCTACATGTCAAGTTGTTTTTCTTTTCCTGTAATGATTGATTAAATGGAAATAACCAATAATTATGTGATTCTTATTGTATTAATTATAGTAATTACTATTTTGAGAGATAATTAAGAAAAGTAAGTTCCTAACTTATCATTTTAAGCCAAATTATAAGTGGAATGTGTTCTGCTTTCATTCGTGTGTTTTTTTATTAATGTATTAAACAAATAAGAAAACAAATTTAGTTTAAAAGTGCATGTTATTGTGCTTAAGACAGGCAATTTTGAAGTAAATGGACAAAAATATATACAGTACTAACATGAGTATAAAACATATTTATACCAGCAAAATAATAACATCACTCCATTTGAAATGGGAATGTGAATGGATCAGTTTAGACTGTGTATGTAACTTACTTTTGTAGTTGTATGTACAAATACACTCATATGCTCTTATTTACATAGAACAGTTTAGCTGGTGTTTTAGCAATATCCCTAATAATTCTTTCATATAACATACTAATTTGTCCAGGGAATGTTTTTTAAAGCCTGTTTTCTTTCTACAATATAAAACTGCAGAATCTTTTGAAAGGATGCTATCAATATTTGGTGCTTATGTGAGAATTCTAAAACTCCAGAATATTTTCCAAAACCCTAAAAGGTGTAATTGATCAGCAGACAACTCTAGAAGGCAAATCAATAATGAGGTCGAATAGCTGGATTGATAATAAGACTCTAGCTGAGAATGAAAGCACTGCAGGCAGTCTATGGATGACTTCCATGTGTAAAAGGAATTACCTACCAACTTCCCTGGAGGATCAGCATGAGGAGTAGCATCAAAGATATTGCTGCATATTACCTAAATGCACAGAATCATAAATAGGACCTATGGTGGACTATTTTATCACTAGTCTCCTCAACAAGCTACTGGTACTCCTTTACAAATGGTAAGCACTGTGACATGGATATAGACTCCTTAAGCAATGGTAAGAATGGTACCATTTATTGCGGTAGTATTCAAAGTCAGAAATGATGCTTTGCAGAGCATGCTAGATGAACAGGAACCATCCAACCTAAACATGTCAGGTCAAGAATAATTGTAAATGCACAATTTCCAATAACACAATCAAGGGTGTGTGGTGATGTAGAGGATACGTAAGAATATAAACAGGAAACCAGTAGGTAGAGGAAGAGAATCAGGGGAAGGAAGACAGGGAGGGAAAGGGGAGGCAATGAAAATTAAGTTGACAAAATTATGTTATGTGCAGATATGAATATATCATGATGGATCCCAGTACTATGCATAATAGTTATATACAAATGTTTTAAAAATAATATTATGTTGATAACCAACTTTATCTCCTTTTACATGTTTGGGGAGACATGAAACTTGGTAATTCTGAACTTATATGAGTTTTTTTAAAAAAATTAAAAAGCCAATTGTAAAAGTCTTATAAAAGTCTTATGAACAGAATAACAAAATGCAAGTGGAAAAAATCTATTAGAAGTGAGGTATAGGTGAAAACCAATAACATATAAATTGTAAAATGTGAGGGAATTGGCTATATGCAGTGATAATAAAACAGTAAATTATGTTAATTTCCAAAAACATTTGAGGATAATTTTAGAAAACTATATAGTTCAATATGAGGTTATATGAAGCTTAAATTTTATACGTCTTTTTTTTTTTGAATGGGTTTCTCCAAGACCCTGGAATGGGTTTAACAATGTTATATTAACAATTTGGATTCTCTTTATTTGAGGAGCTCTCATCAAATTGTGTAAGATTTATGTTCTCCAGAATCTGCATTCACCCTGATGCAGGTGTAAAAACTTTAGACTTTGGTGTCTTTTTTACCAGTGTTTTTATCAGTTGTATTGTTTATGGTATAAACTTAGGCAAGATTCTTCTCTTTTTTTGTTTGTTTTAAATTAATTTTTAAAAATTTATATGTGACAGTGGAATGCATTATAAATCTTATTACACATGTAGAGTACAATTTTTCATATCTCTGGTTGTATACAAAGTATATTCACACAAACTCATATCTTCATACATGTACTTTGTATAATAATGTCCATCACATTCCACTATCATTTATAAACCCATACCCGCTCCTTCCCTTCCAACCCCTCTGCACTATCTAGAGTTTGTCTATTCTTCCCATGCTCCTTCTCCCTACCCCACTATGAATCAGCCTCCTTATAATCAGAGAAAACATTTGGCATTTGGGTTTTTGGGATTGGCTAATTTCACTTAGCATTAATCTTCTTTAACTCCGTTCATTTATCTGTAAATGCCATGATTTTATTCTCTTTTATTGCAGAGTAATATTCCATTGTGTATATATGCCACATTTTTTAATCCATTCATCTATTGAAGGGCATCTAGGTTAGTTCCACAGTTTATCTATTCTGAATTGTTTCTACATCTGTACAAGGCAATTATAATGGTACCAACATTGTAGAGTTGTTTTGGGAAAAAAGGAGGTAAATCATATAAATCATATAGTTGAGTTTTCATTATATCATTCTGGTGATTAAGGCTAGTCACAACCTTTACTTAACTTTTGATATTTTCTTGAACTAATAATTGACTTTAATTGAAAGTTTAAAATATTTATCTATGTGTATATAAAATTAATGTGCATGTAATTTAATTTGGAAAACTAAAGTGACTTTTGGAAAATTTCATTGATTCTTTTTTAATATTTTAGAAACATTTTTCTCTCTTCAGAATTTTTGTGACTCAAGGGAAACTTTAAAATGCTGTCTAATCATGTTATTGCTGCTTTACAATGAAAAATTACTGAATTTATACATTGGTTTACATTGGATTTTCATTATAATTTTTTGAAGAATAAAAATAATATTTAACATTCATATTATTAATCTGAAGAGACAGACAGATGGATAAATTAGATAGGTAGAATCTTGAGTGATATGAATTGTCTCAGATTAAGAGTTTTTCTTCATTAGCAAAGGCTTAGCATAGTGTGATCTCTGAACTCTATTGCCAAAAGAAAATTTTTAGAAAGATGCTATTATTTGAGCATGTTCAGACTCCTTATAATGGAGTTTTCAAAGATGATTTTTTAAAAAAGCGAAACCTTACTTTTTAAATGACTTTATAAAAAATGAAGTTGAAAAGAGGGTTCGAATAACTTCATTCTTTGTTTTTTTTTCTAACACTATTTTGCATGATAATTTTTAGATGAACATATCTATATTGAAAAACAGGGAGAAGAAATTAGTCACAGAAAACTAAAATGTGAACTTCTTGCAGGTACTCTCAGACATAGTATATGAAGCAGATTTAATCTAGTGCAATAAATATTTTCAAGATCACTAAAGGAGTTACAATCTCCTGAGCAATTTGCAAGTCTTTCAGTTTTCATACTTCTGTTGTGATGATTAATTTTGTAAAGATCACAGTCATTTTTGTTGTGCATTGTTTTTTAATGCTCTCAGTTATACTTGTGAAGTAAATATACACAAGTTGTCCTGAAGTTAGTAAGACCAACACCCAAATAAGATTGGAAATGTGACTTGGAGCATGGGTTAATGTATTTTTTCTGTAGTTAACTTTTTAAAAATTCTTATTGTTTGTAAAACCAATCAAAATTCAAATAAATCTCAACACCTAACATATACTAGAATATTTTGTTTGCCTTTTTATTTCCTTCATATTGCCAACATAAGGAGAAGATGTGTACCATTTACATTTATAACCACCTTTAAGATTTATTTTTTTATTAAAGAATATATTTTAGGTCTAGCACTTTCAGTTTATCTCCACATTGACATTTTTTTTATGACTGCTAATTTAGAGTCTGTTGTTAATTTACCTTTGTTCTTTACCTTATAATTTTACTAGGTCTCTGAAGACATCACCAAAAGCTGGATTTCCCTCTTTTTTCACCACCTATCAAAGAAAATTTAAAGGAGAAAATGTTTTAGAGACTGAGTCTAGAAATAGCGCTTCAATCATTCATTTATTTTTGCACAATTATATATCTATATCTAATATTTATTCTTGTTAGAGTATAATTATTTTGGTTGGCACTCAGTAAAAAAAATGTGTATGAAACAGATTTAATATAGTGCAATAAATGCTTAAAAGATTACTAGAGGAATTACAAGAACAGGAATTGGGGTACAACTGAAGCCATATAGAACTCCACAGTAGGCCCCAGTAATGTGATCTTAAGATCAAAAAGCCTCAGTGCCTTTGTCACAGCCTCACTGCCTTCAAGACTCCTGGATCTGGTGAGCCATTGCTGTTCCCCCCTCCACACTTTGAACCATCTTGTGCACGGGCAGCTATTATACAGTAGATGCCCTCTGCTTCACCACTTGCTGCACTCTGAATTCATAGTGGGGCCTATAATTGGTGAAACCTGATTTGCATAGGGAACGTTGGCTGAAAAAAGCAGTTTTGCAGATCTCAAGATTTTTGTGCAATAGGAAACTTACTAAAGGACAGTGGATGGGAAATTGAATCAATCAATAGCCATCACAATATTTATTTTTCATTTATATGATTTTTATTGTGGAGCAAATCCAAGGTAAAGAAAAACACACAGAAATTTGTAGCTTAATCAAATGTTGTAAGGTGAACATCTTTATACTTACATCTCAGGTCATAAAATAGGATTTTTCCTTCCACCCCTTGTATTTGTCCTTTTCAATCACAATTTGTGTTTCCTTTCAAAATTATCCACTACTCTTAGTAATAACTTCTTTGCATCTTATAAGTTTTATAAATGCATATATATATTCAAGTCTACAATCTGAGGTACTCTAATCTCAATCACTTCTTATTTTAATCTATAACTTTCCTATTACTTTCTCTTTCATTTCTGTAAATACATCTTTTGAAAAAAACCTGAAGTAGTTGGGACTGAATTGGAGCAAATTATATGTCATGCTTGTACAATTATATGAAAATGAACCTCAATATTATGTTTAATAATACATTAATAACTTTTATAAAGTTGATTCATTCACCCTTCAGTGTCTTCCATGGTCTGGAATATACTGATTGCATGTTCAAGTATAATTTGACATGTACTTCTTTCATCTATGTTTTCTGAAAATTGAAAATCCAGGACTTAATCATACTCAGTTGGAAGTTGGAACTTTTGAAGATCTTGCTATCTTGCTGTCTCTTTTGGAATAACAATGGTGGCTAAAGCTTATGGTTGATAGTAATTTTTGTTGTCTGAAATCTGTACTCTAATCCCCATAAATGCTTATTGAGCATATTCTCTGGATTTTGGCATGTTGGTAACACTTTTTCTAGTTTTTATGATTGAAAGTCAGTTTTTCTGTAAATTTCTTGGCTATCATTTTCTTTCTTGGCTTTCATTTTATTTTTTGTTATCTTGAATTTAAATTATAATTCTATATGAGAATTTTTCTGAAGCCAGCAAAGCTCATAATTTTCCTTATTGATGCTAGACCACTAAAATATTAGAATTTGGGTACTGATATTTACTTCTTGGAGGAGGGCATTAATACCCTCTTCTGGTATTTATATGGATAGTATCTCTGATGTGTTTAGATATGATTTTATTGCATCCATGTGGTTTTGAAAACTTTACATTTCTCAATTTCCTTTAAAAATTTTATATTCTACTTAAATGAAATTATTCTTCAAGAATAAAACCCACTAGAATATTGTCAATATGCCTATTTAACTTTTCTAATTTTTTTGAGAAAGGTACAGCTTTTGCATCTCTGGTTATCAAATGAATTAGAATCCCTACTTGCATCCTGCAGTACTTTAGGTTCTGACCTCTTCATCTCTCATTTAACATATGGTGATAAAGAATTCTGCACTGAGAAAACAAAAAACAACTATGGCCCTCTAAAGTGAAATGGCTTCTCCTTGCCTCAAGAGAAAAGAAAGACAAGATACAAATATTACTGGGAACAATTACAAAATGAAAGATCAAAGTTGACTTTTCTGTTGGTCTGTTTCACCTAAAACTCATTAGTAAATTACATAACCAAAAAGAAAACAAAAACAAAAACCCTGAACTAGATAATCTCTCTCTTGCCTGTTGCTATTATTGACCTATTAGATAAGAGTCTGCTCACAGCACAGATCTCTTGGACTGATGGTTCAGATCCTAGCTCATTAGCAGTAAAAATATTTCACAATGAAAGTAACTTTTAAATATTGAATCTGATGAATGTTCTAACCTAATTGATTTTCACTCCTAAAAATGCCTGCTTCATGAGGGAAAAATTGATTCTCTTCTTTTAACTCTGTAGTCAATACTTGGTTATGCCACCAGGACTTCAACTTTTCTATGGTACTTTAAAAAAATATTCTAAGGTCTATAATAGATTCTTTCAGGACAAGGTGCTGTTTAATTCACATTCTCAGTTACTTACAGATCAGCTAGACCTCCAAAAATTGTTATAGAAGAAGAGTGTAAAGATTCATGTGAAGACTACTGCATTCCCATATTAAAGACTGTATACCTTTTCCAGGAACTCATGCAGCATTTACAAAAACAGGAGTAACATAGGTAACCTATAAAGTCTGATGAAGACCACAAATAATTATATAATATATTATCTAATTACATGGCTATAAAAATATAAAATGATAAATATCTTTTTATCATTTTATCCCTAAAAGTAGAATTCTACATCTTTGGAAAAAAGAGAAAAAAACTTGATAATTAAACCATGAGCCAAACAAGTTAATAATGGTGATAACAGCATTTAAAACTCAGTTACACAAATATAATGCATATCAAAAGTTGTGAGGAAAATTTATAATCACAACCATCCTTGTTGACTATGAGAAAAGAACATTAAGCTTGGTGTTAAATATAAAAATTAGGAAAATGGCACTAAAGAGGATTAAAGGAGTAGAAGGATAAAAATAATAAAGAGGAGAAAATGATAAAATTTTATCCAGGCCTCTTTGGATCTGTCTTAAGCTTAAGACCAAAACCCAATGAGGATATTGGGAAAAGGGTGGTGTATGCACCATTTTGTTTTGAATAGAGCATATACTTAGAATTTGATGAGGGAAGCTGAACCGCCAAGAGTGACATGTGATGAGGAATGGATTGTGGGGTTAGATTTTATGCAGTAATAAAAGTTTTTAGAAAATCCTACAGAAGTCAGTTGCTTATGACTCTGCTGGAGGACCGTACACTTCTGCTATATCAGCAGGGCTGGTGGCTGAGGAGAAAAACTGAATATCTAAAGTTTGCCACCAAATAATATTATTAATGTAATATTCTAATTTCTTTTTTGCTCTTTAACAATGTTTTTCAGTTATTTTCTTTGTTATTTCTATTGGGATTACAATATTTATGCTAACTCATCACAACTGATTTCAGATCAATACTAACAATTACAGTAAAATAGAGATTCTTCACTCTGGATAATCTCCAGATCCTTCCCCTTCCTTGCTTGTTATTCTCAGATATATCTTCATGTTTATAAGTCAAATTAAAAAGTTTTACAATTACTTAATACACTTTATTTTCCAATTAGTGTAGAGAAGAAGAAAAAAAAAGAACAAATAATAACAATATTTTTACTGACATTCTCTGGTGTCCTTCTTTTCAGCCTGAAGGACTTTCTTTAGTATTTCTTTTATAGCAAATCTAGGCAAAACATTCTCTCTGCCTTATTTATTATTATTATTATTATTATTATTATTATTATTATTATTGAGGGATTTTTTCTAAGTATGCATTTTTTGTGGTTACTGTTTTTCTTTCAGAACTTTGAATAATTAATTTTGTTGCTTTACAGCCTCCATATTTTCCAAAGAAAAGTCAGTTTTCATTTTAAACAAGTTACCTTTTTCTAAGAACTGGATGTTTTTCTTTCTAAATTTACAATTTTCCCTTTGTCTTTGACTTTCATTTGAGCATCATAGTCTGTGTTTATTATTCTTAAGGTATGTTAAGTTTTTTGGATTTGTAGATTAATGCTTTTCATCAGATTTAGAAATTTCTTAGACATTTTAATATCATGTGCTTTTCTGCTCATTTCTTTCTTCTTTTGAGAGTTCCATTATGGGCAGGTTTGTGTCCCACAATTCTGGGAAGATCTGTTCATTCTTCTTCATCTTTAGTTTTTTCTTTTCCTTTTTTCTCAGATTAAAAAACTTTTTTTATATATACCTGAAACTGTTTTTTTTTAATTAGATTCTCAATTATCATCCGAAAATAAAAAATTCTAGAGTAACTTCATTAAAACACCTCTGATAAAGCAAGGTCACTACTATGTATCATAAAGCAGGTAAAGAAGTTTTATGTTCATAAGAGCATGATACAGTACTGTCCTACACCTATAATGCTAGAGGATGCAATTAAAAAAGGAAATAGAAGAAAATCTTAGAAGATGAAAAAACATACCCTGTTCATGGATAGGCAGAACAACATCATCAAAATGGCGATATTACCAAAAGTTCTCTATAGGTTTAATGCAATGCCAATCAAAATCTCAATGGCATTTCTTGTAGAAATAGAGAAAACAATCATGAAATTCATATGGAAAAATAAAAGACCCAGAATAGCAAAAACAATGCTAAGCAGGAAGTGTGAATCAGACGGTATAGCGATACCAGACTTCAAACTATACTATAGAGCAATAGTAACAAAAACAGCATGGTACTGGTACCAAAACAGGCTGGTGGACCAATGGTACAGAATAGAGGACACAGAGACCAATCCACAAAATTACAACTTTCTTATATTTGATAAAGGGGCTAAAAGCATGCAATGGAGGAAGGATAGCATCTTCAACAAATGGTGCTGGGAAAACTGGAAATCCATATGTAACAAAATGAAACTGAATCCCTTTCTCTCGCCATGCACAAAAGTTAACTCAAAATGGATCAAGGAACTTGATATCAAATCAGAGACACTGCGTCTGATAGAAGAAAAAGTTGGCTATGATCTACATACTGTGGGGTCAGGCTCCAAATTCCTCAATAGGACACCCATAGCACAAGAGTTAATAACTAGAATCAACAAATGGGACTTACTTAAACTAAAAAGTTTTTTCTCAGCAAAAGAAACAATAAGAGAGGTAAATAGGGAGCCTACATCCTGGGAACAAATTTTTACTCCTCACACTTCAGATAGAGCCCTAATATCCAGAATATACAAAGAACTCAAAAAATTAGACAATAAGATAACAAATAACCCAATCAACAAATGGGCCAAGGACCTGAACAAACACTTTTCAGAGGAGGACATACAATCAATCAACAAGTACATGAAAAAATGCTCACCATCGCTAGCAGTCAGAGAAATGCAAATCAAAACCACCCTAAGATACCATCTCACTCCAGTAAGATTGGCAACCATTATGAAGTCAAACAACAAGTGCTGGCGAGGATGTGGGGGAAAAGGGTACACTTGTTCATTGTTGGTGGGACTGCAAATTGGTGCAGCCAATTTGGAAAGCAGTATGGAGATTTCTTGGAAAGCTGGGAATGGAACCACCATTTGATCCAGCTATTCCCCTTCTCGGTCTATTCCCTAAATACCTAAAAAGAGCATGCCACAGGGACACTGCTACATCGATGTTCATAGCAGCACAATTCACAATAGCAAGACTGTGGAACCAACCTAGATGCCCTTCAATAGACGAATGGATAAAAAAAATGTGGCATTTATACAAAATGGAGTATTACTCTGCATTAAAAAATGACAAAATCATAGAATTTGGAGGGAAATGGATGGCATTAGAGCAGATTATGCTAAGTGAAGCTAGCCAGTCCCTAAAAAACAAATGCCAAATGTCTTCTTTGCTATAAGGAGAGTAACTAAGAACAGAGTAGGGACGAAGAGCATGAGAAGAAGATTAACATTAAACAGGGATGAGAGGTGGGAGGGAAAGGGAGAGAGAAGGGAAATTGCATGGAAATGGAAGGAGACCCTCAGGGTTATACAAAATTACATACAAGAGGAAGTGAGGGGAAAGGGAAAAATAATACAAGGGGGAGAAATGAATTACAGTAGAGGGGGTAGAGAGAGAAGAGGGGAGGGGAGGGGAGGGGAAGGGGGATAGTAGAGGATAGGAAAGGCAGCAGAATACAACAGACACTAGTATGGCAATATGTAAATCAGTGGAAGTGTTAACTGATGTGATTCTGCAATCTGTATACGGGGTAAAAATGGGAGTTCATAACCCACTTGAATCAAAGTGTGAAATATGATATATCAAGAACTATGTAATGTTTTGAACAACCAACAATAAAAAAAATTAAAAGGAATTAGTTGAGACTTTATTCTACTTTTCCAGCAAATGGCCCGAAGAATGGTATGGCATAGCCCTGTAAAGAAATATACTTCTTAAGGATTTCTTTGCATTGGCAGCATAGTTCCAAGTACTCACTCTTTTCACGAATATCAACTAAAAACCATTTTAAAAAGCCAGGGGGGAAAAAAACAAGAAATGAAACAAACAAACAAAATAAACCACTGGACTCATACAAAGTGACCAAGTGGAGGCAAGCAAGACTCAACATACATTTTAGCAAATCTGTCTTGTTTGAATGGTGAACACTCCATAGAAGAAAGGAGATGCCAAGTAGCCCTTCGAAGCTTCAGCACAACCAAGACACAGCATCTGTCCAAATAGAAGCTGTTGTCAAACACTGCTCATTCGCTATGTAGAATGAACAATTTGTGTTGATCTGTCTTTAAGTTTGCTGTTTTTTTTTTTCTTTTGCCACCTCAAGTTTGCTATTGAATTCTAGTGAAGTTTATATTTTTCCTCCGTAAAATTTCTATTATTTCTTATTTGTAATTTATATTTCATTATTATTATTTTCTACTTAGTAATTTTTTCTAATTATGCTTTATTTTAGTTTTTAAAGATACTTTTCTTTAGTTCTTCCAACATATTTTAGTGTTTGATTTGCAGTATTTGCCTTCTAAATGCAACATTCAAGACTCATCAGAGATAATTTCAATCAGATATTTTTCTTCCTGTGTCTGAGTTATATTTGTTTTTCTTTTTTTGAGGGCAGATAACATTTCTTTTTTTTTAATTGTACTTTTAAGTTAATACATTGCAAAAACTTTTGATTTTTATTTGTTTCCCTCCAAGGAGTCATTATTCTTGCTATTAATGATAGTTGTATTACTTTTGTTTGGCCCAGATTCTGTAGAATCTGTTTTCCCTGAAATATATGGCAATTGTTTTAATTTTTAATTCTGATGTGCTAGATATCTGGGTGAGCATAGGTTAATGGTCATCTGCTAATTGGTTAGATGTGGTACCTCATTATCTTGACTCTTTTGGTAAATTACAGGTGGTTCACAAGTTTCACTGGCTTTTAATTTCTTCCAGGTCTCCTCATGTCTTCTTTGCCTGTGTTCAAGTCTATGTTCTTCCAGTGCCATGTAGATATTCTCTGAAGCTCCTGAGTACACATGCAGTCTTCTGTATGTGCACAACTGCCCCAACCCCCAGGGACATGTGGAGCTCATCAAGACCTAGTATGACTACTTCATTTCTCTAATTGCCCTATTAAATTTTTGTTACGTCTGCCAGTTTTTTGCTGGTTTCATCTAATATCTAAACACTAGACTAACTGCACTGTTGGATACCATTTTTTCCTTTTGTTTTTCACCACTAAGATCATTATTATTTTAGATACCCACCTCACTTGCCCAGGCATAAAATTTTTCGTTTTCTGCTCCAAATTAAGCCATCCAACTCTGGCAACAAAGGAGGTGGTTTCCATTTGTCCTATTCTGATAGAACTCTCATACTTTTCTGGAGTCTCTTCTATAAAAAGACTTTTCTATAAAGAAGGTTGTAGTCTCCTCTACATAGCCTAATTTCATTCATCTACTTCCTGAAGACCCCAACTGTCTTACTGGGTGTTATTAATTCAACATAATAATTGCAGGGTGTTGTAAATATTCAGTCTATAATAGTCAATATCCAGGATTTTGAAGTAGTTGCTCCTGACAATTTTATATACTTTCTATGTTGTTTTTTGGAGAAATACTTGGTAAATTTCCTCACTATTACATTTTAGAAGTTAATTTTTGCCTTTCTGTAATCAGTTATGCACACTCTACACACAGAGAAGCTTCTAAAATGCAAATCTGAAAAAAGCCATTACCATTAATAAAGCAATTCTTTTTACCTGAGTGGCTTTGTATGAACATAGGAATTCAGCAACTCAAGAGCAAAGAAAGAAATACACCAGTTAAAAAAACAGGAAAGATTCTGAACTGATATGTCTCAAAGAAGACATACAAATGGCCAACAAGTATTTGAAAAAAAGTTCTCATCACTAATCATCAGAGAAATGCAAAAAACACGATGATATGCCACTACATATCTATTTCCTATTAGAATGAGTATGATCAAAAAAGAAAAAAAATAAATGTTTGTGAGGATGAGGAGAAAAGAGAACTATTGCATACTTTGGGTGGGGATATATGGTAATGTATTAGTTATGAACAACAGTACAGAGCTTCCTTAAAAAAAAAGTGAAAATAGAACTACCGTATGATACAGCTGCCCAACTACTGCATATCTATTCAAAGGTATCTGAATACAATGAAATATCTGTACTCCTGTGTCATTGCATCATTGTTGACAGTAGCCAAGAGATGGGTCAACCTATGTGTCCATCAAAATGAATGGATAGAGAAAAACTGTTATATATGCACAATGGAATACCATATAGTATTCCATTGAAGGAAATATGTTCATTTACAATGGCATGAATGAACCTGGAAGATAATACATTATAAAGTGAAATAAACCACACATAGAAGGACAAACATAGGAAGATCTTACTCTTATGTGGAGTATAAAATTCAAATTCACAGAAATAGACAATAAAATGCTCACCAGAGAATGCTTTGAGGGGATTAAGGAGATAATCAAAGGACAAAAAATTTCAATTAGAAAGAATAATTTCAAGGGGCTGGGGATGTGGCTCAAGTGGTAGCGCGCTCGCCTGGCATGCGTGCGGCCCGGGTTCGATCCTCAGCACCACATACCAACAAAGATGTTGTGTCCGCCGAGAACTAAAAAATAAATATTAAAAAATTCTCTCTCTCTCTCTCTCTCTCTCTCTCTCTCTCTCTCTCCTCTCTCACAATCTCTCTTAAAAAAAATTTAAAAAAAAAAAGAAAGAATAATTTCAAGAAATCTATTGTATATCATGGTAAATACAGTAATGACAATATATTGTGTATTAAAATTTTCTAGGAAAATAGATTTTAAATGTTCTATCCCCCAAACAATTGGTAAGTGCATGTTGTAATGCATATGGTAAATAGCTTGATTTTGGCAGTCCACAGTGTGTACATGTATCAAAACTTCATATTGTTCACTGTTATGGTTTGAATACCATCTGTCCCCTCAAAGTCCATGTGTGAGAAATGCAAGAAGGTTTAGAGGTGAAATGATTGGGTTATGATAGCCTTAACTCAAAGAGTGAATTAATCCCCTGTAGGATGGTGGGATGTGACTGGAAGATGTGGGTCCCTTGGGGCATGCCTTTAGGGTATATATTTTGTCCTTGAAATGAGGAGCAATATCCTGAGCCATTTTCCTTTACTACATTGTTCCACCAACATGTTGTGCCTCACCTCCAGCCCCAAGAAATGGAAACAGCCTTCTATGGACTGTAACCTGTGAAACTATGACCCCCCAAATAAACTTTTCCTCCTCTAATTATTCTTGTCAGGTGTTTTGGTCACAGCAATGACAAAACTGACTGAAACATATACCATAAATATGTATAATTTTTTAAAGCAAATCAGGAGTTCTTAAAGTGAATGAAACAAGTAAACTTTTATGGTTACTAGTGAAACCAAAATATGACTACTGGCAAATGAAGGATGGGGATTGATCAAAATTAAAATGAGACTATAAAATTAATCATTAGAGATCAGAAAAACTGCAAAAAAATTATAAATTGAGGAAGTTAAACAATTAAGGTTATGTAAAAGCAGAAATCAACAGATTCGGCTACATGATTTTTAAAATTTCTTAAGGAAGCATATATTGACAAATTTGCTTAAGGAGGAGAAAATTAAGTTGCCAAAACTATGGAATATATTTAAAAAAGATTTAACCCTCAAAAGATATATTCAAACTCATACATTCAAGTTTATTACAACTTCTTCCAAATGATCAAAAAATGTAAAATTATAGGATGTAAAAGTGCTTTTTTCAGGACTTCCACCAAGTTTGTAAGTCTATCATTGTCTAACCAACTAAATTAGAAGTGTGTACTATAGTAACATAACATAAATGAATTTCACCTCTTAACTTATATGCAAAACTCCTAAATAAAAACTAACATATCAAATTAATGTTATGATATTCTCATATCTCTACCCCCAAATTATGTAGAGTTTATGCAAACTAAGAATGCAAATATGATTACATTGAATGTTTTAGCAATGATATCTAAAGTTAAAATTAAAAGAATAATTCATTATACATTGCCATTTCTGGGAATCAGATTTGCTTTGCTGCGTTTTTAAATTTTTTTTCCTACCTAGCTGAAAAAGATTACAAAATGCTCAGTTCAATTTGATTCCTTATGAAGTCATTCAGAAATTTCTACATGTAAAAGTTTTCTAAATTTATTGGAATCATAATGCAGGTAATTGGTTGTGGGTAAGACACAGTAGTTGAGCAAAAGTTGAAAATGATTTTGCTTTCTGGACTTATGCCATTTTTCTTATTCAACAATCCAGTAAACATCAAATGACAAGGAATCACCATGGGACACGTCTATCCTCCCTGAGTCCCTATTCTAACTTCAGTCCTATATTTAGATATAAAAATGATAAAATGAGAAAAGGGTGAAGTAGAATGTTGCGAAGAAGAGGAAGCTCTTCTTATTTATTGTAGTTACAGTGCAGCTCAGATGCACATGTACCTCTGATGCAGTTCTTCTACAGGGGCACTTGACCTGAAAGAAGCCAAACCTGTTTCAACTTTCTCAAAATCTGTAGATAATTGAATCTGGTATGTTTGTTTTATGTCAACCATTTGCTTGGCAATCCATTTGCCTGAAATTATCTTTTTTGAAAGATGATGGTAAGACCTTTAACCCAACGATAAAAACTTGGAGAAATGGCTTGTGATATTTGGGCTTTAAGTTTTGTTCAAATTCACTTTGCTCATTCACAAAATATTTACATCCATTTTAGCCTGGGACTTTAGATTTGTTTTTGTATGCTGTAGAAAGTGGCATAAAGATTGGATAAATTCCTGTCATTTTTAGCTGTTTGATTTTTATGTTTGTTGGTTGTTCTTAAGATTTTTCTTCTGTTATGCTAAATAAGGACACTCTACAAAAGCAGCATGCCAACATCATTTCTATTTCTCTTGCTCCTTCCCAGCTTAGTTGACATTCAGTAGATTGGTATGGTGCTACTTTCATTCAGGATTACTGGCATTTTTCTTCTTCCCTTATTCTCACTACATTCATTTCTCACTATTTTCACTAAAAGGCAGTTATCATTGAATTTTGTCATTTACTAAATGATCAGATTAAATGATGTGTTGGAGAACAGTTTATTCTCAATTTTTCCTCTTTATATTTATATGTGCCACTTTCGGGTGAAAATTTCTTCATCCAAGTGATAATTATTTATCTAAATGTTCTTTATTACACTTTCCATTTTAGTTATTTTGTCAAGTGTTGCTCACTCACATGATCATTTCTTTATGCTGAAGATTTTGGAAAAAACTTGGTAGGGGGAATTATAGCAATAGTCCATTTAACAAATATTACCAGGAGATAAAATTTTCCAAACTAATGAATTACAAACTAAAATTGATCCCTTTAAGTAAAATGCACCAGCCACTTGGGAAAACAAATTATAGATGAGCTTTCATAGTTTTAAGTAAAAAGGGCTAGTATTATGAAATTCATTTATAGTACATTTTGTAATATTTAGTGGGTTTTAAATCAACTTCCTGAATCAACCAATCCTCTCATTTTCTAGACTAGATGATTCTATTTGCTGTATATTCTTAAACCACACATTTAAATTTCACTGGAGGCTGTACTATTGAGTGTGATAGAAAGAGCTCTGAAGATCTGGAATGAAATTCTGGATGCTTAATTTGCTTACTATACCATACTGAACATATTAATTAACATTTTGAGCTTAAAATTTCCAATATAAAAAATGGAACAAAATTAGTGCTCACCTATGCATGCATTTAAAAAGACTTTCACACTTAGTAGTTTGGCATTTGACATATAGTATTTTTCATAATCTTTTACAGAGACTGTCACTTATAATAGCATATAAAATGAAATATTTTATGGGAGGCTCCTTTCTTAAAAAACAAAATAAAAATAAAACCCTCTATATTATTAACTAAAAGATTTTGACACTTCAATGAATCATCAAATCATTATATATTTCCTTGGAAGTCTTTTTCTGTATTACTTAAAAGAAGTCACACAGAAAACACAGGCAGAATGGATTACTTTATAATCTCTTTGCAACTTTATTATCTCAAATGTTCACTATTATGATTGTTATTAATTATCTTAATTTTTGCCTAATAGGAAAGCATTGTGCTGCTGAGTATTTTTCAAAGAACGTAACTTACTTTATTGGGTCAGAGAAATTCTAGTCGAAGCCTACAAATGTAATAATTACTGATTATAACTACTTATTTTGGAAATTTCTGTACTGATGAGTGAAATGTTACTATCAACCTTCAAATGAGCTACTTGGCAATTATTAAATTAAATCAGATCTTTGTATTGACCTTGCATATTGATATTCTATACCCAAATATTGGCCATCTCCGTATATTTAATTTCACATATTACAATGTTATTTGCAAGGGACTTTACTTAAAACCAAAGCAACTGTCATAATGTCAGAGACAACATGGATTAAAAAGTCTTAATGGTATAGTTGCAGGGGTTAAGTAGCAGATATAGACAAGAGGAGAGAGAAATAGGGCGGGGGAGGGACAGGGCAAAAGATAAAATATGTAAACATGGCCTCTTGAGAATTCTTCTAAGAATTGAAACTCCTTATAGATCCTCCGGAGTAGATAATGTAAAACACCAGGGTGAGAAAGACAGTGGATCCCTTAGATCTGGATCCCTTAGTATCTCGTAGTTAAGTTCTTTTCAATGTCCACAAGCTGTTTGTTTATCATCAGACTTAACCCACAAATTTATATAATGGAGCTGTTTATACATTATGTTTTACACCAAAGTTATATTTTCTTCATGAGAATACTTGAGGGGAAAACATAGTATAAAAATCACAGAAAAGGTACTTCCTAACAGGATAATTGTAGAACATTTAAAATTAATATTGAGATGAACAGTTTGGGGTTGTGGTCTACTCTTCTTGTTCTTCATAATAACCCATTAATGTTTCTCTTTGTAGGGATTTACCTTATAGCCTGAGACCATGGATCAGCAAAATTATTCTAGGGTCACTGAGTTTGTATTGCTGGGACTCTCTAGTTCCTGGAAGCTCCAGTGTTTCTTCTTTGTGTTTTTTAACTTCTTATATATCGTCATTGTCCTTGGAAACTTTCTTATTGTTGTCACAGTGATTTCAGAACCTGCCTTGCATACACCTATGTACATTATGCTTAGTAATCTCTCTGTTCTTGATGTTCTTCTGGCCACATATGCAACCCCAAAGATGATCTATGATTTCCTTCATGAACCCAAGACCATCTCCTTTGAGGGTTGCATGGCCCAGATATTTTTGCTCCATGTCTTTGCTGGTGGTGAAATGGTCCTCCTTGTAGCCATGGCATATGACAGGTATGTAGCCATATGCAAACCTCTGCATTACACAGTCATCATGAACTTGTGCAAGTGCACAAGCTTGGTGGTAGGCTCTTGGGTCATTGGAGTTATACACTCCTTGAGTCAGTTAGCTTTCACTGTAAATTTGCCCTTCTGTGGCCCCAACATAGTGGATAGTTATTACTGTGACCTTACTTTGGTTATCAAGCTTGCCTGTACAGACACATACATTCCTGAAGTGCTGATGCTTTTGGACAGTGGTCTTATGGGGGTGACTTCTTTCTTGCTCTTGCTAATCTCCTACATGGTCATCCTTGTTACTGTTTGCCACCATTCTTCAGGGGGCATGGCCAAGGCCCGCAGCACTTTGACTGCCCACATCACTGTGGTGACCCTCTTCTTTGGACCCTGCATATTCATCTATGTCTGGCCTTTCAGCAACTTTCCAGTGGATAAAGTCTTTTCTGTGTTCTCTACAGTTTTCACACCTATATTGAACCCCATCATCTACACATTGAGAAACAAAGAAGTGAAATCAGCAATGAGTAAACTCAAGACTCAGATTGTAAATTCCAGGCTGCTTTCCCTCTCTCACCTGCAGAACCTGCACTTGTAGGATTTGATTGGTTGCCCTGAGCAGAAAGGAAGAAATTCAAGACAGAAACTACCTTTATCTTATGAACACCATTGTTTTATAGCATTACTTTGTTTAAAATGGTAAATGTAATGTGTGTTCTTTGTTAAATGTATAGAGAGAAACTTGCACATAATTATGCATTTCCTCATCATATTTTCTTATATTTGCATTAATTTAAAAGTTAATTAGCTTATATTTGCCGTTTCAAGTTATTGACAGAATGTTTCACAAACCAATATGCAATTTAATTGTTTGAAATTAATTTCATAAAAATTTCATTGCATTTTTATATTAGCTAAACTAAGAGCTCTTTGTTTCCTTTATGGCCTAAAAAACTCCAGGTCGTCTATAAGATTTAGTTCTAGAATTCAAAACCAATCCCATTACTATTATTTTTTTCCATACCTTTTACATTAAAATATTGGCACTCTCTATTAAAAAATATCCAAGGTGTAATTCAACTTGTAAGAACAAATTTCCAAAAATACAATGTAACACTTCTCAAATTTTATCTTTATTTTATTTTTTCAACATTACATAGAAAACTTAAGGAACAACATATCACATTTTTTGAAGCTTTATAAAATCAGGTCAGATATGACGCAGGTACTTTTATTCTCATCATTTTGTCACCCAAACAATTTTGACATCAAAATACATAGTTAAGCAGTTTTAAATTCCTAAAATAATTACAAAGTACAGGGCTTGAAGCTTTAGACAAGCTGTAATAAAAATTCATAAAAATAGAACAAGACCCCTCACAACCTGGCCCTGTGATGATATCTGGACACTCATTTGAAGGATAGCAGATGCAAAGCCAGCTACCGCAGAAAACAATGAACATTAGGATCTGGAAGCACATTAGGATGTTGCCACAATGCTGGACTCTTGAATGTCTTATCCAGATACTGAAATCTTCACCCCTAGTATATAGTATTAGGAGATGATTAGATCCTGAGAGTGGAGCCTCCATGAATGTGCTTTACAAAAGAGGCTCTGTAGAGCTCATTTTCCCTTCTGTCATTGTGAGGTAATTGTGAAAAAGACTTTAAATACTGACATAAAATACAGACAAATATCACATCACTTAATGCATGGAGGTATCCTATTATGTTTTTACCATGTTTTTAAACATAACTCATTCCACAAACTTGTCACCATCATTACTTTTCCCCCTCTTTTAAACTGGATGAATTACCAGTTCTATATTGTGCAGTTGCATCTTTCCTGGTATCAGCATTATAGTGAAAGATTACTTGGACAGCAATAACTGTTATAGACACCCCACTTAAAATTTTTCATCATTTTCTATATAGTTTTCCATAGAGAAGTAGTAAATTAGTGGTCACTTGAGGATAGGAAGGAATAGTGTAGTACAGCAGGTAACTGTAGTTTACAATTCATTATAATCTCATAAAGAACTAGAAAAAAATGAGTTTAAAGTTTCCAGAACATAGAAGTGATAGATATTTAAGGAAGAAGAAATGTTAATTACCCTAGTTTGATCATTATACTTTGTATACATGTATTGAATTATCATCTTATGTTCCATAAATATGAATAATTTAAAAATACAACAAAAATGGGTTCTACTCATGAGAAATGACACAAATCTACACAGAGATATCTATAGAAAGTTTTTTTTTCTCATATTTGCCCCAAACTGGAAAACAATTAGATATTCTCCATCTGGTAAATAGATAAAGAAAACTGTGGCACATCTATAAATAGAATATTGTTTGTTGATAAAGGAATAAACTATGGATGCAAACACCATCATGGTTGTGTTTTAAATACATTTTGCTAAAATGTCAGAAAGAAGCCATGTCTAAAAAAAATATATGACCAAAGTCTCCTCCAGTCTTTTTTCTTCAGATGCCATGATGGTTCCATAAGGACATCATAGTTATAACAATCTATTTTAAGGGATAACAACTTAACTTAACCAATGCAAATACTCAACACTTCAATTTTTTCTCTATCTTTTATGTTATGATCTCAGATTTTGCCTCTTTATATCCTGTGCATTCATTAACACATTATTGTAGCTGTAGTTACTTTGGTACTAATACCAGAGTTAAAATGATTTATGCAACACCCATATGGCCACTAAAACATTCTATGATTATATTCTTACCTTTACAGTGAGCTTTATGTGTCTATGTTTTCATGTTGTTGGCATTCTTGTAGTTCAACTTGAATAACTCCCTTTAGCATTTTTTGTATGGCAGGTGTAATGGTGATGAATTCTGCAGCTTTCTGTATCAAGGAGTATATCTATTTTTCCTTCATTCAGAAGGAGAGTCTCATCAGATGTAATATTCTTCATTGGCAATTCCCCCCCCCCCAGTATTAACATATCATGTTATGTAAACATATTTGTTTATTTTGGATTTAGTATCCCTTTTTCTCAGGTGCCTGTCTGTTACTTAATGTGATTTTGGAAATCAGTTGTTCAAATGATAGATAGTCAAACCCATATATATTTTCTTTACATGTTATTTTATATTCTTATATTTACTGCATATATTGATATTCAGAAACAAATTTTATATGGTATCTTCCTTAGATTTCTTTTGTTTAAATGTTTTCTTGTAATAATGATTCTATTTCATTTGTAATTTACTTGATATAAGATATAAGCTTTTATATTCTTTAGAATTTATGAATAGTTTACCAGTAGTTCTGGTGATCATATGTTGAATACTTTCTCTTCACTAATTTGTGATAACTCTTTTTAATGTTAAAGACTTATCTGTTCTAAGACTTTAATCCTGGATTATTTGTTATGTTCTTCTAATTGATTTGTCATTTTTTCTGCTAAATCTGCTGATTTAATGAAAGCCTCATAATATCCTTCAAACATGGTAAGATTGTTATATCATAATTATTATTTTTGTCATAACTAACCTTTAATTTTCTTATTTGTTTAGATAAATTTAAAAGAAATTGTCATATACTTTGCAAAAAAGCATGTTATGTTTCAGTTTGGATTGCACAATTATCTGAAATCATTTTGTTAGTTTTGTATACATGTATTGAATTATCATCTTATGTTAATATTGTTTCTCATTTTGTTAGTTTTGTATACATGTATTGTGCCGCAGTCTGGCTGGGCACAAAATCACTAGCCACTCAAGCAGGAACAAACTTTATTTTTGAAACTCCCCACCAATGCCCTGTACGCTGGGGGGGGGGGGGAAATGCCGACGGACACACGCGGTGTTCTCCCGGACCCTCCAACAGGAAATCCCTCCTCCGGAATTCCCTCCTACCGCACTTCCCCAACCAATGGGAACTCTCCAGGAGTCCCTAGCAGGCCAAGGTGGACAGCAGGGGTCTAATATCCATATGAATGCAAATCTTAAGATAATCATATCATCTCTTTTTTTTTTTTTTTGTTAAAGAGAGAGTGAGAGAGGAGAGAGTTAGGAGAGAGAGAGAATTTTTAATATTTATTTTTTAGTTCTCGGCGGACACAACATCTTTGTTGGTATGTGGTGCTGAGGATCCAACCCGGGCCGCACGCATGCCAGGCGAGCGCGCTACCGCTTGAGCCACATCCCCAGCCCAATCATATCATCTCAATGGCTTGCTGGCATCACCTTTCAACCCAAAATGCCATGCATCATATTACTTGGCTATGGCTCTTAGCAGTATTATTATCTTATGTTAATATTTTTTCTTCATCTTGGAAAATTGGATGTTCTTTATTTAGTGAATTCTTCTTTTACTTCATGTAAGTTTTTTTTTTCCTTTTATACAGTTTTACTTTTAAAATATGATACCTTCTTTTGTAAAATTTTTATCTATTTAATTATGTGATGAAATTGAAGGGTGCAGTAAAGTAAGAATTTAATAATAAAATTAAAAATAGTTAACTACACATTATTCTAATTTACACTTTTCAGTTTTGAAAATACTCAGTGACTTCTAAGTCCAACATCAGAATTAAGACAATAATTTTTGCAGTTCATGCCCCAAAGAGATCTATGATTATTAAATTACATTCTCCTCATTAACTACTCCAAAGACAGAAGATTTCATTTCAAACTATACATGTTAAACACCCACTTAGTCACTTCATGGTATTGACAATGACGAGGATACATTTTAAATTAGTTGCCAAATAAAAGAATAAGTCTTATAGCAGTTTCTCAGACTAAATATTCCTTCACTCATTATCTCTGCCTCTTAAAGCCATTGTTCATTCAAGGCACTTCATACATTGTGCACAGTGGCAATCCTCATTGCCTTCATCCCTTCCAACATGGTTTTCCTTCTTTATATGTTATTTCCTGATTCTTTTAACAAAATATAACCTTTCCCAATGTTAAAATTGATGGAATTTGTACTTACAATATGTATATTATTCTGTTTACATTTTGTGACATTGTTTATTTTCTTTAATTGTCTTCTAATTTGTGAACTACTTGCAGATAAGCACTTTGCACTCATTTTTCATTCTTATTCTGTGGTTTTACATGTCATAGGTATGCAATTATTATGCATTCCTGAATTAAATTTAATTGGGAGATGGAGAAAAAGACATTGTTTTGTCTAAGTGATTATAGGTTTACCATAGTGCAATCAGTTGTTGAATCAGTTGTTATGCCTACAGATAAAAGTAATTTGAATATGGATTGAAATGATATGCAGTGTGTAGAAAATAGTAGTATTTGGGACTATATTGAACCTACAGAGAGAGAATTCAGTACTAATGGTTAAAAACAGAAATTTTGCCTTTGCATATATTTCCTTAGAAAATAAACTCTACACTAGTTACAAGAGGCTCTCACAATATCTAGTATATAGATAAACTGGGAATATGATTTTAAAACCATGAATCCCTAGATAGAAATGATATTTGCTAGTCTATGATAAAAAAAGAAAGCCTTGTTAGCAATAGCCCCATGGGACAAAAACTCATCAATAAGAAACACATTTTCAGTTTTACCTCCTCTTAAATAAAGTATGTAGGACATAACAAAATCAGTATGAAAAGAACACACTCCTGATACCATTATCATACTTCAGGGTTTTCATGCAGCACTTCTAACATTAAAAGAGCTGAAAAATTCCAACTCTATCTTAGAGACATCTCTATGGCAGCCTACCAAAGACTCATGTAAGTTTTTCATACTCTGCCACTTCAAAGAGCTCTATGTGGACCACCTGTTTTAATACAATGTTCCATTGCTTTTGATTGCATGTGAGATTGAATGTCTCTTTTTATATCTGAACTCCCACTTAACATTCTGAGATTTGCTGGCTTTTTTTTCACATGCCAGTCAACTTCACACCCTTCTGCAGACTTAGCCATTGTTCCCTGGGTTTATTCTGACAGTTACATATCACATAGTGTGGCACCAGAGTAAGAGGCCAATATATTCACTTAATCTAAATCTCTTCTTTGTATGAATAGGCACACATATATTTTCAGATGTGGCTTCCATTTTCACACACATAATTATGCCAAAATACTATCTTAAAATTCTTAACCTGTAGTTTCTGCCATGAAAATGTTAGCTTTATCACTTGTTTACCATATGATTGGACAGTTATTAACCTGAGATTATATAATACATGGACAGAACTAAACTTCAATAGTGATTGTGAGAGTTCTTGTAGATAGGAATATTGCTCATGATTGTGTGAATGTGTGTAATCCACTTTGTAAATATAATACCCATACCTATACTCATAGAAAAATCTTATCACATAGTGTATAAGAAATGGTAACTAATTTTCTCATCCCAAAGTTATAAGGGAACACATATAATCCAATTGTATTCTGTATTTAATAACTTCTAGATTTTTGCATTATTCTTTGAATATAATTGAATTAGAAATATATATATATATTATATACATATGTAAATGTGTGTGTATATATATATATATATATATATATATACACACAAACATACATGTTCACATGAAATCTTTCTGTTGTTTCTTTCCTCCTTCTCTTTCTCTTTCTGTCGTCTCCCTCATTATTTCTTCTTTTATCAAAATCATGATTCAAGATGATTAGAATGTGGATTGGCTGTTTTTATTTTTTATGTCTTCACTTTTAAAAATGCAATAAATTATTTATAACTTAATTATTTATAACCTCATTTGTATGGTTTCTTTCTTTATAAACAAGAAAACAACAATGACGTAATAATATATATGTATGTGTATTTGTATTCATACACACAGACAACATATATACATAGTATCAGAGAAATTAATAACTGAGAAAACCTGATTGTACTAATTTAATTACTTCTATAACTTTTAAAATTCTAATTAAAAAATTATTGATGGACAATTTACAGATTGATGGCACTCGGTAGCATTTTTAGTTTAGAATGAATTAGATTATTTCAGGTGCTATAATTTTGGAGATTTCATTATTTGTATACTGACTTCAGTGATTAAACTACTTTGTAAGTGAAATGTTAAAAATTTAGTGCCCCAAAAAATCACCTATATAAAAATCTCACTATCACACCTTCATGAGAAGTATGAGAAGCTGTCCTGTGTTTTGCATATGGCTTTCAGCTTGCCTTTTAATGAAGTTTGCTTTTTCAGACTTCAAGGATTTATTTATTTGTTCTTTCATTTACCTATTTTAAAAAATTGTTTTTAGTTATAGATGGACACAATATCTATATTTATTTTTATGTGGTACTGAGGATGGAACCCAGTGCCTCATGCATGAGAGGCAAGCGCTCTATCACTAAGCTATAACCCCAACCTTCTTCCATTTACCTTTAACATACTTTATAATGACCTCAGGACAGAAGAACCTACCCACATCCATTTCCATAATGTTTCTATTAGGTTTGTAAGGTGCAGAATCAGTGCACCCTTTAAACTAGATTACTCAAAATTAAATGGTCGAAGGCAGATATTTAGCTAGAGATTTAGTTTTTGCTTCCTGTAGAAATTACATAAATGAGTGGTCCAGAAATTTTGTTTACATTCAAAAATTAGGGCAAACAGTTATTTGTTATTCAAAAGTATTGATTTAAAGTGAAGTATTGTTTAAATGACTCTAGACCTTTAAATCTTCAATAAATCCACTTTTGCATTTATTTTTGTATTATTTCTCAGCTACAAAAACAGAAATAATATGCTGATTATTATTAAGACAAAATAAGGACTTTACTAACACTTAATAAATTAGAAGAATAATAAATAAGAAATATAATTAGTCTTAAAATATCCTTTCTCCCCCTGTTCTTTTCTCTTTTCCTTCTTCTTTTTTTCCTTCTATCCCTTCCTCCCTCTCTCACCTCCTTTTTTCTTTCCTCCCTCCCTCTTCTTATTTTCCCTGTCTTCTTTCAACAAGGTCATGGTTCAAGATGTAGATTGGGATTTTTAATTAATTCATGTTTAAAGTCAAATTAATTAATTACACTTAATTACCTATTTGTTTATAAACAAGAGTTTAATGATGATGCAATAATTATATTTCATTAGTCATTATCCTCTCACTCAAATGGCATTGCATTAAATCATTCACACATAAAATCATTCATGTGATCATTTATGACTCTGTTCATTAATTTGGCACTATTTATAAATCAGTCCTTTGTACCATTTATAAACAGGTCCTTTTTACACAGGCTTAACTGTGATGGGAGGAAGACATGAATTTTTCATAGAGAAATAAATATATAAAAATATAAATTAATATGTAAATATAAATATATGTAAAACTTCTGAAATGCATACTTGTGATATATTCTAAGTAAATTATATATATATATATATATATGTGTGTGTGTGTGTGTGTGTGTGTGTGTGTAAAATATATATAGAACCTTATCAACTTGAGGTATTATATTATTTAAGAAATGATACTTCCAATTTCTTTAGCACCTGAATATGATGTAAAAAAGAATTTAATAATGTTAAGATAATTTTTGTTTTGGGTTAGCTATCCTACCATAGATAATAAACAAAAATGCCATTAACTACATTCTGATGAATGGATTTTTAGTTTTCTCTGGAAACTTCTTATAGTAAGGCTTGGATTATCTTAGGAAATTAAACACTGGGAAAATATATGTTCAGTCAAAAGAAACATACAAAAGTGACCAACTTATAGTAGATTCCATAGCTTAGTATTAGAAAATGATCACAAGCCAAATGAAATAGAAATTTTGTGGAGTGATTTCAGAAGTATGCTGAAAAACCTCATTTCTTATCTTCTCAAACCTTAGGTTGTAGTCATAATTTCCATGAGAGAATTTTTATTTTCTTTAGTTAAGGTTTTTATTGCCCTAGAAATGCCATTCTTCAAAATTATCTTCAGTTAATCTTGGAGCTTCTACGTTACCCAATAAAAAGTGGTATTTAAAGCTGTGACCTTCAAACTACACTACTAGAAACTTACTTAATATTCTTTTTTCCATAGCAACCACTGTTTGAAAGGCTTTTTTAAATGCTGAATTTATTAATTAATGTTTTGGTACATTTTTTGAAGTAATGAATATAATTGCACAGAAATCCTTTAGGTAAGACAATAAAGGGAAAAGCCACTCAGCAAAAATAGATTTTAATTTACTTAAATATTTTAAGCAATTTAAGTAAAAATAACATAAATAATATTAAAATGAAAAGAATAAATTAAAATATCTATTTAATATCTGTACAAAAAGATAATCCCATAGTATGGAAAATATTATAAATACATATTAAAAAGATAAAGTTCCCAATAGAAAAATGGGCAGCAGTCATGGACAGGCAAATGAGGAACTAAAAAAACAAAACAAAACAGTTCACACATAACTACAGATAAATGGTCATCTTTATTATTTAAGTGCATTAAAACATCAATATGAGTTTTTATGTAGAAAGTAAAAATAACAAGCATAATAAAGTAACTTATTTTAAAAAACAAATTGAGGAATGGTCATTCTCATATATAATTTTAATAAAATAAGTTTTCATATAATGAATAAAAAACATTTGAAGAACATAATTATGATCATATATTCTAAATAAATTATATAAACCCATAAATTATAGCTAAATAAAAAGTAATTTATTATATATTATTTATTTATTTATTTATTTATTTATTTATTTATTCTAATTTGCTCTATATGACAGCAGAATGCATTTCAATTCATAGTACATACAGAGAGCAGAATTTTTCATATCTCTGGCTTTACACAAAGTAGAGTCACACCATTCCTGTCTTCATACATATACTTGGGGTAATGATGTCTATCATATTCCTCTGTCATTCCTACCCCCTGCCCACTCCCTTCTCTCCCCTCCCTTCCCTTCCCTTTCTTTTGCCCTTTCTAGAGTTCCTGCATTCCTCACATGCTCTCCCCATCCCCAGTATGGATCAGCATCCTCATATTAGAGAAAACTTCAACATTTGGTATTTTGAGATTGACTTACTTCACTTAGCATAAGATTCTCTAACTCCAACCATTTACCTGCAAATGCCATAATTTTATTCTTTTTTATTGCTGAGTAATATTCTATTGTGTATATATACCAGAGTTTCTTTATATATTCATCTACTGAAGGGCGTATAGGTTGGCTCCACAATTTAGCTATTGTGAATTGTGCTGCTATAAACATTGATGTGGCCATGTTCCTGTAGTATGCTGTAGTATATCTTTGGGTATAGATGGATGATCAAATGGTGTTTCTATTCCAAGTTTTCCAAGGAATCTCCATACTGCTTTACATATTGTTTGAACCAATTTGCAGTCCCACCAGCAATGTATGAGCGTTCCAAGAGTTTTTTTTTTTTTTTTTCTCTTCATGGAATATTTTTCCAAGGATGTTCTGTAGTGCAGGTTTTTGAGTTGTAAATTTTTTTAAACTTTTGTTTATCATGGAAAAGTTTTATTTCATCATCAAATCTAAAGCTTAATTTTGCTGGATATAAGATTCTTGGTGGCATCCATTTTCTTTCGGAGCTTGGTATATGTTGTTCCAGGATCTTCTAGCTTTCAGGGTCTGGGAATAAAAATCTACAAATATCCTTATTGGTTTCCCACTCTATGTAACCTGATTCCTTTCTCTTGTGGCTTTTAAAACTCTCTTCTTATTCTGTATGCTAGGTATTTTCATTATAATGTGCCTTGGTATGGATCTGTTGTGATTTTGTACATTTGTTGTCCTGTAAGCCTCTTGTATTTGATTTTCCAATTCATTGTTCATGTATGGAAAAATTTCTGTTATTATTTCATTGAATAGATTGTTCATTCCTTTAATTTGGAACTCTATGCCTTCGTCTATCACAATAATTCTTAAATTTAGTCTTTTTTGGTTATAGCATAATTCTTGACTGTTGTGTTCATGGTTTCTTACCATCTTCACTGTTGGTTAACATTCTTTTCAATATTACATATTTTGTCTGCATTATCTGAGGTCTTGTCTTCCAAGCGATCTAATCTATTGGTGATGCTTTCTATTGGTGATGCTTTCTATTGATTTTTTTATTTGGTTTATTGTTTCTTTCATTTCAAGGGTTTCTCTATTTTTTTTCAGAATCTTTATCTCCTTATGGAAGTCATCTTTTGCTTCCTATATTTGCTTATGTAGCTCTTTCTAGAAATGATCATTTTCTTCCTATATTTGCTTGTCTATATCATCCTTTAATTCACAGAACATTGCAATTATGTACATCCTGAACTCCTTCTCTGTCATTACTTCTGTTCTTCTGGCCATAGATTCTAATAATGCAATATCTTGGTTTGTTGGAGTCACTTTCTTCCCTTGTTTTTCCATGTTGTTTCTGTGTCTTCTCTTCTAGTAATCCAAGGCATTACTGCTGTTACCCTATAGACTTATAGTGCCCCTGCAGGTTTCCAATACCTCTCCTTTAATGGGGAGAACAATGTGAACAGATCCCAATACAAACAATATACAACCTTAAACCAAATAGCTGCTATTAACATGTTTACGGATTTGTCACAATATACAGAAATTGTAAGTTCAATTATTATCTATAATATAAATAGTAGGTTTGTAAAAGGGACTACAGTTTCTGATGTTAGACACGGCATTGGGGGTGAGGTAGGATGAGACATTGAGGGGGAAGGAGGTGAGGATATAGAGTTATTAGATCTTAGAAAGCATGAAAGGGTAATCTAAATATGTTGTTTAGTATCAGGAGAAGAGAGAGAAATTGATTTTGGTGAGAGAAATTAGTGGGAAGAGAGTAGATTACACAAAACAAACATAATATAAAATGTAAAAAAATGTAGAAATAGGACATAAAAGAATATACAACACCATTGTAATATACTATTCAGACATCTCAGTCCTCATTCTCCTAATTCATGCAAATTATTTGGTTTCACAAATTCTGGGAATGTGAAGGTGGAAGAAGAGAGAGAGAGAGTGAGAAAAAAATACCCTGAAGAAGATACAAGGATTGTATTTGTTGGAGACCAGTATCTTTCCAGCTTCCCTTCTCATCCAATAGGTGAATTTGTCTGTTGTTTGCTCCTATCTCCACCCTCAAGATGGTGAAGGTTATTATGGTGGGTGGGTTGGTCTTGGGGTGTGGCTCCTAGAGGTGACTTATAATACTTTCTGGTTCCTGATGGAAGACTGCCCCCCAAGGGTCTCCTTTGGGGCTGGCTTGTGTGATGTGGGTGCCTGGTCTTATCTCCATAAATCGCCTATAGACCTCACAATTCCTGGTCTCTAATTTAGTCTCTAAACTGTATCTCACTCACTTCCTCCTTTTCTACTTCCCAATCAGGAATCTTTCTCTCCAAAAGTCTTGTGGGCTGCTCTCTGGGGTCTGTGCACCTGTCTCAGAGAGCTGTTTTATATTGGGTAGTTCAGGACCTGGTTTTGCAACCCAGTTTTGCGAGCTATGGACCAAACACATAGCTGCAGGCACTGTGCAGGTTTAGCAGCTTCAGGGAAAAGAGGGTGAATTGGAGACTTTTGGTACTTTGATATTATTTCTAAGCCCCAGCCAGTGTTACGAGTTGGGAGTTGCAAACTAAACATGGCAATGAATGTGTTGCAAGATGGAGGCTTCTGCTTTCAGCAATGAGGAGTGGGGTCAGGTGGGGCCTGGCAGTGGTATTGAGCAGTATGTTCAGAGATGTAGTTCTGTGGTGTGCAGTATTGTGGCTGGCAGCTCTCTCTGGACCCAGTGCAGTGTCCCCAGGTGCAGGATACTGCCTGTAAGGGATGGTGGGAGTGGTTGCAGTGCTCCAAGAAGGAGGTCACCAGAGGAGCCCCACATTGGTAGCTAGGGGTCCACATGGGAGGGGTGACTAGAGTTCCAGTGTGGGCTACAACTGGGTGTCCTGCATGGGTGGGCTATCAGGAGTCTTGTGTGGGTGCTAATGCTGGTGGTCCTACCTGGGTACCTATAAGATCTGCGTGGATGAGTGGCTAGGAATCCTGTGCTGATGCTGACGCCTGGAGACCTGCATGGCACAGAAGCGGTGATTCCTACATGGGAGCAGCTGTTGTGGGTTCTTCGATCACTTGCAGAGAAACAGTATTCCCACTACTTGAATCCCAGGTCCTGGAGCGACACAGAATGCAGCCTACCCCTAACTTGCCATCTTAGATCTTCCTGATTATATGTTAATAGGGAAAATTTAAAACATCCATGTAATAAAATAACACAAATGCACAAAAAAGCTGGCATACAAAAAATATTCTATTGACATAGAAAATATTTATAATATGCTGTTGAGTAGTTGATTATAAAATAATATGTATGGTACATGCAGTTATAGGGTATATTTGCATTAATATTTATTATTTATGTGTATTCTTTTTAAAAATTATTTTATTTCATTTTCTTAACTTTTGATTTTTCTAAATTAAAATTAATAAGCAGTGGAGTAGAGATGAAGGGGAGGACAGAAGGGACGGAAAGCACATGAATGGTGAAATAAAATAGAGCTAATTATGCTATGTTTTCATATGAGTGTACCACAGTGAATTTCACCTTTATACATTAAAATAAACTAAATAAAAATTTAAAATTATAAATAAAGGAAAATCATCAGAGAAAGAGGAGCAGTATATAAAAATCGTATTTCTTGCATGAATGGTTATGTCAAAATGAACCCTAATGTTATATATAACTATAATGCATGAATGTTGATATATATATATATATATATATATATATATATATATATATATATATATAATATTATAAATTAATTTTTAATTTATTGTTTTCTGAGCCAAAAAATATTACATTCTCATTGCATAACAAAAATAAACTCAGGGTAGACACAATAGTGCATACCTGTAATCCTAGCAATATGGGATACTGAGGCAGGAGGATCCCAAATTTGAGGCCAGCCTCAGCAATGTTGACCCTCAGCAACTTAGTGAGACCCTGTCTCAAAATTAAACAAAACTAAATAAAAAGAACTGGGGATGTAGTTCAGTGATAAAGTGTCCCTGGGTTTCATCTGAAGTATCAGAACAAAGAAACAAAAAACAGTAAATACAGAAATATCTTATGATTAAATTATTGTAATCTCTCAATCTCTCACTTGGAGACAATCACTGTTTATACTTTGGGCTAGACCTGTCAAAACATTTTTATGTATATGTATTCTATAGCAAGAGTAGCAAGCAATTCTCCTAAAACTGAGTTTAGCAAATGACTTCTGACCCCAATAGTATTTTCTCTTCATTCCAGGTAAATAAAGTTTAGAAAATTGAAAATAATTACTTTGTCTGACTTTGGGTTTCACAAGCTCTCTGGCAAAAAGGACATAATAATCGTATGACCCTAAAACGGAGCAGTCAGAAAGGAATTACACTCAGTTGGTGAACAAAGGAAATTGGTGGAAACAGAGGGACTGAGGATAGACTTTAGCACCTTGGCTATTATATCTGCTGTTGGAAAACAATTTTCTGCCCCACAATGACGTCCTGGCATTTCTTCCAGAAACAGTGCAACGTACAAAGAGTTAGCTCTGTCTACCCTCCCCAGGACCAAAGTGAGTGCACATATCCACACAGGTGAGCTCCTTCAGTGTAGAAAAAATATTTACAGTGATCTTTACATATTTGAAAAAATATTTTTTTCTCAAATTTCAATTCCATTTAATAGGGTATGTATATTAATGTAGAGGTATACGTATGTAACTTATAGGTTATTAAATATACATTAACTTAGCCCTTTTGCTAGTAGAGGAGTACAATGAAAAACAAGATTGTATATTACCTTTAAAAAGGTAAGTTTCCATCTGTTGTTGCATTCAGGCATTCCTTACTATGCATCCTGTTTCTTTGTAATTATTTTTAGTCAATTAATTTTCACACTTGGTCCAACTTTGCAATTTGTCAAAATAGAGCCATTTTTGTAGAATAGAATCAGAAACATTTTTTAAAAGTTTTATTAAAAGTACACAGGGATAATTTGTAAAATAAAAGCAGTTGTATTTTAGCTGACATGAAACTGAAAATGCATTTAGATTAACAAATACCATCTATGGTTTATATAGTGTGAAGGAAATAAATACAAGGACTTCTTTAGAACCATAGACCACATTTACACAAATGGACAGGGAATATAGATTGATAATAGAAAATAAAATAGTCTGTTTTGTACTTGATACTAAATGAAAATCACATTAAATTCACACAAATTCAGTCATGGGATAAAGAAGAGTATGCATTAACAAAGAGCTTGAAGTAAGAATTGTCTGACTAAAAATGGAAAAATGGGATATTGTTATCTCAAATATTAACATTCTTCAATGTAAATCATGATATTAAAAGTACACATAATAGCTACTTTTAGGAAGAGGAAAACACATTTTGATATTTTAGGTACCACCCTAACTTGCACATGCAAATATTTTCATCATTGATGAAATAAAGATAGGTATATAGTATCTAACTTTAACTGAATACTTACTAGGTCAGGCACTCCACTACACATTTCAATTATTATAATTCTTTTAATCTTCACAATAATCCTAGAGGTCATATACCCTTATTTTTGTTAATTTGCACATAGAAAACCTGATGTATGGAGAGTTTAACTTTCATAAGTTCACATTTCTAGGAATTACAAATGATAGAATTGAAAACCTGTCACTATGACTAGAGTTTATCTGTCTCTTTTTATAAGGAAACTCAAAATTCTAAAGGTAAGGTTGTACACTGGTATTTTTAGAATTTACACCTGTCATGAAACCATGAAAACCAAGGACACCCAGTCACTACAAAAGAAATGATCGCATGAAATACATGTTTTGTTTGCTTATGAGGATCTGAAGTAAATGTTGGATAGAATTTGATGCCAGTCTTGGCTTTTCTCATGTACTCTTACAATCCTGTAATATTAGTATTTGTAACATTATTATTTCCATTTCATGTTACAGGAAAATTTCTGATCAGATCTCTGAAATTTGAAACCATGGATCAAGGCAATAAGTCAAGAGTGACTGAATTTGTACTGAACAGTCTTTCAGGTTCTCGAGAGCTACAATTTTTCTATTTTGCATTTTTTACCGTTTTCTATTTATCCATTGTGCTGGGAAACCTCTTCATTTTGCTCACCATCATCTCTGAACCCATGCTGCACACACCAATGTACTTTCTACTCAGCAACCTCTCCTTCCTCGACGTTTGTCTGTCTACCTTTGCTACCCCTAAAATGATTTTCGACTTCCTTATGGAGCACAAGACCATTTCTTTTGAGGGCTGCATGGCCCAGATATTCTTTCTGCATGTCTTTGCTGGTGGTGAAATGATGCTTCTTGTGGCCATGGCATATGACCGATATGTAGCTATATGTCGACCCCTACACTATGCATCCATTATGAATGTGCACAAGTGCATTGTCCTCGTGGTGGGCTCCTGGATCATTGGGGTCCTACACTCGATAAGTCAGTTGGTCTTCACAGTAAACCTTCCATTCTGTGGTCCCAATAAGGTGGATAGTTTTTTCTGTGACCTTCCCCTGGTAATCAAACTTGCTTGCACTGACACTTATATTCTTCAGGTACTGATGCTTTCAGACAGTGGTCTAATGGCCATGATGTCCTTTTTCCTCCTGCTGATCTCATACACAGTCATCCTGGTGACTGTGCGACATCGTTCCTCAGCAGGCATGGCCAAGGCACGGGCCACCCTGACAGCCCACATCACCGTGGTTACTCTCTTCTTTGGCCCCTGCATCTTCATTTATGCCTGGCCTTTTAGTGACTTGCCCGTGGATAAACTTCTTTCAATATTTTATACTGTTTTCACCCCTCTCTTAAACCCCCTGATCTATACCTTAAGAAACAAAGAGGTGATATCAGCAATGAAAAAACTAAGGAATCGACAGATAAGTTCCTGACTGTCTCCCTTCTTTCCCCCATGAAAAACAATGGCACATAGTAAAGGCCAGGTTGATATACTTTCCTCTGTAAATTCCTAAGATGACTGAAATAGCATAGGACATGTTTTATTTTTCATAAAAGTAAATAGTAAACAAACCATCTAGGATAACCATCTTGGGAATCCCTACCTTTGGCTTTTGAAAGAATTTTTATTTGATCAGAATGTAACTAATTTTAACAATGATTTTTTTTCACTAAAAATATAAAGTGGAGGGCTGGGATTGTGGCTCAGTGGTAGAGCACTTGCCTAATACCGGCGGGACCCAGGTTAGATCCTCAGCACCACATAAAAATAAAGGCATTGTGTTGTGTCCATCTACACCTAAAAAATAAAAATATTTAAAAAAATAATAAAATAAAAATATAAAGTGGTCTATCAAATTTGTTTCTTTCGATTAATTTGCTAAATGTGAACACATAAAAATACCAAAGTAATAGGAGATATGTAAGTAATATATATAAATCATAAAATATATTATATATAAAATATATACAATTGATATATATATAAGTAATATAAAGAGTATAAATGTAAATCAAATTTTTGAAAATATTTCAAAATAATAATTAAGGGGCAGGGTATGTGGATCAGTAGTAGAGCACTTGCCTGGCATGCATGAGTCCCTGGGTTTGACTGTCAACATTGCAAAGATGAAAAACAATTGAAGGAAAGGAATAGACAAGGAATTAAGTTGCAGTTATTTTTCTGTTTGGTATCACAAATTAGAGATAGGTATTATAAACTGTATAGAATGAGGAAAACAGTATAGCTTTCACCATTTTTAGGAGGCAGAATATGTCTTCTGATAACAGATCTTATCCCTTCCCATGCCTCTCTATTCTGACTATCTACAAGCACACACTGAAATCTCTTGCACTCTAAGCTATTTTTACCTAACTAAAGAATTAAATATATTGAATTATTTTGTATATTAAAATGGTATTTCCTGCAATCTACATTCTCACTATAACTATCCAAATTTTGCAGCAGAAAGTAAATATATTATGACAGACATTGTTGTCTGAATTCAGAAATCAAATATTCCATATTTACATTAACCATGCTCTAAATAGCAAAACCTAAGCCCCAAATTGATGTTTCTTTATATCACTGTGTTAAGTTGAACTTTAGATTTTCACTCAGTGATCTCAGTTCAATGACTACATAAAAATTGGTAGCTCTCTGCATATAGGTGGATTGTTTTCATCAACAGTTTGAATATGTATTTGTTCTGTATATTTCAGGTCTTGCTCCCTAATTTATACTAGCAAATAAAATAAAATTGAGAACACATTTTTAAAGTACCTCTAAGAGTAATGATTATTGTTTTGACTCTTTTTTAAAAGCCACATATTTATACTTACATTCAATACTTATTAATCTTTCATTGTCTAGCTCCCTTTTCACCAATTAGGAAAGTAAGAGTCAAGTATACCAGTTAAGTGAATTGGACACTGCTATCAACTGAAAAGTGTCACCCCCAAAATTAGAAACTAAAACCCAATCTGTCATATAATATTTGGAAGAGGGGCCTTCTGGAAGTGATTAGGCCATGAGGGTTGGGCCCTCATGAAAGGTATTAGTGAGCTGATAACTGAGACCCCAGAGAGGAACTTCCTCTCTTCTGCCACTCGAGGTGTCAGAGAAAAGATGACTGTTAATAAACCAGGAAGTGAGTTCTCACCAGATACTGCATTTGCTGGTGCCTTGGTCTTGGACTTCCCAGCATCCATGATGTACGCAATAAAATTCTTTCCTCATAAACTACCAAGTCTGAGGCATTTTGTTAGAGTGGCATGAATAGACTACTAATATGCATCTCAATGAATTATTTTTTTACTAGTTAGAGCAAATGAAAAAAAAAGAAAATTGGTACATGTAATAGTATGGATAAATTTCTAAGAAATAAGCCAAGTGAAAAAAGTCAAACCCAAAGGTTTTATACTGTTTTATTATGATTATGTAACATTCTTGAATGTTTAGTTGTTACCAAGAGCTAAAGAAGGAGTGGTTGGAAGAGAAGTGGGAATGGCTAAAAAATGACAAAATTAGGATCTTTGTGTTGATGGAAATGCCCTATATCTTGGACCAACTAGTAATGCCAATATCCTGGTGGTGATAGTGTACTACAATTTTAGAAGATATTGCTATCGAATGAAACTAGATAAAATGAACACATGATCTCTCTATACTATTTCATATAACTTCATGTGAATTTGTTTGTCTCATAATAAAAATTTAACTTAAAAATCAAAAATTCATAACAAACATGAAGTAAAATTTCTAAAATTTAAATGGCAGTTGCTGATAACTCAGTAACTGGGCTAGTGGACATCTTCAACATAATTTATTAAATAATTAGTGATCTTGAAAATAGATCTAAATTATTTACATAAAAGAATTACTGATATCTAAAAGAAGAAATAACAAAGAGAAATTAAAAGACCAAGGAAAATTGTCTCCACATAAGTAATATATGTTATCAGATGGTGAGAATGGGAAGAAGCAGTGCTCAAAAGATAAAAGGCTGATCCCCAAGATGGCCGTGAATAGAGTGCATCACACCCTGTGTACCCTGCGCGGGTGAATAATGAGTTAGAATGACAAAAAACTATCTTGTTAGGAACTTACAGCAAAATGGGGGTGCACCGAAACCTAGAGGAAGGATTTCCAGCACCGAGGTCCTGTAATTGAGTCTCATACACGAGCCAACTGTGCGACCGGAGATCCGGGCTGACTGATCAGTGCGGCCCATCACGCAGCTACAGACGGCGGGGAGCCACCGAGAAGCGACCAGCAAGCAGGGAGATTCCTGCAGATTCTGTGAAATCCTGCTGCCTGAGCACTCACAGAGCCCCGGACTGAGTTCGGGATTTCAGACAGGGAAGGAAACGGGACAGTTCTATCCCCCACAACAGAAACTCCACCAAGGAAACCAGCGGCCACCATCTTGGAGAGCTGAAGTAACCACCGCCACTCTCCAACAGATTGCAACAATAAAACAGGTGCGTGTTACTCAGCGCATCTCCCATACAGCGGGGAATTCGCATAAAATCTTTCCTAGGCTCTCCAGGGGAGGGATTATCAGAGCAAGCCTGCATAAAGTCTTGGGGAAAACTAGAGACACCCGACCTTCAACTCCCCCTCCCATCAGCGGGGAAAACGAAACTTGTATTGCCAGCGCAGGGGGAGGGGCAAGCAGAAAAAATCAAAACAATAGAGTGCCGGGGTGGGGGGGGGGTTCTCAATAGCCACCCTCCACGCCCAACAAACAGCAGGCCCAGAGTACAGTTTGAACTGCCGAGAGGCATCACTCATGGGAAATCTGGTCTAGCAGGAGAAACCAGGACTAGCAGGAGAAACCAGGGGACTAGAGGTCAGGCCCTCGCGGCTAGAGAACGCATGCCTGCCTGCAAAACTCCACCCGCCGCCCGCCTGACTGGGTGACTGGAGTCCGCCCCCCACCGGCGACCGACCACACAACTGGGCAGCTAGAGATTGCCCGCCCACCAGCAACAGCCGGCCCATTGTCCCTGCGACTGGGCGGCTAGAGATCGCCTGCCCACCAGTGACAGCCGGCTCATTGCCCCTGCGACTGAGCAGCTGGAGACCACATGCAGGCGGGCGACCGATTCCCCACCAGCTAACCACGCGACTGGGCAGCTGGAGACCGCCTGCCCGCCGGCGACCGACCACACGACTATGCGGCTAGAGATCGCCCGCCCACCAGCGACAGCCAGCCCATTGCCCCTGCGACTGAGCAGCTGGAAACTGCACGCCCGCTGGCGACCAATCACCCGCTGGCTGCCAGCGCGACTGGAGACCGCCCGGCCGCCGGTGTCCGGGAGCTGAAACCAACCAGAGACAGTCCAGTCCCACCCCTCCATTATTGGGGTGGACAGTCCAGTCCCACCCCAATAAGGACCCTGGGGCCCGCCATAGCAGAGAGGTGATGTCACTGGAGCGTGGCTGTCGGAATTCCTTCCCAGTGGAATCCACTTTAGCAAGCACAGTCTACCAACACAAAGGAGAGACAACAGAGATATAAAAAGCCAAAACAAATTTATAGAAGAGAGCAGAAACACAGCAATCAAATGGAGCTGGAAAGTAGCGTGAACATCATGAAAAAACAAGGGAAAAAAGGAATACAAATAATGCAGGACAACTTAATTGTACAGGAGGACCTAGAAGCATCAGAAACAGGGATAGGGAAAGAACTCAAGGCATACTTAACTCAGATGGAAAGGAATATTAGAGAAGACATGAGACAGCAAGTTCAAGAAATAAAAGTATATTTTGAAAATGAATTAAACAAACAAATTCAAATGGCAAAGAATGAGCTTTACCAGGAGATAGAGATCTTTAAAAAAATCAAACAGTAATGCTAGAAATGCAGGAAACTATAAACCAAATTAAGAACTCAAACGAGAATATTACAAATAGTCTAGATCAAGTAGAAGTCAGAACATCAGATAATGAAGACAAAGTTTATCAACTTGAAAAGAATATAGTCAACACAGAAAAGATGCTTAAATCCCACGAGCAATCTATTCAAGAAATATGGGATGTCATAAAAAAACAAATTTGAGAGTCATCGGGATAGAAGAAGGCATAGAGAATCAAACCAAAGGAATGGACAACCTATTAAATGAAATAATTCTAGAAAACTTCCCAGAGATGAAAGATGGAATGCATTGCCAAATCCTGGAAGCCTACAGGACCGTAAACATTCAAAACCGTAATAGAACAACTCCAAGACATATAATTATGAAGATAGCCAACATACAGAACAAGGAGAGAATATTAAAAGCTACGAGAGAAAGGAGGCAGATTACATTCAGGGGTAAACCAATTAGGTTAACGACTGATTTTTCATCACAGATATATAGAATATATATATATATATATATATATATCAACCATCATCAAGTGGATACATGTTCTTCTCAGCAGCACATGGATCCTACTCAAAGATAGACCATATATTATGCCAAGGGCAACTCTTAGTAAATATAAAGGCATGGAGATAATACCATGCACCATATCTGATCATAATGGAATGAAACTGGAAATCAATGATAAAAGAAGGAAGGAAAAATCCTACATCACATGGAAAATGAACAATATGTTACTGAATGATCAATGGGTTACAGAAGACATAAAGGAGGAGATAAAAAAAATTCTTAGAGACAAATGACAATACAGACACAACATATCAGAATCTATGGGACACAATGAAAGCAGTTTTAAGAGGGAAATTCATTTCGTGGAGTTCTTTCCTCAAAAAAAGAAAAAAACCAACAAATAAATGAACTCACACTACACCTCAAAAACCTAGAAAAGGAAGAGCAAAACAACAGCAAATGTAGTAGAAGACAAGAAATAATTAAAATTAGAGCAGAAATCAACAAAATTGAAACAAAAAAAAACATTGAAAAAATTGAAAAAACTAAAAGTTGGTTCTTTGAAAAAATAAATAAGATCAACAGGCCCTTAGCCATGCTAATGAAGAGAAGAAGAGAGAGAACTTAAATTACTAACATACGGGATGAAAAAGGCAATATCACAACAGACACTACAGAAATACAGAAGATAATTAGAAAGTATTTTGAAACCCTATATTCCAATAAAATAGAAGATAGTGAAGATATCGATAAATTTCTTAAGTCATACGATCTGCCCAGATTGAGTCAGGAAGACACACACAATTTAAACAGACCAATAACAAAGGAAGAAATTGAAGAAGCCATCAAAAGACTATCAACCAAACAAAGCCCTGGACCAGATGGGTATACAGCGGAGTTTTACAAAACCTTCAAAGAAGAATTAATACCAATACTTTTCAAGCTATTTCAAGAAATAGAAAAATAAGGAGCTCTTCCAAATTCATTCTATGAGGCCAACATCACCCGGATCCTGAAACCAGACAAAGACATTTCAAAGAAAGAAAACTACAGACCAGTATCTCTAATGAACTTGGATGCAAAAATTCTCAATAAAATCCTGGCGAATCGAATACAAAAGCATATCAAAAAAATTGTACACCATGATCAAGTAGGATTCATCCCTGGGATGAAAGGCTGGTTCAATATATGGAAATCAATAAATACTATTCACCACATCAATAGACTTAAAGACAAGAACCATATGATCATCTCGATAGATGCAGAAAAAGCATTTGACAAAGTAGAGCATCCCTTTATGTTCAAAACACTAGAAAAACTAGGGATAACAGGAACTTACCTCAACATTGTAAAAGCTATATATGCTAAACCTCAGGCTAGCATCATCCTAAATGGAGAAAAACTGAAGGCATTCCCTCTAAAATCTGGAACAAGACAGGGATGCCTTCTATCACCACTTCTATTCAATTTAGTTCTTGAAACACTAGCCAGAGTAATTAGACAGACAAAAGAAATTAAAGGCATCAAAGTAGGAAAAGAAGAACTTAAATTATCGCTATTTGCGGATGACATGATAATATATTTAACAGACCCAAAAGGGTCTACAAAGAAACTGCTAGAGTTAATAAATGAATTCAGCAAAGTTGCAGGATATAAAATCAACACGCATAAATCAAAGGCATTCCTATATATCAGCAACAAAACTTCTGAAATGGAAATGAGGATAAACCACTCCATTCACAATATCTCAAAGAAAATAAAATACTTAGGAATCAACCTAACTAAAGAGGTGAAAGATTTATACAATGAAAACTACAGAACCCTAAAGAGAGAGATAGAAGAAGATCTTAGAAGATGTAAAAATGTACCCTGTTCATGGATAGGCAGAACTGACATCATCAAAATGGCGATAATACCCAAAGTTCTCTACAGGTTTAATGCTATGCCAATTAAAATCCCAACGGCATTTCTTGTAGAAATAGATAAAGCAATCATGAAATTCATATGGAAAAACAAAAGACCCAGAATAGCAAAAGCAATTCTAAGCAGGAAGTGTGAATCTGGAGGTATAGCGATACCAGAGTTCAAACTATATTACAGAGCAATAGTTACAAAAACAGTGTGGTACTGGTACCAAAACAGGCAGGTGGACCAATGGTACAGAATAGAGGACACAGAAACCAATCCACAAAATTACAACTTTCTTGTATTTGATAAAGGGGCTAAAAGCATGCAATGGAGGAAGGATAGCATCTTCAACAAATGGTGCTGGGAAAACTGGAAATCCATATGCAACAAAATGAAACTGAATCCCTTTCTCTCGCCATGCACAAAAGTTAACTCAAAATGGATCAAGGAGCTAGATATCAAATCAGAGACACTGCGTCTGATAGAAGAAAAAGTTGGTTACGATCTACATACTGTGGGGTCGGGCTCCAAATTCCCTAATAGGACGCCCATAGCCCAAGAGTTAATAACAAGAATAAATAAATGGGACTTACTTAAACTAAAAAGTTTTTTCTCAGCAAGAGAAACAATAAGAGAGGTGAATAGAGAGCCTACATCCTGGGAACAAATTTTTACCCCTCACACTTCAGATAGAGCCCTAATATCCAGAATATACAAAGAACTCAAAAAATTAAACAATAAGATAACAAATAACCCAATCAACAAATGGGCCAAGGACCTGAACAGACACTTCACAGAGGAGGACATACAATCAATCAACAAGTACATGAAAAAATGCTCACCATCTCTAGCAGTCAGAGAAATGCAAATCAAAACCACCCTAAGATACCATCTCACTCCAGTAAGATTGACAGCCATTATGAAGTCAAACAACAACAAGTGCTGGCGAGGATGTGGGGAAAAGGGTACACTTGTACACTGCTGGTGGGAATGCAAATTGGTAAGGCCAATTTGGAAAGCAATATGGAGATTCCTGGGAAAGCTGGGAATGGATCCACCATTTGACCCAGCTATTGCCCTCCTCGGACTATTCCCTGAGGATCTTAAAAGAGCGTACTATAGGGATACTGCCACATCAATGATCATAGCGGCAATAGCTAGACTGTGGAACCGACCTAGATGCCCTTCAATAGATGAATGGATAAAAAAAAATGTGGCACCTATACACAATGGAGTTCTTCACAGCCATAAAAAATGACAAAATCATAGAATTTGCAGGGAAATGGATGGCATTAGAGCAGATTATGCTAAGCGAAGCTAGCCAATCCTTAAAAAACAAATGCCAAATGTCTTCTTTGATATAAAGAGAGCAACTAAGAACAGAACAGGGAGGAAGAGCATGAGGAAAAGATTAACATTAAACAAAGACGAGTGGGGGGAGAGAAAGGGAGAGAGAAGGGAAAGCATATGGAAATGGTAGGAGACCCTCAATGTTACACAAAATTACATAGAAGAGGATGTGAGGGGAAAGGGGGGGGGACAAGGGAGAGAATTGAACAACAGCAGATGAGGTAGAGAGGGATGATGGGTGGGGAGGGGAGGGGGGATAGTAGGGGATAGGAAAGGTAGCAGAATACAACAGTCACTAATATGCCATTATGTAAAAATGTGAGTGTGTAACCAATGTGATTCTGCAATTTGTATTTGGGGTAAAAATGGGAGTTCATAACCCAATTGAGTCAAATGTATGAAAGATGATATATCATGAGCTTTGTAATGTTTTGAACAACCAATAAAAAATATTATAAAAAAGATAAAAGGCTGATCATTTTCAGCATTAAAGTTCTAAATTCCAGATTAATAAAGCATGATTAATCTAGAGCTGGATAAGTTAAAATAAGTCCTTATCTAGACTCACAATAGTGAAAGGGCATAAATTTACACAAAAATGAAAATAGTATAAAAGCAACCAGAAAGTAAAAAAAAAATGGTGATAACTACAACACAATGATAGCTGTCAATGAGATTTATCTATAGAAACAATAGAAGTCACAAGATAATGAGACAATATTGTCATTTAGCATATAGAAAAGAATCAATTCCCTGTACTGCTATGCAATCATTCAGGGTGAGAGAAACTTCACTAAATTTTTAAGTCAATGACTGAACATTAACTACTTATAGAACTTCAATTAAAGGATTTTCTGAAAAACACATTTTCTCATCAAGGAAATGGAGTCTGGGAGGAAAAGTCATTAACAGGAAAGGAATACAGACTTTGGTAATGTGGATAGGCTTAGATCATAATAATAATATGACGAATAACATGGAACATAAATTATCAAGTGAGTAGGAAGAGAAAGAAATTAAGCCAGATGGCCTGCTCTCTGTTCACTACTTTTAATGTGGGACACTCAGGATTTTGCAGGTGGGTGACTTGGTCTAATCTTTAAATATGCTGTTAACTACACCACTTGGTAAAGATCCTAAGGGATATGCTAGGAAGATAATCCATATGTCTGGAATATAGAAATGCTCTTATATGGATGCCTCTATTGAATTATTTATTACGGGAAGCAAATTAAGAAATTATAGCTTTATGAGGCAACAACTCCTTAATCATAGTATAAGAAAATAGAAACATTTCATAGAATTGACACATTTCTGCTAAGTAGTTAGTTCTTCAAACCTTAAATTGGAGAGCACATTTATTATGCTGGATTATGGAGGGCCTGTCAGATGTGGTTGGAAAGAACAAAGGATCCATTTTTGATGTTCCAGATCTCTCCCTGATTTGCTTATGAGCCTTGATTGCTCATGTCTCTGAAGGTATTAAGATATGATTAGCATAATAAAGGTAAGATCTCAGATTCATTAAAGTCAGACTTGACAACACAGTCTTTTGCATGAGCAATAACGGGAGGGATTGTTGTAAGATCTGTATGGTCTTACATTTTTAGGGGGAGGATAAAAATATCCATTAATTTTGACTTACAATGTCAAGTATGCATGTTAAGATTGTAAGGGGAAAACATGAAGTAGGAATAGAATACATGATTTTCAAGCCAATAGAGAGAACACAATGAATCAAAACTCAATCCTTTTAAAGGAAGACAAGAATGAAGGGGGAAAGGAACATTGTTAAAAACAAAAGATAAAAAAATAGTGAAAATAAATCTAAATACAAAATAGAATTAACAAGATATTTATTTCACCAGCTTTTAATTTTGAGGGATAAACTTTTATGATTTTTAACCCCTACTAAGCAATATGGTAATCGAAGACTGAAAAAAAAAGAAGAAAACAAAACAATAAAACACAAAAAATAGCTGATGAAATTATATAAGGTTTATTAATATCAACCAAAAGGCAATTAATGCAGAAAACATTATTAAACATAATTGAGCGAATCTGTATTGTTAAAAGGGAGGGATTTTAGTAAGAGCTGTACGGTCTTACATTTTGAGGTGGAGGATAAAAAATATCTGATTCAAATGTATGATATGTCAAGGTCATTGTACTGTCATGTGTAACTAATTAAAACAAATAAAAAATAAAAAATATATAATTAATTTTGACTTATATGGTCAAAATTTTTCTGGGATTATATCACCTTCCTAAACTTGTATGATACAGGTGCTTCTTGATGTACAAGGGGGTTACATCCCAATGAATTCACCACAATTGAGAACATTGGAAGTTAAGATGTATTCAATGCATCTAACCTTCTCAACATCATAGCTTAGCTGCACATCACACTGTACAGCATCAGTGTACCTTCTTGATCTCATGGCCTGCTGGGAGCTGTGACTGGCTGCCACTGCCCAGCATGGAAACAGAGCACTGTACCACATAGCACTAGACAGAAAAAGATAAAAAAAATTAAAGTACATTTTTTACTGAATGTGTATCACTTTTTCATTATGGTGAAGTCCAACATCCCAAGTTTAACCATCACAAGTTTCATACAGAGGACTGTCTGCATAAACCTAATGACTATTTCAATATGTGCAAAATGCAGAACTATAAGGTTATATATATATATATATATATATATATATATATATATATATATATATATAATGGTCATCATTAGAGATTTCAATAAAAGTAAAAAGAAAAGAGTTTTCTAAACATATAGAAGCAGAATACACGTACTAGAGGATAAGAAGATGGAGGGACAGGGTAAATAATAAGAGGGTAGATAATGTGTACCAAAACACAGAGGAGAGAGAAGTAGTCCTAATGTAATATAGCACTGTAGGGCAAGTCTAGTCTACAACAATTAATTAGAAGAGAAGAATTTAAAAGTTTTCAACACATAAGTGATAATATTTAAAGAATGGAAATGTTAATTTCCCTGATTTGATGATTATACATTGTATACATGTAAAACATTACAAAACTGTACTCCATAAATAAGTACAAATATTTTATGTCAATTAAAAAAAGAAAAAATTGCTAAGTCTTTAGATCAGTTGAAACATAATAACCTGGCTCTAATAAACATAAAGGTAAAAGCGATTGCATAATTACTGTACTTACAGTTTATTTTCCATACATTAGCATACTTCTGCCTGAACAAAGTTAACTGGAGTTCTGTGATGAGGGAGAAGGGGGATATATTTGTTGGGTGTTTATTACTAGATTCTACCAATGCTAAAAACAGGCATTTCACAGGAAGAATTTAAATGTGTAATAAACTTCTGAGACAAATTAAAGCTCACTAATAACCAAGAAGAATCTTTAGAATATATTTACTCATGTGCTTTATTTATTTAGTTTAAAATAACAAGAATTTGGAACAACACAGATGTCTATTCACCAAAAATGGACAAGTAAATAATGTATTTAAACAATGGAAAGACCTTCACAGTTAAAATGAATGAATTAAAGGTGTATTCATCACTATTAAAAACTGCTCAAAACAAATTGCTGAGTGGGAAAAAAGTAAATTGTAGGGATGGGGTTGTGGCTGAATGGTAGAACGCTCGCCTAGCACACGCGAGGCTCTGGGTGTGATCCTCAGCACTACATAAAAGTAAATAAATAAAATAAAGGTATTGTGTTCAACTAAAAAATAAATACTAAAAATATTTTTAAAAAGTAATTTTTAAAGAAATGCAAAGAGAATAATACCACGTATGTGAAGTTAAACAAGCTATTTCTTTATAGATATGTCCTATGTGGTAAAATTATTTAAAAAGTCATAGGAATTTTCAATACTAAAGTTAAATTATGGATTAATTCTGGGAAACTGTTTGGGGGCATTATATAGTATGTTTCCACTAAATACATTTTTTTTTTGTACTGGAGATTGAACTCAGGGGCATTTGATCACTGAGCCACACCCCTAACCAGATTTTGTATTTTATTTAGAGACAGGTTTTCACTGAGTTGCTTAGTACCTCACTTTTGCTGAGGCTGGCTTTGAACTTATGATCCTCCTCCCTCAGTCTTCGGAGCCACTGGGATTATAGGTGTGCACTATGACTCCCAGCTACATTTTATTTTTAATGACAGAAGTAGGGCAAAATATTAAGATTTGGCAAACTTGACCATTGTATGCAAATAATTTATTTAATAGTTCTATTTATTTTTAACATCTTTGAAATCATTATATAGAAGGTGAACCAAGGTTTGAGAGTTAAAGAGATTTGCCCAATAATTTAGTTATTGGTCAAATTGAGAACAAGAACACATTACTTTTAAATTCTAATTAATTTCCCATTCTTCTACATCATCACTTTCTAAGGTAACAAGAACACAGTATGTCTTTTCATTCTCAAGTCAAAGTATTCATAATTTAGACAAAAGAATGTAATTTTCCACAAATTTCCCCTGAAGTAGCATGTTCAAGTTTATAGAATTTACATGCTGTCCAAGAACCCCATTGACTTCCCTTTTTCTTCTATGTTCTGATGATCCTCGTTGTGATTGTCAACAATATGGGATGCCATTTACTTTGTTCCAATGGGAATGTCTAGTGGAAGGTATTAATAATTCCCATTGGAAGTTGAACCTTGCCTATTGATTGCTAAATCTCAAAAGCCTCAAATGGTCACTTGGCTAAATCCATGTACTCTTCTAATTTGAAAATGCAAGAGACACCTATATATAACACTACGTGAAAAATGTTAATCTCACATTATAAAAATTGAAGAATTTAGTTTACATTTCTGATATGCATTATAACAGGTAGGTTATCCCTGATAAGGGTATACATCATAAATAGGTGTGTCAATTGCATATGCAGTTTATTTATTATCTTGTACCTTTGAGTGGATTCATAAAAGGAAGAAAAATGTTTTTGATGTAAAAGAAAGTAAGCCACAATGAAGATGTTTATGTTTCTGTGTTTTAGCATACTTGGGAGAATCTGCCAAAAATTCTATAAGATGGTGAGGTATTCTTGGGGAAATTATGAAACATTATGATTGTACTTTGAAAAATCCATTATGACATTTTTGTCCATCATCTAAAAAATGAAATAAGCATACAAATCAAGATTATATATCTTTTTTGTAGAGTAAGGTTATTAAAAAATAATGACAATGTTAAATACCAAGATCAGGGAGTAGGTTTACAGTTATAGTATGTTTGATTCAATAATTTGTTTTACTTTGTATGTAAAAATGGATTAGACAGTAGTTTCAAAATCAGTATCTCCTCATTTTTATCACTTTTTAGTAACTTGGTAATCTAAATATTTTTTACTTCTGATACAACAAACAAATGCTTTTCTCAATGTTTCAATTTAAATAGAATATTTAATTTATTTTTTATTTTCTAGTTAACTATTGGCATTGATTTTAATGATTTAAGTATGGTCTTGCATTATCAATGAGATGAAATATTTTTGTTCCATGTAAATATGGAACTTACGTAAGTTAACCAAGGATTCTGTGCATGAGAAAATTAAAACGTAGAAATATTGAGTCAATGACAGAGATGAGGTAAAATCTATTTGAGGTGAGACACATTTATGGAGAATTTACTCCTGCATATCTTTATACAAAATTCTGAGAATAATGCAAAGAAACACGAAAATTCAAGAAATTCTTAATGTTCTAGGGAAACGATATGTACAAAAAATTCTCTTTTCTTGGGAGTATATAAGCAAAGTTGTACAACACTATTAGGAAACAGAAATTTAAATTTTTGAACCTTTGGGAAGGCTTTGGAGGAGATGGCATCTGTGAAGGATGTAAGATCCTTATGACTTGAAAAATAGAAGTAATATATTAGTAAATATTTAATAGTCTGATTGTGGCTAGGGAATAGGGTATGGTATAGGCAAAACCACATTATATATGCTTGGCTGTCATAGGACTTTAGATTTAATATTTTTTGACTTAAAGAAATAATGGGATGTTATAAGTGTGAGATCAAGGAAAGCTTTTTCCTTATAGTTGCATGATTCAGAAAAAAATTAAAGAAAAAAAAGACTGAACTGAGATGGGAAAGTATAATCTGAGATCTGAAGTAGCTTTTTGATACTCACATCCACAAAATTTTCAGAAACATATTTGAGATACTGGAGTGAGGTGAGGAATGGTGCTGTAATATTAGAGGTTGTCACATGAACTTGGTGATTGACACCACAGAGGTGAATAGAATATCCAAGAACAAGGAGAGAGAGAAAAAGAGAGGATAAAAGTTCCAGGAGATGAATATTTCTTGCACTTAAAAGAAATGCAGAGAGCAAAGGAAAAAAATGTGGAAAATCTAGAGGCTAGAACCTCAGTGAGAAACAGCTTGAGTGGAAAGAGGCAGGGATATGGCATGTGATTTAAATGTTCCTTGAGGAAAACCTGGAGTTGGTTCACTGGTAGGTATAACAAACTTAGCTATTATTACCAGGTCTTAGAGGACATTTGATAAAGTAATTTCCCTGACTGCGGCAGGAAAGTCATAGTTGAGTCTGTTAAAATTCTGAGTAATAGAAAAGAACACAAAGGAAACATGTAGTAGATATTTCTTCAAGAAATTTGGAGGAGAAATTAGGAACAAAAATAAAAGGCGATAGATGAGTTTAGGAGAGGTTTATTTTTTATATTCTTAATTTGTTTTTTATCTGAGCAGCTTGTCAGTGGATTAAAAAGTTTAAGTGACAGATGGAGAGACTAAAAATGCAAGCTGAAGACAGCTTAATTTGGTAGTTCTTAACTGGGGGTTATTATGAACCACAAATGGACATTTAGTAATGCCTAGAGACATTTTTGCTTTAACTTGGGAGAAAGTGTGATTGGTATCTAGTGAGCAGTATGGGAGATGTTACTGGACACCTTACAGTCACAGGACAGTTCTCCATCAGAAGAAATACTCAACCCCTAACATGAGGGTGCCAACGATGAGAAATCCTGACTCAACTGAAGAGTCAATGTCTCAGAGTAGGTGGAAAGATTATAATCAAGAGCATATAATGTAAATGGCGCCATGGATTTCATATCATTCTGAAACAATGTAATGCAGTGTTGTAGTGTGGACACAAGAACAGGGATTCAAATTCTAGCTCAATGACTTCCAGATATGTAACTTTATGAAAGTTATTTACCATCTCTGTAGCTATGACTTATTACTTCAAATAGAATTATTAAGTGTATTTTGTGAATAGTGTTATGGAAAGATTCAATTAATGTAGGCAAAGTGCTTAGAAGAATGACTGACACTGTGCTGCTGTGTAGAAAATGCAAGACACTGTTTTCATTATATGACTTCAAATGCCCACCAACCTTTTAAAACATTTACTAAGGGTTTGGAGATGACTAAACTTGTTTTTCTCCCCTGTAGTTTGGAAGTAATAATGCCTTCACAACAGATTTATTCTAAAGATCATTTGATAAAACAAACATAAATATTGAACATAGTAGATGTTGCCGGGTGAAGTCTCAACAAATCCAAAATTTCTTCTTTTTTTGCCAATTTAAAAATCATGATTTGTAATTCACTAGATATCTGCCTGATTCTTTTAGTTTATATAAATTATGTTCATATAGTAAATATTTTTATTAGATAGAGTTGATCATTTTATATAATGATCATTTTATACATTCCTCTACTTTAGAAGTGGGGGAACAAAATGAGTTCCATATGGAACAAAATGGCAAAATAATTAGCATTCTATTTCAAAATCCATCCCCTCAATTACTGCTTTTATATAATATTATAAACACAGGTTCATTTTCACTAATATATTTATGCATATAGGGATTATTTACTTTTTTGCTCAGTTCTGGAGATCACAATTATGTGTATTTAAAATTTGGGCTTAGTGAAATCCTTCCCTCAATATTCTACATTAAAAGTACATTAAATAGTTCTTTACTTGAAATCCTACAATTGCATATATATCATAAGGGGCCAGAGCAGGATTCTAGAGACACAGCAGCAATTTTGGCTTCTTATATAAAATAAACAGACAGTGGAAGATACTTGTGTTCTTACACAGGGATAGAATTGCATCACACTTAGGTTCCTTGCGATGACTGTTGTCAAGAATGTATTTCAGAGCTAGCACAGTTTACTAAAATAGAGCTTGTTGAAAGTTGTTCTAGCACCTGAACTAGATTTATATAGTAGGAGTGCATCTTTACAGGATACTAAAACAAGAGATACAAATCTGAACTAGTCATTAGTATTATTCTGACATCAAACATAAGTTTTTGAGGAATACAGTAGGTTTATAATCTAATTGTTTTACCTCTCAAAGCTAAAAATTAACCCTAAAAACAATACTATTCCTTTGATCATTATAAGAATGTCTTAAGAAGTTCATGAAGAAAACTTAAGCGTGGGGAACACAAGTGCACTTTATTTTTATAGGCAAAGAAAATGGAATATTTAGAAAATCAAGTTAAAGTGAGTTTTAACTAATTAAAGTAAGCCATGATATGAACTTATGGAATTATTTGAATGATTAATTGACAAACTGTTGGAACTAAAAACCTGGATAATATGTCTACAATAGCATCTCTTTAGTAGGAATTGTCTAAATTGGATATATTCCTGCAACAGCAGTAAGATTAATTTTTGTTGTTATGGGATATTAAAAACAATTTAAAAGATCCATTAAAATATGTGTATCTCTTGGAGAGTTAAAGAGAATCTTGCATTTAAAGACTTATTAAAATGAATGCTGGAAAATGATCATAAGGCCAACAGATCTGAATTGTCTTTGCCATTCTCCCAGGCCTATGGAGATGGGTTTTAAGTTACTGCTCTAGTCATGTTATCACAGATCAGCTCATGAATGAGCTTCTTTACTACTATGTAACACATAGAGACCATTCAGAAACTCTAGGGTTTCTGCCAAGACTGAACAAATTACTAAGCATTATTTAGACATTCTCATAAGCTCCTTTCTACTCTCTCTCTCTCTCTCTCTCTCTCTCTCTCTCTCTCTATATATATATATATATATATATATATATATATATAAAATCATGATCTTTTCAAAATGTTTGTATTTAGCAAATACATATTATATATGAGGTCTCGGACTTCTTCACAATAAATGTTCTTAGTTCATAGTTCTAACCCCTCTTTCTTTCCCCTCCTTTAGGGTCGTTTCAGAGCAGGTCTGCCACCTGGACCCATGGACAAGGCCAATTCTTCAGGAGTCTCTGAATTTGTATTGCTGGGACTTTCTAGTTCTCAAGAACTCCAGCTTTTCTTTTTTGCTTTCTTTTCTGTGTTGTATGTAGTCATTGTGTTAGGAAACCTCCTCATTATCATCACAGTGACTTCTGATACCAGCCTGCACTCCCCCATGTACTTTCTCCTGGGAAACCTTTCCTTCGTTGACATCTGTCAGGCTTCTTTTGCTACACCTAAGATGATTGCAGATTTTCTGAGTGAACACAAGACCATCTCCTTCAATGGCTGCATAGCCCAAATTTTCTTCATTCACCTTTTTACTGGAGGGGAGATGGTACTGCTGGTCTCCATGGCTTATGACAGATATGTGGCCATATGTAAACCTCTACACTACCTGGTCATCATGAGCTGGAGGACATGCATGGTCTTAGTGGTAATCTCCTGGACTGTGGGCTTGGTGCACACATTAAGTCAGTTATCATTTACAGTGAACCTGCCTTTTTGTGGGCCCAATGTGGTGGACAGCTTTTTTTGTGACCTTCCCCGAGTAACCAAGCTTGCCTGCCTGGACTCTTACATCATTGAAATTCTCATTGTGGTCAATAGTGGAATTCTTTCCCTAAGCACTTTTTCTGTCCTAGTCAGCTCTTATGTCATCATTCTTGTCACTGTCTGGTTCAAGTCCTCAGCTGCAATGGCCAAGGCATTTTCCACTCTAGCTGCCCACATCACAGTCGTAATATTATTCTTTGGGCCTTGCATCTTCATCTATGTGTGGCCCTTTACCACCTACCCTGTGGATAAAGTTCTTGCCATATTTTATACTATTTTCACTCCCATCCTAAACCCAATTATATACACATTAAGAAATAGAGATATGAAGTCTGCCATGAGGAAAATTGTGGCTTATTACCTGAGGTCCAAAAAAGTTTCTGAAATACCACTAGTAGTGAGGAATTCCCTTTATTAAGGCAAAACTTCTTCAACTTCTTCAAATAAATAATCTACCAACAGATATTTTTATTGTATTCATATGGCATACCTCTGTAAAGAAACTCAAAGAAAAGAGACACAGAGACAAGGTACAGGGCCAGGGAAGGTGGCAGAGTGGCTCCTTGTCCAAGTGGCCACGTTTATTTATAACAATAAGTTACATTAGATCATTAGTACCATAACCACATTGTTGTTTAGAGTATTGGGTAAGGTTGCTTATTCTGCAGTTACATTTCAGTTACAATATGCAATGTTAGGAGCTTTGTACAGTTCTCAAGAAGATCTATTGTCTAAAATTACTGTTAGGCGGGCAACTCCAGAAGCACTGGAGCTTAGTAAAACATTGTAGTTATCTATCAAACAAGTTCTATTTCCAGGAGCTATGTGCCTAAGATTAAGGTTGAAGCCGTTAAGACTCTGTCATGGAGGACGTTACCATAGCAACTGGGCATCCTATGCCTTTGCACAGAAACTTTCCCAGGCACCAAGCATGCCACAGCCATGAAGTCATCAGGGACCCCAATCCCAAACACAGAACCCCTACATACCTCAACAGTGGGGAAAACAATAAGGAAGATGATACAGAGTATTCGGTAGATGTTAACAAGTCTTTTCCCAGTATCACCTGAGCAAAAGTTGTGTATCTAAACATATGAAAACAAAACTACTCTGTATATTATTACTGGTTGTAGAAATAAAGTACGGCTATTACATGAATAGCATGTATGTATTGACTGATTCTCTTACAAGTAGATATGAAAAAGATGGGGAAAGGGGAAGGGAACCCAATTCTTTGGTGGACACAAATTTAGACATGTATTTATTTATTTTTCTGAAAAGTTTACTAACTTATGTGCCAAAAATCTATATACATGAAGTCTATTTCAGAATATGGACTAAATTTTCCCAAGTTGAGTGGATAGCCAATCTACTGATTTATGATAAATACGTGGACTTAAGTGGAGATTCCTAGGTTATGAAATCCTTTCCCCAACATCAATTACACTTGTATGGTTTTCCAGTAGCTAACAATGCTTTAAAATATAATGTTGCTTAATTATGAGTTTCCATTTCAGACATTACAAGAAGTGGGAATTATCTGATCAATTTTAGGATAATTCCAGTTCCTTTGAATCCCTAACTTGTAGAAGAGAGGAGATGCTAGATAGATGAACCATTTCAACATCAACTTTTTCCATGTGTGATATGAACAGATTTACATCTTTACATGTGGACTAAATAGGAAGTATTTAATGAAAAAAAAAACAGAGTTAAACATACATCTTGTTGGCGATCCAGATTCCATAGCTAGCCCTTTGGCCTTGACCACAGGACTAGCAAGAGATTTGTTAATGCTGATTAGAGATCTCTTTAACTTTACTTGCCCAAATACTTCAATTCCTAAGAAACAAATAGACTAATGTAGATACTAATCTTTCCTTTATACAAGGAATGAAAACATCAGCTTTGTTTTTTGTTTTCTTATCCTTTCAATTCAGTTTTTTTCTGAATCCATCCCTAACAAAATTGTCATAAAATAAAATATTGAGGAAACCTTAATGATCTCCTCTTCTCCCACACCACTTACTTTTGCTCTCTCAATAGCATTCTAGTTCTCCTAAGATTTGATACTTTCTTTTTCTTTAGGGTAAGTGTAGTATAAGAGTAATTAATACCTTAGTATAAATTTGCATTCATTAGATATCATTCTAACAATTTATATTTAATAATTTCTTTCTAATTTTGGAATTCCTTCAAGATCAAGAGACGAGAGTTGGCAGATTGAATATAAAACCAGGGAAGGAAGAGGAGATCTTACTAATGTCCACTGACTTTGGACCATGTAGGCTTCCTAATATTCAGTTCATGAAATGAGGCTGGACTTGTGGTTATTCTCAAATGAAGAAGTAGATACTGTATAATTTTCTCCTTATCAGCCATTTCAATGCTAGCAAAATTACTTGCTCTAAATTGAAACTAAACCTCTTTTCTGGTGTTTCTTTGAAGGGCTACATTAAATCCATTAAATAATGAGAATCAATGTACCAAGAAGTCCAGAAATTATGAAATCTGGTTAGCTATGCTACTATTTATTACTCAGGCACTCATAACATTCTTTGACTTGGTGAACTTTTATTTGACTATCATAGCTGTCCTTCCTAAGAACCAGCACAAACGCACACAAGATTCTATAGCAGTATATTTATGTTATGGTTTGGATATGAGATGTCCCCTGAAAAACCCATATGGCAATACATGAATGTTCAGAGGTGAAATAATTAGATTATGAGAGCTGTAACCTAATCAGTGATTAATCCATTTGATGGGATCATAATTTGAATGGACTATTGGATGGCAACTGTGGGCAGGTGGGCATAGCTGGAGGAAGTAGGTCACTGGGGTGTACCTTTGAAGGATTTATTTTGTGCCTGGCTCCTGGTGCCTACACACTCTGTCACTGCTTCCTATCTACCATGAGCTGAGCAACTTTCCTCCACCATACCTTTCTGCCTTGATTCTGCCACACCTCAGGCCAAAGCAATGGAATTGGCCAACCATGGATTGAGTAATGGCCATTGCTCTAAAACTATGAATAAAAATAAACTTTTCCCTCACTAAGTTTTCTTGTGGGTATTTTGCTCACACTGACAAAGAGCTGACTAACAGTTTGTTAACTTAGAAATGTATCTATTCCTATTACTCAAATTTAAACATAGCTTCAAAAATAATAATTTATTATTACAATTTTTATGTAAAAGTAATATAATAATTTTAGTGAAAATAATGTTAATAAAAGGTATAGGAGTGGGGCTGGGGATGTGGCTCAAGTGGTAGCACACTCTCCTGGCATGCGCAGGGCGCTGGGTTTGATCCTCAGCACCACATAAAAATAAAAAATAAAGATGTTGTGTCCACCGAAAACTAAAAAATAAATATTAAAAAAAATTCTCTCTATCTCTCTCTCTCTAAAAAAAAATTATAGGAGCAATTTTAATTTTTATCATTTGTGCATTTTAATGTGAAGTCATTTTTATTCAGTTTTGAGAAAGATGACATTGTATAGAATGATCCTTGAAATGAAAATGAACATGTTACCTATGATATTAAATTTATTTCAAATTTTATTTTTGTTTAATTCCTGAGATATATGGAAGTATTAAGAAATAGAGTCAGCATTCCCATAGCTAACACTGACAAAGGAGGAAATGTGTGGGTTAAAAAACTCAAAAATTTCCCAGGTCCTTTGAATTTTTTTCACATATCTTGAATTACATTTCTTGAACACAAATAAATTAAATTTGGAAGTTCTAATTTATTTGTATGAATAAGATATTATAACATATTTTCATGAATATTTCATGTTTTATGAAAAAATTATGTTATCCATATTTCAATTAAATACCTTAAAAGAATGTTTAAAAGTCAATCAAGTTTTTCAAGTAATAGAGAAAAAAATCATTTTATTTTTAATACTTGGTAGAATCTCTTAACACAGTAGACATTCTAGGTGCTGTACTTAAATGTCAGTGGAGGCAACTACTTTCTTAGCAATAGACACGATTTCATGATTGTAAAATGAATTTCTACACAATGCATGAAAGGATAAAGAGCAATGGCCATAGTGACTGAAGAGTTTACATTCATTAACAGAATAAGAGAAGTAGATATGTCTCAGAAAGTTACAATTCCTGTATTTAATAGAGAGGATCCCTTCCTCTTTGTTTCTTTTGTCTTTGTTCCTTTTAGTTACACATGAAAGTAGAGTTATTTTGTCATATTTATACAAACATGGAGTACATCTTATTGAAATTAGTATCCCAGTCTTGAGGTTGTACATGATGTAGAGATTCACTGTGGTGTATTCATATATGTACATAGAAAACTTTCATGTCAGATTCATTCTACTTTCCTATTCCTGTCCGCCTCCCCTCCCTCCTTCCCCTTTGTCTAATCTACTGAACTTCTACTCTTCCCCTTTCTCTTCCTTGTTGTGAGTTAGCATCCACACATCAGAGAGAATAGTCAAGCTTTGGTTTTGGGGGAATGGCTTATTTCACTTAGCTTAATAGTATCCAGATCCATCCATTTACCAGAAAAGGCATAAAGTCATTAAATTTTAAGGCTGAGTACACACCACAATTTTCTTTATCCATTCATCTGTTGAAGGGGGCCTTTGTTTCTTGACTAAAAGCTCTTATGAACACATTTTCTCTTCACACCAAATCCACCTTTTGTGATAAGGAAGCTTGACCTGGTAAACCTATCCACTTTGCCAGGTTCATGAAAACATGCTGGATGTATATCACAGTAGGAAGTGGCTTCTTTTTTCTGTCCCAGTGGGTGCTGCTTTTTTTCCTGGTTCCCATACTGCATATGCCAGTGGCTTATGTTCATAGCATTTGCCCTCCAGCAAATTTGTTGCCAGCCTCAGTCTTAAATGTCCTGCTCCACATTTTTGACCAAATAATCTGTAGAGCAACTCTGGTCCATGGCCACGCAGAGAACTTCAGGGGACTATATCCACCACCTCTCCAAACTGTTGTAAAACTCACCTTTGGGAAGCACATCCTCTGCCAAGTTTATTTCTTCCAATAGCTTTAGGTATTCTTTAGAGTTCTTTTACCATGTCTTGGTAGCTAAGAACCTATTACCAGCTAAAAATTCTTTATATTGAGTGTTCTTTGTTCAAATTACCATTTTTGGTTCTATCTCCTGATTGAACAAATACAGATAACTTTTAAGCATTTTGAAATATTGAAAAAACAGCAGCATCTAAAAACATCTCATGAAATACAACAAATATAATAATGAAAACTAGGAGTTGGCTGGATGTAGACATGACAGTATTTCATTTACATAACACCAAAGTGAAAGTTATCTATGGCACACTTCAAAAATAGAAGAAATAAACCATTTATGAAGTGGATAGTATATTTGTTCAACTGAATGTTTAAAATTTCTTTGCTCCAAGCTGGCATGAAAACTGACATAAAATAAAGTTGAAATGACTATTGAGATATTTTGGAAGAGGAACAGAAGCTTTGTCATGGAGAAGAAATGAAAGAAAGCATCTTGAAATACTTGAAGAACAGTCATGCTGAACTAGAAATAGCTTTCCTTTGTGAACCACGGGTGGTAGAACTGTTCAATATATTGAACTCTCTTGTGACGTGTGAGCTCCTTATGGTTGGAAGAACATACCTTGAGGCTGCGTGATCATCTGTAAGATTGTGTGACTGCTTATTAACAGAAAATTAGTGGTTGAAAAATTGCTGAGAGTCAGTTAAAATCAGGTAAACTTTTTCTTTTATGTATGTATGTGGGTGTGTATGTATCCACAACTTCCTAAAAGAAACTTTTCCATTCCTGGAAAAATCAGTTGCAAAACTTAATTGCTCCCATTGCAGGGTGACCCAGATCTCTAAAGGGTGATTTCTTACTTCCCCAGTGAAATCAATTTCCTGGAATGAGGACACAAGGCTTTATATTGCATTGTGGTAGGATATGGTAATTATATGGCCCAGGGCTGGAGGAGCAAAGCCCTTTCAACCTCAGGGCAGGCCCTAAGAGGCTTGCTGCTACGAATCTCAGTGCAAGTTAAAATGCATGAGTCAAGATTTTAGTACGAGTATTTTCAGTATGAAGACCCATGGTAGAAAGTGAAAAGCTTTCAAATAAACTGGGGAAACCATATTTGGAAAAAAAAATAAAGAAGGAGTGAAAGAAACCATTAAAGTGTAAGTACTGCACATACATTATGAACATATTATGGGACTAGACAAATAATAGATAAACTCTCTTCTAGATGCAAATCAGCAGCTAGAAGATAACAAAGGAAAAACTATTGTTGTCTCAGGCAAACTGGAAACTCCATTTGGAAGGGGCAAGTTCTCAGTCTCAGTCATACCTGTCTGTATGACTCTCCTACTATGCTGGGGTTGTGTTGTGTTGATGGGAACAGGATCAGAATCTGATTTCAGAGATGGGTAGTATGTTATGGCCATTATGTATTCCTTCTCGGCCCCTTTTAATGCTTTCTATTCAGAGAACATTTAGCTATTAGTTTATACGTATTTGCTTACAAATATTTATCAACTCTCAAAATTTGCCTTTAATGTAAAAAAGGAATAGCTACACAAAGCAGAGTAAGGATCTATAGTGTATGCATTATTGCCTTTGCTTCTAGTCTTGCAGTAAATCAAGTGTTTTAAGTTAAAATAAGGAGAAGAAAAATTATGCATACTTATGGTTTCTGAGTTCTTTTGATACCTTTTAGAAGTGGATACTAATGTAACATCAGTTTTTGTCTACCTAACTTAGTCTTAAACCAAGAATGAGGAAATTCTCTTATAATGTTGTCTGGGATCTGAAAACACTTCTATATCTGAGGTACAGCATCAATGAGAAAGTGAATGATTCATTAATGGAGAAATTTCTAGGTGCACTTTTAATAATCTCAGGAATTTTCAGTGACTTTCATAAACTTTGTTTCTAAAACATAACTGCCTCTGCACTTAAAATTTTAGAGATGAAATGGCTTTAGAACTATTATCTATTTTCTACCTAAGCTCAGTAACAGCTAGTAAGTGGCAAAAATATTCTTTTTTGGGGGGTGGGGGGGCGGTACTGGGGATTAAACTCAGGGGCACTCAACCACTGAGCCACATCCCCAGACCTATTTTGTATTTTATTTAGAGAGAGAGTGTCACTGAGTTGCTTATTGCCTTAATTTGCGGAGATTGACTTTGAACTTGGGATCCTCCTGCCTCAGCCTCCTGAGCCACTGGGATTACAGTATGTGCAGATGTGCCTGGCCAAGTGTATTCTTCTTTACTAGTGGGAAACTATCTTAATTATTACAAGAATATAAAACATAATATTGCCCCTCATCTATTCTACTTGAATTAAGAAATTATAAGAAGTTAGTGTGGAGATGATTTTGTAGTTGTTTCTTATATTTTGAAAAATGAAGACTGACAAACATTATCATTTATTGGATTTGGAAAGATGGGATTTGTAGGAAATTTGTTTATTTTTAGAAAGTATTTCAGAGATGGTTTCTGAAAAATGTGTAATCACTAACTTTAACACACAAACATAATGCTTCATCTCTTTTTCTTTTCTTCTCTTCCTTTTGCTTGTTTCTTTATTCTTCCTCTTTCCGCCCTGTCTGTCCCTCTCCCCTCCATCCTCTTTTTTCTCTTTTTCCCTCTGTTTCTCTCCCCTCAACCTCCATATAAATGCCTGTTTTGCTCCTCCCTGAAATGCACAAGGGAAATTGCCATTTCACATTTTTGAAAGAAAGCTGAGCAAGATAATGGAACTGTTTCTTTTTTTTTTTTTTCATTACAGAAGTTAGAAACAGATTTAATGACCACTGTTTTGTCATGTAAGATTTAGCTTCATTTCTTCAAAAATTTCTCTCAGTCTACCATAGAAGTCCTTATTCTGAGTATGCAACTTACTGATTGTGAAAAATAAGAATATTTGCTAGTCTAATCTTGTCTGTATCTCAGTATCTTCAACTGTAAACTATATGTGAATGGCAGCTACTTTGCTATGTTAATATGGAGATTAAATGTGTAAATACATACAGTATGCTTAAGTGAGTCCCTAAAATATAGGAAGTGCTATTGAAGTTATTTTTGTTATCACTATTATTATATAGAACACATTTATAAAAATTCCTGAAATAGAAGTGTGTACAAAATATTGTATGGTTCATTAAAATATGAATCCTATCACAAAATAAAAAATCTTATCTGGATTATCTTTTTCTGAAATTGCGATCATTTATCATTATTATTACAAAGCATAATAATGTATCAGTAGTAGTAGTTTCAAAATATATCTGCATATTCTGTAACAGGAATAATGCTTTGCTTATCACCTGGTTCTGAGCTCTCTATGAAATTGCAATGTTATCCTAATTCATTATTATAGTATTTAACAAGGTTTACAGAGCAGATTAGACGTTATAAGCATTTCCTTTGTGGTATCAAAAACTACCTTTTAAAATTGACAATTGTGACTCTTCTGAAACTTTTGTAGTCTTAGAAATGGGAAAATTATTTCCTTTTCAGTCTTTTTTGCCTCCTTCTTTCCCATAATAAAGACATTATTAGATATTCCAGCATTAACCCAAATTTTCTATAAGGAGGTAAGAATCACATTTTCTCATGATGGAAGTTTGTGCATAGGTCAGTTCATGCCTCATAAGTCTCTTTGTATACTTGGGTAACTTAAGTTTCTAAATTATTCATAAAACTTGATATTATAAAAAAGCAAGATGGAAGCCCCTGAAAGGGTAGGATTTAGTATTTCAACATTAAGGTTAATTAAGGTTAAAATTCATAATGAAGATTCACAAATAGTTCAAACATTTTTAAAATTGGCTTATTCCTGTTAACAGATACAATTTTTGCTTTTTAAAAAATTAAATATTTATTATTTAGTTATACCTAAGATATTTGGTCCCAGAAAACCACTGAAGAATATGAAATGCAGAGCTTTGATCAGTATATGGACAAATAAATATCAACTGTTTACTGTTGGATACAAAGAATGGAAGTCAAAATGTTTCCTGAACCTCTGCAGGAAGACTGTAGGGTTTTCTTCTAGGACTGAGTTATCACATGTGTTAACCTAAACATTAAAAAAAATGAAAAGGCAATTTACACATTACTTAGCTTTTCTTTTTTTGAGAATTTATTATGTGTTCAAAATGTACTATGTAAAGTTACATGAGTCATTTTCAAAAAGACTATTTCTGAAAGGCATTGTAGGTTTTGAAAAATTCAAATTTTCAGGTATGTATGTAAAAAGAAAAGAATAAGATTAGAGACGGGAAACACATTGGTGGTCATTGGTTCATTTGTAATTAATTAGTCACTATGTGACAGAACATGAATTTTGATTAATTATTTTTAAAAAAGGACCTTCATAAAAACTTCCTGAACATCACCATTATCATTGACTCTTTTTCCCATAATATGGCACTTATCTCTATTAAATTCCTTTAAACAGTGTCAAGCACTGTATTTTTCTCAATTTCAGGAACCTTAATCTAGTCCATTTGGCTTTTCATTGAAGGTTAAATGGAGCCACAATTTAATTTTTTTTTCTTCATGGCATGTCCTCTCCTATAGCCAGACCATTCAGCTGATGGGTTGTCTTTCATACAATGAGTATTTCACACTTATTATCTTCATTCCTATTATTCTTCTGTCTGAAATGGCTTCCCCTTCGTTTTTGACTAGCAAATTTGAAAAACATTCAAACTTTCAAAATTTCTAAGAATTTTTATTTGAGCTAAAACTTTTCCTATCATTTAGATATCATTCATCTTACTAATATCTATGGTATTAGGGTATTACTCATATTTAGATTCTGATTTGATATTTCATTTTGTAAAATGTATATCTTCTTTTTCTTTTTCACACTCCTCCAACTTTCCATATCAATCATGAGTATTAAATATTAGTACATTAATACTTTTGTATATATTTCATTAAATTAAATTAATTTTAAAGTGTAACATATTTATTTTGTGTAGGGACTAGGTATATTATGTCAATCAGAATGATATCTTCCTAATTTCCTTTTCTTTAGGTACCTATAGACTGGATACATGGCTCACACTAATGAATCAATAGTGTCTGAGTTTGTGCTTCTGGGACTTTCTAATTCTTGGGAACTTCAGCTTTTCTTTTTTGCCATCTTCTCTACAGTCTATGTGACATCAGTATTAGGCAATGTCATGATTATTATTGTCATTTTCTCTGACTCCAACTTGAACTCTCCTATGTACTTTCTGCTCAGTAACCTTTCTTTCATTGATATCTGCCAATCAAACTTTGCCACCCCCAAGATGCTTATGGACTTTTTCATTGAGCACAAGACTATCTCCTTTGAGGGGTGCATGGCCCAGATATTCCTTCTTCATAGTTTTGTTGGGAGTGAGATGATGTTGCTTGTAGCTATGGCATATGACAGATTTCTAGCTATTTGTAAGCCCCTGCACTATAATACAATTATGAACCAAAGGCTATGTATAATTTTTGTGTCTGTTTCCTGGGCAGTGGGTATTCTTCATTCTGTGAGCCATTTAGTTTTTACAGTGGACCTGCCATTCTGTGGCCCCAATGAGGTAGACAGCTTCTTTTGTGACCTTCCTCTGGTGATCAAGCTGGCTTGCATGGATACATATGGAATGGAAGTTATGACCCTGACTAACAGTGGCCTGATATCTTTGAGCTGTTTTCTGGCTTTAATTATATCCTACACTGTCATTTTGATCACAGTCCGGCATCATTCCTCCAGTGGGTCATCTAAGGCCCTTTCTACGTTAACTGCCCACATCACAGTAGTAATTCTTTTCTTTGGACCTTGTATTTATTTCTACATATGGCCTTTTAGCAGACTTTCAGTGGATAAGTACCTTTCTGTCTTCTACACTGTTTGTACACCCTTGTTGAATCCTATCATCTACTCTCTGAGGAATGAAGATGTTAAATCAGCCATGCGGAAGTTGAGAAACCGTCATGTAAACTCCAGGAAGAACTAAGATTTCCAAAAGGGAGCCTGATCTTGAATTAGAATGAGTTTCCTGTGGATCCCAGCACCATATCAACTGTCTTTGTTAGTGTTATTGAGTTATAGAAATGACCTTGTGTCTTAAATGCAAGGACTACTTAAAACCAGTTTATGGTTCTATTTAAATATCATTTTAGCCATTTTTAATTTTGTATAATTCTCAAGTATAAATTGTCTTGAAAATATTTGCTGTTTTAAAATATTTTGTAAGGAATTTTGATATTCTAATATGTATTAAGTATTTATGTTACTAAACTAGTAACTTTTTTCAATTAAACAAATATTTTTATATCTCAGAATCAAAAATAATTGAATTCCTGACATCTTTTCTCAGCTTATTTATAACATTATCACATATATTGTTATGGTAGAAAAAATGCCCTATTTTACAATAAGAAGCTCACTTTTCTTGTACATTGATTATTTTGGTTATTTATACTCTACTTACACATTTGTTTACTTATAATATCTTTACTGCTTTATTATCATAAAATTTTTATTTTCTTGTACTTTTTTTATGTTTCTACTTATTATAAAACATTTTCTAGGTAGTTGTTGCCATTACCAACATATGCGTCTCTATTGCAAGTCTACTTGTTTTTATAATAGAATAAATTGATTATAAGGAATTTTATATTATTCACAGAATGTTGTAAACATTTGAAGTTATTTACAAATATGACAAGTGTTAAATATATAAATTCAAATAAAAAGTTAATTCCATTTGTATCTAAAACATACAAATACACAAAGTAACACTGATTATTTGCAATACAGAACCAAATCTATTCTTACATATTTCTTTGAAAATAGAAGGAAAATAAAATTGATGTGCATCTAATAATAAAGATGAAAAGCATCTATCAAGTATTGTTTGATATCTTAGCTAACAAATTTCCTATTTATTCTCCCACTGAAATTTTCATTTTAAAAAAAAGAATTTGGATCATATTAGGTGCATTTTAACAATGGAAAATGGAACTGTTTATCAAAAAACAGAAAACCTGCAATTGTTATCACTCCAAACTCAATATTTTATTTATATTCTAAGTGGTTATGTGCATAGGTATTAACTCTGTATGCTAAATGTCATTGCAAGCAGAATTTTAGTGTAGAGACACAGGCTTGTTGAACCATCAAACTATAACTTTGGAATTTTGGACAACTTCATTTGTACAATGCCAAATATGGTAATGATCTCTTAAACTTGACTTTCTGTTGTATATTTTGTATGGTGCTGAAAATATTCTTGCATATACAATAAACATGAAAGCAGTCATAAAATTGTTGGTAGTGTTTTTATTCCCTATTTCCTGCTCATGAGAGGCATTGACTATACAAATTTATTTCACTGCTTGATTCTTTGCATTTTCATATAAAAGATTAAGTAGTTAATAACTATTTCATAGGAACTACAAGAGGCAAGAAGATGTATTTGAAATAACACAGAGTAGAAAACACTACACAAATAGTTGTAGTGCTCTTACTTTTGAACAAGTAGTTCTGTAGATGTCTAAACAGGTAATCAATTCTCTGTAGACAGGATTTTGCCATTTCTGCTATCAACTGAACTACATTCCTGATGCATGTACACACTCCCTCTGACTGTTTTCCCTTCCCATTGTATTAAAATGTATAGCTTTAAAGTTAGAATTTTGCAGTGTTCATTTATTAGCATCAATTTGGATTTCAATATTTGTGCAGTACATTGATTTCTAGGACTGCCATAACAAATTTCCACAAAATGGGTGGCTTAAAACAACAGAAACTTATTATCCTATAATTCTGGAGGCTGGAAGTATAATAGCATGGTGTTAACAGAGTTGGTTTTTTTCTGGAGTACTGAGGTAAAAAATAGTCCTGTGATAGTCTTATGATTTTATGTGTCACCTTGACTGGGTTGAAAGTTGCCCATCGAGATGGCTAAACATTACATTTGTGCCTGTGAGGGTGTCTCCAGAAGAGATTACCTGTGAATCAGTAGATAGAGTGAGGAAGATCTGTCCTCACCAATGTAGGAAGATATCCAGGTAGAGTAAAAAGACTAATGAAGGGCAAATTCTCTCTCCATGAGCTGGGACCTCTATCTTCTCCTGTTCTTGACATCGGTGCTCTTGATTCTTGTGCCTTCTGGTTCTGGGGACACATACATTATTTACCTGCTACTCTTGTACTCTTCATTTTTTAAATAAAATCTGTATTCCTTGCATGCTTCATAATATGAAGTTCATATGCATTTAGAAATAAAAGATATTTAAAATATAGAAAAATTGGAGGAGAAAAAAATGTATCATTATAAGGACCTCATCATATTATATGACAACATATAAAATATTATATAAAATAATATTGTATGTTCAATAATATAATGTCATAATGAAATATGTAATAATGTACTAATCATTGTATATTATGTATTACAATGGTTTTAAAATATAACATACTATTACATACTATGTATATATGTACCCAATATATATTACCATATATATATATACTATTATATATTATTAATGTAATGTTTTAATAATATATATATGATTATTTAGTAATCATATTATATAATGATATAAATGTAATCTGCTAGTAATAATGGCATAATATATAATGTATAATCAATAATCATATTAATACAGATTATTATTTTATAGATTATTATTTCATATATTATAGACTACACCATTTTATATTTTTAATTATATAATGATTATTATATATAATACAAATATAAAAATGATTATTTATACTATTATGTGTAGAGTATTAAAAGTTAAAGTTGTACTTTGCAAACCACAGGACAACTACTAAACATACAAGCAAATAAAAACCAAAGATAACTAAAAACCCAAGATAGAATTCAAATAGTTATTTAACAAAGACTCAGTCCCCAGGAGAAACAAAAAACAAACAAGACAAATAAAACATGAAGATCAAGAAGGTAGTTTCAAACCCAGATAGACTGAATATCCTATTAAGTGGCAATAGTAAATACACCAGTTAACAGAGATTAATTGACTGGCTAAAAGAGCATTGCTCAGCTATATATTGTCAACTAGTAATCCACTTTAAATACATAGATCTTGATAGCATATAAATAAAAGGACATAAAAATAAATTTTATGCATTAATCTTGTAATACTTCAGATTATAAAAAAACTGGATCCAAATAAATTTATCACAAATTCTTTATTCCTAATTGGAAATTACACACATGGATAATATGACAAAATTTTTTTGATGAGGAAATTGTAAACAAAGATACTTATTGACTTTAAAAATAATTATAGATTCATGAAGATACAGGTTTAAAATATCAAAATGATATTCATTCTTCCATTTAGGATAATAAGGCTTATTATAGGCCTATGGTTCTGGAAAAAAAAAAGACAAACAAGATGTCATAAGCACCTATTGAAAGATATGGGATTATTGTGGAAGCAAGAGGGAGAGCATGGGTCTTGTTCCCCATAGTTAAGGACCTTGGCATGGTGAGCTGGCAGCCTGTGCTTTTCTCTTGGGGGCATTTGTTGATTGTTTCCATGGCAGATCTGGGCTCTGCATGGCAAATTTTCTCAGGCACCAAACTAAGGAGATTTGATGGTTTCTTGGAAATTCAGAGCTAACATTTAGAACTCATGAGACTTCAGGGACAGAATTTTTTTCGGGATTTGCCAGTGTGAGAGGCCATGTGAATACATAAATTCTCCTTAAAAAGATATGGAAACCTGTACCTACATGAGGGGAGAAAACCAGGGTACATGTACTCTTGCCAAAATGAAAATTAACTTATATATAGCAAGTTGGATTGTAGCTTTTGGCTGCTCTACTTGTTGGCAGAGGAAATGGAGAACCTTTTCAGATAAAGACTAGCCTTATTTGAAGGCTGATATAAAACATCTACAAATAGCCTTCATTAATATCACCATGAAAATATACCCCATGATTGAGAATGAGACAAGGATACACTGTTACCTCCATTCCTCTTCAGTGTGCTGAAAATTCTAGGGAATTTCATGAGGCAAGAATAGAAATAGAATATATAAAAGTAGATAATATTAGAAAGCCAATGTGTGTGTGTGTGTGTGTATATATATATATATATATATATATATATATATATATATATATAGAGAGAGAGAGAGAGAGAGAGAGAGAGAAAATATTGTAAACTATTAAAATTAGTGCATTTAACAATGTTATTTAATAATGATATTTTTTCCTAAATTGACCAATAGACAATGCAATCTCAATCAAAATTCTCATACTACCTTAAGCAAATTGTTGTTAACACCTACATAAAATGCATAAAGACAGACTATCCAAGGAAATTTTGAAGGCAAACAGATATCCTTTTTTTCAAGATTTCTAATGTTAAGATTAAATATTAAGATTTTTTGGTATTGGTTAAGAAAATAGAAATATGCTAATGAAACTTACTAGAGATTCTGGCAACAAAAAGCACACAGAGTCACCAGATTTTTGCAAAGAAGGGGTAAAATTACGGTGTGTGATCAACTGCATTTCTACATTAAATTAACAATTTGGTTTTAACTGCATGCACTTCATTAAATTAATTTAAAATAATATTTACTTTATGTAAGTTGGAAAAAATAAAGCTCTTGAAAGATATTGGAGAATGTTTTCACAGACTTTGTATAGGTAATGATTTCTTAAATATGATACCAATTACTTTAAACTTAAAAGAAAATATGTGCCATCAAGGAAATGCAAGTCAGAACCACAGAGATGACACATCATTCTAGTTACAATGGTTATTATAAACATAAAAATAATAAATGTTGGTGATCATGTGGGAAAAAAGAATTCTTATTCACTTTTGATGGGAATGTAAATTAGAACTCTATAGAGAAAAATATGGAGGTTCTTCCAAAAAATAATATACAGATGCCATATAATGCAGTTATTCCACTGCTGGCATCTATCTATCCAAAGGAAATGAAATCAGCATACAAAAGTGATACCTGCACAGCCATTCTGATTGAGGCACTGTTCACAATAACTAAGATATGAAATCAGGGAGGTCCCCATCAATACCTGAATGAATAAAGAAAATCTGGCATATATTTACAATTGAGTATTATTCAGCCATGAAGAAGAATTGAATCATGTCTCCTGCTGGGAAATGGATGGAACTGGAGAACATCATGTAAAGCGAAAAAGGCAATATCACCTTTTCTCTCACATATGAAATCAAGCGGGGAAAAGGCCATAAAAAAGTAGAAGGGGAACTATTAAGAAAGAATAAGGGCGTCAAGAGTCTGGGAGAGGGAAGGTAAGAGAGGATAATGGAAGGGCTCAAATGATCAAAGTACTTTGTATGTATGCATGTAAACGTCACAATGGAAGCCATTAAAAAAATAAACACCAAAACCCTCTGTGTGTAATGAACATCTCATCACTTTCCTGAAAAATCAGAAAGGAGCCAGAGGAAAAAGTATTCAGGTAGAGAAAAGAGGATGATAAACTCCCCAAAGTGCACAGCAATGGTTTCCAGGAAAGAAAAGCTGGAATGCAGTGAGAGCAGAGCAAATGAATGCAATGAAAATGGCAAGTTTCAGGAGGAGACTGGAGTATTGGGGCTGTGATCATCACTATTGAGCTGTTGGACTTGTTCTGATTTATTTTATTTTGAAGATTATTAGAGGCATCAATTGGACAAAGTCAGTGGCAGAAGATTGAGATAATTAGAGATGATTAGAAGGCCTTTGAAATATATAAGGAGAAAGATCCCAATGCTTTAGACAATACAATGAAAGGATTTGATGAATTAGGAATTCTTGCAGGAATTAAAATGCTTTAATTTGATTTTTTTTCATTGAGGACCTTTTCTAGTTTCTATTAATTCATATTATCTTGCATCAAAAATACACATAATTTATGTAATTGTTAACCCCATATCACTACAAAACAATTAACAGCAGGTTTGGAGGAAGGATTGATGTTCCTGCCTGAAACCTCTAGGTCAACAGAAACACCATTGTCTGGAATAGGGCCTACTAAGGAGGATTAGGTTTGGAAAAGAAGAATCAGGATGTCTGGAAACATTTCACAGAAGATTCAGGAAGAAAGTTAGTGTATCAGTCTGGATCCTGGAAAGGCTTTGCTCCTCTATGAGGTTCATCCAATTTCCTGAGCACTCACTCTCACTGTGTCTCAGCTTGTATTTTCCATGTCACTACTCTTCTCTGCAAAGCTCTGAAGTCCTTCTACAGTTCTGATAATGTATCTTTCCACAATTTCCAGAGGTAGGCTATGCCTGTATCTGAGTTGTCTACCTCCTTAGGACAAACTAAGCTTTCTTTCTGATTCTGTTGTATACTGAGCAATGACAATTAAAATATTGGAATTTTAGAGGTAGAATACTGTGATGTATGGAGTTTGAAAACTATTATCATATATGCCTCCATGAAAGAAAAAAAATTAATTAAAGGAATAGAGAAAATAAAATTCTGTTTTTTTTAAAGTATACTGCCATATTTATACTTCTGATTAGATTCCTTTAGTCTCTGGACACATGGGTTGATAGTGAAGGAGGGAGGCAGATTGTGAAATGAGGTAAACAGAGAGGTTGTACACTTCTGGGCCACTACATTTCTCCCTTGTGATATATGTCTTCTCTTGCAATTATAGGTGAAGAGTTTCAAAATTCTCATCCTCTTGTTTTTGGAAAAAACAACCCAAATGATGTTAACAACTCCCATAGCAAGATGACTTAACTTCACAAAGAAAGTTCTTTAATTGTCTGTTGTAATCCATGGGATTGGTTGTCTGAGATTTTGGGGGGTGTGGCATAGTATTTAAATATTTGTTTATGGGTACTTGTATTTGTGACTCATGTAAAAAAATGGGTTTCAGAAGCTTTTCCTGCCTATTGTTACCCTGGGACATCTCTAAAAACTGGTATGTAGCATGTAATCACATTGAAAGAGAAAATATAGCTGTTACCATTCAGAGAGTTAAAAGGGGTTCTGGGCTGAAGTTATTACTAGAGTCAAAAATAACCTGGGTTCTTAGCATGTAAACTTGGACTTTGTATATGAAATTATAAAATCTGAAACAAAATATCAAACTATGTTTAATTATTGTTTATGTTAACCAAAATGATGCATTGAGGTAGGTAGATAAGGGGGAAAGTATTGATATATGGTTCAGAAAACATAGAGATGATGGTAGAGAATAGAATGGGATAAAACAGCAAGCCCAGGTAGACTTCCTAGGACACAAGTTCTCAGTCAAGAAGTTTTTAGTTAGCAATACATAGTGGTGAAATACATGATTAGTTGATTATGCAAACTCCCTTTGACTAGCAGTGTGCACTGTGACACTAACTATGCTGCTAAGATTTAGCTTCTTCTACTGAAAAGTTAAGCTGATAATAATACCTTCTATATAGGATTATAAGATAAATAAGATAATACATGAAGTGTTTAGCACAGTGCTTTGAATGTAGTTGACTAAGAAAATACTGGCAGTTATAATTACAATTAGCAGAGGCTCTTTTCTCCCACCATTTAATAAATATAGAACGCTTTAATTTGACTTTTTATCATTGAGGACATTTTCTAGATTCTATTACTTTGTATTATCTTGCATTAAAAATACACATAATTTATGTAATTGTTAACCCCATATCACTGCAAGACAATTAACTTATACCTGAAGGCCTCTATCTACTTTCATTTAATAACAAGAAAAAAATTTCCTCCTATAAATATGGTTATATTCATGATCAAATGTCTTTGCTTTCTTCCATGTCTTGCATTGACTCTTTTCATGTCTGACATCCATCACTATCACCAAGACCTTTCAATCATTGCATTTGTCAATCTGAGCTGAACAACCTAGAATTTGGCGCAAAGGAGAAGCTTACACAATTAGATTACTTTCTTTCTGCTTGACTTGAATACTTTTCATTGAACCTCCTCATTAGCCAAACTAATTTTTGAATCCAGAAAGTATTGCATTTGAATATCACAATTCTTTAAATGGAAGGCTGGTGGTTTCACATTCAGTTTGTATCTAGCTTACGTAGAGACCTGCAACTACTTTCTGAAATCAGTGACCAAGGGAAAATTATCCTAAGTTACCCTGATGTCTAAGACAGGGCACTGTTTCACTCTGCATTTTAATTCTGAAGTACATTTGATAATGAAGCATCAAAGGAGGTCCTCCTTTCTTTCATGGTGATAGCCACTTGGAATATAATTCAGACTTCAATTTACTACATTTTCTTTTTGTCTTTTTCAGTTTAAAGAATTCTAATGACAGGAGGTAACAACAGGTGAATACAGAGAGAACTGTGAAGAGCCCCACAAGGACTCTCTTCAGCATCTACTTCTCTTTTTTGTCAGATTTGCTTTCTGTTGTCTCAATAAATTATAGATTTATTAAAGAAAAATAATTTCATCATAATATTACATTTTAATATTTTTTAAAAATCTCATAGATCATTAATATTCTCCAAATTGGATGTTTTCCCACTCAGATTAGCTTTGCATGTTTGAAAATAATACTTTATTATGTAATTTTCAATAAGAGTACTATATGAACATAACTAGTATTTATCATTTTACAGTTTACACAGCTCGTTCAAATGCATGCTTTCCCAAACAAGGAATTAAAATTGCAGAGAAATGTGGTGAATTTCATGAGGCTATGAATCCCATCCGTTTCAATCATCATTATATCTCTGTTATATCTCCTACTGATGACCTGGTGCTTAAGTACGCAGATGTCAATAAATTAGAATGAATGAACAAACATGATCACAAAGAGTAAATGAAGCTAGGTGTTCAAATAAGATCTTCCTTTTTGGGAGAGGGGGATACTGTGAATTGAACCCAGGGGAGCTTCACCACTTAGCTACAACTTCTGTCCTTATTTAATTTTATTTTGAGACAGGATCCCACGAAGTTGCTGAGGCTCTTCTTGGAAATTGTGACCTTCTCAACTAAACTTCCCCAGTGCCTGAGATTACAGGTGTGTGCAACCATGCTTGGCAGACTCAGATCTTCTCATCTGAATATATAATGGCATCTTGTGGAAATTTTCAAAGTCTTTCCATTTTGGATGATAATGCAAATGTGAATAACAAACATAAATATTGCTTACTATGAAAACGAATACATTTGGAGTGGTTTTAGAGAAATTCTTCCTACATTTGTAGAACTATGGAAGTCAATTAAATTATAATAATTGTAGACAAAGTAGAATAGTTTTATATCAGAAAATTTTGGTTTAATACATATATTATTTTGCCAATTATTATTAGGTATTACATACACAAAACTTCAGTACAGGGAAATATTTTAGAGGGTACAATTGATACTATAATACCAAAATCTTAATTGATTTTTATAATTTTCATGGTCTCAATATTTGAATGAATTAATAATCTATACCAATTAACTGTCAAGTATGACTCTAAACTTTGACAGGTAGCTCTTTCCCACTTCTGACATCTAGTCATAAAATTTAATTTCAAAAGACATTTCCTGAATAACAGATTGTTTCGATTTTATTTTAAATGGTAAGAATAACATTATGCATTTATATGAAAATATAAAATGGTTTTCAAATTGTATATATTGATACATACATATATATGTACATATCTATGTGTTTGTGTGTGGTGGTGGTGGGGGTATACAAAATTTGGAAAGGAATCTTATACCTACATTTCATTCTTAAAAACTGGCAGTCTAGATTTTAGGGTGCTTTTTCATTTCAAAACTAAATTTATAGCTTCTTAAAATTATAAACATATTTAAGCCTATGAGGGAGAATATTTTTCAAAAAGCTCAATTTTTCCATTCAGTTTATAGTAAGGTTAAAATTTAAATTTCCATTTAATTCATTTATAATAATCTTCCAACATACTGCCAATTTCACATAGATGAATTATTGAACATGCTTTCTTCTCTCTTTGTCTGCAGTAGATTTCTTCAAGGCTCATCTCACATTGTCCTTGGTCTGAAGTGTGACATCTTAATGAGGTGTTTTCTGACCATCTGGGTATAGTCCATATTCATTTGTTCTCCTTGATTGTTTCCATAGTGCTTATCATTAATTGATATAATACTATTTTACTTATTTATTTTTAATGTTCTCTGCCAGTGCTATTATTAAAATATAAGCTATATAAAGATGTGATAGTTTTCTGTTTCTTTTTTTGTCCTTGCTTTGTCTCAGAGTTTTTAAGAGTGCATGTTTCAAAGTTGAATAAATTAATTACATCCGTGATACTATTCAATAAGTTTGGGGAAGCAATTTTGTTATTGAAATAACTTTACATATAGATTATCTCATAAAATCATTAGCAAAGTAATTTAAATTAAATTTAATTAGCAAATATGTCATGGTCACTAAAATTGCATTTAGTCCTATTTTTGAGGGGCAGATATCTGATCAATTAAAGAATATTAAATTCAACTTAGACAAAATGCAACTCATTTTGAGAATCAAAAAGATATGACTGTGATACTAAAGCAACCATTTTTGATTAAAAATAATGTACACTAAATTGTCTAACTCACTATTGTAAACTTCAAAATATTTTAACACAGAAAGGTGAATGTTTTCTCTCACACTAATTTAACTTGCTAAAAATTAAAATTTCCTCCTGATCTTATTACTGCAGATGCTCAAATACATGGCTACATTCGATTCTTTTCTCCGATAACATTTACTGAAGTAACTGGGATGACTTCCATCTCCTTATACTTAGCCTAGATTTTCTCTTTCTCCAAGACTTTATAGAAGGCACTAGACTTATTTTCAACTATTCATAATCTGAATGTGTAAGTAAAGCAAGTGTGACTTTCAAAGTGGTGTTGAGAATTTTGTACATTTTTACAAAAACATAATTAGAATACATTTGCAAATCCTGGTATATCTCAACTTTCCTACTTCCCTATAGACTTATTTGTTAGATAACTCTGTCTACCTATCTGTCTATCATTTCAATCCATAATGAAAAAATAAAGAATAATTCATATAAAATATCAATTTCCAACAATAATGTGAATATACAGTGTCTTTTAGCCTCACAATATTATTTTTATATTTATTAGAATCAAATCTTCTATTTCACTTGATAAATGTTAAGCAAGAGGCTTATCCTTATTAATTATTGTTTTCTTTTCTTCTAGATAACTCCAACAACCCAGACTCAGTTAATGGATGGAGCAATAAGTCAGTGGTTACGGAATTCATTTTGTTGGGCCTGTCCAGCTCTCGGGAACTCCAACTTGTCCTTTTTATAGTCTTCTCTGTGTTTTATGGGGCTGCAGTGTTGGGAAACATCCTTATCATCCTCACAGTAATTACAGACTCTCGATTACATTCTCCAATGTACTTTCTTCTCAGCAATCTTTCCTTCATTGATGTGTGTCAGGCTACATTTGCTACTCCCAAGATGATTGCAGATTTCCTCAGTGAACGTAAGACCATCACTTTCCAGGGATGCATGTCACAAATATTTTTCTTGCATGTTTTTGGGGGCAGTGAAATGGTGCTTCTTGTTGCCATGGCTTATGATAGATATATTGCTATATGCAGACCTCTGCACTACCTGGCCATCATGAGCCGAAGGGTCTGCACTGTTCTGGTGGGAGTCTCTTGGGCCATTGGCATCCTGCACTCAGCCAGTCACCTGGCATTCACAGTTGATCTTCCCTTCTGTGGACCCAATAAGGTAGACAATTTTTTCTGTGACCTTCCCCTAGTGATTAAACTTGCCTGCTTAGACACCTATGTTTTGGAGATCCTCGTACTCACCAACAGTGGTCTGCTCTCACTTATCTGTTTCCTCCTTTTACTCATTTCTTACACTGTCATTCTTGCTACTGTTCATCACCAAGCCTCCAGTGGGATGTCCAAGGCACTTTCCACCCTGTCATCCCACATTACTGTTGTGGTTCTGTTCTTTGGTCCATTAATCTTTATCTATATCTGGCCCTTTGAAAGCTTTCCAATTGATAAATTTATCTCTGTCTTTTTCACTGTCTTCACTCCTTTCCTTAATCCTATGATTTACACTCTGAGGAATAAAGATGTAAAGGAAGCCATGAAGAAGCTAAAGAGCCGAATGTTGGTTCCAAGTGAGTTTTCTAGACAACTGTGAGAAACTAGCACAAATCCCTACTTCTTGGTTTTATACTCAGTACACATGATTGTTACTATTGTTTCTATACAAGTAGACTTTAATTGTTATGGAGCCTGAATCAAGTGTCTAAAAGTTGGTAAGGGCAGTGCAGAATCTCACATTATGCTACTAGTTACTATCTTCTTTGTTATGGGTTAGATATGAGGTATCCCCCAAAAGCTCAGGTGTGAAACAATACAAGGAAGTTTATAGGTGAAATGATTGGGTTTTGAGAGCCTTAACCTAATCAGTACATAGATACACTGATATGGACCAACTCGATGATATTATAACTGAAGACAGGTAGGGTGTCACTAGAAGAGAAAGGCCCCTGGGATAAACCTTTGGGTTTTATATTTTCTCTGAAGCTCACTCTCTCTGGTTCCTGTTTGCCATGTTCTGACCTCTTTCCTCCTCCACACTCTTCTCTGATGTTCTGCCTTACCTCAGGCCCAGAGCAATAGAATCAATTATCTGTTGACTGAGACCTCTGAACTGAGCTCCAAATAAACTTTTCCTCCTTTATGTTGTTCTTGTCAAATCTTGTCATCAGTGATGAAAAAGCTAACTAAAACTTCTGTATATAACATTATCTTTCCTAAAATAAATAAATAAAACAACTACATATATTAAACAATTATATATACTACAACTACATATATCAAAATTCCTAAATCATTTTCCTCTCTATAGACATTAAAGTATTCTTTGTAGTATTTTAATATCAGCTTCATATTAAACAAGACTAGATAACACATGTGGCTCAATTTGGGTAGCACAGAGAAGAACATAGCTTTGATTTTTTTTTTTTTTTTGGTTAAAAAATAGAATTTGCTTTGACACACCAGGCTGTATGAAGACTCTAAAAGTGCTCATATAGCTTTCTGACAATGCAATCTTGTTTTTACATTTAGTTATCCATGTGTGAGATTACTGCCTTGGGTGCTCCTTTAATAAACTAATGTTGTTTTAAAATGGACTTTATGAAAATCATCCTAAGGGGCAATGCAGGGTCCTAAATAAAATGACAAAAGTCAATCTCCTGTTCCAGTACAGCTTTCAAATTAATCAGGGTAACATTAAAATATTCACTAATGAATAAAAAAAGAGCAAGTAAAGAATATAAGTGATATTAAAAACACATATGTTAATTTGTAATCTCACTATGTAAATATTCTGTTTTGTTAAATTCAAAGCAACACAGTCATTTCAGCAATTTTGCTTTCACTTAATTGATGCCAGATATTTTGCATACATACAGGAGAATAAAGAATATCCCTGGCCTCATGGACATGACTGCATATTAAGGAGGATGGGAATTAGAGAAAATTTTAATGAAAAATTTACTTACCATGTACAAAGCTGACAGAATGGAACGATCAGGACAGGACATTTAGTTGTCCAATCATCAGAAAGTTTCATAACTAACATTAAGTTATTAAGTTGTCCCAGTTTAAGTTTAGACCTGTAGACTCAAAAATCCAGACAGCCTAACCTGTTGATAATTTCAAGAAACTCAAAAGAAATTTGTCAAAATACATTGACATATATGATAGTAAAACAAATCAGTAGTTATAGCATCATGATTAGGTTAGAAATCATATTAGTAGATGCTTTAGGTACATCTTCATTAAGATTAAAAGTTTTGGTTATTTGAATAACATGTGTAAGCTAACCAGATTCTACTAGCCTGACAGGAAAATACCCATCTGAAAAATGTTGGGAAAAACTATTGTTGGTTGTCTAAGAAAGTCCCTCTATTTTTATCCATACATTCATGGCTGAAAATAGTCTTTCCTTAGCTGTACTGACACCTCTAACTAGATTAAAATCAAAACACATTGGTATGTAAATTACTGCAATTGAGAGTAGTCATTTGATTTCTTATAAAGGCATTTTCTTTAAAAACTTGGCTTTCAAATGGCAACCTCATTTTATTACTTCTAAAGTTTTGTGTGTCATATGTCATGAGTAGAAAAAAATTCAATTACATGATAAATTTTGAGAAATGAACAAATAGGTAGAAATAAAAAACCCAACAACAACATACTCCTAAAATCCAAGAGTTCACTGGAGAAACCACTAAGAAAATTATAACCTATTTTGAGATGAATGAAAATGAAAACTTTATATATCAAGGCATAAATGTAAATATTTGTGACTTGGATTGGGCAATGGTCTCTTATTTAGAAGACATAAATACAAAAAAATGAAAAAAATAAAATAAAAAGTAGATCTTCAACTACATGAAAATTAGAAAATGTTGAGGTTCAAATGACACAATGTAGAATGTTTAGAAAAACCCCTGGCCATCTCACCCCCTACAGGTCAGGCTTGGATCCAATTGTCCAACTGACAGACAAAGCAACAAGTCCAAACATAACTTTATCTCCCAAAGCTTGGTACCTAGTTATGCTGATGTTGCCTCCTGATACCTTGAAATTCATTCCCTCTTTTTTCAACTCCTAGTTCAGGCTCTTGGCCTGGACTCCAACCACAACCTCCCAGCTGATCTCTCTACTTTCAACCTTGTCTCTCACTGAATCTAAAATATAAGGTGTCTCTTTCTGAGATTTTGTATCCCAAACATTAAAACCTATTTCCCCCTTCAATGTATGCCTGGCATTGGCAATCTCCCAGTTTAGACTTCAGCCTGCTTCTCTACCTTCATCCCCCATTAACCCCAGCTTGTGTTTTCTCCCTTAAAAATGGGATAAAATATTTGCAAATTTATAGCTATTATGGGTCTAGTATTCAGAATGTATTAATAACTCTTATGAATCAATAACAAAAGATAACTCAGTTTTAAAATGGGCACTGGATCTGAATAGATTTTTCTCTGAACAAGATGTAAAGTAACCTCAAGCACATAGTAATGCCTGTCATCGCAGTCATTAGGGAAATAGAAGTCTGAACTGCAATGAGATACCAGTTCACAACCATTAGAATGGCTATTTTTTAATGAAAAATAACAAATATTGGAAAAATATGGGGAAATTGAATCCCTCATCCATTTCTGGTGGGAATGTAAATTTGTGCAGTCACTGTGGAAATAAATCCTTTTGAAAGTTCTTCAAAAAGTTCCACCTCTGACTGAGAAGTTCTAATCCTAGTAGAAGTCATAGTTTTTTGTTTTATTTCATGCCAAGAGAAGAGAAAGTATGTTGCCTTAAAAACATGTACACACACACATGAAAGTAGCTTTATTATCAATAAACCAAACACAGAAATAACCCAAATTTTCATCAGCTGTTAATGGATTAAAACATGTTGTATTTCCTTAGAGTGGAACATTATGCAACAATAAGAGGGAATAAAGTATTGGGTCACAATATAGCATAGATGAACATTGAAAGCATCATGATGAGACAAAGAAGTCAGATGCAAAAGAACTCATTCAGAGATTGGAGGTGTGTGGTTTTTGATGAGTCAGAGAATATCAAAGACCTTAGTAGATTGTGGGTAATTTCTTATTACTAGATAATTCCTTAATACTAGGGATAAAGTGGCTTAAAAATTTCTACTCTAAATCTTAAAATACAAAAAATCAAAACTTAATATAATTAGACTTATCCACAAATGACTTCACTGATTGGCTGAACAAAGAACACTACTTATGAAGGAAGAAAGGAAGAACCAAAGGAAGAAGGGGAGAGAATAGAAGAAGGGAGAAAAAAGGAGAAGGAGAAGTAGGAAGAAGAGGAGAAAGGGAGGGATAGAAGAAGAGTGAGGAAAACTCAGTCTTCATAAATATGAAATTTATAGTGTTCTCCATCAATCAAAATTACTAGAGATGCAAAACAGAAATATGAATCATAATTAGGAGAATATATTTATTTTATTTTAATTTTTTGCAGTACTGGGAATGAACCCAGGGTCTAGGGCATCCAAAGAAAGCACCATATCACTGAGCAAGCATCATCTACAGACCTTTTCATTTTATTTCGAGACAATGACTCACTAAGTTTCCCAGGCTGGCCTCAAACTTGCAATCCTCTTGCATCAGCTGGGGTTACAAGTGTGCTCTACCATGCCTAGCATAACAAGGAAAATTCGAAATCAACTCAAATGTGCTCAGAAATCACCAAAGTGATAAACAAAATAGAAGAAAATAACTTTAAAAGAACTGTTATAACTATGCTCAAGGATATAAAGAAAAATATAAACTTAGTGAAGTAAAAAATGAAATGTCTTAACAATAATAAAATGTATATGGGTTAAAAATATTGTGTCAATTCTCTCCCTTTTTTTTCCCTCCCCCTTGCCCCTCATAGCCTCTTATAATTTTATGTATCCTTGAAGGTCTCCTACCATTTCCATATGCTTTCCCTTCTCTCTCCGTTTCTCTCCCCCCATTCGTCTTTGTTTACTGTAGTCTTTTCCACATGCTCTTCCTTCCTGTTCTGTTCTTAGTAGTTCTCTTTATATCAAAGCAGACATTTGGCATTTGTTTTTTAGGGCTTGGCTAGCTTCACTTAGCATAATCTGCTCTAATGCCATCCATTTCCCTGCAAATTCTATGATTTTGTCATTTCTTAGTGCTGCATAAGGGAGTTCAAAACACAATTTGAGTCTAATGTATGAAAGATGATATATCATGAGCTATGTAATGCTTTAAATAATCAATAAAAAAAAATATTGTGTCAATAGCAGATTAGATTCCACAGAAATTCAGTAAATTAAGAAAACATAGCAAGATAAAATCTCTAACAAAATTACAGAGACAAAAACTTGAAAGCAGCAGATTCATAACGTTATGTAAATGTATCAATTGGTATAACATATATGTAATTGGAGTTCTAAAGGACAGGGGAAGAAGTATTGTAGAGAAAAAAATATTTTAAGAAATATTTACCAAAAGTTTTCAAATCTGATTTTTAAAAAAGTTGTAACCTACTCTTTAGTCTAGTAGACCTACAAAACTCAAGCAAGATAAATTAAAATAAAATCACACTGTGACATACCACAATAGATGCTAGAAGTTTTGTACTAAAGAAAATTTTTACAGCAATCATAAACTTACTGCTTATTTTTTCCTACAAATATTTGATTTTGAAATCACCAGTCTAAAATCTGTGAACGTAAGTGATATTCATGGTTCCCTATTTCTGGATTAGAGCCATAGATTTTTATTTGGAAAGATCATATGCTGAGGAACCAGTTTAAGAATAATTGAAGAAGTCTTATCAGAAGACAGAAATAAATAACACCATGTAAGGACTAAAAGGAAATAACATATAGGCAATGTGAATGTTGATGCAGGGAAGACATTCTTAGAAAAGTAAATCATTATCAATAAATACTTTTAAGTCAAACAAAACCCAGAAAATTCAAAGTTGATAAACTTCTGCTAAAACAAAACAAAACAACACAAAGTTAAACAGGTGCTTAAGAATGAAGGAAATATATATATATATATATATATATATATATATATATATATATAAACTCGATTGTATAAGAAAGAGTAAAAAATACTTGTGATAACAGACATGTGGAAAAATCTTTTTTCAGAGAAATAGAAAAACAAATATCAGATATAATCTCCTGTTTGAAACAACCAAAATCAAGAAGCATATACTCACACATGCTAGGCAAGAACTCAAACATGAAGCTACAACCTTGACCCAAACATGTTTTATAAAGATAAGTGATCTGCATGTATAAAATTAACAGATGATCTTAAGAAAAAAAAATAGATTTCAGACAATGGATGTTTAAAGATTACCTGCACCAAGAGTAACTGAAAGAAGAGGTATTAAGGAAGGAAAATTGATCAAAAGGTATTTAGAAATGCTAAATATGCTACATGTCATTATGACATGTATCTCAAAGCGATAAAGAATTCATTTAGCTCTAATCATAAATTCATTGTGTTCCACCCTGTGGAAGGTACAACACAATTGAACAGAAAGGGCACTGGACAAGGAATTAGAGGATGTGGCTCTAAACTCAATAGTACAATCTGGGTCCTACAATTAAGCATTCAGAACTCTTTCACCTTAGCTATAGATTTAGGATGTTGAAGTGATTGATTTCTAGTAGTCATACCAGCATTTCAATTCTGAGATTATAAGAAGGACTTTATTCATTTTGGGGTCATTTTTATTTTGTTCTTAAATTAAGACTAAACTTAGAGGAGGAAAAAAATCTGAGTTTCACTTAACAGCATTTTTTGTAAGAATTTGAACTAGGAAATTAAAATTCCTGCAAAATCATTCAGTCCCTTTACTAGAATCTATTCTGTAGGCTGCAGTTTGGGTTGTAAAATAGATCCCACTGCCCTACCCTAGAAACCTTGTCTTGGAAACCAAGTATGTGGCCGCTCTGAAGCTGACAAAATGTCAAGGTTTTTGTCCTGCTGTGTAGTACATAGGGTCACATAATGACTTCACACGGATTACTTTTCTGTTTTTATTAATTTTAGTTATACACAATATTGGGATTGATTCTGACATAATTATATGAGCATGCAATATAATTTGCTCCAATTCATTCACTGGAGCGTCCCCTTTCCTTTCCCTCCTCCCTCCTCCATTCCCTTTTTCTTACTCTATTGATCTTTCTTCTATGTATTTATTTATGGTTTTAATATGAGTGCATAATGAATCTACATAAAGATGAAATTCACTGTGATATATTCATATATGTAGATAGGAGAGTTTGGGCAGATTCATTACAACATTACTCCCTTTTCCTATCCCTCCCTCTCACCCTCAACCTCTTTCTCTACTCCACCTCTGCTTTTACTATTTTCATGGAATTCCCTGAACTTTTTTTTTAAGCTCAGGTTTTTATTCCTTTACAAATCATTACAAAACCAAGTCTGGGGCTGGCACCACCCTCCATGATCCCAATATGCAATGCCTCGAAGCTGGCCCCCACCCCACCAACCCACCCAGCCCCCCCTCTGCAGCCTTTTCCTGGCAGCCCTTCCCTTCAGTGCTCTGGAAGAGCAGGGAACAAACACATCCCATCAGAGGCCAGTTTCAATAAAGTGCTTTAGTGAGGAGACAGCCCCAAATGAGAGAGCTTCTGGCTCCCTCCAGCCACCCTATGCCTAACTTGGGGGAGACTGAGGTAAGCCCTTGGCATCTTCAAACAAAGGCCAAAGATGGCATGGAGCCCCAGTGAGGCTGGGAACCACTTTCCTCTCTCTGCCCTGAAGGCTCCTTTGAGGTAGGGACTTCTGCATGAGAGTAGAAAAGGAGGCCTGGCCCATGAAAAGCTGCTGAGCTGAGGGGCTGGAACAGATGGAGGTTTGTTCCATTTTTACCAGAATCCTCTACTCTTGGAGAAGTTTGTGCCAAAATACCCTAAAATTTTCCAGAAGGAGGTGGCAAAGGCCACCCCTGCATACCTAGTCCCTGAGACTCCCAGTGACGGACAATTCGCACCTTTTTTTTTTTTTCCAATCCTTATTTTGGTATAGCTTCTGCATATAAGATGAAATATTTTAGCCTTGAAATTCTGAGTCTGGCTTATTTCATTTAGCATTATGGTCTTCAGTTCCATCCATTTATCAGCAAATGCCATATTTTTATTTTCCTGGAGTTGAGGAAAATTCCATTGTGCATAAATACCACATTTTCTTTATCCATCTGTTTGTTGATGGGCACCTAGGCTGGTTCTGCAGCTTGGCTCTTCTGAATTGTGAACTGCTATAAATATTGATTGACACAGCCTCAGCTTCCTTAACAGGAATCCTAAAGCATAAGAAATAAAACCAAGAATCAATAATTGAGACGGCATAAAATTAAAGCACTTTTGCATAACAAAGAAAACAAGTAAGAGCATAAAAGCAGCCTAAATCATGGGAGAAGATCTTTGCGTCCTGCTCCTTAGATAGGAGATTAATATCCAGAAGGTATAAAGAACACAAAACTTAACCTCCCCCCAAAATTAATCCAATTAACAAATGGGCAAAATATCTAAATAGACATTTCTTGAATGAAGAAATAAAAATGTTCAATAAATATATGAAAAACTGTTTAACATCTCTAAAAATCAGGGGAATGCAAATCAAAAGTACATTGAGATTTCATTTATTTCTAGTCAGAATAGCATTTATCAAGAATGCAAGTAATAACAAATGTTGACAAGGATGTGGGGGAAAAAGCTACATTCATGCATTGTTGGTGGGACTGCAAATTAGTACAAACACTCTAAAACACAGTATGGAGCTTCCTCAAAATGATAAGAATGGATCTACCATATGGCTCAGCTATCCTTCTCCTTGGTATTTATCCAAAAGAACAAAAATTAGCATACTATATAGATGCACTCACATTGATTTTCAAAACATTCTCACTACTGCTTTTCTATGTTTGTCCTGAAGCAGAAAGGACTAGCCAACAAAATTATTCATCATTATCCTTTCTGCCTTGTTAAATGTTCCCTAGCAGGATAAAGCATTTCCACTAATCTGCTGCTTGGTCCAGTTGTAAAATCCTCAAGATAATGCACTATACTTCTCATGAGCAAACAAACTCTCAAAGGTAATTATTCCTAATGAAGGTAATTTCTACCACTACAACTCTCCTCTAGGTCTCTTGGTCACTACAGTCCAGTGACGTCAAATGCCTATTAGTGTCTAATCTTTGTGATGGCTTTCCTTATATCTGTGTACTGAAGATATTGATGCTTTGAGTGTGAAGGGTGAGGATTGAAGACTGGACAGGCATGGATTCCCTCTTCTGTTCCCCACTGAGAGGCTTCTGAGGAACTTTGTGTTTCCTAGTAGGTGCTGACATTTTAAGATCAAAGACAGGAACAGCATTGCTTCTGGACCAGTCAGATGAAGTTAATTTGGAAGATAGCATTTTCCTCACACATATGAGTACATACTTCACATGTAAAGTTGAGACCAAGAAATGGTCCTTTCAATGTGACTCTTGGTGATATGTGATTTAATTTCTAGAGGTTTCCATTTTTTCTTGTAATCTAATTTACTGCTATTGCAAACAGAAGCAATATAGCTATAGTTAGATTAAATCCTTTGCAAAATGGTGAAACAGAATATTTGTATTCAAAATGTTTCATTTCTTCCTTTTATTCTCCTTCTTTCTTTCAGAGTTCTGTCTTCTCTGTGTGCTCATTAAGTTTCTTGGGTCTTAGGTTAGAATACAGCATTTAATCCTGTTTTACCTCCTGGAAAACTCATTTTTGCTACAAATACCCTGAATCTATTTCCTTCTCTCTCTTTTTTTTAAGTATACTTTATTACTTATCTCCACAGCACTAGGTCTGATTTCTAAGGAGATGTGGGAGTAACAACCAAGGTCTTCCCAAGCATTAATGACTATAACTTCATACTCATTTTAGGTAAGTAAAAGTGTTTTTTTTTTCCCTGAGGGTAGAGAATTTCTCCTAAAGAGTAGATACCATTATTTGCCTCCAGTACTTTTATTCACTTCACTTCACCTGCCAGTTGTAATAGCTGAGTTGTAAGTACTAGAAAAAAATTCAACCTTGTATGCATGTATTAATTCATCTCCTAAAACTACAAGAAATGAAAAATTTGTCTTTACTTGACTAGTCCAAAATTGATTCTTATGCGAGTCAGACCACACCATGTAAAATTATTAGAAATCATAATTTATTCTGATCTGAAATAACACATTATTAAGAATGTTACATATACTTAGTCATTATGTTGTATTACAGAATTCTCTCCTATGTGATATTTTAATAAACATTTTCAGTGTGTATATAATGATAATAATCTAAATATTTAACACATAAGGATGATAAGTGATGATGAAAGGCGAAAGGACCTGCTCAGTGTCATGCAGCTACTCAAGGACATAACTGTGGTTTTTAACATGGGTTTGTTTTTATTCTAAAAGCTCTGTACTGAGTATATTACTGTGAGATTATTTAGTATCTTGTATGCTAAGAAACTCAGCTCTTAATTAAATCAATTTGTTCAATGTTTTTCTTCATGGAAAACAGAGTACTTTCTTTTTCTGGGAACTCTGAGAAACCAGTCAGCAAAAGAACAGAAAAGACTGTGGAAGAAGGATTCTTTTTGATGCCTTTCTCACAGAATTAGATAATGTGTTTTTTCTCAAATTTTTGCTCACAAATGCCTCTGATTACACTCTGTTGTAGCACCAGAAGCTTTCCTTCCTTGTAATTAATGCCTCTTTCTGATAGATGCATGTGAAACCCTATTAGCTGATTGTATTGGGTATTATTTCCTTTCCTGTCTTAAAAGTTCATTGCAGTATTTATGTCCTGGAGTCTAAGAGTCAGAAATCCTGAGTATATAGAAAGAGGTGAAAAAGAAAATAAAAGAATGTAGTAGTACTTCAAAGTTCATTGTATTAATTTCCTACAGTCTGTTATACCTTCAAATTCAAGTTGTTAAGCTTTTCAAAAGTCCTAAGGTCATGATTTGGATATAATATGTGATAATATATAAATTAATTTTTTGGTGAATTTTCTAGAAAATTGGAGATTTGAGATATAAGATCATTTTCTGATTTTGATTTATAGTAATTAAAATTATTCATCACATTACCTGTCTTCATGCATAAAACCTTTGGTGAAACTCAAGGAGAGACTAGGAAATTCATAGTTATGATTAAGAAGATGTTAATATTAAAAATAGCAAGTTGTCAGAAATCAGTAAAATAAAAAAACATCTACTATAAATTGATTCCGATGTAAAGAAGATTTTTCAAATTTGAGAAGTCTAATGTTCTTTTACAATTTGTTTTTATTTTTATTATTCTGTATACAACTTTAGAAATTTCTAGATAGCTTATACAAGTGAAAATAACATAAAGCAGAATAGAACATAGGATAAATGAAGAGGAAAGGAAAATCATTTTTCTCTTAGTCTAAATTCCTTATGAGTTCTCATCCTTCCCAACTATAATATTTAAAAGCCTAATGAAATCAAATAAAATACTATTAATAACCCAATAAAATATTCATGGTCATTAACACCATTGACTGTGTATAAAGAAGTTTAATATCTTCAGGGATTAGTTGAAATGAACTAATAGTAGTTTTCTTGATAGGGAGGACTCCATGAGTACCCAAGTCACATACAGTGTGATCTGGGGAGCTCTGAAACTTTAAGTATTGTCAGAATTTTGTATTCTAGTATATAGAATTATAATGCAAGAAGGAGGAGATAAAATAGAATACCTCAAGGCAATGATTCCTCCTACTAACCTATTTACACAAATGCAATGTTGTCTCTCTTTCCCTCCTGGTTAATCTTTTATAAATATGTATGTTCACAAAGGTAGAAAAAACAAGTGCGCATCTTCGTAAGTTTTTACAAAGTGAAAGCTACGATGTAACTGTCAACCACATCAACAAACATAATATTTCCTGAGCTTAGTCCTTTTCCCTAGACCCCTTTTGAGGGTAAGAACTATTGGGCTTTCAACACCCTCTATAAGCTTTGCCAATTTTTAAACTTTAACTACATTAATGAGGCATTTTCTATTATCTATACAATGTCTAATGATTTAAAAAATAGGCCTATAAAAATAAAGAAGAGTTAGAATACCGAAAGCATAACTGGAAAGGAAAGCATGCTTAATTAATGGATTGATCTCTATCTCTCTGCTATTCAGGTAACTGAAGATAGGTCCTTTCCAAAATCAATGAATGAGACAAATCATTCTCGGGTGACAGAATTTGTGTTGCTGGGACTCTCCAGTTCCAAGGAGCTATAGCCTGTCTTGTTTCTCATCTTCTCACTGCTCTACCTTGCAATTCTGCTGGGCAACTTTCTCATCATCCTCACCGTGACCTCGGATTCCCGCCTTCACACCCCCATGTACTTTCTGCTTGCAAACCTCTCTTTCATAGACATATGTGTTGCCTCTTTTGCTACCCCCAAAATGATTGCAGACTTACTGGTTGAGCGCAAGACTATTTCTTTTGATGCCTGTCTGGCTCAGATTTTTTTTGTTCACCTCTTCACTGGCAGTGAAATGGTTATCCTTGTATCCATGGCCTATGACCGCTATATTGCCATCTGCAAGCCTCTGCATTACATGACCATCATGAGCCGCCGTGTTTGTATAATTCTTGTCCTCATCTCATGGTCTGTGGGCTTCATCCACACCACTAGCCAGTTGGCATTTACTGTTAACTTGCCTTTTTGTGGTCCTAATCAGGTTGACAGTTTTTTCTGTGACCTGCCTCTAGTGACCAAGCTAGCCTGTAGAGACACTTATGTGATCAGCTTACTAATAGTTGCAGACAGTGGCTTTCTTTCATTGAGCTCCTTTCTCCTCTTGGTGGTGTCCTACACTGTGATTCTTATCACAGTCAGGAGCCGCTCCTCTGCTAGCATGGCCAAGGCCCGCTCCACGCTGACTGCTCACATCACTGTGGTCACACTCTTTTTTGGACCCTGCATTTTCATCTATGTGTGGCCCTTCAGCAGTTACTCAGTTGACAAGGTGCTTGCTGTGTTCTACACCATCTTTACTCCTATCCTAAACCCTGTTATCTACACTCTGAGGAACAAAGAAATGAAAGCAGCTATGTCCAAGCTGAAGAGTCGGTATCTGAAGCCTGGCCAGGTTTCTGTAGTGATAAGAAATGCTCTTTTCCTACAGTCAAAGTAAACTTGAAGGAGTTTTAACCTTTTCTGAAATTTCTGTGATGTAAAAGTAAATCATTTTAACCTGTAGAGCTGATTAATTTAAATTATAGTTTAATCATGATAATAAAAATATAATAAATTTTTATCAAATTTAATCATCTTTCTGTTGTGGTTTTAGTTCTTCATTGACTTTCTTTGACTCATATTTTAAAATTTGAAATGGTTTTTAAGTGAAGTGTTATTGGTTTTCAAGTCAACAATAAGATCTACTAAAATGTAAACACTTTGAGCCTTGTATGGGTGAAACTTGAATTGTTCATATTTTAATCAATAGGGTGATTTTTGCTCTGTGTGCAGAAGGGAGTACGTTTTCTAAAACAGTGTTTTTTATTGGAACAACAGTGATGAGTAGCTACTGTCTTTCTGAGCTATGTTGTCGTCTTCTTTCTGTCATCATATACTTGTGAATACATCTGTATTACAGGTATTGGGGTCACTCATAGGATGGTTAGTTTAGAGGATCCCTGCATCAAGTCAATTGTTCAGTAAAAAAGATTCCTTGCCTTTTGCCAATGAAATGCTCGATGTATGGAAGATAATTCAATTAAATGGAGATATTTGTGAAAAATAAGGACATTGATTAAGAAGGAGATGAGGAACAATGTTAATGGTTATTTTTCTAGAGGAAAGTCCCACATCTTATAGAAAAGCACATATAACATTTGAAAAACAAATTCTAAGAGGCTACAGGGTGGTTTGCACTCAAGATGAGTTGTGTTCATCTTGGATATCTTTGGATAATAAGTAAAACTGAATGAATTAATAAGTAGATAAATAAGGAGGCTCTCTATTGTTAAAATTAGTATGCATAATTTTCATGAAAAACTAAAATTGGGCAGGAAAAGAATATGGCTGAAATTTAATGAGTTCACTGGAGTGTCTTTTGGTGTTTCTGTGCCCTGTAAAATAGGAAGAAAATGGTTTTGACAATTTGCACTGACCATGCCTCAATAACAAAAGTTTGAGCTACTCAACCATGTAATCAACAGGATAAACTGAATGACTAAACTAGGATGAAGAAAAATCTAACATGAATCTTGAAGGAAGGAAGGAAGGAATCAATTTGAATTATGACTTTAATTAGTTGCAGACTTGTAATATAATTTATTCCAGCAACACTCTTGCAATAAGTTTTTTTAAATTGTATGATCAATCACCTTCTACAAGACTTAATGACAGAGTAGACTTATTCTAAGCACAAGGATATCTTAATGCAAAGTTAGCAAATATTTTGTCTACATTCCAATATACCTTTTTCTTTGCCTGTTTTCAACATAGTGGACAGATCTGTGAAGGTAGCCAATGTTCTCCATCAAGGACTGTTGTTCACTTTACAAAATGCTTATTCTAAACCCAGGGAATTCTGCTCATTATCCAGAATCAGTCAGAACTGGGAAGGTTTACACCCTTATAGAAACCCCTGAATTAGTGGATATTGGCATATAGTGGGTCAATATTTCAGAGTCTTATGGGGGCACACTACATGGTTCATTAAAGAATATTCTAGGAACACTGAATATTCTGGTGGTAACCAGATCATTAAAAAACTATTTATAGGATTTCATCTTTTATATTGCACTTTATCAACTCCCTCAGTTTCTATTATTTGGATGCTGTCCCCAATACACTATTTTCCCAAGTCAAACACACTATCCCAGATGCAGTTCAAGACTATTTCAGGTGATTTTCTATTGGAGGAAACCTTTATAGAGCATCTTTTTATAATTAAGGTTCACATTTTTATTTTTGCTACTTTTCAAAATTTTAATAGATGGTATTTTTATTTGTGTTATAGTATTTACAAATTTCCATTTCTACTTGTTTTCTTTGTCCTTTAATAAGTACTTTTATTCTTTTTTCCTTGTTCATGAGGATTTTCCAGATATTTTATTTATTTAGTTGTATTTCTAGCATAAGATTATTGTGGTCACAGAACAAACTCTAATTTCTGGCAGTGTAAAATGTATACCCACAAGTCTATTACTCTTCTTTACCTATCCATGTGTGTTTGTATGAGGCTCAACATGAGTTAATACTGATATCTCTGACTAATCTAGTACCATGTCTTTATTTTACATCCTTTCTTTTGTATCTGTAATTTTCCTGAAGGGCAGCGAAAAATTCTCCTACACTTTGTCATCTATTTACGTATTTTTCTAATTGCAGCATACTTGAAAATAGCTTTACAGTGGTACACCTCCAACTGCACTAGAAACAAATTTGTCAACCTTTACAAAATGTTAGTGTACACATAACCTTCACCTTTCCAATTAAATCAGAATTCTTCAATTACATGGGGCAGCTGCTTCCCGCCACCCTCACATATTTCAGTGCAGTTATACTTATCTTTTCAGCTTTATTGAGATAAAATTGACATAATTTTTTCATATTTGAGTTATTCAATGTGATACAATACATATTGTAAAATGCTGACCATAGTCAGGTTGATTGAGGATAGTTACCTTTGTGTGTGGAAGAACTCTTAAGATCTATTTTAAAGAGATTTTTAAGTGTGCAGTTATTAGCATGAGGTACTGTTCTGTGTATTAGATTTCCAGAAGCAAAACCTTGCACTTTTGACCAACATTTTCCTCACCCTCTTACTCCTGGAGACCACTGTTCTGCACTCTGCTAATGTGACTCAAGTTTAAAAGATTCCACATATAGTTGAGTTCATGTGCTATATGTCTTTCTGTATCTGGTTTATTCTAACTTAGAATAATGTCTTTCAGTTTCATACATTTGTCATAAGTGTTAAGACTTTCTTCTTCCTGATGACTGAATATTATTCCAATATATGTGTTCTTTACCTATTCATTCATTAATGAACACTTAGCTTGTTTCTGTATCTTGACTTTTGTGAATAATGCTGCAGTGAACATAAGGAGCTGACTTCCTTCCTTTCGTTTGTAGCCAAAAGTTGATTGGAAGATCATCTGGTAGTTCCATTTTGAAATTCTTGATAAAGCTCCAGTTCAACATTGTTCTCCATTAGGTCTGTACCAATGTACATTCTCATCAATGGGTGTTTAAGGTTTCCATTCTCTCTATATCTTTAACATTGCTATCTTTTGTCTTTTTGAGAGTAATTATTCTGATAATCAAGAGGTGATATTTCATTGTGGTTTTCTTTTGCGTCTTCCTGATGGTTAGTGATATTGAACACATTTTTAAATATATTTAAGCCATTGTATATCTTCTCTTGAGAAATGTTTACTCCAGTCTTTTATCCACTTTTTAATCTCATTGATGATTTGCTATTGAGTTGAGTTCCTTATAAATTGCAGATATAGGCTCCAATTTCATTTACTTGCATGTGTATATCCAGTTTTCTTAATGTTACATATTGAAGAGATTGTCATTTTAACATTGTATGTTTTGGCACCTTTGTAGTAATTTAATTACATATAAAAATGTGGACAGAAACCTCTCAGAAGAGGATATACAATCAATCAACAAATATATGAAAAAAGGCTCATCATCTCTAGCAATTAGAGAAACACAAATCAAAACCACTCTTAAATACCATCTCACTCCAGTCAGAATGGCAGCTATTATGAAGACAAACAACAATAAGTATTGGTGAGGATGCGGGGGCGGGGGAAGTTACACTCATACATTGTTTGTGGGACTGCAAATTGTTGCAGCCAATATGGAAAGCAGTATGGAGATTCCTTGGAAATCTCGGAATGGAACCACCATCTGACCCAGCTATCCCTCTCCTTGGACTATACCCAAAGGACTTTAAAGCAGCATAATACAGGAACACAACCACATCAATGTTTATAGCAGCACAATTAACAATAGCTAAACTGTGGAGCCAACCTAGATGTCCTTCAGTGGATGAATGGATAAAAAAAATGTGGCATATATACACTATGGAATTTTACTCAGCAATAAAAAAGGAGCATTTGCAGGTAAATGATAACGCTAAGTGAAGTTAGCCAATCCCCAAAAAAACAAATGCTGATTGTTTTCTGTGATATAAGGAGGCTGACTCATAGTGGGGTAGGGAGAGGGAGCATGGGAGGAATAGATGAATTCTAGATAGGGCAGAGGGGTGGGAGGGAAAGGAAGAGGGCAGGGGATTAGCAGGGATGAGGGAATGTGATGAATAGCATTATCCAAAGTATATGTATGAAGACATGAATTGGGTGTCAACATACTTTATATACAAACAGAGATATAAAAATTGTGATATGCATGTGTAATAAGAATCGTAATGCAAAAAAAAAAGTACATTTATAAAATCATGAATTGGCATGAACATACTGTATATAAAGAGATATGAAAAATTGTGCTCGATATGTATATTAAAATTGTAATGCATTCTGCAGTAGTGTATTTTAAAAAATAAAATCAAATAAAAAGAGACCACTTTGGATGCATATATAATTTTACACTTAATGAAGCTTTTTTGACATGAAAAAATAATAAAAATGTGGATTTATTTATAGGCTCTCTGTTGTGTTTCTTTGATCGGTGAGTCTTTCTCTTTTGCTGGAACTTGTTTTAGCCATACTGAATTGTTTGTTTTGTTTGGTTTGGTTTGACTTTTGGTATGACTTTTAGGATTTTTTTCTATTTCTGTAAAAACAAACATTGGGATTTTGATAGTAATTGTACAGAATCTTAGATTGCTTTGGATAGTATGAATGATAGTATGATGCAATATCATTTCTTCTACTTCATGAACATGAGATGTCTTTCCACTTATTTGTGTATTTTTAAATTTCTCTCATCAACTTTTATAGTTTTAGTGTACAGATCTTTCTTGTCCTCGGTTAAATTTATTCGTAAGTGTTTTATGAAGTTCACAAGTAAAACTGTTTTCTTGCTTTCTCTTTTGGATAATTCAATGTTGGTATATAAAATTATTATTGCTTTTTACATGCTAATTTTTGTCTTATAAACTTACTGAATTTATTTATTAATTCTAACAATTGTTGGTAGATACTTTGGGACTCTTTATATAAGATCATTTTCAAATAGAAATGCTCTAACTTTTTCCTTTCTTATTTGGATTCATTTTATTTCTTTTTCTTGCCTAATTTCTCTAAGTATTTCAGTATTATGTTGAATAAAAGTGATGAGGATGGGCACTCTTGTCATGCTCCTGATCTTAAAAGAAAAGTTTTTCACTTTTCACCATTGAATATGTTAACTTTTTGTTTGTGAAATGTGCCCTTTATTGTGTGCCTAATATGCTGAGAACTTTTTGAATATTTGTTTTATCACAAGCAGATATTTGATTCCATCAGTTTGGTGGGCATTTTTAATGTGAACACAGATGCGTAAAACTCCTTCTAGTCCCTTGGCAGAACAGGCTGTTAGTAGAATTGCAAAGAAGTGGGAAGGGAGTAGTTCTCCTAAGTTGCTGGGGCTCTTTCAAGTCCACAGCAAGGACTGTAACCACTAGGACTGCAACAAGTGCATGGGTATCTCCTCAAAGTGACCTTTCTCATACCTGGATTTACCAGGATTTCAGAAAATTCTACTTGGTCCCAAACCCTAACAAAAAGCTCTTTATTACCTTAAAAGAGTGTACTATAGGGATACTGCTACATCGATGTTCATAGCAGCACAATTCACAATAGCTAGACTTTGGAACCAACCTAGATGCCCTTCAATAGATGAATGGATAAAAAAAAAATGTGGCATTTATACACAATAGAGTATTACTCAGCACTAAAAAATGACAAAATCATGGCATTTGCAGGGAAATGGATGGCACTAGAGCAGATTATGCTAAGTGAAGCTAGCCAATCCCTAAAAAACAAATGCCAAATGTCATCTTTGATATAAGGAGAGCAACTAAGAACAGAGAAGGGAGGAAGAGCATGAGAAGAAGATTAACATTAAACAGGGACAAGAGGTGGGAGGGAAAGGGAGAGAGAAGGGAAATTGCATGGAAATGGAAGGAGACCCTCATTGTTATACAAAATTACATATAAGAGGAAGTGAGGGGAAAGGAAAAAAGAGAGAAATGAATTACAATAGATGGGATAGAGAGAGAAGATGAGAGGGGAGGGGAGCGGGGGAGGGGGGATAGTAGAGGATGGGAAAGGCAGCAGAATACAACAGACACAAGTATGGCAGTATGTAAAAACGTGGATGTGTAACAGATGTGATTCTGCAATCTGTATACAGGGGAAAAATGGGAGTTCATAACCCACTTGAATCAAATGTATGAAATATGATATGTCAAGAGCTTTGTAATGTTTTGAACATCTAATAATAATTTTTAAAAGCTCTTTATTAAAAATTTTTATTTATTTTATTTTATTTTTTATTTGTTTGATTATTTATTTATTTATTTATTTGTGAATGGCTGCTAAATGTTTGTTTCTGTGAGGAGATGTGGGCTGGGAAACTTTTATTAAGATATTTTGATGATAAAAAAGCCAACGGTGTGACCCCGGAGATCCAGGCTGTCTGATTCGCGCGGCCTGCCCCGAGGCTACAGAAGGCGTGGCGCCCCAGAGAAGGGGTTAACTAGTCAGCAGGGAATTAAGTGGCTGCAACACGGTGGTATCCCACCAGCCAAGCCCAAGCCCGCACTGACCCCCGGGCTGAGTTCGGGATTGTTGACGGGGACGGAAGCGGTACAGCCCCACCCCCCACAAGGGACACTCCACTAAGGTAACCAGCGGCCACCATCTTGGACAGCTGAAGTATCCACCGCCACTGTCCGACAGATTGCAACAACAAAACAGGCACAGAGTACAGTTTGAACTGCCGAGAATCATCACTGAGGGGAAATCTGGTCTAGCAGGAGAAACCAAGGCTAGCGGGAGAAACCAGGAGCCTAGAGGCAAGGCCCTCGCGACTGGGCAGCTGTAAACTGCAGGCCCACCGGCGACAGTTCACCCACTGCCCACGTAACTGGGCGGTAGGAGAACGCCCTCCCGTTGGTGACGGATCACCTGCCCGCGGCCTGTGATACTGGGCGGCTGGAGTCTACCCGCCTGCCACGACCGGGAGCTGAAACCACACAGAGACAGTCCAGTCACACCCCCCCATTAGGGCACCCCGGCAAGGAGACTGGGGCCCGTCATAGCAGAGTAGTGTCGTCACTGGAGCTCGAACGTCGGAATTCCTTCCCAGCGGAATCCACGTTAGCAGTCATACTTCAACAACACAAAGGAGAGACATCAGAGTAATACAGAAACAAAACAAATCTATAGAGGAGAGCAGAAACACGACAATCAAAAAGAGCTGGAAAGTAACGTGGACAACATGAGAAAACAAGGGAAAAAAGGATTACAAACAATGCAAGACTACTCAATTCTACAGGAGGACATAGAAACTTCAGAAACAGGTATAGGGAAAGAACTCAAGGCATACCTAACTCGAATGGAAAGGAATATTAGAGAAGACATGAGACAGCAAGTCCAAGAAATAAAAATATATTTTGAAAATGAATTAAACAAACAAATTCAAATGGCAAAGAACGAGCTCTACCAGGAGATAGAGATATTAAAAAAAAAATCAAACAATAATCCTAGAATTACAGGAAACTATAAACCAAATTAAAAACTCAAACGAGAATATTACAAATAGACTTGATCAAGTAGAAGTCAGAACATCAGATAATGAAGACAAGGTTTATCAACTTGAAAAGAATATAGTCAACACAGAAAAGATGCTTAATTCCCACGAGCAATCTATTCAAGAGATATGGGATGTCATAAAAAAACCAAATCTGAGAGTCATAGGGATAGAAGAAGGCACAGAGATTCAAACCAAAGGAATGGACAGCATATTAAATGAAATAATTCTAGAAAACTTCCCAGAGATGAAAGATGGAATGGATTGCCAAATCCTGGAAGCCTACAGGACCCCAAACATTCAAAACCATAATAGACCAACCCCAAGACATATAATTATGAAGATAGCCAACGTACAGAACAAGGAGAGAATATTAAAAGCTACAAGAGAAAAGAGGCAGATTACTTTCAGGGGTAAACCAATTAGGTTAACGACAGATTTCTCATCACAAACTTTGAAAGCGAGAAGATCCTGGAATAACGTATTTCAAACGCTGAAATATAATGGATTCCAACCAAGAATACTATATCCAGCAAAATTGAGCTTCAAATTTGACAATGAAATTAAAATCTTTCACGATAAACAAAAGCTAAAAGAATTTGCAGCAAGAAAACCAGCTCTGCAAAGCATTTTGAACAAAACACTACAAGAAGAGGATGTGAAAAATAGTGCCCAAAACTAACAGCAGGAAGTATCTCAGTAAAGGGGGAGGAAAATAACCAAAAAGCAAAACTAACCAAACTAAAATAAATAAATAAAGAAGCATGACTGGAAATACAAATCATATCTCAATTGTAACCTTAAATGTTAATGGCCTAAACTCACCAATCAAGAGACATAGGCTAGTAAACTGGATCAAAAAAACAAATCCAATAATATGCTGCCTTCAGGAGACTCATATGATAGGAAAAGACATACACAGGCTGAAGGTAAAAGGTTGGGAAAAATCATACCACTCACATGGCCCTCGGAAACATGCAGGAGTGGCCATACTCATATCGAATAAAATCAACTTCAAACCTAAGTTAATCAAGAAGGACAAAGAAGGTCACTATATACTGTTAAAAGGAACCATCCACCAACAAGACATAATAATCATCAATTTGTATGCACCCAACAATGGAGCTGCAACGTTCATAAAACAAACTCTCCTCAAGTTCAAGAGTCAAATAGACCACAACACAATAATTACGGGTGACTTCAACACACCGCTCTCGCCATTAGACAGATCCTCTAGACAAAAACTGAATAAAGAAACTATAAAACTCAACAGCACAATCAATAATCTAGACTTAACCGACATATATAGAATATATCAACCATCATCAAGTGGATACACGTTCTTCTCAGCAGCACATGGATCCTACTTAAAGATAGACCATATATTATGCCATAAGACAACTCTTAGTAAATATAAAGGCATGGAGATAATACCATGCACCATATCTGACCATAATGGAATGAAATTGGAAATCAATGATAAAAGAAGGAAGGAAAAATCCTACATCACATGGAAAATGAACAATATGTTATTGAATGATCAATGGGTTATAGAAGACATAAAGGAGGAGATGAAAAAATTCTTAGAGTCAAATGATAACACAGACACAACATACCGGAATTTATGGGACACAATGAAAGCAGTTTTAAGAGGGAAATTCATTTCTTGGAGTTCTTACCTCAAAAAAAGAAAAAACCAACAAATAAATGAACTCACACAACACCTCAAAAATCTAGAAAAGGAAGAGCAAAACAACAGCAAATGTAGTAGAAGACAAGAAATAATTAAAATTAGAGCAGAAATCAATGAAATTGAAACAAAAGAAACCATTGAAAAAATAGATAAAACTAAAAGTTGGTTCTTTGAAAAAATAAATAAGATAGACAAGCCCTTAGCCACGCTAACGAAAAGAAGAAGAGAGAGAACTCAAATTACTAACATACGGGATGAAAAAGGCAATATCACAACAGACACTACAGAAATACAGAAGATAATTAGAAAGTATTTTGAAACCCTATATTCCAATAAAATGGAAGATAACGAAGATATCGATAAATTTCTTAAGGCATATGAATTGCCCAGATTGAGACAGGAAGACACACACAATTTAAACAGACCAATAACAAAAGAAGAAATAGAAGAAGCCATCAAAAGACTACCAACTAAGAAAAGCCCTGGACCAGATGGGTATACAGCGGAGTTCTACAAAACCTTCAAAGAAGAATTAATACCAATACTTTTCAAGCTATTTCAAGAAATAGAAAAAGAAGGAGCTCTTCCAAATTCATTCTATGAGGCCAACATCACTTTGATCCCAAAACCAGACAAAGATACTTCAAAGAAAGAAAACTACAGACCAATATCTCTAATGAACTTGGATGCAAAAATTCTCAATAAAATTCTGGCGAATCGAATACAAAAACATATCAGAAAACTTGTGCACCATGATCAAGTAGGATTCATTCCTGGGATGCAAGGATGGTTCAATATACGGAAATCAATAAATGCTATCCACCACATCAATAGACTTAAAGACAAGAACCACATGATCATCTCGATGGATGCAGAAAAAGCATTTGACAAAGTACAGCATCCCTTTATGTTCAAAACACTAGAAAAACTAGGGATAACAGGAACTTACCTCAACATTGTAAAAGCTATCTATGCTAAGCCTCAGGCTAGCATCATTCTGAATGGAGAAAAATTGAAGGCATTCCCTCTAAAATCTGGAACAAGACAGGGATGCCCTCTATCACCACTTCTATTCAATTTAGTTCTCGAAGTACTAACCAGAGCAATTAGACAGACAAAAGAAATTAAAGGCATAAAAATAGGAAAAGAAGAAATTAAACTATCGCTATTTGCGGATGACATGATAATATATTTAACAGACCCAAAAGAGTCTACAAAGAAGCTGCTAGAGTTAATAAATGAATTCAGCAAAGTGGCAGGTTATAAAATCAACACGCATAAATCAAAGGCATTCCTATATATCAGCAACAAAACTTCTGAAATGGAAATAAGGAAAACCACTCCATTCACAATATCCTCAAAGAAAATAAGATACTTGGGTATCAACCTAACAAAAGAGGTGAAAGATTTATACAATGAAAACTACAGAACCCTAAAGAGAGAGATAGAAGAAGATCTCAGAAGATGGAAAAATGTACCCTGTTCATGGATAGGCAGAACTAACATCATCAAAATGGCGATATTACCCAAAGTTCTCTATAGGTTTAATGCGATGCCAATCAAAATACCAACGGCATATCTTGTAGAAATAGACAAAGCAATCATGAAATTCATATGGAAAAACAAAAGACCCAGAATAGCAAAAGCAATTCTAAGCAGGAAGTGTGAATCTGGAGGTATAGCGATACCAGAGGTCAAACTGTACTACAAAGCAATAGTAACAAAAACAGCATGGTACTGGTACCAAAACAGGCGGGTGGACCAATGGTACAGAATAGAAGACACAGAGACTAATCCACAAAGTTACAACTATCTTATATTTGATAAAGGGGCTAAAAGCATGCAATGGAGGAAGGATAGCATCTTCAACAAATGGTGCTGGGAAAATTGGAAATCCATATGCAACAAAATGAAATTGAATCCCTTTCTCTCGCCATCCACAAAAATTAACTCAAAATGGATCAGGGAGCTAGATATCAAATCAGAGACACTGCGTCTGATAGAAGAAAAAGTTGGCTACGATCTACAAATTGTGGGGTCGGGCTCCAAATTCCTTAATAGGACACCCATAGCCCAAGAGTTAACAACCAGAATAAACAAATGGGACTTACTTAAACTAAAAAGTTTTTTCTCAGCAAGAGAAACAATAAGAGAGGTAAATAGAGAGCCTACATCCTGGGAACAAATCTTTACCCCCCACACCTCCGATAGAGCCCTAATATCCAGAATGTACAAAGAACTCAAAAAATTAAACAATAAGATAACAAATAACCCAATTAACAAATGGGCCAAGGACCTGACCTCAACAGACACTTCTCAGAGGAGGACATACAATCAATCAACAAGTTCATGAAAAAATGCTCACCATCTCTAGCAATCAGAGAAATGCAAATCAAAACCACCCTAAGATACCATCTCACTCCAGTAAGATTGGCAGCCATTATGAAGTCAAACAACAACAAGTGTTGGCGGGGATGTGGGGAAAAAGGTACACTTGTACACTGCTGGTGGGGCTGCAAAATGGTGAGGCCAATTTGGAAAGCAGTATGGAGATTCCTGGGAAAGCTGGGAATGGAACCACCATTTGACCCAGCTATTGCACTTCTCGGACTATTCCCTGAGGACCTTAAAAGAGCGCACTATAGGGATACCGCTGCATCAATGATTATAGCGGCACAATTCACAATAGCTAGACTGTGGAACCAACCTAGATGCCCTTCAATAGATGAATGGATAAAAAAATGTGGCATCTATACACAATGGAATATTATGCAGCACTAAGAAATGACAAAATCATAGAATTTGCAGGGAAATGGATGGCAATAGAGCAGATTATGCTAAGTGAAGCTAGCCAAGCCCTAAAAAACAAATGCCAAATGTCTGCTTTGATATAAAGAGAACAACTAAAAACAGAACAGGAAGGAAGAGCATGTGGAAAAGACTACAGTAAACAAAGATGAATGGGGGAGAGAAACGGAGAGAGAAGGGAAAGCATATGGAAATGGTAGGAGACCTTCAAGGATACATAAAATTATAAGAGGCTATGAGGGGCAAGGGGGAGGGAAAAAAAAGGGAGAGAATTGAACAACAGCAGGGGAGATAGAGAGGGAAGATGGGAGGGGAGGGGAGGGGAGGGGGGATAGTAGGGGTTAGGAAAGGTAGCAGAATACAACAGACACTAATATGGCATTATGTAAAAATGTGAATATGTAACAGATGTGATTCTGCAATCTATATTTGGGGTGAAAATGGGAGTTCAAAACACAATTTGAGTCTAATGTATGAAAGATGATATATCATGAGCTATGTAATGCTTTAAATAATCAATAAAAAATTAAAAAAAAAAAGATATTTTGATGACATCACCAGTGACAGACATTTTTAACAATTAGATTTGATTGTCATATTTTGCATCCCAGCTGAGAAGCCCTGTCATTCTGCTTGGTGTTTTGCTTGTTTGTATGTTTGTTAGTTTGATTAAGTTCACCATTCAATTTGGATATTTGTGATGCATTTGTCCATGGGCTTTCACTGCATGGAGTAATCTATCCACTAATTTTGTATCATACAGAATGCTACGGGAGTCACCTTTAGTTTTAAAAGTTCTAGATAAAAACAAATGAATAGGGTAAAAATCTCTAATACTTTCCCATATTTACTCCCATATAAAGCAAATATTGGCCTTTTACCATGGCTGCCTTAGATCTTCAAAAATATATGTCATATTGTTGATACTGTGGTCATACCTATCATCAATTCTTGACATTTTCTGTTAGCTCCTCCTCTTATATTACTTTTAATTTATTTTTATTACTCAGATAGTGTTTAAATTTCATTTTATAGAAGTATATCCATACTTGATGTTTACTAAAAAATTTGGGTATTTTTCAATTTATTTCATTCTTAAACATTGTTTTTAAAAATTTCAGAGTGTTCACACATGAAATCTAACATTAATTAATTATTAATTGCAATCATTGTGGAAGATTTTATTGCAGTGAATATTGTAAGTTGTTTGACAACTCCAACATAGATTGTTCCTATTATCTCTTCTTTTGTTCAAGAAAATGTTGCAATGAACACACTTGTACTTTTTTCCTTGTGTATATGAACCTTATTAGAGAATATACAACGAGTTGAATTTGCTGAGGGAAAAGAATCCAATCTTTACTTTCTTTATAGTTGATTAATTACAAGTCATAGTTGAACTTCCAGACTGAGAAACACAGAAAAATAAATATTATAAAAAATGTACTTGACAAAACTGTTGATGTTGCTAAGACAATAGAAAATTTGTATTGGAAAAAAAATGAGAGTATCTTAAAATATTTGAAAGGCCATCATGTTGAAGGAGCAGATCTTTCTTCTATTAAAGTACAAATGGCAAACCCAATTGAGCACCTTAACAATAGATTTTACTGGTGTGATATAGTAATTGGAGGAAACCACTATGGGGCTTGATGATCACTCACAGGATTGGATAACTGTTTAATGACAGAAATTTAGGGCTCAGAAATTCTTTACACACCAAGTTGTAGTGGATTCAACTAATATTTTGCTTTCACATTTACCAACTAGTTGGTAAAAGATATTTTTAACCCTGAAAAAAATTATTATCTGTAATTACTCCCACTGCAAGGAATTTCTCATTTCTCCAATAAAATTCGTTTTCTGGCATCATGTTGTAAGGCTTTACATCACACTGACTTTGTGTATTGCAATGGTAGTTTACATCAAGGAGGAACTCAGTCCTCACTGGCAGGATGTGAAGGATTACTGTAGCACACCTTAGTGCCGGAGACCAAATTAAAATGCATCAGGTCAAAAGTATACAGAAAATCCATTCATTATAGAAATTCCCTAGTGAATGGAAGTTTGGAAGAGTTAGAGATATAAAGACTAGGAGATTTACTAGATTGTATAATTGTATAAGTGTTCACTTGTACTTTGAACATACAGCATTTATTCTGAATACAAAAGTAATTAAGGAAGTGTAAATTTACATCAGAATTTGGTCAAAAGGAGATCACTGGAAACTCCATCTGGAAAAGGTGAAGTTCTGTTTTCTACTTCTCTGTCTATAGGAGTCTTCTACTGCACTGGGTGAGGAGTAACCCTGATGGGATGTGTTTAGAATCCGAGAAAAATGTGTTACAACTGTACTCTGTCCCTTCTCTACCTGTTAGTGCTTTCTATTCAGGGTGGGTTAGGCACTTGCTAAACTTTTTATCTATTACTAAATTCTCATAGAATGAAGACAAAGAATGATGTTCTAAGTCTAGTAAGATTAGGGGGATGACATTGCCATTTGCTTCTAGTCTTCCAGGAAAGCAAGTTTTATAACTTATGGAAAAGAACAATTGTGTATACTTATATTTTTATTGTCTATGATCATATTTTGAGGTTGATGATAATGTAAGATTATTTTGCTATCAAACTTCATCTTTACCAAGAAATGAAAGATTCTCTTAAGATGTATTTTGAAATCTGAAAACACTCCATGTTTGATGCACACTGACAGTGACTTAATAATTAGGTAAATTAGAAGCTGCTGGATATTCTGTGGAGAGTTTAAGAAAATCTGACTGAATTCTGATTTCCAAATGTTCTTATGTGTAGCTACCTTTTAATTTCAAAGTTTAGAAATGAAAATATATTTTGGAATAATCTATACTTATTTCCTATGCTAGCAACTGGACTACTAATATTCTTTTTTTCTTACTATGAATTATAAACCATTATTCTTAAGAAGAAAATGAAATAAATTGATCTGAACTATAACATTTATATTAATAGATAGGAAACCAATGTGGAGATAATTTTTTGTTTTTTCTTTCATTTTGATGACCAAAACATAAAAACCTTATTTTAAATTATTTATTAGAATGATAGATATTGTAAGAAATTACGAAAAGTTTTTCAGAGATAAGATAATCTGCATAATAGAATACTAAATGATAATACCACTTTGTCTGTTATCAAATAAACACTCAGAATATTTTGTCTCTCTCTTTCGGCTTTTCCCCAAACCACCCCTCCCATCCACTCCCCTATGCACACATGTATCAACATTCAACTACAATTCACTGACATCAAATCTCCAAATAGCTTCTAATCCATTGCTGTTTTTCCGTTTGTCTTTTGCTGAGGACAATGATGCTCCAGAGTGCTGAAGGGATACACTTGTGTTCAGTGCCTTTTACTCTATCCAGAGGATTCCAAAGAGTTGTTCTCTTGGCAGTGTGGAGAGTATGAGGCATGGACAAGGAGAAACCTGTGTCTTCCTGGCTTTTTACTCAGTCAGAAGAGAAAATAGAGAGTCACTCATCTCTCACTTTTTTCTTGCTCTACTCAAGTTTTGTATTCATACAGTCTATTTGCTGTTGTCCAAACACCTGACACTAAAAAGTGATTGAGGCCTGCATTTCTTTGATAAACCAGGATGAATTTCCCTGTTTGATTTTACATATTTTTTCCATCACTTTACATATAATTGATTTGCTATTTGAAATTTTATCTTCAAAATTCAGAGGAAAACTTCACGCCAACCCCAATTCTCTTCCATCTTTCAGATTCCTGGGAACTCTGGTTCTTCCTTAGATCACTGCATTCCAGCCCTGTCACAGCTCCTTGAACACAGCTCATCCTGAGACCCAAAGCCTGTACATATTTCCCTCTTCAAAAATAAGTATTTTCTTGCTTATATCTTCAGGGTTATATCAATGTCTTTCCTGGCACCCAGTGCACAGGAAATAAATTCTTTACAAGTTTTATGACCGTGGAATAAAAAATTTGGGGATACCATTCCTTTTTCTTGGATAAGTGGAAGCATTTTGTCAGTATCTCTATAAGGGCCAATGTATCAGTACTAGTGACTAGTCCGTCACAAATGCAATGAATGGGGAGGGAAGGTGAAATGGTGGGATTAGCCAGGTGAGAAAGTTTCTGAAGTCTCTAACTTTGAACTGGTATATTTTCATGGGATCCACAATTAAACACATACCTACTTTACTTGACCCAGCAGAAATACCACTTTAGAGATACAGATAGGTGGGAGAGGGTGATTTTATAGGACTTAAGTATACTTGAAACCTGAGAGTAACTAAGGAAATCCTGAAGGATTTTGTTAATTCTCTCTAAATTATTTTACAAGAAATGAGACAAACTTTATGTTAGCTGATCCAATAATGGGGAATTGAGTCTTCTGTAAGTCAGACAACATCATCTTTGAGCAAGTATAATTATCAGAAACAAAGTACTTATTCTGAGGTGAAATAGTACATTGAGAGTGTTTGCATATATTTTCTATTACCTATGATAAGATATTTCATCTATATAATTTTCTAGGAAACACTTTTTGTGTCTCTTTGAGGGCAATCATAGTCTCAATTTTATGCCTGCAGACAATGTGCTTTGAAAAGTTAAAGGAGTTGCTCAATTCCATGCAGCTGCTTGATAACACAGCTTCGATTTTAACCCAGAATATTTTCCCATTAGATTTATAATTCACTATGTCACAGTGCTTTTATTGGGTATAGAAGGACTATCCTTTTACTAGGTAGGAAATCTATTCTTGTTTCATCTAGTAAGGACCAAGCTGGTCAGGAAGTCAGGACCAAAAGGCTCATCAACTGTTCTAAAAGAACACAGTAAACATTTATGGACAGTATTCAGGGTGACAGTTTAAACCCAACTCTAATTGTTTTAGAAGCAGCATGCAGCACAGAACTCTGAGAAAAGGTGACGCTTAAGTTCCCACATAGTGAATTAGTGTCAAAAGAATTAACTTATATTGATTGGTTGCCTAACATCTCATCTTCATTTTAAACTTTAAAACACAAAAGCCTTGATTTAAGATATCTGTCCACATTGACCAAACCTGCCAGTGGCAAAAGGGGGAAATTATACATAAATTTTTATCATTAATGATATCAGATATTACTTTGGAGGGAGAGGCACTTGGCTTTCTTTTTATCACACTCATAGATAGGTATTTAGCATCAGGGGGGAAACTTCAAGAATGGAAATATTTTTTTAGTAAACAAATCTCAACTATTAAACACTTAAATAATATTTCTATTACTACCAAGTTGTGGAAGGAGAGTTTCTGAAGAAACCAATTCCCAAACAACCATATTAAGGAGATAAGAGATCTTCATGTGTTATAGCAGCTGTTCTTTTTCTTTTCTTTTTTTTTAAAGAAAGAGAGAGAGAGAGAGAGAATTTTTTAATATTTATTTTTTAGTTTTTGGTGGACACAACATCTTTATTTTACTTTTTTTTATGTAGTACTGAGGATCGAACCCAGCACCGCACGCATGCCAGGCGAGGGCACTACTGCTTGAGCCACATCCCCAGCCCATAGCACCTGTTCTTTAGAACCCATGAGAGAGCTGCAACAATAACTACTCTCCTTGGTGTATCCTAAAAAAGCAAAGGTATGTGTCAATCACATCAAGAAGGTCATTACCAGAACCCCAAAAGTTCCTGAGCCTCTCTGTATCCTTCATTTAGCTGTGAAGAATAACCACTAACTTCTGGTATCATGAATTTATCTTGCTTATTTAAATGATATGATTTTGAATTTATACTTTTGATTTTAATGTAATGTGAAAAAATATTAATTTTATAAAGTTGTATTTGCCTTTGGTAGAACTCACAATTTTTATAGAGTTCTTATTTGATGGTATGAAAAAAAATTATAGGTTTTTGTCTTTGTAGATTAAAGGTTGGGATTCTGTGATGGCAAACAACCTATCTGAAGGCATTTTCATTCATCAATTCACTGATTGAACTTCTTCAATTTTATAATTCAATGAATCAATTGGTTGGAGTTCTTTTCTAACTGCCAGACCACCATCCTCTTTTTCCTGAAGAGTTTTGGATTTTTATCTTATTCTGGATCTATTCATTTTATTTTGAGTGCTTCAGTGCTATTTGCTGTGAGAGGCCTGCAAACAAAATGTATACATTTGAATAAAAAATAGAATTTTTATTGACTGAGGCAAAATTAGGATGGTGTATCTATGCTCAATTCACCAATCAGTCTCTATTTGTCTCCTGCTCCTGTAGGTAGATAAAAGCTTTTCCAATGAAAATGAATCATTCTCGGGTGACAGAATTTGTGTTGCTGGGACTCTCCAGTTCCAAGGAGCTACAACCTGTCTTGTTTCTCATCTTCTCACTGCTCTACCTTGCAATTCTGCTGGGCAACTTTCTCATCATCCTCACCGTGACCTCAGATTCCCGCCTTCACACCCCCATGTACTTTCTGCTTGCAAACCTCTCTTTCATAGACATATGTGTTGCCTCTTTTGCTACCCCCAAAATGATTGCAGACTTACTGGTTGAGCGCAAGACTATTTCTTTTGAAGCCTGCCTGACTCAGATTTTCTGTGTTCATCTCTTTGCTGGCAGTGAAATGGTTATCCTTGTATCCATGGCCTATGACCGCTATATTGCCATCTGCAAGCCTCTGCATTACATGACCATCATGAGCCGCCGTGTTTGTATAATTCTTGTCCTCATTCCATGGTCTGTGGGCTTCATCCACACCACTAGCCAGTTGGCATTTACTGTTAACTTGCCTTTTTGTGGTCCTAATCAGGTTGACAGTTTTTTCTGTGACCTGCCTCTAGTGACCAAGCTAGCCTGTAGAGACACTTATGTGATCAGCTTACTAATAGTTGCAGACAGTGGCTTTCTTTCATTGAGCTCCTTTCTCCTCTTGGTGGTGTCCTACACTGTGATTCTTATCACAGTCAGGAGCCGCTCCTCTGCTAGCATGGCCAAGGCCCGCTCCACGCTGACTGCTCACATCACCGTGGTCACACTCTTTTTTGGACCCTGCATTTTCATCTATGTGTGGCCCTTCAGCAGTTACTCAGTTGACAAGGTGCTTGCTGTGTTCTACACCATCTTTACTCCTATCCTAAACCCTGTTATCTACACTCTGAGGAACAAAGAAATGAAAGCAGCTATGTCCAAGCTGAAGAGTCGGTATCTGAAGCCTGGCCAGGTTTCTGTAGTGATAAGAAAAGCTCTTTTCCTACAGTCAAAGTAAACTCACAGGATTGTCCACATTTTAGATTTGTCTTTGGAAATTTCTAAATGTAATTACTGTAATAATAAAGCAAATAATTTTGACTGGTCTGAAAGATTTACTTGAATTAAACTATGATAATAAAAAGTGATAAAATCAGCCTTAGCCATTTAATTACTTTTTAAATCTTGTGTATTTTTCTCTTTTGCTTTATATTTCCTTTTTTTCCTTGATTATGTAAAAACTTTGAATGATTAATAATGACCTTCTCTCCCCCTGAAAGAAGTGCCACTTTGATGTCAACTTTGTATTAATCATAGGCATATATCTCTAGATCACAAAGATAATATACCTATTTACATGTATAATATGATATAAAATATTTTATTTTCCTTCATAAGAACACATTTCACACTGCTCTATGTAGGTTATGGCTCATGAAGACAATTCTGTTTGGTGTTGGTGATATGTTGAAATGACATGAATAACCAGCAGAAACCATTTTATTCAACACTTTTGCAAGTCTTTACTCAATGTGTCTACTAAATAAGCATGGTTCATGGAAAACCAGTCACTGAACAAATTTACTCAGAAGAATTTTGTATTTTGTTATGCTAATTTCTGTGTACTACTGATAAAATAATTTTGGGGAGGGGTACCAAGGATTGAACTCAGGAGCACTTGATCACTAAGCCACATCTCCAGCACTATTTTGTATTTTATTTAGAAACAGGGTCTCACTGAGGTGCTTAGTGCCTCACTTTTGCTAAGGCTGGCTTTGAAAAACACAATCCTCCTGCCTCAACCTCCCAACTGCTGGGATTACAGGCGTGTGCTATCATGCCTGGCTATCTTTTGTATTGTTAAGCAGTCATCTTGGAGTAGTTTCCCCTGTTCCTGCTCTCAATCATTATGCACACACTTACATGCACACAGTAACTCATTGTGTCCCATTATCCCGCTTGTGGAACACCTATATGAAGCTAAATTATGCAACAAATAAACACATCACTTGTGGCAACTTCAAAACAATATTTGAATATTTATTATGTTCACAGAATTGAAAAATTTGGATTTAATGGGTTAAAATTTCATCTTTTACATGTCAAACATTGTTCTTGGGTTTACCATACTAAACCAAATACCTTCCCAGATAGGATATGGATTGGGAGACTTTCTGTAACAGGCTAGTTAGTAAATATTAGACTTTTTGAGGTCCATATACTGTTGTATATTCTTCTTCTTTTTGTTTTATATCTCCTTATAAATACAAAAATCCTTCTTAGCTTGTGGGTCATACATAAACAGACTATGAGCCATATTTTTCCCTTGGGAGCCATAATTTGCCAATCTTGGCCATAGACCATGAATTTTAGTGGGAGACACAGAAAGTAGGCAGCGAGTAATCAATGTTACATAAATATGTCAAAACATCACCATACATCTATCACCCCAAGAGATTCCTCTTAATGCTAAAGTATTCCTCCTTTCTACCCTCTTCCCAAATGATCAATGATATATCCTTTGTCAATTAAGATCAGTTTGAATTTTTGGAGTTTTATATAGATGGAATTGTGTCTGTCTTTTCAATCTGCAAAATCATTTTGAGATTCATATGTATTGCTGCATATAGCAATTTTTTATTGCCAAGTGGATGCCATAACAAATTACTATAAACTTGGAAGCTCAAACATTAAAAATTTTTATCTTTCAAGTCTGAGGTAAGAAGTTTAGTGTATGTTTGACTGGCAAAACTCAAGCTATGCATAGGATTGTTTTCTCTGGGGTCTCTAGGGAAAAAATCTGTTTCCTTTTTACAGATTCTACAGACCTTCTGAATTCTGTTGCTTGATGGCTCACTTCCTCCAAACTTTCAGGACAGCAGGACGACCCATCTTTAGTCATCACACCTTTCTCTGTTTTTACTGCATCTAGGAAGAGTTCTCCCTTTATAAGGAAACACATGATTAGATTGATTCAAGGTCCATACCCCTAATCATAATGGCAACATTCCATTCGACTTTCAATAAACATACTTATAGGTAATGGGGATTAAACTGTATCTTTGAGGGAGACATTAATCTGCCTAGCCTGTGTTGTACATGTATATTACACTTTCTGAATCTACTCACCTGTTGATAGGCATTTCTTTTGCTTTCATTTATTTTTATTTTTATTTTTATTTTTATTTTATTTTATTTTTATTTTAAGTGCAGTTGTTAGCAGCATTTCTGTACAAGTTTGTACAAATATTTAATTTCTTATTTTTCATTTTTGGAAAAATGCCTTATAGAATGTGTATGTGATTGCATGTATACAGGTGGATTTTTTTCAACTTTTGAAGAAAAGCATATTGGTTTTCTAAGTATTTCCCTAGCAGTATATGAGAGTTTCAGTTCATCTGTTTGCTTCTCAACACTGTGTGGGGTCAGCCTTTTGCATTTCAATCATTCTGGAGGTGTACTGTAACAACTCCACATGGTTATAATATTAATTTATCCAATTATGTTGGGATTATTCTATGCTTATTGAAATATTTATGTATCTTCTTTGGTGAAATGAATGTTCAAATCTTTTGGCCATTTTTAATTGGTACTTTGCTTTCTAATTATTAAGGTCTGTGAATTATTTATTTATTTATTTATTTATTTATTTTTTATTAGTTGCTCAAAACATTACAATGATCTTGACATATCATATACATACATTTGATTCTAATGGGGTATGAATTCTTATTTTTCCCACGTGTACAGATTGCAGGATCACATTGGTTATACAGTCACGTTTACACATACTGAAATACTAGTGTCTGTTGTATTCTGCTGCCCTTCCTATTCCCTTCCTATCCTCCCTCCCCTCCCCTCCCCTCCCATCATCTCTCTCTACCCCATCTACTGTAACTCATTTCTCTCTCTCTCTCTTTTTTCCCTTCCCCCTCACATCCACTTATATGTAATTTTGTATAACAATGAGGGTCTCCTTCCATCTTCCATGCAATTTCCATTCTCTCTCCCATTCCTTCCCAACTCTCGTACCTGTTTAATGGTAATCTTCTTCTCATGCTTTTCCTCCCTGCTCTGCTTTGAGTCACCCCCTTATATCAAAGAAGACATTCAGCATTTGTTTTTTAGGGATTGGCTAACTTTATTTTAGCATAATCTACTCTAATGCCATCCATTTCCCTGCAAATGCCTTGATTTTGTTATTTTTTAGTGAAAAGTAATATTCCATTGTTTATAAATGCCACATTTTTTTTAATCCATTGATCTATTAAAGGACATCCAGGTTGGTTCCACAGTCTAGCTGTAGTGAATTATGCTGCTATGAACATTGATGTAGCTGTATTCCTGTAGTATGGTCTTTTTAGGTCTTTTGGGAATAGTCTGAGAATGGGAATAGCTGGGTGGAATGGTAGTTCCATTCCCAGCTTTCCAAAGAATCTCCATACTGCTTTCCAAATTGGCTTCACCAATTTGCAGTCCCACCAGCAATGTACAAGTGTACCCTTTTCCCCACACTCTCGCCAGCACTTGCTGTTGTTTGAGTTCATAATGGCTGCCATTCTTACTGGAGTGAGATGGTATCTTAGAGTGTTTTAATTTGCATTTCTCTTATTGCTAGAGATGGTGAGCATTTTTTCGTGTATTTGTTGATTGATTGTATATCCTTCTCTGAGAAGTGTCTGTTCAGATCATAGGCCCATGTGTTGATTGGGTTATTTGTTTGCTTATTGTTTAATTTTTTGAGTTCTTTGTATACTCTGGAGATTAGGGCGCTATCTGAAGTGTGAGGGGTAAAAATTTGTTCCCAGGATGTAGACTCCCTATTTACCTCTCTTATTGATTCTCTTGCTGAGAAAAAACTTTTAGTTTGAGTACGTCCCATTTGTTGATTCTTGATTTTAACTCTTGTGCTATAGGTGTCCCATTAAGGAATTTGGAGCCTGACCCCATGAGATGGAGATTAAGGCCAACTTTTTTTTCTATTAGATGCAGAGTTTCTGGTTTGATTCCTAGCTCCTCGATCCATTTTGAGTTAACTTTTGTGCATGGTGAGAGAAAGGGATTCAATTTCATTTTGTTGCATACGGATTTCCAGTTCTCCCAGCACCATTTGTTGAAGACGCTATCCTTTCTCCATTGCATGCTTTTAGTAACTTTGTCAAATATAAGGTAGTTGTAATTTTGTGGATTGGTCTCTATGTCCTCTATTCTGTACCATTGGTCTACCTGCCTGTTTTGGTACCAGTCCCATGCTGTTTTGTTACTATTGCTCTGTAGTATAGTTTAAAATCTGGTATTGCTACACCGCCTGTTTCACTCTTCCTGCTTAGAATTGCTTTTACTATTCTGGGTCTTTTACTTTTCCAAGTGAATTTCATGATTGCTTTTTCTATTTCTGCGAGAAATACTGTTGGGATTTTGATATGCATTGCATTAAACCTATAGAGTACTTTTGGTATCGCCATTTTAATGATGTTAGTTCTGCCTATCCATGAACAAGGTATATCTTTCCATCTTCTAAGGTCCTCTTCTATTTCAATCTTTAGGGTTCTGTAGTTTTCATTGTATAGGTCTTTCACCTCTTTTGTTAGGTTGATTCCCAAGTTTTTTTTTTTTTTGAGGATATTATGAATGGGGTGGTTGTCCTCATTTCCATTTCAGAGGATTTGTCACTGATATACAGGAATACCTTTGATTTATGCATGTTGATTTTATATCCTGCCACTTTGCTGAATTCATTTACTAGCTCTAGAAGTTTCCTGTGGAACCTTTTGGGTCTTCTAGGTATAGGATCATGTCATCCACAAATAGTGCTAATTTAATTTCTTCTTTTCCTATCTTTATGCCTTTAATTTCTTTCATCTGTCTAATTGCTCTGGCCAGTGTTTCGAGAACTAAGTTGAATAGAAGTGGTGAGAAAAGGCATCCCTGTCTTGTTCCAGATTTTATAGGGAATGCCTTCAATTTTTCTCCATTTAGAATGATGCTAGCCTGAGGCTTAGCATAAATAGATTTTACAATGTTGAGGTAAGTTCCTGTTATCCCTAGTTTTTCTAGTGTTATGAACATAAAGAGATGCTGTACTTTGTCGAATGCTTTTTCTGCATCTATCGAGATGATCATATGGTTCTTATCTTTAAGTCTATTGATGTGGTGAATAACATTTATTGATTTCCATATGTTGAACAGCCTTGAATCCCAGGGATGAATCCCACTTGATCATGGTGCACAATCTTTTTGTTATGTTTTTGTATCTGATTTGCCAGAATTTTATTGAGGATTTTTGAATCTATGTTCATTAGAGATATTGGTCTGTAGTTTTCTTTCTTTGAAGTGTCTTTGTCGGGTTTTGGAATCAGGGTGATGTTGGCCTCATAGAATGAATTTGGAAGAGCTCCCTTTTTTTCTATTTCCTGAATAGCTTGAAAATTATTGGTATTAGTTCTTCTTTAAAGGTTTTGTAAAACTCTGCTGTATACCCATCTGGTCCTGGGCTTTTCTTGGTTGGTAGCCTTTGATGGCTTCTTCTATTTCCTCCATTGATATTGATCTGTTTAAGTTGTGTGTACCCTCTTGACTCAATCTGGGCAAATCATATGATTTAAAAAGATTATTGATGTCTTCACTATCTTCTATTTTATTGGAATATAAGGTTTCAAAATAATTTATAATTATCTTCTGTATTTCTGTAGTGTGTTGTGATATTGCCTTTTTCATCCCGTATGCTAGTAATTTGAGTTCTCTCTCTTCTTCTATTTGTTAGCATGGCTAAGGGTCTGTCGATCATATTTATTTTTTCAAAGAACCAACTTTTAGTTTTGTCAATTTTTTTCAATTGTTTCTTTTGTTTCAATTTCATTGATTTCAGCTCTGATTTTAATTATTTCTTGCCCTCTACTACATTTACTGTTGTTTTGCTCTTCTTTTTCTAGGGTTTTGAGATGAAGTGTGAGATCATTTATTTGTTGGTTTTTTTCTTTTTTTGAGGAATGAACTCCAAGCAATGAATTTTTCTCTTAGAACTGCTTTTATTGTGTCCCATAGATTCTGATATGTTGTGTCTGTATTTTCATTTATCTCTAAGAATTTTTTAATTTCCTCCTTTATATCTTCTGTAACCCATTGATCATTCAGTACCATATTGTTCATTCTCCAAGTGATGTAGGATTTTTCCTTTCTTCTTTTATCATTGATTTCCAGTTTCATTCCATTATTATCAGAAAAGATGCATGGTATTATCTCCACTCCTTTATAATTTCTAAGAGTTGCCCTATGGCATAATATATGGTCTATTTTTGAGAAGGATCCATGTGCTGCTGAGAAAAAAGTATATCCGCTTGATGATGGTTGTTATATTCTTTATATGTCAGTTAAGTCTAGGTTATTAATTGTGTTATTGAGGTCTATAGTTTCCTTATTCAACTTTTGTTTGGAAGATCTGTCCAATGGTGAGAGAGGTGTGTTGAAGTCACCCATAATTATTGTGTTGTGGTCTATTTGTCTCTTGAACTTGAGGAGAGTTTGTTTTATGAACGTAGCAGCAACATTGTTTGGTGCATAAATATTGATAATTGTTGTGTCTTGTTGGTTAATGGTTCCCTTTAACAGTATATAGTGTCCTTCTTTATCCCTTTTGATTAACTTAGGCTTGAAGTCGATTTTATTCGATATGAGGATGGCCTCCCGTGCTTGCTTCCAAGGACCATGTGAGTGGAATGATTTTTCCCAACCTTTCACCTTCAGCCTGTATATGTCTTTTCCTATCAGATGAGTCTCCTGAAGGCATCATATTGTTGGATCTGCTTATTTAATCCAGGTTACCAGCCTATGTCACTTAATTGGTGAGTTTAAGCCATTAACGTTTAGGGTTACTATTGATATATGGTTTGTACTTCCAGTCATGTTTGTTTGTTTATTTATTTATTTACTTATTTATTTTTTAATTTGTTTTGTTTTTCCCTCTTTGATTAGTTCCCCCCCCCTTTACCAAGGTACTTCCCACTGTTGGTTTTAGTTGTTGTTTTTCATTTCCTCTTTGTGTATTGTTTTGCCCAAAATGCTTTGCAGTGCTAGTTTTCTGGCTGCAAATTCTTTTAACTTTTGTTTCTCTTGAAAGATTTTTATTTCATTGTCAAACCTGAAGCTTAATTTTGCTGTATACAATATTCCTGGTTGGCGCCCATTATGTTTCAGCTGTTTGAAATACGTTGTGCCAGGATCTTCTCGCTTTCAGCATCCCTGATGAAAAATCAGCCATTAACCTAATTGGTTTACCCCTGAATGTAATCTGCCTCCTTTCTCTTGTAGCTTTTAATATTCTCTCCTTGTTCTGTATGTTGGATATCTTCATAATAATGTGTCTTGGAGTTGGTCTATTACAGTTTTGTATGTTTGGAGTCCTGTAGGCTTCTAGAATTTGGACGTCTGTTTCATTTTTCATGTCTGGAAAGTTTTCTAAAATTATTTCATTCAACAGATTGCTTATTCCTTTGGTTTGGACCTCTATACCTTCCTCTATCCCAATGACTCTTAAGTTTGTTTTTTTTATAATATCCCATATCTCTTGGATGTATTGCTCCTGGTTTCTTACCAGCCTTTCTGAGTTGGCTACACTCTTTTTGAGATGATATATTTTGTCTTCATTGTCTGATGTTCTGACTTCCACTTCATCTACTCTACTGGTAATACTCTCATTTGAGTTTTTAATTTGGTTTATAGTTTCGTTCATTTCTAGGATTACTGTTTGACTTCTTTTTATAATGTCTATCTCCCGGTAGAGTTGTTCTTTTGCTTCTTGAATTTGTTTATGTAATTCATTGTCAAAGTGTTCTTTCATTGTTTGCATTTGCTGTCTAATATCCTCTTTAAGATTCCATTCCATCTGAGTCAGGTATGCCTTGAGTTCTTTATCTGACCATTTTTCTGATGCCTCTAGGTTCTCCTGTAAATTTAAGCTGTGCTGCATTGCTTGTAATCCTTTTTTCCCTTGTTTTTCATGATGCTCATATTACATTCCAGCTCTGTTTGACTGCTTTGTTACTATTTTCTCCTATAAATTTGTTTTGGTTTTGTATATCTCCAGGATCTCTCCTTTGTGATGGGAGACTATGTCTAGAGATGTTGGGTTTTATTGTAATTTAAAGCAAATTCATTCATTTCATAAAAGGCATATGGATTCTGATGGTGAACAGCAATCTGTGGTTTTGTTTTCGGAATTTATGTTTAGGTTGGGTGATGTGATGATATGGTGGTTAGTATATCCTAGCTACCTTGGAAGATTGCTCTACTGAGGGGGGAATATTAACAGGAGAATGGACCAGAGTATTTGGGGGTAGCTAGGGACTTGGGAGCAAGCACTATAGACAGCCTCAGAACATTCACCTATTTGCATTTAGTAAAAATAGTTAGAATAAAAGAAAAGGGAAAAATAAAATTTTGAAAATAAAAAAAAAAAGATAAATGCAGTCTTGGAGTTCTATTATATTCTCTTCCAGTAGGTGGAGCTGTGCCCTCTGGGCCAAGCTTCTGCCCTCAATACACAGGAAACAATCCCTGTGAGGTGGCTCCTCTTCCCCAATCCTGGTCGCCCAGGGCTGCTTCTGGTCTCCAATCCCCCCACCCCCCACCCTGCTTCTCCTGCCAGCCAGGTCCCACTCACTGGTGCTGTTCTCCACAGATCTAGCTACACCCTGGGCCTGCAGCCTCCTGGATGCCCTGTTCTCTTGAACAACTGGGCACTCTCTCTGTTTACCATTCACCCAGACCCCAAGGTTGTGGAGCAGGAGCTGGGGGCCCTCAGCTTATTTTGCCTGATTTCCTCTGGTAGCCACGTCCTCAGGAGCTGGTGAAAAAGGTCTCGGCTGTCGCCACTGGGGGGAGGGGGAGTTGGAGGTCAAGTGCCCCTCCTGTTTCCCTCGGCTCCGATAATCATGCCCACGGAAAGCTGGGGAGAGATTTTTGAGATTTCCCAGCTGTATGGATATGGTGGGGTGAGGGTCACACACCTGTTGTAGCCGATTTCACTGGGAAGTGATCCCATCCACCAAACTCTGATGATGTCTGTTCTCTGCCATGGTGGATGCTGGTCTCCTTGCCGGGGTATCCAATTGGAAGGGTGGGTATGGTCTGTCTCTCCTAAATCACTATCTCAGATCTCGGTCTGCTGGCCCATGGAGGCTCAGTTGGCACCTCCTCAAAGGATCCGAAGTTTAGTTTCTCTATGCTGCTTGAGGGTCTCCCATGGCGCTGAGTTGCTGCGGCGGCTATAGCGGGTGGCCAATCAACCAGCCAGTACCTCCGCATGCCGGGTGGCCAGATTCACTGGCAGTGGAGCATGCTGCCACCTCTGAGAAGCTCAAACTCCTTGCTTAGGTTTCACCTCAGCCCAACTTTGCTGGACATTCCTGAGCAGACAGCATCCAGTTGTCCTGAAGTCTCTCTCTTCCAGCATAGCTGAGGAGGTCATGGGAGTGCTCCCTCCCCACCCGCCACCATGTTCGGGGTTGAATTTTTTATTTTGATTAAAGTTCTTTATCAGATATGCTTTTCAATTATTCTCTCCCAGTTTTGGGCTTGTTCTTTCTTTGCACTGTGATTTTAAAGGTAAATTTTAAATTAATTTTTAGCATGATTTATTAATTTGCTTTTTAAGCAACAGTCTTTTTGTATCATATGTAATGAAAGAAAATTTTAACTTAATCCAAGGAAACGCAAGTCCTCCCCTTCATTTTCTTCAAGAAGCTTTTTTATTTTTTGATTTTACTGTTTGGTCTGATGTCCATTTTGAGTTAAATAGTTTACTTTGTGAGGTGTGTGTCAAAGTTTTTTTTCTTTTTTTTTTCTTTTTGCTTGTTTTGATTTTGTTGTTTCCTGCTTAATTTTTCTAACATCATTTATTTAAAATGCTATCTTTACCTTTTTGTACTGGCCAGTATTCAATTGTCCATTTTCTGAACTTCACCAATCTATTTGCCTATATTTAAATTAATCTCACATTATTTTGATTACTAAATCTTTATAATAAGTTTTGAAATCAGATAGGTTTAGGTCTCTAATTTTTTACTTTTACAAAATTTTATTGTTGTGATGGTTTTTCTAGGTCCTTCACATTTACAAATAAATTCTAGAATAAAATTTCCAATTTCTACAATAAAACTTGATGAGATTTTATTTGGGATTATATTTAATTTATGGATTAATTTTGGAGAATCTTAATAATATTTAATATTTCAGTACCAAAACAGAAATTCCATTTCTTTTTAATTTTCACAATTGAATATGTTAACTTTTTGTGTGTGTGAAATGTGCCCTCTATTGTGTGCCTAAATTCTGAGAACTTTTTGTGTATTTGTTTTATCACAACCAGATATTTGATTCCATCAGTTTGGTTGCCATTGCTAATGTAAACAGTCCCTTGGCAGAAGGGGCTGTAGGTAGAATTGCAAAGAAGTGGGACAGGTGTAGTTCTCCTACATTGCTGAAGCTTGTTCAAGTCCAAAGGGAGGATTGTAGCCACTGGGCCTGCAACAAGCGCATGGGTGTCTCCTCAAAGTGACCTTTCTCAGACTTGGATTTACCAGGATTTCAGAAAATTCTACTTGATCCCAAACCCCACCAAAGAGCTCTTTTTAATTTTTTTTTAATTTTTATTTATGTTATTTATTTTGTGAATGGCTGCTAAATGTTTGTTTCTGTGAGGAGATGTGGGCTGGGAAACTTTTATTATGATATTTTGATGACATCACCAGTGACAGATATTTTTAACAATTAGACTTGATTGTCATATTTTGCATCCCAGCTGAGAAGCCCTGTCATTCTGCTTGGTGTTTTGCTTGTTTGCATATTTGTTAGTTTGATTAACTTCATCATTCAAGTTGGATATTTGTGATTTATTTGTCCATGCGCTTTCACATGCATGGAGTCATCTATTAACCAACTTTGTATCATACAGAATGCTATGGGAGTCACCTTTAGTTTTAAAAGTTCTAGATTTAAAAAAGAATGTTAGAATCTGTAAATAAGTCAAGATGGCAGCTGGCATTTTGCAGAGGGAGTGGTTTGTGAAGTAACACCAGCGAGCTATTAAGTGTGGAGATTCCTTATTGGTTGACTGCTGTATCTAGTTTATGTTAATTAAGATAAGTTGTGTGTAATGTATATATACCCCTCCTGTCCTACAGTAAATGGCTCCCACTCCTGCTGAATCAATCTACACAAGTTGCTCGTCACCCCCCGGTTATTTTGTCTAGCCAGCCGGGCTGTGGCAGATGGTGGCCCATACTGGGAGTCCCGGGACACTCGGGGTAAGTGATGAAAAAAAAAAGCTGCCCGTCCATAGATAGGACGGAAGCAAATCTGCTCATCCCTAGACAGATAGGGCGAGAGGAAAAATGGCCATTTTGAGAAAATGGAGAAGATTGATAGAGTATGTTTGTGTCTTGTTTTGTCTCAGTGTATTGTATTGTGTTTGTGATTAAAACATGGAAGGGGTGTTAGGTAAATTACTAAGGGAAGAAGGCACCCCAATGGAACCAAGAGTAGTTAGGGCATGTGTTGATGGAAGCCCAGGAACTCTAGTCAGAAAGAAGAAAGTTCAGAGGAGGAAGGATTATCAGGAAAAAAGTTGCAGCAAAAGGCTATTATTGAATACTTTTCGTTACTAGAGGGTGCGTGAATCAGCACGGCGGCTGCCACATGCGCGAGCAGGTCATGGCGCAGCAAGGACTTTCCAAGCGGTGGCAGCTGGCTCTTCCCCACCCCCCGCCTGGGGAGCGGGACACCACTGTGAGAGCCCAAATCCAAACCTGACCTGGAGACACAGTCTCCAGGCTCTTGCTCCCTGTGCATGGAAGCAGTTTGAGTTCGGGACACTCCCCAGGGCCATTTGGGGCTGCCTGGGATGCTGCAGGCGGTAGACAGCCCTTGTCCCTGAAGTTTGATCATTTCCAAAGCCAGTAACTACAATGGTTCTCCCACACCTGGAAGCTAATGAGTAATGAGCATTATTAAGGCCTATTTCAAATGTAAAAATCCTTGAGATAATGTACTAAATTGTTCAGAAGGTTGTTTTCTTAGTGCCTGCTGGAATACTACAGGATTTTCTTTAGCATCATTGCCGGAGTTCCTGCCTTCATCCCAGTGCTGGTGAGGATGAGGGTGCAGAGATTTCCAGTGTTGCTGAGAACTGGACGAGACTTTGGATCAAGCTAGCTGCCTACAGAACTTACCTGGACCGTGATTTAAGCTAGCTTCCTGCAGAACTTACCTGGAATGTGATTTACCTGGACTATGAGTTAATCTATTGAGACACTGCGTTACCTGGACTGAGACAACAAAATGTAATCTACAACAAATTGTAACTCGGTATCTTTGCAAACGGTGTCATTGCTGGTATAATGTTTCCAAGGGCTTCTTGCATGGAGCCATCAATTGGCTTGGCATTGTGGCATTTTGTATCCTGCCCTTCTGCTTGTAGCTGATTATTGATGGTGTTTGTGTAAAAACCACTATGGTCAATATTTAAATTAAACAAAAGGGGGAAATGTTAAAGTCTGTAAACAAGTCAAGATGGCGCTTGGCATTTTGCAGAGGGAGTGGTTTGTGAAGTAATGACAGTGAGCCATTAAGTGTGGAGATTCCTTATTGGTTGACTGCTGTATCTAGTTTATGTTAATTAAGATAAGCTGTGTGTAATGTATATATACCCCCCTGTCCTACAATAAATGGCTCCCACTCCTGCTGAATCAATCTACGCAAGTTGTTCATCACCCCCCAGTTATTTTGCTGCACCCGGACCGCGGCAAAAGTATAGGGTAAAAATCTCTAATACTTTCCCATATTTACTCCCAAATAAAGCAAATATTGGTCTTTTACCATGGCTGCTTTAGATCTTCAAAAATATATGTCATATTGTTGATACTGTGGTCATACCCATTATCAATTCTTGACATTTTCTGTTACCTCCTCTTATATTACTTTTAATTTATTTTTATTACTCAGATAGTGTTTAAATTTTATTTTATAGAAGTATATCCATACTTGATGTTTACTAAAAAAATTTGGGTATTTTTCAATTTATTTCATTCTTAAACATTGTTTTTAAAAATTTCAGAGTGTTCACACATGAAATCTAATATTAATTAATTATTAATTGCAATCATTGTGGAAGATTTTATTGCAGTGAATATTGTAAGTTGTTTGAAAACTCCAGCATAGATTGTTCCTATCATCTCTTCTTTTGTTCCAGAAAATGTTGTAATGAACACACTTGCACTTGTTTTCTTGTGTATATGAACCTTATTAGAGAATATACAAAGAGTTGAATTTGCTGAGGGAAAAGAATCCAATATTTACTTTCTTTATAGTTGATTATTTACAAGTTATAGCTGAACTTCCAGACTGAGAAACACAGAACCTAATAAAAATTATAAAAAATGTACTTTAAAAAAAACTGTTTATGTTGCTAAGGCAATAGAAAGTTTGTATTGGAAAATAAATGAGAGAATCTTAAAATATTTGAAAGGCCATCATGTTGAAGGAGTAGATTTTTGTTCTATTAAACTACAAATGGCAATACCAGTTGAGCACTTTAACAATAGATTTTACTGGTGTGAAATAGTAATTGGAGGAAACCACTATGGGGCTTGATGATCACTCAGAGGATTGGATAACTGTTTGAATGACAGAAATTTAGGGCTCAGAAATTCTTTACACACCAAGTTGTGGTGGATTCAACTAATATTTTGCTTTCAGATTTACTAAGTAGTTGGTAAAAGATATTTTTTTTATCTTAAGAATGAATGAATTTTATTGAAATAGTTACATAGCATTAGAATTGCACATTTATTTTCAGCATAGTCAATTCTGCTATAATATGATATATGTTACAAAAGAAAACCCGTTTTTATGCAAAATCATGTAATAAAATCCTGAAAGCTTTGGGGAAAATAGTTTTTAACCTTGAAAAAAATATTATATGTAATTACTCTCTCTTCATGGAATTTCTCATTTGTCCAATAAAATTAGTTTCCTGGCATCATGTTGTAAGGCTTTACATCACACTGACTTTGTGTATTGCAATGGTAGTTTACATCAAAGAGGAACTCGGTCCTCACTGGCAGGATGTGAAGGATTACTGTAGCACACCTTAGTGCAGGAGACCAAGTTAAAAGCATCAGGTCAAGAGTATACAGGAAATTTATTCATTATAGAAATTCCCTAGTGAATGGAAGTTTAGAAGACTTAGAAATATAAGGACTAGGAGATTTACTAGATTGTATAATTGTATAAGTGTTCACTTGTACTTTGAACATACAGCATTTATTCTGAATACAAACGTAATTAAGGAAGTGTAAATTAACAGCAGAATTTGGTCAAGAGGAGATCACTGGAAACTCCATCTGGAAAAGGTGAAGTTCTGTTTTCTACTTCTCTGTCTATAGGAGTCTTCTACTGCACTGGGTGAGGAGTAACCCTGATGGGATGTGTTTAGAATCTGAGAAAAATGTGTTACAACTGAACTCTGTCCCTTCTCTACCTGTTAAAGCTTTCTATTCAGTGGGTGTTTAGACACTTGCTAAACTTTTCATCTATTACTAAATTCTGGTAGAATGAAGACAGGGAATGATGTTCTAAGTCTAGTAAGATCAGGGGGATGACGTTTATTGCCATTTGCTTCTAGTCTTCCCGGAAAGCAAGTTTCATAACTTATGGAAAAGAACAATTATGTATACTTATATTTTTATTGTCTATGATCATATTTTGAGGTTGATGATAATGTAAGATTATTTTGCTATCAAACTTCATCTTTACCAAGAAATGAAAAATTCTCTTAAGATGTATTTTGAAATCTGAAAACACTCCATGTTTGATGCACACTGACAGTGACTTAATAATTAGGTAAACGAGAAGCTGCTGGATATTCTGTGGAGAGTTTAAGAAAATCTGACTGAATTCTGATTTCCAAATGTTCTTATGTGTAGCTGCCTTTTTATTTCAAAATTTAGAAATGAAAATATATTTGGGAATAATCTATACTTATTTCCTATGCTAGAAACTGGACTACAAATATTCTTTTTTTCTTACTATGAATTATAAACCATTATTCTTAAGAAGAAAATGAAATAAATTAATCTGATCTATAACGTTTATATTAATAGATAGGAAATAAATGTGGAGAGAACTTTTTGTTATTTCTTTCATTTTGATGACCAAAATATAAAAACCTTATTTTTCATAACCCACTTGAATCAAATTATGAAATATGATATGTCAAGAACTATGTAATGTTTTGAACAACTAATAATAAAAATTTTTAAAAACCTTATTTTAAATTACTTATTAGAGTGATAGATATTATATGAAATTAGGAAAAGTTTCTCAGAAATAAGATGAACTGCATAATAGAGTAATAAATGATAATACCACTTTGTCTGTTATCAAATAAACACTCAGAATATTTTGTCTCTCTCTTTCAGCTTTTCCCCAAACCATCTCTCCCATTCACTCCCCTATGCACACATGTATCAACACTCCACTACAATTCACTGACATCAAATCTCCAAATAGCTTCTAATCCATTGCTGTTTTTCCTTCTGTCTTTTGCTGAGGACAATGATACTCCAAAGGGCTGAAGGGATACACTTGTGTTCAGGGCACTTTACTTTATCCAGAGGATTCCAAAGAGTTGTTCTCTTGGCAGTGTGGAGAGTATGAGGCATGGACAAGGAGAAACCTGTGTCTTCCTGGCTTTTTACTCAGAAGAGAAAATAGTGTCACTCGCCTCTCACTTTTTTGTTAACCTACTCAAGTTTTGTATTCATACAATCTATTAACTGTTGTCCAAACACCTGACACTTAAAAGTGATTGATGCCTGAGTTTCTTTGATAAATAAGGATGAATATCCCTGTTTTATTTTACATACTCTTTCTATCACTTTACATTTAATTGATTTGCTATTTGAAATTTTATCTTCAAAATCTAGAGGAAAGGGGCTGGGGATGTGGCTCAAGCAGTAGCGCGCTTGCCTGGCATGCGTGCGGCCCAGGTTCGATCCTCAACACCAAATACAAACAAAGATGTTGTGTCTGCCAATAACTAAAAAATAAATATTAAAAAAATTCCCTCTCTCTCTCTCTCTCTCTCTCTCTCTCTCTCTCTCTCTCTCTCTCTCTCTCTCCTCTCTCACTCTATCTTTTAAAAAAAATCCAGAAGAAAATCCCCAATTCTCTTCCATCTTTCAGATTCCTGGGAACTCTGGTTCTTCCTTAGATCACTGCATCCAGCCCTGTCACAGCTCCTTGAACACAGCTCATCCTGAGACCAAAAACATATATCTATTTCCTTCTTTAAAAATAAATATTTTCTTGCTCATATTTTCAGGGTTATGTCAATGCCTTTCCTGGCACCCAGTGCATAGGAATTAAATTCTTTACAAGCCTTATGAGCATGGACAAAAAAAATTTTGGATACTACCCATCTTTCTTGGATAAGTGGAAGCGTTGTCAGTATCTCTGTAAGGCCCAACTTACCGGCACTGGTGACTAGTCCACCATGACTGCAAGAATGGGGAGGGAGAGTGAAATGGTGGGATTAGCCAGGTGAGAAGTTTCTGAAGTCTCTAACTTTGAACTGGTAGAATTTCGTGGGATCCACAATTACACTCATACCTACTTTATTTGACCCACCAGAAATACCACTGTAGAGATACAGATAAGTGAGAGAGGGTGATTTTATAGGACTTCAGTATATTTGAAACCTGAGAGTGACTTAGAAAATCCTGAAGGATTTTATTAATTCTCTCTAAATTATTACAAGAAATGAAATAAAATATATTTTAGCTGAACAAATATGAGAAATTGAATCTTCTGTAAGTCAGACAACATCAACTTTGAGCAAGTATAATTATCAGAAACAAAGTACTTATTCTGAGGTTAAATAATACATTGAGGGTGTTTACATATATTTTCCATTTCCTGTGATAAGATGGAGGAGGTAGTCCACTCTACCCTAGGTGCAGGGGGGAGCTTCTCCGGACACCCAGGTTAGAGAGGTCGCCACCCTTAGGGGTGAGTCCTCTCTATCATTGGTGCAATGATATAGGAGCTCCCCCCTGACACCCAGGTTATAGGGGTCTCCCCCCAGGAGGGGGAAGTCCACTATACCCTGGGTGCTATGTTATAAGATCCCCCAGACACCTAGGTTAGAAGGATCTCTCCCCTGGTGGCGATGGTATGCGAATTCCCCCAACACCCAGGTTAAAGGGGACTTGCCCCTGGAGAAGGGAGTCACTTCTACCCAGGGTGCGAAGGAATGCGAGATCTCCAGGTTAGTGGGGTCTCCCCCCAGGAAGAGGGAATCCCCTCTACCCTGGGTGTGAAAATATGCGAGATCCCCCCGAAACCCAGGTTAGGGGGTCTCCCCCTGGAGGGGAGAGTCCCCTCTACCCTGGGTGCGACGGTCTGCGAGTTTCCCCTGACAACTAGGTTAGAAGAGTCTCCTCTTGGAAGGGGGAGTCACTGTTGAAAGCCACAGTCCAGGCGGGATGACACCTGGCATTTTGCCAGAAGTAATGGTTGACAGGCGGGCCATTAAGATGATGCTGGATTGATTCAATTGTATATAGACCCCTGCTGTCCGCCTCAGGCGCCCTCTACTGTGGAGTTCTCTGGAGGATTCCTGGGGAGTTTGCGTTGGTTGGTGAAGTTCAGGTGGAGGGAGTTCCGGTTGGTGTGGTGTGCCAGAGAGGAACCCTGTGGGTGGCGTTAGGGAGAGTTCCTGGGGAGTGTGCTGTGGTGCTGAGAGCCATGGCCAGTCTGTATGGCCCCTGGCATTTTGCCAACAGTATTGATTGACAGGCGAGACATTACTATCTGCCTTGGCCACTACTTTTTTTTTTTTTTTTTAAAGAGAGAGTGAGAGAGGAGAGAGGGGAGAGAGAGAGAGAGAGAGAGAGAGAGAGAGAGAGAGAGAGAGAGAGAGAGAGAATTTTTAATATTTATTTTTTAGTTCTCGGCGGACACAACATTTTTGTTTGTATGTGGTGCTGAGGATCGAACCCGGGCCGCACTCATGCCAGGCGAGCGCGCTACCGCTTGAGCCACATCCCCAGCCCATTGGCCACTACTTTTGAGTTCTCCTGCTACTTTGGAGTTCTCTTGGGGATTCCTGGGGATTCCCCGAGAGTTCCCATTGGTTGGGGAAGTGAAGGAGGAGGGAGAGATATTTCCGGCTGGGGGTTCCTGGATGAGCCACACGGTGTTCGGGAGAATTCCCCAGGAGCGTGGGTGAAGTGTTTTCTTGCAGTTCAAAAATAAAGTTTGTTCCTGCTTCAGTGGCTCGTGATTTGTTCCCAGCCAGACTGCGGCACTGTGGAGTGCTATTGAAGTTCAGGCAATAAAGTTTCCTGTTTGAACATACAAGTGCTTTGTGGCAGCTCGGTGATTTGTGCCCAGCCAGACTGCGGCAAGTCACTTCTACCCTAGGTGCAAGCTCCCCCAGCTCCCAGGTTGGAGTCCACTCTGCCCTGGGTGCAACAGTATGGGAGCTCCCCTGGACAAACTGGTGTGAGGGGTCTTCCCCCTGGAGGGGGGGAGTTCCTTCTACCCTGGGTGGAATGGTATGCCTGCTCCCCCAGACTCCCAGGTTAGAGAGGTCTCCCCACTTGGAGGGGTGAGTCTCCCCTACCCTACCCTGAGTGCAATGGTATGCAAGGGTTGAGAAGTCTGACTCCTGGAAAAGGGAGTCCCCTCTACCATGGATGGAATGGTATGTGAGTTCCCTCCATCACGCAGTGTAGAGGGGTCTCACCCCCATAGAAGGGAGTCCCCTCTATGCTGGGTGCTGTGGGGAGCTCCAGCCTGACACCAAGTGTAGAGGTGTCTCCATCATGATAGAGGAGTCCTCTCTAACCTGGGTATTGTGGGGAACCCCACCTGACACCCAGATTAGAGGGGTCTCCCCCTGGAGCCAGACATCCTCTCTACTCTGGGGGTGATGGAAAGTATACCTGGACATTCAGGTTAGAGGGGTCTCCCCTTAGGAAGGGGGTATCCCCTCTACCATGGATGCGGTGGAGAGCTTCCCCCAATACCCAAGTTAGAGGAGTCTCCCCCATGGAGGAGGGGTGACACCTCTAACCCGGGTACGACGGGGAGCTTCCCCAGACACCCAGGTCAAAGGGGTCTTCTTCATGGAGGGGGGAGTCCCCTCTACCATGGGTGCAGTGGAAGCTCCTCCCTACACCTGTATAAGAGGGGTCTCTCCTTTGGAGGGGAGAGTCCCATCTAAAATGGGTGCAGTGGGGGCTCCCCACAATACCTGGGTCAGAGAGGTAAACACTTCCGAGCGGGAAGACCCTGCTATTCTGGGTGCAGAAGGGGAACCCCCGACAACTGGGTCAGAGGAATCTCCCCCCTGGAGGAGGGAGTCCACTCTACCCTGGGTGCAGTGGATGCTCCCATTGAAATGCAGAGAAGAGGGGTATCCCCCCTGGAGGGAAGAGTCCCCTCTACCCTGGATGCGGTGGGGGCTCTCCCTGACACCCAGTTTAGAGGGGTCTTCCCCCTGGAGGAAGGAGTACCTCTACCCTGGGTGTGATGGTAAACAAGCTAACCCCCATACCCCGATTAGAGGGGTCTCCCTCCTGGAGGGGGGATTCCTTCTACCTTGGGTGTGATGGGAGCTCCCAAAACTCAGGATAAAGTGTTGTCCCCTCTGCAGTGGAGAGTCCCCTCTACCCTGGGTCCGAAGGTACACGAGCTCCCAAAGACACTCAGGTTAGAGGTGTCTCCCACTTTGACGGGGGAGTCCCTTCTTTCCTGTGTTTGGTGGGGAGCTCCCCCTGAAACCCAGATTAGAGATGTCTTCTCCCTTCAGGGGGGATTCCCCTCTACCTTGGGCAAGGTGGTAGATGATTTCTCCAAGGTGGTAGATGATACCTAGGTCAGAGGTGTCTCCCCACTGAAGGGGGGATTCCCCTGTACCCTGGGTGCAAGGTGTGGGAGCTCCCCCTGATACCCAGGTTAGAGGGATCTCCCACCTGGATGGGGGGGGTCCCCTCTACCCTGGATGCAGTGGGCAGTTTCCCCTGACACCCAGGTCAGTAGTTTTCCCCCCTGGAGTGGGGTGTCCCCTGTACCCTGGGTGCTGTGGGTGGCTCCCTCAGACACCCATGTCAGGGGATTCTTTCCCCTGGAGGGGGGAGTCCCCTCTACCCTGGGTGTGGTGGGGAGTTCTGCCAGACAACCAGGTCAGGGAGTTCTCCCTCCAGGAGGGGAGAGTCATCTGTACCCTGAGTGTGATGGGGAACTCCGCCCATCACCCAGGTCAAGGTTTTTTTTCCTCTGAGAGCCAAGTCCCCTCTACCCTGGGTGAGTTTGGGAGTTCTCCTCAATACCCAGGTCAGGGGGTTCCTTCCCCTGGAGGGGGAGTCCCCTGTTCTCTGTGTGAGGTGGGAATCTTCCCCCAACACCCAGGTCAGGGGGTTCTCCTGGCTGGAGGGTGGAGTCCCCTGTACCCTGGGTGCAGGGGGAAGCTCCCCCGACACCAGGTCAGGGGGGTCTCCCCACTGGAAGGGGGAGTCCCCTCCTCCCTGGGTGTGGTGGTATACAGAGCTCCCCCCCCCGAAACCCAGGTTAGAGGGGAGAGTCCCTACCAACACCCAGGTTAGAGTGGAGTCCCCTCTGCACTGGGCATGATTGTATATGAACCTCCCCACACCCGCCACCCAGGTTAGAGGGGTCTCCCCCACTGGAGGGGGGAGTCCTCTCTACCTTGGGTGTGTGGGGGGGGAAACTCCCCCAAACATACACCAGGTTAGAGAGGGGTCTCCCCCTGCCTTCCAGGACCTTCTCTCCCTGCTGGGTATTAAACTGTACCTGAGTGACACCAGTCTGAGAGAGGCCAGTGACTGGGAGAGGCTGTGCTGGACAGGCATAGTTGTGTAGAGGTTTTAGAAATGGAGACTCTTGGCCCATCCTTAGGTAGATGCAGAATAAAAATACTGTCCAAAGAGACACACTTCCCACCTAATGAACTCTTGCTGTCCCATACATTCTTTCCTATGCTTGGATAGATTTGTTTGAGGGCAACACCTGGACTCCTTTGCATTTCTCTCCCTGGATACTTTCCACTTCTCTGTCCAGGAAAGGAGACCTTCTCTAAGGCTCTGATGTGAAGTCCACAGCACAGCTCAGAATCAGAGCTCTGTCTTCCACCCAATGCAGCACTCCTCCATCCTCTGTTCTCTCTTCATTCTGTCTACTGTTGAACAAGGGAACCAAATATTTATGAGGGCCTGTAAAAATAACATCAATTGCCTATTTGTAAGTAAACAAGGAGCCTTTAGTAAGTGATAAGTCTTACATTTTTCTGGAACAGAAGTAGAAATAAAATTTACCACTCTGAACAGTCAGTACTCCTAGGACTCAGTGGTCATGAGTCAAGGTTAAAGGTCTGCATGTTTCTGGGGAGCCTGTCAACAGGATTACATGGATTTGACCAAGAGAAGTTTCCAGGGCAGGTGATTGCCTGATTGCTTTGCAGCATAGTTCTCTCCTGAAGCTGAATTTGATTTATTCTGTATCATGGGCATAAGGTTCCAGGAAGGTAGGCAGGTAGAACTAGGGATAGTTCTATGGTGTCTGAGCTTTAGGCATGTGTCTGTGTGTAGGGAAGTGCCACAGTCTCGGCTGGGCACAGAATCACGAGCCACCACACAGCTTTGTAGATTCAAACAGCAATTCTTTATCCCGAACTCACACCGGCCTCCACACACGTTCTCTCGCAATCCCCGTTCTCCTGCCACCCAATTCACCTACTCCAGGAGACTTATTTCCCAAAATGCTCTCTGAATCTCACGAGAGTTCAACAGGAGCTTAGGCAGCGGGAACGCCCTAATTCCAGCAGCAATAATCCTCAACATCGAACTTCCCTAAAATCCAAGGTCTTAAACTGGGAACGCCTTAAACTTGTCTTAAACCGGGAACGCCCTAAACCCAAGGATTGGGATACTTCCTCAAACTGCAGGATACACCCTAATCCTGGATCCACCCTCGTCCTTGGGCAGGGTCACCTAACATGCAATGTCAACAGCGAAATTAACATGGGGTACGCTGGCAAGGAAATTTCCTACTTGGCAATGGCCCTCAGCAGGGAAGGCCCAATGTAGCAGCACCCATAGCCTAGAGAGCAGTTCCCAGTGGAAATGTAGACTATCCCACCAGGGGTCCTTCCAGCTGAATACAGAAGGGGAGTACCTTTGGTCCATAATCTTCTGATATCAGTGTCAAAGGCAACTGGGATCTTAGTGTCATCTCTGCAGATTCCAGAGCCTGCTTCACACAGGAGTGAATGGTCCATGACTTTGGCCTGTAGGTCAGAAGAAGCAGTGGCAGGGCTGAGAGAGGAGGCAAAGGATTAAGTGGCTGCTCAGCATTTGGTGTTTATTGATGGCACTCTTGCACAATCTCAAAGTAGATTTCATTATGTTGGGTGATAATGGTACTCCTGGAGTCAAACTGCTTCAGATGGTTGGGTCTGACGAACTTCAGTTGAAAAGCAAGCATCTTCACTCTACTGTCCTATACAGGAAGAACAAATTAAGAATGAAAAAAGAAAAGCAATCATCTTGGATGCAATTATAATAAATCTATTTGGTATCAGTTATTAATTAGATTAAGGTCAAAATATTTCACAAAGGCTTACTTATCATGAAATGTCAGACTCTCTGTTTGCTTTGTCTATGTGATATCCCATGTTCACAGTGCTTCTTCAGGGCATGTACTTCTGCTTCTACAAAGGCTTAATTTATTATCCCAAATCAAACCATAGGTAATGCTGCAACCGAGTCCTCTGTAGACTTAGATAGGACTGTTTGGAGAGAAGAGGTAGATCAATTCTCCAGTCTTGACTGGAATTCTCAGCTACCTGTTTTGTTTGTGTATTGATGAATTCCTAAATTATAAGGACTAAGGGGAAGAGAGAGGTTGGTGTGGGGAGAGGGATGGGAAGCTATAGAGTTTTTATATGAAATAAAAATATATGGTTAAGATTTAAATTTTTGTCTCAACCTTTAATAGATTGAAGTGTCATTTAAATTTTCTAAGCTATGGCCGGTAGTCATTGTTTAATCTGTGAAGTGAGAACAAAATTGTTAATTTTAAAAAGTAGGTTTCAGAATTTTAAGTATGCATAGGTCAGTCAGGCACAGTTGTGGCACACATGTATAATCCCAGTAATGAGGAGGCTGAGGCAGGAGTGAAAATTTGAGGTCAGGTGAGTAACTGAAGGAGACCCTGTCTCAAAGTGATAAAAAAGGCTGGGGATGTAGCTTTGTTCTCGTGACCTGGCTTCAATTCCCAGTAATGAAGAAGAAAAAAGGAAATATGAACAAAGTAACAGTTCCTGGAACATAATACAACAAATAACCTTTGTAAAGGTCTAATCATTCTTACATGATTATACTATTATCCTAGAAGCATAACCCCAATGAAGAACAGATGCATAACTGTGGCCCTTTAAAAATCTCCCTAATCTAAAAGGATTTTTCACATCCTTCTACCAGAGCAACTTTATTGGTATTTTCTTTTTGAGACAGTCTTTCTAAATTTCCCAGGCTTTCTACAACTTGAAATCCTCCCACCTCAGGCTCCTGAATAGGTGTGATTACAGGTATAATCCACGGTTTCCCAATTACCAGAAATTGGTTATTAAAAAAATTATCAGAAGCATAAATACATTTACATCTTATAGGAACACACTCTATTCTGTGTAATGATCCTTCAGTGTCATCAATTCTGCATTATTATTCACTTAAGCATATGAAAAGGGCTATAAGTACGGCATGTTCTCTCTCAAATGTGGAATTTTATAAACACAAAGTTTACTTGATTGTAGAGTAGGGATTATTAGGGTCTAGGAAGGAGTGAGGAGAAGATAGAAGATGAGTTGATGGAAGTGATCAATGTACTCTGTATAAACGAAGATTTAACATGAACTCCTTCAATGTTTGTTGTAAATATGTGTCAATAAATGAATTTTAAAAGCACTACAAAAAAAAGATGAATAAAACTAATTTTTTCCTCTCCTGTGGAAGCAGGTGCAGAATTCTGCAGTCCTAGAGCTCCACCCGGGAAGGGACCACAGTGTATGGGGAAATTCCCCATCTTTGGAAAGCCTTGAGCAGGCAAGGACCCAATCCACTTACCTGAGGGTTGCTGAGCAGGATCCTTAAAGTCACAGAAATGACTTCCTTTGTGTACAGGATTGGAGACTTCTGTATAAGTACCTATCTGGTCTTGGCAGCCTAAGCTACTACAGATGAAGTCCTAGTCCCAGGAGATCAGTGCATGCAAAAGTACAGAAGGGAAGAAGAGCCTGCTGGAGGCCATATGTGCCCCCCAGTCTGCTCCTGCTTTTTTGGTCTCTGAAGACCATTTCTGTTTCAGATCCACTGCCCTATGGTGCCAGCCCCACACAGGAGCCCTGCAGATTTACTCCTTCCTTGTTTAGGCTGGGTGCAATTATAATAAATCCAATTGTTATCAGTTATTAATTAGATTAAGTTAATATATTTAACAATGACTTACTTATCATGAAATGCCAGTCTCTTTGCTTCCTTTACATATGTGATATCCCATATTCATAGCACTTCTTCGGGCATGTACCTCTGCTTCTACAAAGGCTTAATTCATTATCCCAAATCGGCTGCCTATGAACTCAAGTCTGGCTTCCTTCCAACTTTGAGGCTCTGCAGCCCACTGGAGTTTCCTGCAGGGGATCCTCTTGGTTCTATACCCGTCTGCCTTGTTACACCTTTTTCGAGTGACAGTAGTTACCTTTTTGTTACTAAAAATTATTATGGGACCAATTGTTCTTTTTTATATATTGATTTTTTAGTTGTAGTTCGACAAATACCTTAATTTTATTTATTTATTTTTATGTGGTGCTGAGGATCAAACTCAGGGCCTCACACATGGTAGGCAAGCACTCTATTGCTGAGCCACAACCCCAGCCCCAGATCACTTGTCATTAATATGTATTTGTAGTACTGGGATTGGACTCAACTGTGCTCTACCACTGAGACACACATGTAGCCACTGGTCCGTTTAATTTTTTTTTTTTTAAGAGAGAGAGAGAGAGAATTTTTTAATATATACTTTTTAGTTTTCGGCGGACACAACATCTTTATTTGTATGTGGTGTTGAGGATCAAACCCAGAGCCGTGCGCATGCCAGGCAAGCACGCTATCGCTTAAGCCACATCCCCAGCCCTGCTCCTTTTAATTTTTAGGCAAGGCCTAAGTTTCCCAGGCTGGCCTGGAACTTGCCATGATTCTGCTTCATTCTTTCCAACAGCTGGAATAAAAGCTGGTGTGTCACGGTGCCAATTCATATCAATTTCTTTTACATAATTCACATCTATATATGTTCCCTTCCTTCTAAGGAATATCTCTAACTCTTGTCTTTTTGTATCTGCAATCTTATGACACAAACAAATAAACCCCAAATGTTCACCATGGTGAACATGTGCTTTTCAAATAGCTGAGGATCAAAAATTAGCCTTTCAGTTCTCTTATCAGGATTGTCTATATCCGTTGGTTCACACACACTAACAAGTCATATAACCACACTGTGCTAACTACTAGAAAAAAATGAAATAACACCACACATAGAGTTCTGTTTTCAGGCTGCTACTCCCCCCCGCCACCATCATCCCTTGAAATATCATTAATTTCCTGGAAGGGATCAGGAGGCCCTTTCAGAGTCTTTGTTTCTGATGGCTCCATTGGAAGCAGTGGATGATATTCCAAGGATTCTTGTTGTATATTACGCTACCTGACTCCCCATTCAGTATGTCATTTCTAACACAAATTCAAGGAAAAAAGAAAGAACCTGGGAATGAGGTGAGGCCCTGGAGTTTAATGAGGTCATTAGGTCTGGAGTTCTAGCAATTGGAACTCAGCTGCACAGCTTTGTATTCTTTACCAAGGAAAAGATTGGGGAGTGAGCTGAGAGGCAAGAGCAATTTGGGAGCTGGGATCTGCCCTGTTCTCCTAGTCCTTGGTCATCCTGATAGGGGTGTGTGTTGCGGGTGGGCGGGGGAATGTTCTTAATTAAGCCTTCTGAGGATGGGTGGAACTGGAGTGGGGGAGGTAGTCAGGGACTGGTGTTGTCTAGACTCCAGGACTGTCTCCAGCCTGAATGGTTTGAGAACATAGGAAGAGAAGTTAACCTTGTAGGAGAGTTGTGGGAACTTCTGGGAAATGATACATTGGAAACAATGGTATAAAAGTAAAAAGTTGGGAAACATGGTGGGAGTAAGAATTCAGAACTCACTATATTTTTGTTCTCAGCCTTTCCCAGCAACAGAATCATATGGGGAGAAAACCCTCCCCCTTCCCCGGCTCCACACACCCACACACACCCACACACAAAAGAAGCCCCAGAAACCAAGTTGAAAGATTAAGACATTGGTTGGGGTGTATGTTGTAGTATTTTGGGTAAATTTTAATTAACTTCTGTGAGCACATTTTCTGACTTGATACATTAGGATAACAGACTTATTCCCAATGAGGATTAAATGATAACTTATGCAAGGATGATCTCACATTCAGTTATGAATCAGTTTCTCCTATGCTAGCGCACAGCCCGAGTCCAACACTTGCTACAGGGTTGTTACATAGGTTTAACACTGGCTCACATACCAGCGACTACCTCCCATGAGCTCCCACTCTGCCACATGCCTGCATAAGTTGAAGAGAAGAAAGACGGAAACCCTGGCATCTACTTCTTACCCTCAGTGATGACAATGCTGTCACTTTGTTTTTCAGGTGACGGCCTTCTCTCCCCAGCTTCAGAATGGTGAATCCAATGACTTCCACAGATTCCAAGAGTTCTAGGTGGGTTCAGCTGAGAGACTGCGATTGGCATCTGGGAACCCAATTGAGTACTTCACTCCCGCCTGTCCTGACCATGCAGGAGAGGCTGCTCCTGGACACGTGGCTGACAGGGTAGGTGTTGGGTAAGCAGATGGGAGGTCCTAGTAAAGGAGCAGAAGGCCTCCAGGTGAGTGGGGAGCCCGATCACACCAACAGGTGTACTATCCCAGAGAAGCTGAAACCCTCCTTTCCTATACAGTGGCCTCTGGAGGTGAAAGACTATGCTCAGGGTGGATGCCTGTGCTGACAGCCTGACAGCCCTGGGTCTTCAGGTGTAAACCTGGGCAACAACGCGGGCTTTGCCCCTGTCTCCACCGCCTTCCTAAGCGCAGCTCTTTAAGCTGTTTTCTCCAGATTCGCTGGAGGGTTTTACCCGTCGACCACTCTGATGCCTGGTGCAAGCGGGTTTTCTCCCCACAGGAGCCAAATAAGGCTTCAGCAGCACCCTTCAGCAGCTAAAGGAAAAAAGAGAAAGCACTCCTTTAGGCATGCTTAGAACTTTTTCGGTAAAGGATTCCGGGGGTTTGCGGCCCTCTGGCACCACCTAGTGGGCAGCGAGATTCGAGCACCGCAAGGCAGGGTGAAGCTGATGAAGCACCCAGGGAATGAGGCTTTGCTAAATGGGGTCCATATCGCTTAGCCTGATGGCAGTTTCCAAATGAAACGAAGTTCTGAGGGGTCTTAAAAATAGTTGCCTTCTTCGTCTCCATCGTTTCTTTTATTCCCCCAAGTGCAAGTGTGTTTTTTGGATCAGCTTGGCATTTTTTTGCAACCCCTGCTCCAGGAGTATTGTCCAAGCCCTCCCCAAGGCTACCACGAACTCACCCCTAGTCTTTAAAAAGTCTAAGGCTCTGACTGTGAATGGGAAATGAACATTCAGATAGTTTAAGATTTAGAGAATGCAGTAGGAGAAGGTTCACTATAAAATTGATCTAATAAAAGTAATGAATTTCAGAGCTTCTGAGAAGAACCCTAACCGTGTAAGTTGCATACTTGAGGTTTTTCAGTCTTCCTAAATAGATTTCGCTAGCCCTCCCCTAATTACAAGAGCTTCCCCCTCCACAAAATCTATGTACACACCTCACTGGACTGGTGAATATCAGAAGGGTACCTTGGAATTTAAAAGAATATGACTGTCCAAGAGATGCTAGTAAGGGAGAAAGAGAAAGAAGGAACTAGAAGGACCTGAACTCTGAGACCTTCTCTGACTCACCTCCAAGTCTAGAGCCAAACCCAGCTTGGCAGTCCTGAGGTCTTGACCATAGCTTAAAGATCCTGATACCTGTTTCAGCTCTCCATGGGAAAATTGGCTTAATATCACTTTCATATACTGTGTCTAATAAACAACATTGCACTTGGCTAACAGGAAAAGCTAGGGTTCTCATTTAAACAAAAGTTTATTTTGTGTAAGATTCTTCCATGTCTCCAGGGTGGAACATTAACACATTGCTAAGACCTTTTTATAGGAATAAATATATAAACTCATTGCCTATATAGGATGGGGACTCAGTGGCAAAAGATGGGCTCCATTTACTCTGGAAAAAAGAATTCTTGGGAAGAACTTGCTAAGACCCCAGATGAGGCTGTGTACTTCTTTAGTCTAGTGAACAGGGGGTGCAGTGTCTCTTCTCTACTTATCATGCTGAGCAGCAGAGAGGCCTCATGTCCCTCAAAGCTTCAGGTCTCTTAAAATATGGGAAGACACAGGAACTAGAAGGGGAGAGAGTAAGAGTTGAGAGCTTAGAGTGGTCTTGAAGTGGCACCCCCTTTCTCCACAGAAAAGCCCTCTTCACCATGGCTGATTTTAGGACTGTCAGCAAAAGAGTCTCTGAGAAAGAGTTCAGTGTAGATAAACTTCCTATTTTCGTGTTGCCCTGTTTACTTGGCCACTGGCCGAGAAGATACCAGAACTCCAGGTGCTGGGCACCCCCTTACTAGTTTTTCACAAACATATCCAGTATTGTACTTTGAGGGCCTCTGGCCTTGAGCTGGGCTTCACAGAGATGTCTACATTTTTAAGATAAGTTACCAACTGGGCTCCATGGTAACAGCTGGCAGGGGGAGGAAAGAAAGGGGAGAAGAAGCTCTCCCCTTCTCAGGTGCTGTCCTTGAAGGGTTAACTTGCCCAAAACAGTGAAAGAAAAAGCTGCTTTTATGTGAACTTCTGTGGACTGTGAACTTCTGAGCCCCTCCCCTTACATGCTGGGGATAAAACTCTGAAACTCCCTGAATTCAGAGTTCAGGAGATTAATTGATTAGAGCAAAAGCTGTACCCTCTGAACCTGGCTGCAGCCAAATAAAACTATTTCCTGCTATCCTGCCTTAATAGGTGTGATTATAGGTATGGTGCACTGTTGCCTGTTTACCAGAAATTGGTTATTGAAAAGTTATCAGAAGCATACATATATTTACATCTTATAGAAACACAGGCTCCTCTGTTTAATGATCTTTTTACCTTCAATGTCATCAACTCTGCATTATTATTTACTTAAGCATATTCAGAGTGCTTACCTCGGCCAGTTGTTACGAAAAGAGCTACAAGTATTACATGTCCTCTCTCAAATGTAAAATTTTATAAACACAAAGTTTACTTGAATGTAGAGTAGGGATTATTAGGGTCTAGGAAGGGGTGAGGAGAAGATGGAAACCAAGTTGTTGGAAGTGACCAATGTACTCTGTATGAATGAAGATATAACATGAACCCCTTCAATGTTTGTTGTAAATATGTGTCAATAGATGAATTTTGAAAACACTACAAAAAAACAAAGATGAATAAAACTAATTTTTTTCTCTCTCCTGTGGGATCAGGTACAGAATTCTGCAGTCCTAGAGTTCTACCTGGAAAGGGACCACAATATGGGAGGAAATTCCCCACCATGGGAAAGCCTGGAGCAGGCAAGAACCAATCCACTTACCTAAGGGTTGCTGAGCAGGATCCTTAAAGTCACAGAAATGACTTCCTTTATGTATAGGATTAGAAACTTCTGTATAAGCACCTATCAGGTCTTGGCAGCCCTAAGCTACTACATATGAGGTCCTAGTCCCAGTAGATCAGTGCATGCAAAAGTACAGAAGGGAAGAAGAGCCTGCTGGAGGCCACATGTGTCCCCCAGGGGTTTTCCCACAGCCTGCTCCTGCTTTTTTGGTATCTGAAACCCATTTCTATTTCAGATTCACTGCCCTGTGCTGCCAGCCCCACACAGGAGCCCTGCAGATTCACACCTTCCTTCTTTGGGTTGGAAGGCATAAGGTGGAGTGGTGCCCAGACTGAACCTGGAATATCCAGCTATAGTAGTGTCTTGGTGCAGGCACAATTTCCATCTGTGCCCTTCATTTTTCTAGACCTTTAGGAAGTTTTTCAAGTTAAATCAGCTTCATTTGTATTAATAGATTTGTATTAATGGATTATACTAATTGTAAGGGATTTTAAAAATATATTTATTTAGTTGTAGATGAACACACAGTATCTTTATGTATTTTTATGTGGTACTGAGGATTAAACCCAGTGCCTCACACATGTGAAGCAAGCACTTTACCTCTGAGGTACATCCTCAGCCCAGGGAATTTTTCTTAATGACATTTTATCCCCTCTTCAAATAAAGGAAAAAAAGTAATTTTATTTCATGGATTTAGTCAGTTAATTGTAAAGCAGAAGAGCAAAACCCTCAGTGAATGGGAAAACAAAAAACCCTTTTTTTCCATTTGCCTTTAGGTTAAGCCCAACTTTTACCTTGCCATTTTCAAACTTAAGCTGTTACCAGCACCAGCTTCTGCCTTGGGCCCTGGCTACTATTCTACTCCTATCATTCAGAATCCCATAAGTGAGTTATCACTATGTCTATCATCGAAAGCATATCATTTCTTATGAAAAATTGACATTTTCCCTTTTATCTTGTTTTATTTAGAGTGAGAAAACTAGAGGGCAATATGAAAGGCAGAGGGTGAAAAAATGAAAAAAGATCTCCTCTCAAGAATCAAGGAACTGGCAGAGGTTGTGGTTCATTGGTAGAGGGCTTTCCTAGCATGTGTGAGGCACTGGGTTGGATCCTCAGCACCACATAAAAAATAAATAAATAAAATAAAGGTATTGTGTCTATCTGCAACTATAAAACATTTTAAAAAAAGAAACAATTTTGATTAGCAATTGAAAGTGTTTGGATGTAAATTGTCTCTACACTTCTTTTCCCGCCGTTGGATACAAAAAGACAGACTCTTGATCTCCCATTGTTTATTAATGTTCTAGGTTTATGAAAAGGTTTTTAGAAAATAGAGAAAAATATCTAAAGTCATAGCTTAAGTAAGAGATCATGATAAATCATAGAGTGTATTTATTGATCACTAAAGGCCACTGAAATGAAAACAATGTTACTAAGATGTAAAATAAATTTTCACTACCTATAATAAAACTTTCTTTCCCAGCAGCATCAATACCCCAGAGTATATCCTAACATTTAAAAGGGTAGATTTTGGAGCACCAGGGTGCTGAAGACCAGTGTGTCTCACTGATTTAAAGCAGTGGCTCAGTGGTAGAGTGCTCACCTAGCAAGCACAGGCACCGGGTTCGATCCTCAGCACCACATAAATGTAAAATAAAGATATTGTATCCACCTAAAGCTTGAGAATAAATATTTTAAAAAAATAAAAATAAAAATAAATAAAGCAGAATCAAGAGGCGGAGGTTTGTGTTTTCTTGCCTGCCTAATGGTGCATTCCAACCACACCCCTTCACACCTCACCAAGCAAAGATTTTCACTTTTGTTCTTTTTACTGGTGCTAGGTGTGCTGTAGCAGCCAGCAACCGGGTCTAGTTTGTGAATGGAAAACAGATAAGGCTGTCTTTGCCTTCCCACTTTCTGCCCTGTGGGCCTGGATCCCACTGGCTGTGGTTTGTAGTCTATTGGCTACTGTGAGCTGTTCCCTGCTGGGAGGCCTTCACCTGAGGGCTGGCTGAAACTGCACAGCTGAATCTCCTGTTAAAGTAGGAGTAGGTAATTCCTTTTGGCATTAGAGTTTAAGGAGCACTCTGGGAGTTAAAGAATGAATTTCCAAGGCTGCTGAAGCCAGAATTAGATAGACAGTGAGTGTAGATAGGTAAATCAAGTCAGGTCAGATCTAGGAGGCCAATTTTGAGTGAGTCTGGGAAGTTGGAGACTGTCCCCGGAGGGATCTTATCAAGAACCTGCCCCTGCTCCAACCTGTTACCAAGGTAACCAGTCCCAAGAATTTTCCTGCCCTACAGGGAGCTATAAAGTTGTTAATGTGTTTTTGTCTACTCCATTCTGCCCTTTCCCCCTTCAGCCCACCTATTTCCCACCTTTTGGCCATCCCACAGAGCATTCCTGGGCCTAGTCTTGTACATGGGAAGGAGAAAGATGGGGGGGGGGGGAGCAGGAAAACAAAGGAAGCCTAGGACATATAAAAAGGGCAGAACACCTGGCTTCTTGGGATACCAAGATACCAGCTATGCCCCGCTTCTCTCTCACAGGAGAAGTCTTTTAAATAAATCCTGCTTCATATGCTTGCCTTGGCATGCTTCTCTAATGTTCAAACTTCAACATATGGGGAAGCAGGAGTTGTCACCAATAACTGGCGGTATCATATTTGGAGGTTCCACGAAGGTCTACACTGAGGTTCCTCTCAATGGAACCCACATCTGTTTGAGATGCATCTTTCTGTCTCTTTTATTTTGGAGGATGATGGGCTCCTGTTGGCTATTTAAATGCAGTTAGTGCAGCAGCCACTCTTCAAGACTAGGGTGAAAGATTTCCTGGCCTAGGTAGCTGTCAATCACCTGTTAAATACAGAGCAGGCATGTTGGGGTCTGCTGAAGCTGCTTCCTACTCTTCTGTCCAGACCTGGAGAGCAATTGGCATGAGTACACAGTATCCCTAGTCCTGATCTTCTTGGATGTATGGAGGTGGATGAAGGAGTATGGAACAACTGCGGAATTTCTGGCCTGAGCTACACTCAGGCAAAAATCCTAAGGTTCCTTCTCTGAAAACTCCTCCCAACTGCCCAAAGGGGTATATAAAGCGATGCATAGATGAATGGCACTGAAGGAAAGCCCCAGTTACATTTGTCTCCATTTGGGTCACGCAACACTCTCAACCCCACATCCATTCCCTCCTGGATGCTCCCTTCCTTTGCCAATCAGAAACACTAGCAAATCAGATTGTAGGAATGAGAGAAAGACATGGGATGATTAGTAAGAAAACATCCAGGTTCCCTTTGTTTGCATAGTTAGCCTTCACAAGCCAGTTTAAAATCTCCCATTACTGTTCTTATGCTCAGATGTACTTAATGTATTAAAAGAAAATGCTGCAAGAGGGAGGCACTCTCTTTTAACCAACTCCTCCCATAAATTCCTCCAGAAAATGGTGTTTGATATGTGCTTAACAACCAATAGATATTCCCCTTACCCTCAGGAGGTTCCTTTAGTCTATAGGACAACAGTTAGGCACAAAAGGGTAAGACATATAAATTATCCTCTTTTTTCATGGGTTTTTCATAATCAGGAGTTATAGTGGCAGGGAGGAAAGCAGTAACGCCCTTAAGTTTGAATCCTCCCAGGGTCTCCGGCACAGGGCAAACTAGGACCCCAGCACTTTGTCAAAGGAAGCCAAAAATAACTTTGGCAAAGCCAGGTGATGAGAGACAGGTTTTCTGGACAGCAATGAAGCTCAAGTTTAGGGAGATGTCCCTAATATATCAGGTGGGAGCTTCTCTCTCAAGTCATTTTGTAGGTTGACCACATACTGAGAAATTACAAGTGATCAAGGAAGTGCCTCATTTTCATATGTTTTCAGGCCCAACCAATGTCTACAAGGAGAGCAGGCCTTAAGGAATCACCTACTGAGGAAAAGAAATCAAGGGGACCCCCCCCAATTTAAATAAAAATAAATTCAGGGAAATTTTTGGAGGATCTAAATAAATATATTGTGATGTTTTGAGAAACTAATGTGACTCCATTTTTGAGAAACCAGCCTCTACCTCAGAGCACAGCCTGTCCAAGGAAGGGGGCATGACCCTTGTCCTGGGAAAAACCCACAAAGCACTCCTAAGCACATACCCACGCTGCTGAGTTGTTTGTCTGTAAATAACAGGAGAGATCTGCAGCGCCAGGTGTCCCTGACTCAGTTAGGCTAGGTGAGGACCCATAGCAAACCCCCCTAGCAACCTCCAATCAGCATGAGATGAAAAAAAAAATGGAGAGAAATGAATTACAGAAGATGGGGTAGAGAGAGAAGATGGGAGGGGAGGGGCGGGGAGATAGTAGAGGATAGGAAAGGCAACAGAATACAACAGACACTAGTATGGCAGTATGCAAAAATGTGGATGTATAACCGATGTGATTCTGCAATCTGTATACGGGGTAAAAATGGAAGTTCATAATCCACTTGAATCAAATGTATGAAATATGATATGTCAAGAGCTATGTAATGTTTTGAACAACTAATAATAAAAATAAAAATAAATTTAAAAAAAAGAAAATACCTGGAATGCCAGAAGACCCTCAAGTAGTTTATGGTGGTTGATAACATGTTGGGAAACCATGTATTTTAGCACGTACACCCCTCATGGCCTAAACCAATCAGTTCAAACGAATCCCCCTATTGTACTAACCAATCACCCCTACCCAACTTGTTCCCGCCATTGAATGTGCTAATCAATGTTAAGAGTTGTTGTTTGATTTTCCCTTGGTATGGAATTATTTGCTGTGTAATGTTGTGATGCATAGAGTATCCCCCCAAAACCTATAAAATCTCACTGAACAAAGGACCGAGACTCACTCCCTGGGACCGCTATGTCGGGAACGGTTGTGCGTCCAGGCTGGAGCTTGCAATAAAGACTCTTGTGTGATTGCATCGGATTCAGCTCCTGGAGGTTTATTGGGGTCTTACGAGTCTGGTATAACAGTTTCAAAACTTATGCCAGGTACTTGACCACACCTGGAAAGATATTATTACTTAGCCAAACTTTAGTCTCCAATAAGAAGGAGTCCACCCTAAATCAAGCAGCTAAAGAATTTGGGGATGGACCTATATCTTGTCTATGCCCCAGCATCACAAACTAGAAACAGACATAATTATTTATCTAGAGCACAGGGAATTCCCAGAAACATCCTGTCTGGGAACCAAATGATGAACAGGATGCTTAAAAGAATACACATTTGCAAATGTTGGTCCTTGAAGCCCTCAGGAAGATCAGGTAAAAGCCCATTAACTTATTCCAAGATCTCCCAAATTACTCAGGGCCTTCTGGAAAACCCTGCTATTTTCATGAGAAACACAAGGAGACAATAAAAACACCACCCTAAATCCTGAATCCATAAATGTCCATATACGTTTAAAGGATAAATGTACCAAAAAAGTTTACTCCCCCTCTGAGTTATGAAAAGGTTTTGGAAGCCTTTAAATGTCCAAACTTGTCCAGTTACCAACAAGAAAAAAAAAAATGGTTAAAATGCCATAGGCATTAGGTTTCTGCTCAGAACCTCAGAACAGCAGTTTTCCCAGTTCCTTGGAGGTCTCAGCCAGGACTTAAATTGAAATGCAGATGGAAGAAGCCTGCAGGCTCAGTAGGAGACTGATCTGAGGCCCTAGGGGGGAAAAAAAAAGTAAAAATAAAACCATTTACCTGAACTCAAACTAGACTAAACCAAAAAGTAAATTGTATGATATTTTACTAATTACTGGAACCATTGGAGGAGCCCAGGCTAGGGAGAAGCAGGAAGAGCGAAGGGTCCCGGCAGTGCCAGGATACCATAGCACACAGGGAACACAGGGAAGGCACAGCAGGGGGTTGGGACAAGGGACCCAAAATCAAAGAACAGGGACAGGGACAGGGTCCTCGAGAAGGCAGCCAGGGGCTCAAGCAAGGAGAAAGGCCCAGGAATGTAGAGCCAAGTGCCAGGCAAGGGCAGGGTTGGTAGGGGAGAAAGGGGAGAGAGGGCAGCTGGTGGTGCAGGGGGAAGAAGGCTCAAGGACCAGGTCCACTGAAGGGTGTGAGGGTTGGGGAGCAGGGCCCAGGTTGAGGGAGGTCAAAGGGCCCGGGCAAGTGACAGGGAGCCTGGAAGGCCAAGAGGCAAGGTCTACTCCCCTGGCCAGGTGAGCATCCTAGAAAAGAGATCAGGAAAGTGGGCCTTGGAGAAATAGAGATGAAAAAAGGGCCAAAGAAAAGCACAGTGTGAAGGGCTAGAGGAAGGGTGCTGGTGGGGTAGGGGCCAGGACCCCAGCAAGGAGCCCAGGCCAAGGACCCAGAGGGGGACCCATGCCAGGGGAGAGCAGAGAAAGGCAGGGCCAGGCAGGTAGGCAGCATTAGTAGACTGCAGTGTTGGGAAACCTAGGGGAGCAGGGGAGCATCCCCAGCGAGGGGCCCACAGTCAACGCTCAGGGGCCTGCTGGGCAACAAGGGACACAAGAGGCTCAAGCGAGCAGCCAGGACAGGGAACTGAGAGCCAAGGGCTAGGGCTGGGGAAGGGGGCTCAGGACAGTGGACAGGGCTGGGGAGGGAAGGCAGGGCATCCAGCAGTGGGGAGGCAGGATGGAGATCCAGGGCCACTGCCAGGTGTCAGATTTCCAGGTGAAGGACCAAGCACCCAGGAGAGCAAGGGGCCCAGGCGAGGGGCAGGCCTCTGTTTTCGGAATGGCCTATGGGAAAGGCAGGGGCCAGGGACCTGGCAAAGGGGGCCAGGCAAGGGAAGGGGGCCTGGAGGAGGGAGGCGGCTCAGCCAGGGGTCAAGGTGGGGGCAGAGAGGGGTGAGAGCCAGGACCCAAGCAAGGAGCCCAGGCAGGGAACCAACCTGACCAATGGTAAGGGACCAAAGCCACTCACCGACCAACCAACCCAAGAAGAAGTAGAAGGCCCGAACGAGGGGAGAGCAGGGAAGGCCAGAAAGGGGGGGGGCCCAAGGATGAGGGCACAGCAGGTGGTGCAAGGGGCACCTTGGGGAGTGCAATAGGGGGCCCAAGCAAGGTGCCCCTAGCTCAGACACGATGCCACGCCATGCGACAGGAGGACCAAGGTCAGGGGCTCAGGGGACTGGAGCGTGAAGGATGGGGCTTAGGGAAGGTGGGGTGGGGGTGGGGTTAGGGTTAGAGGCCAGAGGGCAGGGGAGGGTAGGGAGGGTATAGTGCAGGGGAAGGTTGGCGCAAGGCCCACGTCCACTGCCAGGTGTCAGTGTTCATGCAGCGAAGGGGGCCCAGGCCAGGGGCAGGGCTCTGTTTCCCATAGGGAGCCTGCAGGGTGCCCAGGCCAACCAATTCCACTCTGCTGCCCCAGGGGAGTAGATCCTCAGAAAGGGACCAGGAACAAACAAGGGCCAAAGGAGAGCACTGTGTGGGGATAAGGTAGGTCCAAAGCAGGGGTGTGGGGAGAGCCAGGACCCAATCCAGGAGCCCAGGCTATGGGCTGGCAGGGGCAGGGTGGGTCCGGGCAGTGCAAGGCTACAGGGCACTAAGGGAACAGAGGGGAAGTACAGAAGTGGGCCCAAGCATAGGGGTTGAGATCATGGGACTGGGACAGGGTCCTCCAGAAGGGCAGCCATGGCTCACTCAAGGAGCCTGGCCCTGCAATGCAGAGCCACGTGTTGGGTGGGGGCCTGGGACCAGGACTCAGGGGAATGAACTGGGCTAGGGAGGAACAGGAGGGCGGGCATGGAGAAGGGGCAGGCAGGCTCAAGGCCCTGGTCCACTGCCGGGGGCCAGGCTTGGGAAGCAGGGCCGGGGCTGAGGGAGGGCAAAGGGTCCAGGCAAGGGGCAGGGCTATCCTGTCCCCCAGGGAGCCTGCAGGGGCCAGAGGCCAAGCCCACTGCCCTGGCCCAAGGGAGCTTCCTGGGAAAGGAATCAGGCAAAGGGGCCTGACAGGGACAGGGAACAAACAAGGGCCAAGGGAGGGAACAGTGTGGGGACGTGGTGGGTGCTGAAGGTGGGCAGTGGGATGTGGGGCCAGGACCCAACAAGGAATGGAGCAAAAAGGGTCAGGGTTCAGGAGGGCTGGGTTGGGGTAGGTGCAGCATGCAACGCAAGAGGGCAGGGGAGGGAAGGAAGGGGATCTCTCAGCGCTGGGTTGGAGCAAGTCTCATGTTTAATGACAGGCTTCAAGGTTCAGGCTGCGAAGGGGACTCAGGCGAGTGGCAGGGCTGTGTTTCCCATTTAGGGTGCAGAGGCCAGCCAATTCTGTTCCTCTGCCCCAGGTGAGTAGATCCTCAGAGAGGGACCTGGTCCAAAGGAGGGGAAAAATAGGGTACTGAGAGGGGATACCTTGCGTGCAGAGGTGTGGGGTGTCGGTGGGCTTCCAGGACCCATTTGAGGAGCCTAGACTATGGAGAAGCATGGGGAGTGGAGGGTCTGGTCAGTGCCAGGATACCACAGCATGAAAGGAACAGAGGGGAGGCACAGGAGGGGTTGGCATAAGGGGCCTAAAACCATGGGAAAGGGACAGGGTCCTTGAGAAGGGCAGCCAGGGGCTCAAGCAAGGAGTCGGACCCAGTAATGGAGAGCCAAGTGCTAGCACCTGGGCCTGGGTGAATGAAAAGGGACATGGATGGGGAGGGGTTGGAGGGGAGAAAGGGGAGCAGTGGCCAAGGGGGATCAGGGCTCAAGGCCCAGATCCACTGCAGGGTGTCATGGTTCGAGAGCAGGGCCAGGGTGGGGAGAGTGGGGCCAAATGGCCCAGGCAAGGGGCTGGACTATGTATTCCCAAAGGGAGCCTGAAGGGCCAAGAGGGCAGGTCAAGTCCTGTGGCCCAGGTGAGCATCCTGGGAAGGGGATCAGGAATGCGGGCCTGGTAGAGACAGAAACAACATGGGGGGGTGGGGGCAAAGGAAGACACTGCCTGAAGGGTTGCAGGATGGGTGTGGGTGGGGTGAGAGCCAGGACCCCAGCAAGGTGCCCAGGCAAGTGACCTAGTGGTGGGCCCAGGCCAGGGGAGAGCAGGGAAGGGCAGGGCCGAGAAGGCAGGGCTGCACTAGGGTACTGCAGTACAGGGAAGCCAAGGAGAGCAGAGAAGCGATCCCTGGAATGGGCTCTGAGACAAATCTCAGAAACACATAGAGCAAGAAGGGCCACCAGAGGCTCAAGCAAGGAGCCAGGCCAGGAAATGGAGAGCCAAGGGCCAGAGCTTGGGCAGGGGCTCAGGATAGTGGGCAAGACTTTGGAGGGATGGCAGGGCATCTAGCAGGGGACCATCAGGCTCCAGGCCCAGGGCCACCTCCAGTTTTCAGGGTACCTGGTGCAGGACCAAGGACCAAGGGAGAGCAAGGGTCCCAGGTGAGGGGCAGGGTTCTGTTTCCCATAAGGCACTCTGACTCAGATGAGAATCCAGGGCCAGGGACCTGGCAAAGGAGGTCTGGCAAAGGAAGGGGACCAGGAGGAGGGCAATGGGAGGGAAGGGCAGGGGGTTGGGGTGGGTGCACAGAGGTGCAGGAGCCAGGACCCAACAAGGCACCGAGGCAAGGGACCCACCCGACCAATGGTGACGAGGGACACAAAGTGCAGGAGACCTGCGAGCGCCAGGGGAAATTGTGAGTGGAAGGAGAGGAAGGGGCTGCTTGAGGACCAGGAGACAGAGGGAAGCGCAAGGGGCACCTAGGGTAGCCCGCTGGTGGGCCCAAGAAAGGGGCCCCATGTCAGACCCAACACAAAGAGACTCCATGCTATGCCAGGGGACATGAGGAATGCAGTCAGGGGCTCAGGTGAGTGCCCAGGCCCGGGGACTGGAGCACAAAGGGTCAGGGTAGGGAGGGCTGGGTTGGGGTAGGTGCAGCATGCAAGGCAAGAGGGCAGGGGAGGGAAGGAAGGGGATCGCTCAGGGCTGGGTTGGAACAAGTCCCATGTTCAGTGCCAGGCCTTAAGATTCAGGCTGGGAAGGGGACTCAGGTGAATGGCAGGGCTGTGTTTCCCATTTAGGGCACAGAGACCAGCCAATTCTGCTCCTCTGCTCCAGGTAAGTAGATCCTCAGAGAGGGATCTAGAGCAAAGGAGGGGCAAAAGAGGGTAATGTGAAGAGTACCTGGCATCCAGAGATGGTGGTGGGGGTTGGTAGGCTGTTAGGACCAAAAGGGGAGACTAGGCTAGGGAGAAGCAGAGGGAGCAGAAGGTTCGGGCAGTGCCAGGATACTACAGCATGAGGGGAACAGAAGGGAGGCATAGGAGAAGCCCAGCAAAATGGGCCTGAAAACAAGGGACAGGGACAGGGTCCTTAAGAAGGGCGGCCAGGGCTAATGCAAGGAGCCAGGCCCAGTAATGAAGAGCCAAGTGCTAGCACCTGAGCATGGGTGAATGAAAAGGGACATGGATGGGGAGGGGCAGGCAGGGAGAAAGGGGAGTGGGTGGCACAGTGGGAGGGGGGCTCAAGCTCAGGTCCACTGCAAGTTGTCAGGGTTTGGGAGCAGGGCTCGGGCTGAGGGAGGCCAAAAGGCCCAGAAAAGGGGCAGGGCTACTTTTTCCCAAAGGGAGCCCACAGGGCCAAGAGGCCAGGTCAAGCCCCCTGTCTTAGGTGAGCATCCTGGGAAGGAGATCAGGAAACCGGGCCTGGCAGAGACAGAAACGACAGGAGGGCCAAAGGAGGGCATAACCTGAAGGGCCATAGGATGGGTGTGCGTGGGGTTGGGGTCAAGACCCCAACAAAGAGTCCAGGCAAGGGATCTAGAGGAGGGCCCAGGCCAGGGGAGAGTAGGGAAAGGTGAGGCCTAGAAGGTGGGCTGCACTAGGGAACTGCAGTACAGGGAAGCCAAGGGGAGCAGAGAAGAGGGCCCAGTGAGGAGCCCTCAGACAATGCCCAGAAAAGAATGGAGCAAGAAGGATCAAGAAAGGACAACCACAAAGGTTCAAGTGAGGAGCCAGGCCAGGGATTGGAGAGTCAAGGGCCAGGTCTTGGGCAGGGGGCTCAGGTCAAGGTACAAGAATTGGGAGGGAAAGCAGGGGTTCCATCAAGGGGCATTCAGGCTTTAGAAGCTGGGCCACCTCGAGGTGTCAGGGTTCCTGGTGCAAGGCCAAGCACCCAGGGAGAGCAAGGGATCCAGGAGAGTTGCAGGGCTCTGTTCTCCATAAGGCGCCCTGGCTCAGATGACAATCCAGGGCCAGGGACCTGGCAAAGGAGGCGTGGCAAGGAAAGGGGGCCAGGAGGAGGGCGACAGGAGGGCAGGGTGGGTGCACAAAGTGACGAGAGCCAGGACCCCGAGCCAGGCACCCGGGCAAGGGACCCACCAGACCAATGGTGATGACAGTGCGAGGAGAAGAGGAGAAAGGGGCTGCACATTGACCAGGAGACACAGGGAAATGCAAGGAGCACCTTGGGAGGCCTGCTGGCGGATCCAAGCCAGGGGCCCCCTGGTCAGACCCAACACAAAGAGACTCCATGCTATGCCAATGGACATGATATATGCGGTCACAGGCTCAGGCGAGTGCTCAGACCCAGGGACTGGAGCAAAAAGGGTCCAGTTTAGGGAAGCCTGGGTTAGGGTAGGGGCATCATGCAAGGCTAGAGGCATGGAGAAAATGGAGGGGATATCTTTGGGCTGGGTTGGAGCATGTCCCATGTTAACTACCAGGCCTCATGGTTCAGGCTCGAAGGAGACTCAGGCAAGTGGCAGGGCTGTGTTTCCCATAGGGAGCATTCAGTACAAAGAGGCCAGCCAATTCCGGTCCTCCTCCCCAGATGAGTAGATCCTCAGAGAGGGACCTGGACCAAAGGAGGGTCAAAAGAGGGTACTGTGAGGGGATACCTGGTGTGTGGAGGTAGCGGGGGTCTGTGGGCTGCCAGGACCAAACAAGGAGCCTAGGCTATGAAGAAGCAGGGGGATCGGAGGGTCCGGGTAGTGCCAGGATACCACAGCATGAGGAGAACAGAGGGGAGGCACAGGAGGGGGCTGGCAAAAGAGGCCTGAAAGCAAGGGACAGGGACAGGATCCTTGAGAAGGGAGGCTAGGGGCTCGAGCAAGGAGCCGGGCCCAGTAATGTAGAGCCAAGTGCTAGCACCTGGGCCTAGGTGAATGAAAAGGGACATGGATAGGGAGGGGTGGGAGGGGAGAAAGGAGAGCAGGTGGCCTGGGGGGGGAAGGGCTGTGGCCCAGGTCCACAGCAGGGTGTCAGGGTTCCGGAGCAGGGCCTGGGCTGATAGAGGCCAAAGGTCCCAGGCAAGGGGCAGGGCTACATTTTCCCAAAGGGATCCTACAGGGCCAAGATGCCAGGACAAGTCCCCTGGCCCCGGGTGAGCATCCTGGTAAGGGGATCAGGAAAGCGGGCCAGGCAGAGACAAACGTCAGGAGGGCCCAAGGAGGACACAACCTGAAGGGTCATAGGTGTGGGTGGGGTGGGGGCCAGGAGCCCAGGCAGGGGACCTAGAGGAGTGCCCAGGCCAGGGGAGAGCAGGGAAGGGCAGGGCTGGGAAGGCAGGGCTTCACTAGGGTACTCTAGTATAAGGAAGCCAATGAGAGCAGGGAAGTGGTCTCAGTGAGGGGCCCTCACACAAAGCCCAGAAAACCACAGAGTAATAAGGGCCAACAGAGGCTCAAGCAAGGAGCCAGACAAGGGAACAGGACTTGGGCAGGGGTTCAGGACAGTGTACAAGACTTGGGAGGGACGGCAGGTGATCCAGCAGGGGGCAGTCAGGCTCCAGACCCAGGGCAACCTCCAGGCTTCAGGGTTCCTGGTGGAGGACCAAGCACCCAGGAAGAGCAAGGGGCCTGGGTGAGGGGCAGGGCTTTGTTTCCCATAAGGTGCCCTGGCTCAGATGAGAATCCAGGGCCAGGTACCTGGAAAGGAGGCCTGGCAAGGGAAGGGGGCCAGGAGGGCATCAGGAGGGCAGGGCGGGGGGTCATGGTGGGTGCGCCAAGGGGCGAGAGCTAGGACCCAAGCCAGTCACCCAGGCAAGGGACCCCCCTGACCAATGGTGATGAGGGACCCAAGGCACAGGAGACCTGCGAACGCCATAGGAAAGTGCAAGGGGAACCAGAGGAAGGGGATGCTTGAGGACCAGGAGACAGAGGGAAGTGCAAGGGGCACCTAGGGGTGCCTGCTGACAGGCCCAAGCAAGGGTGCATCAGGTCAGACCCAACACAAAGAGACTCCATACTATGCCAAGGGACATGAGGAAAGAGGTCAGGGGCTCAGGCGAGTGCCAAGGCCTGGGTACTGGAGCATAAACAGTCAGGATACAGAGGGCTGAGTTGGGGTAAGTACAGCATGCAAGGCAAGAGGGCAGGGGAGGGAAGGAATGGGATTGCTCAGGACTGGGTTGGAGCAAGTCTGATGTTAAATGCCAGGTTTCAAGTTTCAGCCTGCGAAGGGGACTCAGGCGAGTGGCAGGGCTGGGTTTCCCATAGGGAGCATTTAGGGTGCAGAGGCCAACCAATTCCGCTCCTCTGCCCCAGGTGAGTAGATCCTCAAAGAGGGACCTGGATCAAAGGAGGGGCAAAAGAGGGAACAGAGAGGGGATACCTGGTGTGCGGAGGTGGGGTGGGTTTGGTGGGCTGCCAGGAACCTTTCAAGGAGCCTAGGCTAGGGAGAAGCAGGGGGAGCAGAGGGTCTGGTCAGTGCCAGGATACCATATGAGGGAAACAGAGGGGAGGCACATGAGGGGTTGGCAAAAGTGGCCTGAAACCAAGGAACAGGTACAGGGTCTTTGAGAAGGGCAGCCAGGGGCTCAAGCAAGGAGCTGGGCTCAGAAATGGAGAGCCAAGTGCTAGCAACTGGGCGTGGGTGAATGAAAAGGGACATGGATGGGGAGGGGCAGGAGGAGAGAAAAGGGTGCAGGAGACACAGGGGTAGGAGGGCTCAAGGCCCAGGTCCTGTTGAGAGCCACAGTGGAAGGGGCCCTAGCAAACTTCCAGCTGCCAGCAAACTTCCAGCTGCCAGCTGATGATTGGCTCATTGAGCTTTTTCCCCACCCTTTCAGACTGCCAGCTGATGATTGGCTCACAGGGGCCCCAGCAACATCTAGCTGATTGGCTCCTCTGTGGTGATAATCATTGGGCTGTTTCCCTGCCCTTTCAGACCACGGAGCTGCTCATTGGGGGACTTTTATGGCTCCGCCCATGAGACCCAGCCAATCGGCCTCAAGAGCAGGAGGATTGTGGGAGGTGGAGAGGCTTGTGGTTGTGAGAGAGGCTTTTGGGAAGCTGGTGGTGGCAGTTGGGCTCTGAGGGTTTTTCCTGAGGAGCTGTTTTGTTTGGTGTGTGTGGTTCTAAAAATAAAGTTCATTTCTTTTGATAAGTGGCTCCTGAATAGTGCCCAGCCAGACTGTGGCATTTGGTGGCTCGCACAGGGAGCGACTGAGGGTAAGTGATAAGGTAAACTGCTCGCCCCTGAGGGCAGGGCGAGAGGATGGGTAGCCATTTTAAGATTCCTCTTTTGTTTTGCTTCACTTTTGTTTTAAGTTGCCTGTCCCTGGAGATGAGTGAGACAGAAGAAAAACCACTCACATCTGAGGAAAAACTATTTAGGTCTGAGGAACAGATAGGGAGAAAGGACGGATGCACATGTCAGGAGGATAGAAAGGCCATAATGACTTTTTGTTGTTCCCTTTTTATTTCATTCTGTTTCGGTTTTGTTTGGAGTCATCTTGTTGGGTTGTATTATAGTAGAAATACGGGATCAGAAATTAGTAAAAAACAAACTGAAAGAGTGTTAAGTAAATTGTTAGAGGAAGGAGGCATCTCAGTAAAATCAAGAACAGTCAGGATATACGTTGACAATACAAAAATGTAGCCCATGGCTTTTTAAGGAGGAGTTCTTAAATATATCACAATGGAACCATCATGGTGAAGATTTAAAAAGAATAGAAAAGAACAGCCCAGGGCCTCTGCCAGTTGGCACATTGCCATTGTGGATGTTTGTATCTGGTTTGCTTAGTCCAAAGCCTTCAGTTCAGACAAAGATAGAGGAAGAAAGCTTAGAGCAGAAAAGGCCATCAGGGGGAAAGTTACAAAATGAGACTGCTACTAACAACTTTCGATCACCAGAAGGCGTAAGTGTCCAACCAACAGTGCCACCTCTACAGGAGACTGCTACTAACACCTTTCTATCACCACAGGATGTAAATATCCAACTAACAAGGCCACCTCCATATGCTGGGAGGCCCCCAACCCCTGCAGTTGATACTTGGGATCCTGAGACAGGATCTCAAGTATTAACATGCCCTGTATTTGAGGTAGGAGGGCACCAAATTCACCATGCTTTAAATTTCAAAATAGTGAATTAGCTATAAGAGGCTGTAACTGCCGCAGTCTTGGCTGGGCACAGAATCACGAGCCACCACACAGCTTTGTAGATTCAAACAGCAAATCTTTATTCCCGAACTCACACCGGCCTCCACACACGTTCTGGGGCAATCCCAGTTTTGCTGCCACCCAATTCACCTACTCCACGAGGCTTTCTTCCCAAAGTGCTCTCTGAATCTCACGAGAACTCAACGGGAGCTCAGGCAGCAGGAACGCCCTAATTCCAGCAGCAATAATCCTCAACATCGAACTTCCCTAAAATCCAAGGTCTTAAACTGGGAACGCCCTTAACCCAAGGAGCGGGATACTTCCTCAAACTGCAGGACACACCCTAATCCTGGATCCACCCTGGTCATTGAGCAGGGTCACCTTTCTCAAACACACATGCAAGGTCAACAGCAAAATTAACATGGGGTACGCTGGCAAGGAAATTTCGATGCGTCATTCCTACTTGGTAATGGCCCTCAGCATCTCCCCCCTTCTGATTAATTAAACAACAAGCAATGTGGCTTAAGGACCGTGCCTGGTAGGTTGTCCAATTCAACATATGGTTCTTACCCGTCATGGGAAAACTGACCTTTAGGCGTCAGCCTCCTGTCTTAGGTTGAATCCACTGCAATCAGATCAACCCGTCACTGACTACCGGTCCAGCATTCAGCCATGCTTGTGGATAGGCCTATGCACCAGTGGGGGGGTGAGGTTCTTGCCTCACCTCTGTTGGCCCCCAAATTTAGCCTTGGTGTCAGTGGGGGGGTGAGGTTCTTAGCCTCACCTCTGTTGGCCCCCAAATTTTAGGCCATCACTAGTAGAAGGGAGGAAGATACAGAAATGCCACGACACCAAGCCAATTGACGGCTCCTTTGGAAAAATTGCGTCACTGGTGACACCATCAGCAAAGATATGCCAGCAGTACCACAATTCGCTGCACCAGACGATATTTCACAATGCATGCAACTGATATATAGTCCAGGCAAGTTCTGCAGGCAGTTCAAATCAGAGGAGTCTATCAATATGTCCATTTCCTCCCAAAGTAAATCGAGTCCTTGATTGAGCATTACTTGTTGAGTTATATTCATTGATGCATCAGTTTATACAGTTTACTGTGATGGCTATCATAGAAGCTGTAGTTTGGTTTTATCTTAGTCTTCACCGGCACTGGGATGGAGATGGAAATTCTGGCAATGATGCTAAAGAGACATTATCCTGAACAGAATTATTAAATATAATGAAAAGGAAAGGTGAAAGTAAACAAACAGATCTGTTAAACTCCTTTAAAAACAATCCTTAACAGCTGTTTACCTAATTTAAATTAGTAAGCAAACAGATCTGTTAACCACCTTTAAAAACAATCATTAACAGCTGTTTACCTAATTTAAATTAAACCATTTAAATCACGTGAATAAAAAAAAATTCGGATCCATTTTTTCATGAGCACTCCTCATAAATGAAATATGGACATACACACATACAGAAATGTGCACACAACATACAACACATAAGACAATAGTAAATAAAGGCCTTGTAGCTATACCTAGGTGAAATCTCCATTGCAATGTTTAAAAACTCCACAGTCAAAAAATAAAACACAGTCAAAAAATAAAACTGATCAGAAAAACATTAACCTAGGTTTGTATGAGCTCAAAAAATAAAATAGAACTTTACGATGTGGGAAAAATGCAATAATAAAATAGATATTGAAAAAAGCACCGTGGTTAATCACTGTCACAGATGTAAGAATAGCCAAGCTGGAGCTCTGGATATCAGCTGTTATGGATTTGAGTTAAATCATCTTCTTTTTCTGTAGAAATTGCTTTAGTTAATCTCTCTGGAATCCAAATCGGCTGCTGTTCTCCCTGTGGAAAAACACAAAGGGAACCCCGATTCCAGACAATAACTGGGTCAGGACCTTTCCATTGTCCTGTTAGAATATCTTTCCAAAGTACCTTAGGCTTACATACATTTTTCGGGTACATATGTCTTTCCGCAGCATTAAGTCCTGATGAATCCAAATTTAAAAAGTTTAGAGTAAAAAGGGTTATTTTAAGTTTATTTTGGGGGGATATATACCCCTTACCAATTCCCTCTTTTTGCTTTAATAGGTACGTTTTAATAGTTTGATGAGCTCTTTCAACTATGCCTTGTCCCTGTGGATTGTATGGGATTCCTGTCATATGAGTAATACCAAATGATGAGCAAAATTGTTTAAAAGAGGCAGATGTATAACCAGGACCGTTATCAGTTTTTAACTGTTTAGGAACACCCACAGTGGCAAAATTTTGTAAGCAATGAGCTATAACATCTTTAGTTTTTTCTCCGGCATGAAAGGAGCCCATCAAAAATCCAGAAGAAGTATCAACTGTAACATGTAAATATTTTAATTTTCCAAATTCTGGCAAGTGTGTGACGTCCATCTGCCAAATATGGTTAGGTATCAGTCCTCTAGGATTGACTCCAAGATTAACTTGTGGTAAAAAGGTCACACAATTTTGACATTCTTTTATTATATGCCTGGCTTGTTCCTTAGTTATTTTAAAACACTTTTGTAAAGTATTAGCATTAACATGAAACCTTTTATGAAAATTTGTAGCTTCTTCTAGTGTAGAGAAAATATGTATGTCATGTGTAGTTTTATCTGCTAAATCATTGCCCAAACTAAGGGCTCCAGGCCATCCTGTATGTGCCCTAATATGTCCTATAAAGAATGGATCTTTTCTGTCCCATATTAGACTTTGTATAGTGGAAAACAAAGAAAAAACAGTAGAGGAAGGGGAAATCCTACCAGCATCTTCAAGGGACATAATAGCATTAACTATATATTGACTATCAGAAAATAAATTAAATACAGAATCTTTGAACATCACAAAAGCTTGTAATACTGCATTAAGCTCTACCTTTTGAGCTGATTGTTTGGGTACTAAAAATGTAAAAGTTTGATCAGGGGTAACTAGAGCTGCTGTACCATTATTAGACCCATCAGTGAATATATTTGGAGCATTCATGATAGGTGTTTTCCTTGTCATTTTAGGAAAAACTACAGGATGCTTAGACCAAAAAGACAACAAAGGATTCAATGGCAAATGATTATCAAATGAAACATTAGATTTACACATGATTATTGCCCAAGTATTTATCTCATTAGCTAACTCATCAATTTGATCCATAGTATATGGAGTAATAATTTTATTGGGAGAAATTCCAAACACTCCCTTTGCTGCTCTTATTCCTTTGAGTATTAATTGTCCTACAGCCTCAGGATACCTAGTAAGAATAGTGTTAGGAGAATAAGATAAATGTATCCACAATAATGGACCTTCTTGCCAAAATACTCCTGTAGGAATATTTTTTGTTGGTAGTACAATAAATAATAAAGGCAAACTTATATCAATTCTATCCAAATGCATATTTTCCATATATGTCTCAATAATTTTTAATGCCTTTCTAGCTTTAGGAGTTAACATTCGGGGTGAATTTGGATCTGATGGACCTTTTAGAATATCAAATAAAGGTCCCAACTCTCCTGTTGGTATGCCTAGATAAGGCCTTATCCAATTTATGTCTCCCAATAACTTTTGAAAATCATTGAGTGATTTGAGTTGATCTACTCGTATTTGAATTTTCGGCGGACGGACCATGGTTGAGGATAATAGAATTCCTAAATAATTAATTGGAAAATTTAATTGTACTTTATCTATTCCTATCTCTAGATTATAATTTTTTAATAAGTTCGTAAGTGTGGCATAACATTCCAGCAATATGTTTTTATCTTTATGTGCTAATAATACATCATCCATATAGTGAAATATTTGTAGTTCAGGATTTTGATTTCTAAGTGGCTGGATTGCTTTATTTACATAGATTTGACACATAGTTGGACTGTTAGCCATACCTTGAGGGAGTACTTTCCACTCATATCTCTCATCAGGACCTTCATGATTTAATGCAGGGATAGTAAATGCAAAACGTGGACTATCCTCGGGATGAATTGGAATAGAAAAAAAAAACAATCTTTAATATCTATAGATAAGACATGCCACGTTTTTGGTAAAGCAGACAATTGAGGAATCCCTGATTGAGCAGGTCCCATAATAACCATCTCATTATTAATGGCTCTTAAATCTTGCAATAATCTCCATTTACCCGATTTCTTTTTGATGACAAAAATGGGAGTATTATGGGGAGATACGGAAGGTTGTAAATGTCCTTCCGCAAATTGTTGTTTGACCAGATCATGGGCTACTTGTATCTTTTCTTTAGTCAAGGGCCACTGAGGAACCCACACTGGTCTTTCTGATTTCCAAGTAATTTTGATTGTCTCAGTGGCTCTTTCTGAAAATCTGACCCATGTCTGTCTGTTCCTTGATCTAATTGAATTGGTGCTGCTAAACCTTGTTCTTGTTTTCCTAATCTTTTTTCTTTCTTAACACCTTGTCTAGCCCTAGTAGTGGGCGCATTAGAATTAACGTTATTTGTTAACATCAAACCTAGATGATCCAGGACATCTCATCCCCATAAATTAATAGGAAGGTGATCCAAAACATATGGCTGTATAATTCCTTCACATCCTTCAGGATCCTTCCAATCTAATACCATAGAACTTCTATGGGGATTAGTCGCCAATCCTAGGCCTCGAAGCGTTTGAGTGGCTTGTTGTAATGGCCAATGTTTTGGCCATTCTCGACGAGATATGATGCTAAGGTCAGCACCTGTGTCCAGTAGCCCATTCAACTCGTGACCTTGAATATTTAGTTTTAGCATTGGGCGAGAATCTAAATTTAAAGACAACATAGCCCAATCTACACCTGTGGAGCCTAATCCCTTAGAACCTCTTTCTACATTATGACTAGAGAACTTATTATGTAGGCTGGGTATTATTAACAACTGTGCTATTCTATCTCCAGGTGAAATTACTGATATACCTCCTGGAGAAATAGCTATAATTTTTATTTCACCTACATAATCAGGATCAATTACCCCAGGACTTATCATAAGTCCTTTTAATGTAGATGAACTATGTCCCAATAATAAGCCTACTGTTCCTTGGGGAAGAGGTCCTTTTACTCCTGTAGGAATGATTTGAACTCCCATCTCTGGAGTTAATACTGCTCTGGCAGAGGCACAGATGTCCAACCCTGTGCTCCCTCGGGTTTGTCTGATGAGGGATTTAATGGACAATGTGTCCTGAGCACCACCCTGATGGTGTTGCTGGGTTCCTCCACTGCCCCGTATATTTGTGGTTTTGGGCCCCGGAGCATTGGGCCCCTCACTCCGTTTTTTGGCAATGAAGCCTGATGCCTTTCTCCATGATATCGTGGGTAAATACCTGATCCTTGTCCATTTTTTGATAACGGAGTACCTTCTATGGTGGTTTGAGAACGGCATTCATTAGCCCAATGTCTCCCTCTACGACATCGTGGGCAAATACCCGGTATTCTATTCCTTTGATTTCTAGTTTTGTTAAAACCTCCTCTTATAGGGCAACTGCTTTTAAAATGTCCTGTTTGTTCACAATTATAGCATGTTTCTGGCCTGGCATCTAAAGCCTGTTGTACTGCAGCTGCCAAGACTTGCCCTTGTTGATTAATATCTCTACATAGTTTAATATATGTATTTAAGTCTTCATGTCTCCATGGTCTAATAACCTCTCTGCAGCAACGATTCCCTTGGTCATAAGGAAGTTGTTTTATTAATGGCATTGCTTGATCTGTATCCCCAAAAATTTTGGCGGCTGTTTGAATAAGCCTATCTACAAAGTCAGCGTAAGGTTCATTAGGTCTCTGTATTACCTTAGATAGCTGACCTTGTGAATCTCCATGTCCTTGTAAAGTCTTCCATGCCCTAACTGCATCTGCTGCAATTTGTGCATATATAGCAGGATCATATTCAATTTGTTGCCATTGACCATCATAAGGTCCTTTTCCTAAAAGCATATCTAGATTTCTTTGAGGGTAACCGGCTGCTGCATTTCGCCTAGCTGTCTCCATGCAAAATTCCTCATTGGCAACTTTCCATAACAAATATTGTCCTCCATTTAGCACAGATTTACACATGCTAGCCCAATCTGCTGGCGTCATGTCCAAGTTAGTAATGGATTTGACCATGCTTACCGTGAAGGGAGCTTGGGGACCGTAGGTTGTTACAGCCTCCTTTAACTGCTTCACTGTTTTAAAATCTAAAGCACGGTGAATTTGCTGCCCTCCTACCTGTTCAAGTACAGGGCATGCTAATCTTTGAGGTCCTGTCTCAGGATCCCACTTATCAACTACGGGGTTTGAGGGCCACTCAGCTGTTTCCATCGGTGGGGCTGTTGGTTGAATTATGCCCTCTGGTAATAAAACAGAGTTAGTAACAGCCTCTTGTTGTGGCCTTTTTCCTAATAACCCCTTTTTCTTTAAATTTTCTTCCTCTGTCTGACTAGCTCGAGAGACCTTCTCTTTTGCTTGATCTAAAATATCTTTCTCTATGGTCTGAATCTCTAACACTTTGCTAAACACCTTTTCGGTTTCTTTTTTACTAATTTCTAATCTTCTATAAAAATAACGCAACCCAATAAGATAACACAAAACAAAACCCCAACTGAATGAAACAAAAACTGAATAAAAATTCGCTGTATCAATTTTCTCTTTCTCTGGGCTGACAAACTTCAAACCTTGAGCCATCCATTTTTCCCAGTTTGCCTGAGAAATTTCTAGGGACAGGCAGCTTGAAACAAAAATGAAATAAATCAAAACAAGAACACATTGCTTTTTGAAATGGTCACCCATTCTCTCACCTTCCCTCAGGGGCGAGCAATTTCACTTACCTCCAAGTTTCAGACGTTCCGCGTACGGGCCACCAAATGCCGCAGTCTTGGCTGGGCACAGAATCACAAGCCACCACACAGCTTTGTAGATTCAAACAGCAAATCTTTATTCCCGAACTCACACCGGCCTCCACACACGTTCTGGGGCAATCCCAGTTTTGCTGCCACCCAATTCACCTACTCCACGAGGCTTTCTTCCCAAAGTGCTCTCTGAATCTCATGAGAACTCAACGGGAGCTCAGGCAGCAGGAACGCCCTAATTCCAGCAGCAATAACCCTCAACATCGAACTTCCCTAAAATCCAAGGTCTTAAACTGGGAACGCCCTTAACCCAAGGAGCGGGATACTTCCTCAAACTGCAGGACACACCCTAATCCTGGATCCACCCTGGTCATTGAGCAGGGTCACCTTTCTCAAACACACATGCAAGGTCAACAGCGAAACTAACATGGGGTACGCTGGCAAGGAAATTTCGATGCGTCATTCCTACTTGGTAATGGCCCTCAGCATGTAACAACCTATGGTCCTCAAGCACCCTTCACTGTAAGCTTGGTCAAATCCATTAACAACTTGAACATGATGCCAGCAGATTGGGCTAATATGTGTAAAGCTGTGCTAAATGGAGGTCAATACCTGTTATGGAAGGTTGCCAATGAGGAATTTTGCAAGGAGACGGCTAGGTGAAATGCAGCATCTGGTTATCCTCAGAGAAATCTAGATATGTTGTTAGAAAAGGGACCTTATGAGGATCAGCAGCAACAAATTGCATATGATCCTGGCGTATACTCACAAATTGCTGTAGAGGCGGTTAGGGCATGAAAGACTTTACAAGGACATGGAGGTTTACAAGGTCAATTATCTAAGGTAATACAAGGAGCTAATGAATCTAATGCTGAATTTGTAGATAGGCTTATTCAAATAGCTACCAGAGTTTTGGGGAATACAGAACAAGCAATGGCATTAATAAAACAACTGGCTTATGACCAAGCCAATCGTTGGTGCAGAGATATCATTAGACCATGGAAACATGAAGATTTAAACACATATATTAAATTATGTAGAGACATTAATAAACAAGAGCAAGTCATGGGAGCTGCAGTAAAACAGGCTTTAGATGCCAGAGACATTAATGAACAAGGGCAAATTGTGGCAGCTCCAGTAAAACAGGCTTTAGATGCCAGGCCAAGAACATGCTACAATTGTGAACAAACAGGACATTTTAAAAGGAATTGTCCCATAGGAGGAGGGTTTAACAAAACCAGGTTTCAAAGGAGTAGAATACTGGGTATTTGCCCACAATGCTGTAGAGGGAGACATTGGGCTAATGAATGCCGTTCTCAAACCACCATAGAGGGTACACCATTATCAAAAAACGAACAAGGACCAGGTGTTTATCCACAATATTATGGAGAAAGGCATCGGGCTCCATTGCCAAAAAATGGACAGGGGGGCGCAATGCTCCGGGGCCCAAAACCACAAATATACGGAGCACTGGAGGAACCCAGCAACCCCATCAGGGTAGTGCCCAGGATACATTGTCCATCAGATCCCTCATCAGACAAACCAGAGGGAGCGCAGGGTTGGACATCTATGCCTCCACCAGATCAGTACTAACTCCAGAGATGGGAGTTCAAATCATTCCTACAGGGGTAAAAGGACCTCTTCCCAAAGGAACACTAGGCTTATTATTGGGACGTAGCCCTTCTACTCTATGAGGACTTATGATAAGTCCCGGGGTAATTGATCCCGATTATGAAGGTGAAATAAAAATTATAGCCAGTTCTCCAAAGGGTATATCAGTAATTTCACCAGGAGATAGAATAGCACAGTTACTAATAATACCAAGCCTACATGATAAATTTTCCAGTTGTGCTGTAGAAAGAGGTTCCAAGGTATTAGGCTCCACAGGTGTAGATTGGGCTATGCTTTCTTTAAATTTAGATTCTTGCCCTATGCTAAAACTAAATATTCAAGGACATGAATTTAATGGGCTACTGGATACAGGTGCAGACCTTAGCATCATCTCTCGTCAATAATGGCCAAAACATTGGCCATTACAACAAGCCACTCAAATGCTTGGAGGTCTAGGAGTGGTGACTAATCCCGATAGAAGTGCAATGGTATTAGATTGGAAGGACCCTGAAAGATGTGAAGGAACTATACAGCCATATGTATTGGATCATCTTCCCGTAAATTTATGGGGACGAGATGTCCTAGATCAATTAGGTTTGACATTAACAAATAACATCAACCAAAATGCACCCACTATTATGACTAGACAAGGTTTTAGGGAAGGAAAAAGATTAGAAAAACAAGAACAAGGTATAGCAGCACCAATTACAAATAGATCAAGGAACAGACAGACATGGGTTGGATTTTCACAAAGGGCCACTGTGACAATAAAAATTACTTGGAAATCAGAAAGACCAGTATGGGTTCCTCAGTGGCCCCTGACTAAAGAAAAGATACAAGCAGCCCATGACCTGGTCAAACAACAATTACCGGAAGGACATATACAACCTTCTGTATCTCCTCATAATACTCCCATTTTTGTCATCAAAAAGAAATCTGGTAAATGGAGATTATTGCAAGATTTAAGAGCCATTAATAAAGAGATGGTTATTATGGGACCTGCTCAATCGGGGATTCCTCAATTGTCTCCTTTGCCAAAAACTTGGTATATGTTAGTTATAGATATTAAAGATTGTTTTTTTTTTCAATTCCAATTCATCCTAAGGATAGTCCACATTTTGCATTTACTAACCCTGCACTGAATCATGAAGGTCCTGATCAGAGATATAAATGGAAAGTACTCCCTCAAGGGATGGCTAACAGCCCAACTATGTGTCAAATTTATGTTAACAAAGTAATCCAGCCACTTAGAAATCAAAATCCTGAACTACAAATATTTCACTATATGGATGATGTATTATTAGCACATAAAGATAAAAACACAATGCTAGAATGTTATGCCACACTTACAAACTTATTAAAAAATTATAATCTAGAGATAGCAATATATAAAGTACAATTAAATTTTCCAATTAATTATTTAGGAATTTTATTATCCTCAACCATGGTCCGTTCCCCAAAAATTCAAATACGAGTAGATCAACTCAAATCACTTAACGACTTCCAAAAGTTATCAGGAGACATAAATTGGATAAGGCCTTATCTAGGTATACCAACAGGAGTGTTGGGATCTTTATTTGGTATCTTAAAAGGTCCATCAGATCCAAATTCACCCTGAATGTTAATGCCTGAAGCAAGAAAGGCATTAAAAATCATTGAAACATATATGGAAAATATGCATTTGGATAGAATTGATATAAGTTTGCCTTTATTATTTATTGTACTACCAACAAAAAATATTCCTACAGGAGTTGGCAAGAAGGTCCATTATTGTGGATACATTTATCTTATTCTCCTAACACTATTCTTACTAGGTATCCTGAGGCTGTAGGACAATTAATACTCTAAGGAATAAAAGCAGCAAAGGGAGTGTTTGGAATTTCTCCCAATAAAATTATTACTCCATATACTATGAATCAAATTGATGAGTTAGCTAATGAGATAAATACTTGGGCAATAATCATGTGCAAATCTAATGTTTAATTTGATACCCACTTACCATCTAATCCTTTATTGTCTTTTTGGTCATTGCATCCTGTAATTTTTCCAAAAATGACAAGAAAAACACCTATTATGAATGCTCCAAACATATTTACTGATGGATCAAATAATGGTACAGCAGCAATAGTTACCCCTGATCAAACTTTTACATTTTTAGTACCCAAACAATCAGCTCACAAGGTAGAGTTTAACAAGCTTTTGTTAAACAGTATTACAAGCTTTTGTGATGTTTAAAGATTCTAAATTTAATTTATTTTCCGATAGTCAGTATATAGTTAATGCTATAGTATCCCTTGAAGATGCTGATAGGATTTCCCCTTCCTCTACTGTTTTCTCTTTGCTTTCCACTATACAAAGTCTAATCTGGGACAGAAAAGATCCCTTCTTTATAGGACATATCAGAGCACATACAGGATTGCCTGGAGCCCTTAGTTTGGGCAATGATTTAGCAGATAAAACTTCACATGACATACATATTTTCTCTACACTAGAAGAAGCTACAAATTTTCATAAAAAGTTCCATGTCAATGCTAATACTTTACAAAAGCATTTTAAAATAACTAAGGAACAAGCTAGACAAATAATAAAACAATGTCAAAATTGTGTGACCTTTTTACCACAAGTTAATCTTGGAGTGAATCCTAGAGGATTGATACCTAACCATATTTGGCAGATGGAAGTCACACACTTGCCAGAATTTGGAAAATTAAAATATTTGCATGTTACAGTTGATACTTCTTCTGGATTTTTGATGGGCTCCCTTCATGCTGGAGAAAAACTAAAGATGTTATAGCTCATTGCTTACAAAATTTTGCCACTGTGGGCGTTCCAAAACAGTTAAAAAGATAATGTCCCTGGTTATACTTCTACCTCTTTTAAACAATTTTGCTCATCATTTGGCATTATTCATATAACAGGAATCCCATACAATCCACAGGGACAAGGCATAGTTGAAAGAGCTCATCAAACTATTAAAATGTACTTATTAAAGCAAAAAGAGGGAATTAGGAAGGGGTATATATTCCCCAAAGATAAACTTAAAATAACCCTTTTTACTCTAAACTTTTTAAATTTGGATTCATCAGGACTTAGTGCTGCGGAAAGGCATATGTGTCCAAAAAATGTACATAAGCCCCAGGTACTTTGGAAAGATATTCTAACAGGACAATTGAAAGGTCCTGACCTAGTAATTGTCTGGAGTCGGGGGTCTGTTTGTGTGTTTCCACAGGAAGAACAGCAGCCGATTTGGATTCCAGAGAGATTAACTAAAGTCCTGACCCCGTGATTGTCTGGAGTCGGGGGTCTGTTTGTGTGTTTCCATAGGGAGAACAGCAGCCAATTTGGATTCCAGAGAGATTAACTAAAGGGATTTCTACAGACCAAAAAGAAGATGATTTGGCTCAAATCCATAATAGCTGATATCCAGAACTCCAGTTTAGCTATTCTTACATCTGCAACAGAACCAGGATGCTTTTTTCAATATCTATTTTATTATTGCCCTTTCCCATATCATGAAGTTCTATTTTGTTTTTTGAGCTCATACAGACCTAGGTTAATGTTTTGCTGATCAGTTCTATTTTTTGACTATAGAGTTTTTAAACATTGCAATGGAGATTTCACCTGTAAAAAGTTATAAGGCTTTTACTATTATATTATGTGTTGTATATATTATATTATGTGTGCACACTTGTGTTTTGTGTTATATGTTTGAATGTACATATGTCCATATATCATATATGATGAGCGCTCATGAAAAAATGGATCCAAATTTTTTTTATTCACGTGATTTAAATGGTTTAATTTAAATTGGGTAAACAATTGTTGAGGATTGTTTTAATATGTGAACGTGAACAAAAAAGGAGGTTAATAGATCTGTTTGTTTATTTTCACCTTTCCTTTTCATTATATTTAATAATTCTCTTCAAGATAATGTAAATTGTTAAGAAAATTGTTTTCTTTTAGTGCCTTCTGGAATGTTACATAATTTTTTCTTTAGCCATTATTGCCAGAATTTCTATCTTCATCCCAGTGCCGGTGAAGACAAAGATAAAACCAATCTACAGCTTCTGCAATAGCCATCACTCAACTGCTTACAGAACTTGCCTGGACTATGTATCACTTGTATGCATTGTGAATTCACCTGTCTGCATTGTGAACTATCTGTTGGTGCAGCGACTTGTGGTAGTGTTGGGGTATTTTTGCTGATGATGTCATCGGTGGTACAATTTTTCCAAAAGGAGCCATCAATTGGCTTGGTGTATCTTCCTCCCTTCTGCTTGTCATGATCATTCAGCTAAAATTTGGGTGCCAACAGAGGTGAGGCAAAGAACCTCAGCCCCCCACTGGCACCAAGACCAAATTTGGGGGCCAACAGAGGTGAGGCAAAGAACCTCACCCCCCACTGCTACAAAGACCTCTCCACAGGTGTGGCTGTATACTGGACCAGTAGTCAGTGATGGGTAAGATCCAATTGCAATGGACCAACCTAAGACAGGAGGCTGACGCCTTGAGGTCAGCTCATCTGATAACGGGTAAGAACCATATGTACTATTGGACAACCTAAGGCAGGCACGGTCCCTAAGCTACATGCTTGTTGTTTACACAGAGAGGGGGAGTTGTTGGGAGCCACAGCCGAAGGGGCTCCAGCAAACTTCCAGCTGCCAGCAAACTTCCAGCTGCTGGCTGATGATTGGCTCATTGAGCTTTTTCCCCGCCCTTTCAGACTGCCAGCTGATGATTGGCTCACAGGGGCCCCAGCAACATCTAGCTGATTGGCTCTTCTGCGGTGATGCTCATTGGGCTGTTTCCCTGCCCTTTCAGACCACAGAGCTGCTCATTGGGGGACTTTTTTGGCTCCAGCCATGCGACCCAGCCAATCGGCCTCAAGAGCAGGAGGATTGTGGGAGGTGGAGAGGCTTGTGGTTGTGAGAGAGGCTTTTGGGAAGCCGGTGGTGGCAGTTGGGCTCTGAGGGTTTTTCCTGAGGAGCTGTTTTGTTTGGCGTGTGTGGTTCTAAAAATAAAGTTCATTTATTTTGACAAGTGGCTCCTGAATAGTGCCCAGCCAGACTGTGGCAAGGTCCACTGCAGGATGTCAGGGTTTGGGAGCAGGGCTAGGGCTGAGGGAGGCCAAAAGTCCCAGGCAAGGGGCAGGGCTTCATTTTCCCAAAGGGAGCCTGCAGGGCCAAGAGGCCAGGTTAAGTTCCCTGGCTGGGTGAGCATCCTGGTAAGGGGATAAGGAAACCTGGCTTGGCAGAGACAGAAACGACAGGAGGGCCGAAGCAGGGCACAGCCGGAAGGGCCAAGGACAGATGTGGATGGGGTGGGGCCTAGGAACCTAGCAAGGAACCTATGCAAGAGACGTAGAGGAGGGCCCATGCCAGGGGAAATCAGGTGGGGCTGGGAAGATGGGGCTACAGTACAGTACAGGGAAGCCAAGGGAAGCAGGCAAGAGGCCTCAGGGAGGGCCCCTCAGACAAAGCCCAGGGACTCACATGGAGCAAGAAGGCCACCGTGGGCTCAAGCAAGGTGCCAGGCCATGGAATGGAGAGCCAAGGGCCAGGCTTGGGTAGCGGGCTTAGGACAGTGGACAAGATTTGGTAGGGAAGGCAGGGGATCCAGCAGGGGGCAGTCAGGCTCCAGGCCCAGGGCTACCTCCTGGTTTCAATTTTCCTGGTGCAAGATGAAGCACCCAGCGAGAGCAAGAGGCCCAGGTGAGGGGCAGGGCTCTATTTCCCATAAGGTGCCCTGGCTCAGATGAGAATCCCGGGACAGGGACCTGGCAAAGTAGGCCTGGCAAGGGAAGGGGGCCAGGAGGAGGGCGATGGGAAGGCAAGGCTGGGGTCAGGGTGGGTGCATGCAGGGGTGAGAGCCAGGACCCAAGCCAGGCACCCAGGCAAGGGACCCATCCGACCCATGGTGATGAGGCACCCAAGGAGCAGGAGACCTGTGAGCGCCATAGGAAAGCGCAAGGGGAACAGGAGAAAGGGGATGCTTGAGGACCAGGAGACAGAGGGAAATGCAAGGGGCACCTAGGGGAGCCTGCTGGGGGGGCCCAATCAAGGGGGTATCAGGTCAGACCCGACACAAAGAGCCTATGCTATGCCAAGGGACATGAGGAAAGAGGTCAGGGGCTCAGGTGAGTGCCAAGGCCCTGGGACTGGATCACAAAGGATCAGGGTTAGGGAGGGCTGGGTTGGGGTAGGTACAGCATGCAAAGCCAGAGGGCAGGGGATGGAAAGGAAGGGATCACTCAGGGCTGGGTTGGAGCAAGTCCTATGTTTAGTGCCAGGCCTCAAGATTCAGGCTGTGAAGAGGACTCAGGAGAGTGGCAGGGCTGTGTTTCCCTAAGGAACATTTAAGGCACAGAGGCCATCCAATTCCACTCCTCTGCCCCAGGTGACTAGATCCTCAGAGAAGGACCTGGTCCAAAGGATGAGCAAAAGTGGGTACTGAGAGGGGATACCTGGGATGTGGAGGTGCAGTGGGTTCAGTGGGCTGCCAGGACCCATTGGAGGGGCCTAGGCTAGGAAGAAACAGGGGAGCAGAGGGTCCAGGCAATGCCAGGGTACCACAGCATGAGGGGAACCGAGGGGAGGCACAGGTGGGGGCCTTCAGAAGGGGCCTGAAACCAAGGGAAAGGGACAGGGTCCTTGAGAATGGTGGCCAGGGGCTCAAGCAAGAAACTGGGCCCAGTAATGGAGAGGCAAGTACTAGCACCTGGGCCTTGGTGAATTAAAAGGGACATGGATATGGAGGCATGGGAGGGGAGAAAGGTGAGCAAATGGCACAGGAGAAGGAGGACTCAAGGCCCAGGTCCATGTCAGGGTTCAGGAGCAGAGCTCAGGCTGAGAGAAGCCAAAGGGTCCAGGCAAGGGGCATGGCTATGTTTCCCAAAGGGAGCCAGCAGGCCAAGAGGCCAGGTCAAATCCCCTTGCCTGGATGAGCATCTTGGGAAGGGGATCAGGAAAGTAGACCTTGCAGAGACAGAAACTACAGGTCTGCCAGAGACAGAAATGACAGGATGCCTGAAGGAGGGCACAGCCTGAAGGGCCTCAGGAAAGGTATGGGTGAGTTGGGGGCCAGAACACCAGCAAGGAGCCCAGGCAAGGGACCTAGAGGAGGACCAAGGCCAGGGGAGAGCAGAAGAGGGCGGGGCCAGGAAGCTGTGGCTGCACTAGGGTACTGAAGTACAGGGAAGCCAAGGGGAGCAGAGAAGCTTCCCCAGGGAGGGGCCCTCAGACAAAGCCCAGAAAAGTATGGAGTAAGAAGGGCCACCAGAGGCTCAAGCAAGGAGCCAGTCCAGGGAATGGAGAGCCAAGGGCCAGGGCTTGGTCCAGGGGCTCAGGACAGTGGTAAGACTTAGGAGGAAAAGCAGGGGATCCAGCAGGGGGCAGTCAGGCTCCAGGCCCAGGGTCACCTGCAGGTTTCAGGGTTCCTGGTGCAAGACTAAGCACCACGGGAGAGCAACGGTCTTAAGTGAGGGGCAAGGCTCTGTTTCCCATAAGGATTCTTGGCTCAGATGAGAATCCAGGGCCAGGGACCTGACAAAGGAGGCATGTCAAGGGAAGGGGGCCAGGAGGAGGGTGACAGGAGGGCATGGCAGTGGGTCAGAATGGATGTATGGAGGGGCAAGAGTCAGGACCCAAACCAGGCACACAGGCAAGGGATCCATGCAACCTATGGTGATGAGGGAACCAAGGAGCAGGAGACCCGCAAGCTCCAGAGGAAAGCACTGGGAAGGGGAGGAAGGGGTTGCTTGAGGACTAGGAGATAGAGGGAAGTGCAAGGTGCACCTAAGGGAGCCCTCTGGCGGGCCCAAGCAAGGGGCCCCCAGGTCACACCCAACACGAAGAGACTCCATGCTATGCCAAGGGACATGAGGAACGTGGTCAGGCACTTGGCGAGTGCCCAGGCCCAGGGACTTGAGTTCAAAGGGTCAGGGATAGGGAAAGCTGAGTTGAAGTAGGGGCTACATGCAAGGCTAGAGAGCAGGGGAGGGAATGGAGGGGATTGCTCAGGGATGGGTTAAAGCAAGTTCCATGTTAAGTGCCAGGCCTCACGGTTCAGGCTGCAAAGGGGACTCAGGCAAGTGGCAGGGATGTGTTTCCCACAGGGAGCATTAGGGTGCAAATTCCAGCCAGTTCTGCTCCTCTAACCCAGGTGAAAAGATCCTCAGAGAGGAACCTGGACCAAAGGAGGGGCAAAAGAGAGTACTGAGAGGGGATACCTGGCATGCGGAGGTGGCGGGGGGTGGGTCTCAGTGGTATCCAGGACCAATTCAAGGAGCCCAGGCTAGGCAAAAGTAGGGGGATCCGAGAGTCCGGGCCATGCTAGGATACCACAGCACAAGGGCAACAGAGGGGAGGCACAGGAGGGGGCCGGCAAAACAGGCCTGATACCAAAGACAGGGACAGTGTCCTTGAAAAGTGCACCAGAGGCTCAAGCAAGGAACCAGCCCCAGGAATGGAGAGCCAAGTGGGAGCATCTGGGCTTGGGTGCATTAATACATACAGGAATGGGGAGGGAGGGAGGGGGGAAAGGGGAGCAGGTGGTGCAGGAGGAGGAAGGTTCAAGGCCCAGGTCTACTGCCTGGTGTCAGGGTTTGGGAGCAGTGCCCTTGATGAGGGAGGCCAAAGGACCCAGGCCAGGAGCAGTACTAGGTTTTCCCAAAGGGAGCCTTCAGGGCCAAGAGGCTAAGTCCAGTCACCTGGCCCCAGTGAGCATCCTGGGAAGGGGCTTGAGAAAAGGGACTTGGCATGGACAGGGATGGCAGAAGGGCAGAAGGATGGCACAGCCTAAGGGCTGAGAATGGTATGGGTGTTTGGGGGGCCAGCACCCCAGAAAGAGCCCAGATTAGGTACCTAGAGGAGGCCCCATGCCAGGGCAGAACAGGGAAGGGCAGAGCTGGCAAGGCAGTACTGCATGAGGGTACTGCAGTACAGGGAAGCCAAAGGGAGCAGAAAAGTGACCCCAGCAAGGGGCCCACACACCATGTTTAGGGAGACACTGAGCAAGAAGGACCATTAGAGGCTCAATTGAGGAGCCAGGCCAGTAAATGAAGAGCCAAGGGCAAGGGCTGGGGATGGGGGCTCAGGAAAGTGGATAAGGCTGGGTGGATCCCATAGGGAAAAGACTGGCCCAGGGCCACTGCCAGGTGTCAGGGTTCAGGGTGCATGACAATGGACAGGGGTGGGGAGAGGAGGGAGGGGAGACAGGGGAGTGGGTGTTGCAACCAGAGGAAAGCTCAAGGCCCAGGTCCACTGCCTGGTGTCAGGGTTCAGGAGCAGGGCCCAGGCTGAGGGAGGCCAAAGGGCACAGGCCAGGGGCAGGGCCAGGTTTTCCCAAAGAGATCTTGCAGGGCCAAAAGGTAAAGTCTACTCCCCTGACCTGGGTGAGCATCCTGGGAAGAGGATTGCAAAAGGGGGCCTGGCAAAGACAAGGATGACAGGAGGGCCTGAAGGGCTGGAAGACTGGTGTGGGTGTTATGGGGACTAGGACCCCATAAAAAGCGCAGGTTTGGTACCTAGAGGAGGCCCCAGGCCACGGGCCTGCAAGGAAGGGCAGTGCGGGAAGGCTGGGCTGCACTAGGGTACTGCAGTACAGGGAAGCCAAGGAGAGGAGCGAACTGACCCCTGGAAGGGGCCCTGAGACAAATCTCAGAAACACATAGAGCAAGAAGGGCCACCAGAGGCTCAAGATAGGAGCCAGGCCAGGGAGTGGAGAGCCAAGGTCCAGGGCTGGGGCAGCAGGCTCAGGAAAATGGACAAGGCTGGGGAGGGAAGGCGGGGTAGCTAGCAGGGAAAAGGCAGGCTCAAGTCTCAGTGCCACTGCCAGGTGTCAGGGTTCCGGGTGCAGGACCAAGAGCCCAGGGAGAGCAAGGGGCCCAGGCAAGTGGCAGGGCTCTGTTTCCCATAAGGCGCTCTGGCTCAGATGAAAATCCAGAACCAGGGACCCAGTAAATGGGGCCTGGGTAGGGAAGGAAAACAAGAGAAGGGTGATTGGAGGGCTTGGCTTGGTGTCTCTGTGTGTTCTGAGAGGGATGTGAGCCAAGACCCAAGCCAAGAGTCCAGGCAGGAACCAACCCAACAGATCTAGGATGAGGGAACCAAGGAAAACAAGGATACCCGTGAGCGCCAGGGGAAAGCATGAGCGGAAAGGGAGTAAGGAGCTGCGTGAGCATGAGGAGACAGAGAAAGGTGCAAGGGGCATCGAGGTGAGCATGCTGGGGGCCCAAGCAAGGGGCCCCCAGGTCACACCAGACATGAAGCGAAGCCAAGCAATGTCATGCAACACGAGAAGTGCTGTCAGGGGTTTAGTTGAGCCACCAGGGACTGGAGAGTAAAGGGTAAGGGTTAGGAGGTCTGGGTTGGGTTAGGAGGTCTGGGTTGGGTTAAGGGTGTGATAATAAGAGCAAATGTGACTCCATTTTGTTTTGTGATTCTATTCTGTAAAACAACCATGCCAAGGAGAAGGGTCATGCCTGGTACAAGATGTTCTTTTCCTTTTGCTATAGAAACCTTTAAGAACATGGAACTACCTAATGGGGCATTGTTTCTGTAACTAGGGTAACGGGTCTTTGTTTCTGTAACCGGGGTGATTGGGCTAACTGTAATTGGTTAGGCTTCCCATCGCTTGACTGCACTCTCCTGCTTCTGTAACCTGGCTTGCTTGCATTGGCTAGACCCACGAAAAACTCTTTTGCAGTTTTCAGGCTTATGAGGAGTGCCCTTGCAATTGTTCGGGGCTGATCAGGGAAACAGCTTTATGTTCTGGTCAGTCACCACGGGTGTGCTTCAATAAAGGCTTGATTCAATTATACGTGAGTGGTCTGTAAGTTAGTTTATGAAACCCAAGGATGAAGCTTTAACTATAACAGGTGCAGCATGCAACACAAAAGGGCAGGGAGGGAAGGGAGGGGATCACGCAGGCCAAGGTCGGCGCAAGGCCCACATTTGCTGCCAGGTGTCAGGGTTCAGGCAGCAAAGGTGCCCAGATGAGGGGCAGTGCAGTGTTTCCCGTAGGAAGACTTCAGGATGCAGAGGCCAACCAATTCCACTCCTCTACTCCAGGTGAATAGATCCTCAGAGAGGGACCTGGACAAAAGGAGGGCCAAAGAATGGCTCTGTGAGGGGAAACCCTGGGTGTGGAAGCAGGGGTGGGGGTGACAGAATGTGTGGGGAGCCAGTACCCATTAATGAAACCCTGGATATAAAGAAGCAGAAGGTTGGGAGTATCCAGGCAGGGCCAGGATACCACAGCCCACGGGGAACAGAGGGGAGGCACAGGAGGGGGCCTGATTTCAAGGGACAGGGACAGAGACAAGGTCCTGGAGTAGGGCGACCTGGGCCTCAAGAAAGGAGCCAGGCCCAGAAATGGAGAGCCACGTGCCAGGGCCCCAACAGGGCTGGGGAGGGAAGGGAGAAGAGAAAGGGGAGTGGGTGGCACAGGGGGAGGAAGACTCAAGGCCAAGGTCCACTCCAGGGTGTCAGGTTTGGAGAGTAGAACCTGGGCTGAGGGAGGCCAAAGGGCCTAGGCAAGGGGGAGGGCTAGTTTTACCCTAGGGAGCCAGGAGGGCCAAGTCCAGTCTCCTGGCCTGGTGCACATCATGGGAAAGAGATCAGGAAAGGGGGACTTGCAGGGACAGGGATGAAAGGAGGGCCAAAGAAGGGCATAGGGTGAAGGGTTGGAGGATGGGTGCTCATGGGGTGGGGCCAGGATCCCAGCAAGGAGCCCAGGCTAGGGACCTAGAAGAGGGTCCATACCAGGGAAAACCAGGGGAGAGTGGGGGCAGTCAAGCACACGGCACTAGTGGACTGCAGTACAGGGACACCAAGGGGAACAGGGAAGTGGCCCAAGTATGGGGCCCATAGTAAACGCCCAGGGTCAAGCTGGGCAACAAGGGCCACCGGAGGTTCAAGGGAGGAGTCAGATCAGGGAATGGAGAGCCAAGGCCTGGGACTGGGGCAGGGGGCTCAGGGCAGTGGTCAGGGCTCAGGAGGGAAGGCAGGGGATTCAGCAGGGGCTAGGCAGGCTTGAGGCCCAGAGCCACTGCAAGGTGTCTGGGTTTTGGGTGCAGGACCAAGCACCCAGGGAAAGCAAGGTGCCCAGGCGAGGGGCAAGGTTCTGTTTCCCATAAGGCGTCCTGGCTCAGATGAGAATGTTGGGCCAGGGACCTGGCAAAGGGGGCCTGGCAAGGGACAGAGGCCAGGAGGAGGGGTCAGGAGGCCTCAAGGCAGGGTCCCAGTGGGTGAGGAGAGGGGCTAGAGCCAGGACCCAAACAAGGAGCCAAGGCTAGGAACAGACCCAACCTAGGATGATGAGGGACCCAAGGAGCAGGGAGACCTCATGAGGGGAAATCTGGGAACGGGAGGAAGGAAAGACACAAGGATGAGGAGACAGCAGGCGACACAATGGGCACTGAGGGGAGCGTGGTAGGATCCCCAAGCAAGGAGCCCCTGGGTCCAACCTGAAACTAAACGAAGCCACGCAACACACGCAATGCCAAGCAACAGCATGAGACACAACAAATGATGTGAGGGACCCAGGTGAGGAGACAGGCCCAGGGACTGGAACGGAAAATGTCAGGATTAGGGAGGACTGGGTTGGGGTAGGGGCAGAATACAAGGCTAACGGGTAGGGGTTGGAAGGGAGGGTATCACACAGGGCAAGGTTGGCCCTAGGCCCATGTCCACTGTGAAGTGTCAAGGTTCCAGCTGTGAAGGGGGCCTAGGCATAGGGCAGGGCTGTGTTTCCAATAGGGAGCCTTAAGGGTGCAGAAACCAGCCAATTCTACTCCTCTGCCCCAGGTAAGTAGATCCTCAGAGAGAGACAGCACCAAAGGAGGGCCGAAGGAGGGCACTGTGAATTGATCTTTTGCTTCTGGAATTGGACGATGGTCATGGGGAGCCAGAACCCATTGGAGGAGCCCAGGATAGGGAGAAACAAGGGGAGGGGAGGGTCTGTGAAGTGCCAGAATACCACAGTACAAGGGGAACTGAGGGGAGGCACAGCAGGGACTTGAAAAGTGGAGACTAAAATCAAGGGACAGGGACAGGGTCCTCGAGAAGGATGGCCGGGGGATCCAGGAAGGAACCAGTCCCAGTAATGGAGAATCACATGCCTTGGCCCTGGCCAGGGTTGCATGAAAAGTTACAGGGCTGGGAAGGGGAGGGAGGGGAGTAAGGTGAGCTGGTGGTGCAGGGATTGGAGGGCTCAAGGTCTAGATCCACTGTTGGCTGGGTGTCAGGGTTGGACAGCTGGGCCCAGGCTGAGGGAGACAAGTGGCAGGGCCACATTTTCCCAGAGGAGCCCACAGGGACAAAAAACCAGGTCTAGTTCCCTGGCCCTGGTGAGAATCCTGGGAAAAGAATCAAGAAAAGGGGCCTGGCAGGGACAGGGACAAGGAGGGCCAAAGAAAGGCACAGCATGAAGGGTCGCAGGATGGCTGTTGGTGGGGTGGGGGCAAGGACCCCAGCAAGGAGCCCAGGCTAGGGACTTATTTCAGGGCCTAGGCCAGGGGAATGCAGGGAAGAGCAGGACCAGGTAGAAGGGCAGCACTAGGGTTCTGCAGTGCAGAGAAGCCAAGGGGAGCAGGGAAGCGCTCCAAGCAAGGGACCCACAGTCCATGCCCAGGGACGCACAGAGCAAGAATGGCCACCAGAGGGTCAAGCGAGGAGCCAGGCCAAGGTATGCAGAGCCAAGGGACAGGGCTTGGGCAGTGGGCTCAGGACAGGGGACAGGGCTGGGGAGGGAAGGCTGGGGATCCAGCAGTGGGGAGCCAGGCTCAAGTGCTAGCACCACTGCCAGGTGTCATGGTTCTGGGTGCAGGACCAAGGGCTCAGGGAGAGCAAGGGGCCCAGATGAGGGGAAGGGCTCTGTTTCCCACAAGGTGCTCTGACCCAGATGAGAATCAAGGGCCAGGGACTGGTCCCAGGGATCCTGCCAAGTGATAAGTTCCAAACTTATCACTTGGATGATGATGGGAGGGCATGGCACAGGATCACGGTGGATACAGAGAGGGGCAAGAGCCGGGACCCAAGCAAATATTCTAGGCAAGGGACCAACCTGACCAAAAGAGGATTAAGAACCCAAGGAGCAGGAGGCCTTTTCTTCAGGGGAAAGTGCCAGGGGAAGGAGAGGAAGGGGCAGTGCTAGGATGAGGAGAGAGGGCGGCGAAAAGGGCAAGGAGAGGAGCACACTAGGAGGCCCAAGCAAGGGGCCCCCAGGTCAGACCCGACATCCAGAGAACCCATGGGAAGCCACACAATCCAAAGAACATGTTCAGGGGCTCAGGTGAGCAGCCATGCCCAGGGATTGGAGAGCAAACAGTCTGGGGTTAGGTGCCGCAGTCTTGGCTGGGCACAGAATCACGAGCCAATCAAGCAGGAACAAAACTTTATTTTGAAAAAGCCGCTAACACTCTCAGCGCCAGCAAGTCAAAAACCGGTCCTCCCACGAGGGTGTCCGACCGGAACCGCGCGCCGACCGGAACCCCCGTCCTCTCCGACCTCCTCCGGAATTCCCTCCTACTATCCTTCCCCAACCAATGGGAACTCTCCAGCAGTCCCGTAAAGTCCCGTAACTTGAGTCCGGTAGCAGGCCAAGGTGAACAGCGGGAGTCCAGTTTGCATATGAATGTAAATTTTAACATAATCATCTCAGTGGCTAGCTGGCGTCACTTTACAACCAAAGGTGCCATACATCGTATATATGCTTGTGGCTCCTAGCATCTGCCCCCTTCTGTTTAATTAAGCAACAAGCAATGTGGCTAGGGACCGTGCCTGGTAGGTTGTCCAATTTAACATATGGTTCTTACCCGTCATGGGAGAACTGACCTTTAGGCGTCAGCTTCCTGTCTTAGGTTGAATCCACTGTAATCAGAGCAACCCGTCGCTGACTACCGGTCCAGCATTCAGCCATGCTTGTGGATAGGCCTATGCACCAGTGGGGGGGTGAGGTTCTTGCCTCACCTCTGTTGGCCCCCAAATTTAGCCTTGGTGCCAGTGGGGGGGTGAGGTTCTTTGCCTCACCTCTGTTGGCCCCCAAATTTAGACCATCACTAGTAGAAGGGAGGAGGATACAGAAATGCCACGACACCAAGCCAATTGACGGCTCCTTTGGAAAAATTGCGTCACTGGTGACACCATCAGCAAAGATATGCCAGTATTACCACAATAAACATGGGGTGAGCTGGCAAGGAAATTGCATCACTGGTGACACCATCAGCAAAAATATGCCAGCAGTACCACAATTCGGTGCACCAGATGATATTTCACAATGTATGCAACTGATATATAGTCCAGGCAAGTTCTGCAAGCAGTTCAAATTGGAGGAGTCTATCAATATGTCCATATCCTCCCAAAGTAAATCAAGTCCTTGATAGCATTACTTGTTGAGTTATATTCATTGATGCATCAGTTTATACAGTTTACTGTGATAGCTATCATAGAAGCTGTAGTTTGGTTTTATCTCAGTCTTCACTGGAATTGGGATGGAGATGGAAATTCTGGCAATGATGGTAAAGAGACATTATCCTGAACAGAATTATTAAATATAATAAAAAGAAAAGGTGAAAGTAAACAAACAGATCTGTTAAACTCCTTTAAAAACAATCCTTAACAGCCGTTTACCAAATTTAAATTAGTAAACAAACAGATCTGTTAACCATCTTTAACAACAATCATAAACAGCTGTTCACCTAATTTAAATTAAACCATATAAATCACGTGAATAAAGAAAAAATTCGGATCCATTTTTTCATGAGCGCTCCTCATATAAGAAATATGGACATACACACATACAGACATACAACACAAAACAGAAGTGTGCACACAACATACAACACATAAGACAATAGTAAATAAAGGCCTTGTAACTATACTTAGGTGAAATCTCCATTGCAATGTTTAAAAACTCCACAGTCAAAAAAAAAAAAAAATAAATAAATAAATAAATAAATAAATAAATAAAAAATAAAACACAGTCAAAAAATAAAACTGATCAGAAAAACATTAACCTAGGTTTGTATGAGCTCAAAAATAAAATAGAACTTTATGATGTGGAAAAATGCAATAATAAAATAGATACTGAAAAAAAAAAACCTTGGTTAATCACTGTCGCAGATGTAAGAATAGCCAAGCTGGAGCTCTGGATGTCAGCTGTTATGGATTTGAGTCAAATCATCTTCTTTTTCTGTAGAAATTGTTTTAGTTAATCTCTCTGGAATCCAAATCGGTTGCTGTTCATCCTGTGGGAAAACACAGACAGCGCCCCGATTCCAGACTATCACTGGATCCGGGCCTTTCCATTGTCCTGTTAGAATATCTTTCCAAAGTACCTTAGGCTTATGTACATTTTTGGGGTACAAATGTCTTTCCGCAGCACTAAGTCCCGATGAATCTAAATTTAAAAAGTTTAGAGTAAAAAGGGTTATTTTAAGTTTATCTTTGGGGGATATATACCCCTTTCCAATTCCCTCCTTTTGTTTTAATAAGTACATTTTAATAGTTTGATGAGCTCTTTCAACTATGCCTTGTCCTTGTGGATTGTATGGAATTCCTGTTATGTGAGTAATACCAAATGATGAGCAAAATTGTTTAAAAGAGGAGGAAGTATAACCAGGACCGTTGTCCGTTTTTAACTGTTTTGGAACGCCCACAGTGGCAAAATTTTGTAAGCAATGAGCTATAACATCTTTAGTTTTTTCTCCGGCATGAAGGGAGCCCATCAAAAATCCGGAAGAGGTATCAACTGTAACATGTAAATATTTTAATTTTCCAAATTCTGGCAAGTGTGTGACGTCCATCTGCCAAATATGGTTAGGTATTAGTCCTCTAGGATTGACTCCAAGATTAACTTGTGGTAAAAATGTCACACAATTTTGACATTGTTTTATTATATGTCTGGCCTGTTCTTTAGTTATTTTAAAACGCTTTTGTAAAGTATTAGCATTGACATGGAACCTTTTATGAAAATTTATAGCTTCTTCTATTGTGGAGAAAATATGTATGTCATGTGTAGATTTATCTGCTAGTTCATTGCCCATACTAAGGGCTCCAGGCAATCCTGTATGTGCCCTGATATGACCTATGAAGAATGGATCTTTTCGGTCCCAGATTAGACTTTGTATATCGGAAAACAAAGAGAAAACAGTAGAGGAAGGGGAAATCCTACCAGCATCTTCAAGGGAATTAATAGCATTAACTACATACTGACTATCAGAAAATAAATTAAATACAGAATCTTTAAACATCATAAAAGCTTGTAATACTGCATTAAGCTCTACCTTTTGAGCTGATTGTTTGGGTACTAAAAATGTAAAAGTTTGATCAGGAGTAACTACTGCTGCTGTACCATTGTTTGACCCATCAGTGAATATATTTGGAGCATTTATGATAGGGGTTTTTCTTGTCATTTTTGGAAAAACTACAGGATGCTTAGACCAAAAAGACAACAAAGGATTAGATGGTAAGTGATTATCAAATGAAACACTAGTTTTACACAGGATTATTGCCCAAGTATTTAACTCATTAGCTAACTCATCAATTTGATCCATAGTATATGGAGTAATAATTTTATTGGGAGAAATCCCAAACACTCCCTTAGCTGCTTTTATTCCTTTGAGTATTAATTGTCCTACAGCCTCAGGATATCTAGTAAGAATAGTGTTAGGGGAATAAGATAAATGTATCCACAATAATGGACCTTCTTGCCAAAATACTCCTGTAGGAATATTTTTTGTTGGTAGTACAATAAATAATAAAGGCAAACTTATATCAATTCTATCCAAATGCATATTTTCCATATATGTTTCAATGATTTTTAATACTTTTCTTGCTTCAGGCGTTAACATGCGGGGTGAATTTGGATCTGATGGACCTTTTAGAATATCAAATAAAGGTCCTAACTCTCCTGTTGGTATGCCTAGATAAGGCCTTATCCAATTTATGTCTCCCAATAACTTTTGAAAGTCATTAAGTGATTTGAGTTGATCTACTCGTATTTGAATTTTTGGTGGACGGACCATGGTTGAGGATAATAGAACTCCTAAATAATTAATTGGAAGATTTAATTGTACTTTATCTATTGCTATCTCTAGATTATAATTTTTCAATAAATTTGTAAGTGTGGCATAACATTCTAGTAATGTGTTTTTATCTTTATGTGCCAGTAACACATCATCCATATAGTGAAATATTTGTAGTTCAGGATTTTGGTTTCTAAGTGGCTGGATTGCTTTATTAACATAAATTTGACACATAGTTGGGCTGTTAGCCATCCCTTGAGGGAGTACTTTCCATTCATATCTCTGATCAGGACCTTCATGATTCAGTGCAGGGATAGTAAATGCAAAATGTGGACTATCCTCGGGATGAATTGGAATTGAAAAGAAACAATCTTTAATATCTATAACTAAAACATGCCAGGTTTTTGGTAAAGCAGACAATTGAGGAATCCCTGATTGAGCAGGTCCCATAATAACCATCTCATTATTAATGGCTCTTAAATCTTGTAATAATCTCCATTTACCAGATTTCTTTTTAATGACAAAAATGGGAGTATTATAGGGGGATATGGAAGGTTGTATATGTCCTTCCGCTAACTGTTGTCTGACCAAGTCATGGGCTACTTGTATCTTTTCTTTAGTCAAGGGCCACTGAGGAACCCACACTGGTCTTTCTGATTTCCAAGTAATTTTGATTGTCTCAGTGGCCCTTTCTGAAAACTCAATTCATGTCTATTTATTTCTTGATCTATTTGAATAGGTGCTGTCATACCTTGTTCTTGATCTCTTAATCTTTTTTCTTTCCTAAAGCCTTGTTTAGCCCTAGTAGTGGGCGCGTTAGGATTGATGTTATTTGTTAATGTCAATCCTAATTGATCTAGGACATCTCGTCCCCATAAATTTACAGGAAGATGATCCAATACATAGGGCTGTATAGTTCCTTCACATCCTTCAGGATCCCTCCAATCTAATACCATAGCACTTCTATGGGGATTTGTTGCCACTCCTAGGCCTCGAAGCGTTTGAGTGGCTTGTTGTAATGGCCAATGTTTTGGCCATTCTTGACGAGATATGATGCTGAGGTCAGCTCCTGTGTCCAGCAGCCCATTAAAGTCATGTCCTTGAATTTTTAATTTTAGCATTGGGCGAGAATCTAAATTTAAAGACAGCATAGCCCAATCTACACCTGTGGAGCCTAATCCCTTGGAACCTCTTTCTACATTACAACTGGAAAATTTATCATGCAGGCTGGGTATTATTAATAACTGTGCTATTCTATCTCCTGGTGAAATTACTGATATACCTCTTGGAGAACTAGCTATAATTTTTATTTCACCTTCATAATCGGGATCAATTACCCCAGGACTTATCATAAGTCCTTTTAGTGTAGAAGAACTGCGTCCCAATAATAAGCCTACTGTTCCCTGGGGAAGAGGTCCTTTTACTCCTGTGGGAATGATTTGAATTCCCATCTCTGGGGTTAGTACTGCTCTGGCAGAGGCGCAGATGTCCAGCCCTGCGCTCCCTCTAGTTTGTCTGATGAGGGATTTAATGGATAATGCGTCCTGGGCACTACCTTGATGGGGCTGTTGGGTTCCTCCATTGCCCCATATATTTGTGGTTTGGGGCCCCGGGGCATTGGGCCCTCTAGTCCGTTTTTTGGCAATGGAGCTTGATACCTTTCTCCACGATATCGTGGGTAAACACTTGGTCCTTGTCCGTTTTTTGATAACGGAATACCCTCTATGGTGGTTTGAGAACGGCATTCATTAGCCCAATGTCTCCCTCTACGGCATCGTGGGCAAATACCTGGTATTCTATTCCTTTGATATCCAGCTTTGTTAAACCCTCCTCTTATGGGGCAACTCCTTTTAAAATGTCCTGTTTGATTACAATTATAGCATGTTCTTGGCCTGGCATCTAAAGCCTGTTGTACTGCTGCTAAGACTTGCCCCTGTTCATTAATGTCTCTACATAATTTAATATATGTGTTTAAATCCTCATGTCTCCATGGTCTAATGACCTCTCTGCAGCAACGATTTGCTTGGTCATAAGCCAGTTGTTTTATAAATGGCATTACCTGTTCTGTATTTCCAAATATCCTAGAGGCTGACTGAATAAGTCTATCTACAAATTCAGCATAAGGTTCATTAGTTCCTTGTATTACCTTAGATAATTGACCTTGTAAGTCTCCATGCCCCTGTAAAGTTTTCCATGCCCTAACTGCATCTACAGCAATTTGTGCGTACACACCAGGGTCATATTCAATTTGTTGTCTTTGACCCTCATAAGGTCCCTTCCCCAAAAGCATGTCCATATTTCTTTGAGGGTACCCAGCTTCTGCATTTCGCCTAGCTGTCTCCATGCAAAATTCCTCATTGGCAACCTTCCATAACAAATATTGTCCTCCGTTTAGCACAGATCGACACATGTTAGCCCAATCTGCTGGTGTCATGTCCAAGTTGGTAACAGATTCAACCATGCTTATTGTGAAGGGAGCTTGCGGCCCATAGGTCGTTACAGCCTCCTTTAATTGCTTTATTGTTTTGAAATCTAAAGCACGGTGAATTCGTTGCCCTCCTGCCTGCTCAAGTACAGGGCATGCTAATCTTTGGGGTCCTGCCTCAGAATTCCGTCCATCAACTACGGTAGTTGAGGGCCGCTCAGCGGTAGATGGAGCTGTTGGCTGAGTTACGCCCTCTGGTGATAGAACGGAGTTGGTAGCAACCTCCTGTTGTAATTCTCCACCTGATGGCTGCTTGTCCTCTAAGCTTGCTTTCTTTAAATTCTCCTCTGTCTGACTAGCTTGAGAGACCTTCTCTTTTGCTTGACCTAGCGTTTTTTCTACCATAGTCTGGACCTCTAACAATTTACTTAACAGTTTTTCGGTTTGTTTTTTATTGGATTCTAATCTACTATAACCTAACCCAATAAGGTAGGATAAAACAAAGCCGAAGCAGAATGAAACAAAGACGGAGCAGACAATGGTTGTATCAATTTTCTCTTTCTCAGGGCTGAATAACTTCAAACCTTGAGCCAACCATTTTTTCCAGTTCGCCTGAGAAAATTCTAGGGCTAGGGAGCTCGAAATGAAAACAAAATAAATCAAAACAAGAACACATTGTTTTCTGAGAAGGTCATCCATCCTGTCGCCTTCCCTCAGGGGCGAGCAATTTACTCACCTCTAAGCTTCAGGCGTTCCCCGCACGGGCCGCCAAATGCCGCAGTCTTGGCTGGGCACAGAATCACGAGCCAATCAAGCAGGAACAAAACTTTATTTTGAAAAAGCCGCTAACACTCTCAGCGCCAGCAAGTCAAAAACCGGTCCTCCCACGAGGGTGTCCGACCGGAACCGCGCGCCGACCGGAACCCCCGTCCTCTCCGACCTCCTCCGGAATTCCCTCCTACTATCCTTCCCCAACCAATGGGAACTCTCCAGCAGTCCCGTAAAGTCCCGTAACTTGAGTCCGGTAGCAGGCCAAGGTGAACAGCGGGAGTCCAGTTTGCATATGAATGTAAATTTTAACATAATCATCTCAGTGGCTAGCTGGCGTCACTTTACAACCAAAGGTGCCATACATCGTATATATGCTTGTGGCTCCTAGCAGTTAGGAGGGCTGGGTTGGGGTAAGGGCAGCATGCAAGGTTAGACTACATATGATGGAATGGAGGGAATCGGCCAGGGCAAGCTAAGCACTAGTCTTTCAGGGGACAGAGGCCAGTCAATTCTACTCTTGTGCCCCAGATGAGTAGATCCTCAGAGAGGGACCTGGAACAAAGGAGGGCCAAAGGAGGGCACTGTGAGGGGATACCTTTTGTATGGAATTGGGGGGGTAGGTGGGGAGCCAGGACTCATTCTTGGAGCCCAGGCCAGGGAGAAACAGTGGGAGGGGAGAGTCCAGGCAGTGCCGGGATACCACAGTACTGCTGAGGGACAAATGAGGCAAGTCACCAAACATAGCAGGAAACAGTTTTTTTTTGGCTGCAGCCAGGCTCAGAGGACACAGCTTTTGCTGTAATCAATCAATCCCCTGAACCCCAATTTAAGGCAGTCAGAAGTTTATACCAGCTTGTAAGGGGAGGGTCTCAGAAGTTCACAGTCTGCAGAAGTTCCCATAAAAGCAGCTTTTTATTTCACTGTTTTGAGCAAGTTAACTCTTCAAGGACAACACCTGAGAAGGGGAGAGCTTCTTTTCCCATTTTTCCTCTCCCTGCCAGTTGTTACCATGGAGGCTGGTGGGTAACTTATCTTAAAAATGTAGACATCTCTGTGAAGCCCAGCTCAAGGCCAGAGGCCTTGTTTGAACATTTCTAGAAACTACTATATTGGACATGTTTGTGAAAAACTAGTAAGGGGGTGGGCAACACCTTGAGTGCTGGTATCTTTTCAGCCGCTGGCCAAGTAAAACAGGGCGACATGAAAATAGGAAGTTTATCTACATTGAACTCTTTTGCAGAGACTCTTTTACTGACAGTCCTAAAATCAGCCATGCTGAAGATTTCTGGAGAAGCCCAGGTAAGACTTTTCTGTGGAGAAAGTAGTGCCACTTCAATTATCCCCTTTAATGATGCTCCCCATAATTTAATTATTTAAATTTAAGAGCATCATTACCATTATATTGGCTTATAGCCTTATATAATGTCAAAACCTTAGTTTTTGTCATCCGTTCAACAGCAGCTTCTGTAGTGGACCAACTAGTTTTAATGCACAGTGGAGCCAAATATGGGAGCAATAAACTGGTTAGCAGCAGAATGCACACTATACCAGTTAAGCTTTTAAATCTATCATGAGTTGACCACCATCTCCCAAAAGCGTGTTTAGGGCCCAAAGTTTAATGCCCTTCTAGGTATGAACTAGCACATGTGCTAGTTCTCTTGTGTTGTTGGCTATATTCTTAACTGTTTGTCTATTGTCACCCATTTGGATGCAACAATCTGAGCTGTTGAACTCTCCACATATTTCTCTTTCCTCAGCCAGTAGGTAATCTAATGCCAAGCAGTTTTGATAGTTAGCCACTCGTATCTGGTCTGTTGTGTGGCTAGGAGGTCAAAGGCTGTGGCAGTCTGATTAATAATAATTTCTAGTACAGCTTGTAAGTGAATAATTCTGTTTAACATGTAAATAGGAGTTCTATAACTCCAACTGCCATTTTGTGCCCAGGTAGCTGGAGCGTAAGTGGCAATAATCCTCTGGGGTATCCAGTTATCTTTACCCCAAGATTGGTGACCTTCTAAATCAAGTTTTTTCCCAATGGACCTCTTTTGTCTTTCCAAACAGTCATCCATCCATTGCATTCCTCTGGCAGGACAGGTCCTAAATATATGTTTTACCACATGATTATAGTGGATTGTCTTGACATATGGATCACATGATCTCCATGGTTGGATTAGGAATAGGACAGAACCCCTTAAGGTAATCAAAAGAAATAATTGACTAACTAAATAATAGACTAATGTTTTGATTAGCATAGGTTAAACAGCATAAATTTTAAAAGACTAATTAATAACACCAAACAAATCCCATAAATTTATATAAGCAAAATAAAAAATATATAAATATTTTTTTACCCAGTGTCCAGTCAGTGGGAGTTACTGTTATCAAACCCGTAGCAAAAATCAGAGAATTATGTATATATCTAGAAACAAGGGATGGCAATGCATTATAGTATAAGAAATATCTTAGAGGTTGAAAGAGTTCATTAGGCCTGGTGGGAAGTTTATCTTTCACCATGCATTAATCAGCCAGTCCCTCCCATGTGGCTGAAGCAAGGCCTTAGTCTCCTCAAACTTCTGCCATGCTGAGACCAGTCAACTTCCAGAATCACTGGAGCAGGGCTGTTGTCCTTCTGATCTTCTATCTTCTCCAGTGCTCCTTTTTTTTTTAATATAGTCAGTTTCAAGGGTGTAGCAGCATCTGGAGTGTATGCCCAGTCTGCAGCTGAAGGCTTGAGTCTGGTGTAGTCAACCTAGGGGCCTATTTCTGCAAACTTGACTGCAGTGGGGCTGGATAAAATAACAGAGAAAGGGCACTTCCAAAGAAGTTTTTGTGTTTGAATATTCCATTAATTGACTCAGACTCAATCTCCAGGCTTGAAGGAGTGTGCACCTGTGGTCAAACTTAGTGGCAATCTTTCTCTAACCCATTGGTTGAGAACCTATAAAGTTTTCCCTAAGGCCTGAAGCTGTCATCTCAGGGTGAATTCTCCTATCTCTCTTACATCTCCCAATGGTCCCCTAATAAGAGAGGGGCCTCACGTACAGTATCTTATAAGGAAAGAATCCAGTCCTCCTAGTGTGAGTGGATCTAATCCTCAAGAGTGTAATAGGGAGAAGTTCATCACAATGTAAGTGAGTCTCCTGACACAGCCTACCCAACTGAGATTTAAAGTCCTGTTCATCCTTTTTACTTTACCAGAACTCTGCAGCCTATAGGCAGTATGTAACTTCCATCTGATGTTTAAACTCTTGGTCAGTAATCATATCACTTCTGCCCAAAAGCTGGCCCATTGTCTGAGGAAATAGTTATTGTGATACCAAACCTGGGAATCATTTCCCAGAGAAGCATCCTGCTTATATCCCTAGCCTTTTCAGGGCAGGTGGGGAAAGTTTCCACCCAGTCAGAGTAGGAACACACAAAAACCAAAATTTACTTATAGCCCAGTGAGCGTGGTAGTTCAGTGAAGTCTACTCCAAGTCTTCAAAAGGTGCTCCTCCTATAGTTTGGATTCCTGGTGGGATTTCTGGCCTCTGACAAGGATTGTTGTGAACACAAACCTCACATTGTTTTCAGATCATCCATGTGATGTTTGTGAGCCAGGGGACATAGAAATGTTGACTCAGAACTGTCTCAAGTGCTGTATGTCCAGCGTGTTCTCCTGTGGAACTGTTTGATAAAGGCTGGGGCTAGAATATCTGGGATGGCTGTGCCAGCCACCAGAAAATCTCCATCATCCTCCTGGGAGAAAATTTTCTTTTTCAGTCTTAAACCATTTACGTTCATGTTGGGAGTATGTTGGCTCCCATTCTGTTAAATAGTCGGCCAGGCAGAAGTGCAGCATTTAAACCTGGGACTGGATTTTCTTCTCATTTCTTACAGAGAGCTAACCTGGCCTCTCTGTCAGCTCTCTGGTTGCCCTGAGAAACCACAGTGTTTCCCTTTCGATGACCTTGGCAATACATAATCACAACTTTCATGGGAACCCAGAGTGTATCCAAATGTTTAAGAATTTCTCGCCCATACATAATGCCTTTTTATTCTCCTGAGTTAATTAGCCCCCTTTTCTTACATAAGGCACTATGAATATGAATGGTAGTGAATTAATGCATATTTTGAGTCTATGTAACTATCCACACAGACTCCTGCTGTCAACTTAGGTGCTTGAGTAAAAGCAATAGATTTTGCTTTTTGTGCTGAAGTTCCCTAAGGCAGAGGTACTGCCTCGACAGTGGAGTGCAGAGTGACCACAGCATATCCAGCAAAACATACCCCATCTTTTATAAAACTGATTCTATCTGTGAAGAACTCCACATCAGGTTCCCTGAGGGCTGGTCTGCCAGGTGTGGTCTGCTGGAACACATTTCATCCATGACTTCAATACAGTTGTGATCAGGTTGTCCAGATCCAATGGGCAGCAAGGTTGCTGGGTTTAGGGTCTGGATGACTTCCACATGAACACATGGGTTTTCACATAACATGCCCTGGTATTGACCATTAGTCAACCAATATTGTCCTTTGTACTCTAACAATGTCAAAACTGAATGAGGAACCCTGAAAAACAATTTCCATCCCATAGCCAGTTTATCAGCTTCCAACACCAGATAATCTGTGGCTGCAAGGGCCCATAAACAAGGTGGCCAGTCTCGGGCTACAGAGCCCAGCTATTTGGACAGATGTCCATGTCAAGAATCCTACGGCCATTCCAGATTGTTTATGGATGTACAGAAAGTAAAGCTTTGTGAGGTCAAAGAGCCCTAGTCCAGATGCACATGGAGTGCTTGTTTAATATACTCAAAGGCCTTTTGCTTAGGTGGCCCCCATATTAGAGGATCCCATTCTCCCCTCTTTATGGTTACATAGAGAGATTTGCCATAACTGAAAGTTGGGGATCCATATATGGCTGAATCTGGTAGCCCCCAAGAATTCTCTAGTCTGATGGCAGATTGAAGGGAATGGAATTGAGCAGATTTCCTGTGTCTTTTGAGGCCCAGCAGCTACTGTCTGTTCTGTTGCTGAGTCATATGGTAACCTGCCACAGTCCGGCTACAGCAAAATAACTGGGGGGTGACAAGCAACTTGTGTAGATTGATACAGCAGGAGTAGGAGCCGTTTATTGTAGGACCAGAGGGGTATTTATACATTCCACACAGCTTACCTAATTAACATAAACTAGATACAGCAGTCAACCAATAAGGAATCTCCACACTTAATGGCTTGCTGGCATTACTTCACAAACCACTCCCTCTGGCAAAATGCCAGGCGCCATCCTGACTCGTTTACAGACTCTAACAGTAACCAAAGTATTTGACCTTTTTCTTGATAGATATGGGCTTTTAAGTCAGAGTCCAGTGCTGTCCCAAGGATGGTGTACTCAAGCCCCTGGGAGGAAGTGTCATTTAGGGAAGGGGAGCATACATAGATCCTCTGGTGCTTTAAGATGCAGGATTTTTTTTTTTTTATCTCCTGGTGCAGGATCTTGGCTGTTGGGATTCTCCAACTCTCAAATCTAAAGCTGCATATCCATGGTTAGGGTCAGGGTTAGGGTTAGAGTTAGGGTTAGGGTTAGGGTTAGGGTCCACTGATGGGTATCAGGGTTAGGGAGCAGGGCCCAGGCTGAGGGAGGTCAAAGGGTCCAGAAAAAAAGGGAAGGGCTACATTTTCCCAAAGAGAGCCTGCAGGGCCAAAGGCCAGGTCCATCCCCTGGCTCTGCTGAGCATCCTGCTAAAGGGATGAGGAAAAGGGGTGCAGCAGGGACAGTGACAACAGGAGATATCAAGAAGGGCACAGCAGAAGTGCCGGAGGACACCTGTTGGTGAGGTAGGGACCAGGACCCCATAAAGTATACCAGGCTAGGGACCTAGAGAAGGGCCCCATCCAGAAAGAGCAGTGAAGGGCAGGGCTGGGCAGGCAGGCAGCATTAGGGTTCTGCCATGCAGGAAAGCCAAAGGAACAGGAAAGCAACCCAAACAAGGGGCCCCCAGTACAAGCCCAGGGAAGCACAGAGCAAGAGTGCCACCCAAAGCTCAAGTGAGGAGACAGGCCAGGGAATGGAGAGACAAGGGCCAAGTCTGTGGGCAGGGGCTCAGGACAGTGGACATGGCAGAAGAGGGAAGGCAGGGGATACAGCAGTGGAGAGGCAGGCTCCAGGCCCAGGGCCATTACCAGGTCTCAAGTTTCCGGGAGCAGGACCAAGGGCCCAGGGAGAGCAATAGGCCCAGGCTAGTCGCAGGACTCTCTTTCCCATGAGGTGCCCTGCCTAGATGAGAATCAAGGACCAAGGACCGGGCCAAGGGGGCCTGGCAAGGGATGGTGGCCAGGAGGAGGATGACGGGAGGGCACGGCAGGGGTTGCGGTGGGTGCGGAGAGGGGCAAGAGCCAGGACCCAAGCCAGGATCCCAGGCAAGGGACCGATCCCACCAACAGAGCATTAGAAACCCAAGAAGCAGGAGGCCAGCACTCCAGGGGAAAGTGTGAGTGGAAGGAGAGGAATGTTTGGCACTAGGTTGTGGACACAGAGGGCAGCACATAGGGCACCCAGTGGAGTGCACTAAGGGGCCCAGGCATGGGACTCCAAGTCATACCCAACACGAAGTGACATTTCGTGATGCCACACAACAGGAGGAACGCGCGGTCCAGGGCTCTGGCAAGGTGCCAGGCCAGGAAACTGGAGTGTGCAACATCAGGGTTAGGGAGGGCTGCGTTGGGGTAGGGGCAGCATGCAAGGCTAGATGGTAGGGGAGGGAAGGGAGATGATTGCACAGGGCAAGGTCAGAGGAAGGACAAAGTCCACTGCTATGTGTCAAGGTTTACCGCAGGCCGGCTGCAGCAAACTAACGGGCGGGGGGGGGGGGGGTGGTGACGAGCAACTTGTGAAGACTGATACAGCAGGAGTGGGAGCCATTTATTTTAGGACAGTGCTGCAGTATGGCTGGGCAAAAATCAGGAGCCACTGAAGCAGGAACAAACTTTATTTTTCAACTGCAGGAAAACACTTCACACACGCTCCCGGGGAATTCTCCCAAACCATGCAGCTCCTCCAGGAACCCGAGACATAAATATCTCTCCCAGAAATCCCTCCTCCTGCACTTCCCCAACCAATGGGAACTCTCAGGGAATCTCCGGGAATCCCCACGAGAACTCCAAAGAAGTGCAAGGACTCAAAAGTAGTGGCCAAGGCGGATAGTAATGCCTCACCTGTCAACCAATACTGTTGGCAAAACGCCAGGGGCCATACAGACTCGGCCATGGCTCTCAGCATCTCCCCCCTTCTGTTTAATTAAACAACAAGCAATGTGGGTAGGGACCCTGCCTGTCTTAGGTTGTCCAATACTACATATGGTCCTTACCCGTCATCGGATGAACTGACCTCTAGGCGTCAGCCTCCTGTCTTAGGTTGGTACCACAGCAATTGGATCATACCCGTCACTGACTACCGTTCCAGCATACAGCCATACTTGTGGACAGGCCTTTGCACCAGTGTGGGGGGGTGAGGTTCTTTGCCTCACCTCTGTTGGCCCCCAAATTTGGTCTTGGTGCCAGTGGGGGGCTGAGGTTCTTTGCCTCACCTCTGTTGGCACCCAAATTTTAGACCATCACTAGTAGAAGGGAGGAGGATGCAAAATGCCATGACACTAAGCCAATTGAGGGCTCCTTTGAAAAATTGTACCACCGGTGACACCATCAGCAAAAATACATCAGCACTACCACAATTTGCTGCATCAACAGATAGTTCACAATGCATACAAGTGATACATAGTCCAGGCAAGTTCTGCAAGCAGTTCAAAGCAGAGGAATCTGTCAATAGGTCCATTTCCTCCCAAAGTAAATCCACTCCTTGATTGAGCATTACTTGTTGAGTTATTATTCATTGATGCATCAGTTTATACAGTTTGTTGTGATAACTATAGAAGAAGCTGTAGTTTGGTTCTAGCTTTGTCTTCACTGGCACTGGGATGAAGATAGGAATTCTGGCAATGATGCTAAAAAAAAATTATGTAACATTCCAACAAGCACAAAGAAAACAATTTTTTGAACAATTTACATTATCCTGAACAGAATTATTAAATATAATGAAAAGGAAAGGTGAAAGTAAACAAATAGTTCTGTTAACCTCCTTATTTGTTCACATATTAAAACAATTTTCAACAGCTGTTTACACAATCTAAATTAAACCATTAAAATAACGTGAATAAAAAAATTCGGATCCATTTATTCATGAGCACTCCTCATATATGATATACGGACATACGCACATACAGACATACAACACAAAACAGAAGTGTGCACACATAACATACAACACATAAGACAATAGTAAAGGTCTTGTAGCTTTACCTAGGTGAAATCTCCATTGCAATGTTTAAAAACTCCACAGTCAAAAAATAAAACTGATCAGAAAAACATTAACCTAGGTCTGTATGAGCTCAAAAATAAAATAGAACTTTATGATGTGGGAAAAGGCAATAATAAAATAAATATTGAAAAAAGCATCCTGGTTAATCACTGTCGCAGATGTAAGAATAGCCAAACTGGAGCTCTGGATATCAGCTGTTATGGATTTGAGTCAAATCACCTTTTTTTTGGTCTGTAGAATTTGCTTCAGTTAGTTTCTCTGGAATCCAAATCAGCTGTTGTTCTCCCTGTGGAAACACACAAACAGAACCCCGACTCCAGACAATCACTGGGTCAGGAACTTAGTTAATCTCTCTGGAATCCAAATCAGCTGCTGTTCTCCTTGTGGAAACACACAAACAGAACCCCGACTCCAGACAATCACTGGGTCAGGACCTTTCCATTGTCCTGTTAGAATATCCTTCCAAAGTACCTTAGGCTTATGTACATTTTTTGGACATATATGCCTTTCTGCAACACGAAGCCTTGATGAATCCAAATTTAAAAAGTTTAGAGTAAAAAGGGTTATTTTAAGTTTATCTTTGGGGGATATATATCCCTTTCCAATGCCCTTTTTTGCTTTAATAAGTACATTTTAATAGTTTGATGAGCTCTTTCAACTATGCCTTGTCCCTGTGGATTGTATGGGATTCCTGTTATATGAGTAATGCCAAATGATGAGCAAAATTGTTTAAAAGAGGTAGAAGTATAACCAGGATCATTATCTGTTTTTAACTGTTTTGGAATGCCCACAGTGGCAAAATTTTGTAAGCAATGAGCTATAACATCTTTAGTTTTTTCTCCAGCATGAAGGGAGCCCATCAAAAATCCTGTAGAAGTATCAACTGTAACGTGCAAATATTTTAATTTTCCAAATTCTGGCAAGTGTGTGACGTCCATCTGCCAAATATGGTTAGGTATCAATCCTCTAGTATTGACTCCAAGATTAACTTGTGGTAAAAAGGTCACACAATTTTGACATTGTTTTATTATTTGTCTAGCTTGTTCCTTAGTTATTTTAAAACACTTTTGTAAAGTATTAGCATTGACATGGAACTTTTTATGAAAATTTGTAGCTTCTTCTAGTGTAGAGAAAATATGTATGTCATGTGAAGTTTTATCTGCTAAATCATTGCCCAAACTAAGGGCTCCAGGCAATCCTGTATGTGCTCTGATATGTCCTATAAAGAAGGGATCTTTTCTGTCCCATATTAGACTTTGTATAGTGGAAAACAAAGAGAAAACAGTAGAGGAAGGGGAAATCCTACCAGCATCTTCAAGGGATACTATAGCATTAACTATATACTGACTATCAGAAAATAAATTAAATACAGAATCTTTAAACATCACAAAAGCTTGTAAAACTGGATTAAGCTCTACCTTTTGAGCTGATTGTTTGGGTACTAAAAATGTAAAAGTTTGATGAGGTGTAACTATTGCTGCTGTACCATTATTTGATCCATCAGTGAATACATTTGGAGCATTCATGATAGGGGTTTTTCTTGTCATTTTTGGAAAAACTACAGAATGCAAAGACCAAAAAGACAACAAAGGATTAGATGGTAAGTGATTATCAAATGAAACATTAGATTTACACATGATTATTGCCCAAGTATTTAACTCATTAGCTAACTCATCAATTTGATCCATAGTATATGGAGTAATAATTTTATTGGGAGAAATTCCAAACACTCCCTTTGCTGCTTTTATTCCTTGGAGTATTAATTGTCTTACAGCCTCAGGATACCTAATAAGAATAGTGTTAGGAGAATAAGATAAATGTATCCACAATAATGGACCTTCTTGCCAAAATACTCCTGTAGGAATATTTTTTGTTGGTAGTACAATAAATAATAAAGGCAAACTTATATCAATTCTATGCAAATGCATATTTTCCATATATGTCTCAATAATTTTTAATGCCTTTCTTGCTTCAGGCATTAACATACGGGGTGAATTTGGATCTGATGGACCTTTTAGGATATCAAATAAAGGTCCCAACTCTCCTGTTGGTATGCCTAGATAAGGCCTTATCCAATTTATGTCTCCTAATAAATTTGAAAATCATTAAGTGATTTGAGTTGATCTACTCGTATTTGAATTTTTGGCGAACAGACCATGGTTGAGGATAATAGAACTCCTAAATAATTAATTGGAACATTTAATTGTACTTCATTTATTGCTATCTCTAGATTATAATTTTTTAATAAATTTGTAAGTGTGGCATAACATTCTAGCATTGTGTTTTTATCTTTGTTTGCTAACAATACATCATCCATATAGTGAAATATTTGTAGTTCAGGATTTTGATTTCTAAGTGGCTGGATTGCTTTGTTAACATAAATTTGACACATAGTTGGGCTGTTAGCCATCCCTTGAGGGAGTACTTTCCATTTATATCTCTGATCAGGACCTTCATGATTCAGTGTAGGGATAGTAAATGCAAAACGTGGACTATCCTCAGGATGAATTGGAAATGAAAAAAAAACAATCTTTAATATCTATAGCTAAAACATACCAGGTTTTTGGCAAAGCAGACAATTGAGGAATCCCCGATTGAGCAGGTCCCATAATAACCATCTCATTATTAATGGCTCTTAAATCTTGCAATAATCTCCATTTACCAGATTTCTTTTTGATGACAAAAATGGGAGTATTATAGGAAGATACGGAAGGTTGTATATGTCCCTCCGCTAATTGGTGTTTTACCAGGTCATGGGCTGCTTGTATCTTTTCTTCAGTCAGGGGCCACTGAGGAACCCATACTGGTCTACGGATTTCCAAATAATTTTTATTGCCTCAGTGACCCCTTCTGAGAACCCAGTCCATGTCTATTTATTCCTTGATCTATTTGAATTGGTGCTGCTATACCTTGTTCTCCTAATCTTTTTTTCTTTCCTGAAACCTTGTCTAGCCCTAATAGTGGGCGCATTTGGATTGATGTTATTTGTTAATGTCAAACCTAATTGATCTAGGACATCTCGTCTCCATAAATTTACGGGAAGATGATCCAATACATATGGTTGTATAGTTCCTTCACATCTTTCAGGGTCCTTCCAATCTAATACCATTGCACTTCTATGGGGATTAGTCGCCACTCCTAGACCTCGAAGCGTTTGAGTGGCTTGTTGTAATGGCCAATGTTTTGGCCATTCTTGATGAGAGATGATGCTAAGGTCTGCACCTGTATCCAGTAGCCCATTAAATTCATGTCCTTGAATAATTAGTTTTAGCATAGGGCAAGAATCTAAATTTAAAGACAGCATAGCCCAATCTACACCTATGGAGCCTAATCCCCTGGAACCTCTTTCTGTACTACTACTGGAAAATTTATCATGTAGGCTGGGTATTATTAATAACTGTGCTATTCTATCTCCTAGTGAAATTACTGATATACCCTTTGGAGAACTAGCTATAATTTTTATTTCACCTTCATAATCGGGATCAATTACCCCGGGACTTATCATAAGTCCTTTTAGAGTAAAAGAACTGCATCCTAACAATAAGCCTACTGTTCCTTGGGGAAGAGGTCCTTTTACTCCTGTGGGAATGATTTGAACTCCCATCTCTGGAATTAGTACTGCTCTGGCGGAGGCGCAGATGTGCAACCCTGCTCTCCCTCTGGTTCGTCTGATGAGAGATCTGATGGATAATGTGTCCTAGGCACTACCCTGATGGTGTTTCTGGGTTCATCCATGGTGTTTCTGGGTTCCTCTAGTGCCCCGTATATTTGTGGTCGTGGGCTCTGGAGCATTGGGCCCCCCTGTCTATTTTTTGGCAATGGAGCCCGATGCCTTTCTCCACGATATCATGGGTAAACACCTGGTCCTTGTCCATTTTTGGATAACGGAGTACCCTCTATGGTGGTTTGAGAATGGCATTCATTAGCCCAATGTCTCCCTCTACGGCATTGTGGGCAAATACCCGGTATTCTACTCCTTTGATATCTAGCTTTGTTAAACCCTCCTCCTGTGGGGCAATTTCTTTTAAAATGTCCTGTTCGTTCACAATTGTAGCATGTTTTTGGCCTGGCATCTAAAGCCTGTTTTACTGCAGCTACGAAGACTTGCGCTTGTTCATTAACGTCTCTACATAATTTAATATATATGTTTAAATATCCATGTTTCCATGGTCTAATGACCTCTCTGCTCCAACGATTTGCTTGCTCATAAGCCAATTGTTTTATTAATTGCATTGCTTGTTCTGTATCCCCCAAAACTCTGATAGCTGTTTGAATAAGCCTATCTACAAATTCAGTGTAAGGTTCATTAGCTCCCTGTATTACCTTAGATAATTGACCTTGCAAATCTCCATGTCCTTGTAAAGTCTTTCATGCCCTAACTGCATCTACAGCAATTTGTGCATATATAGCAGCATCATATTCAATTTGCTGCCATTGACCCTCATAAGGTCCTTTTCCTAACAACATATCTAGATTTCTTTGAGAGTAACTGGCTGCTGCATTTCACCTAGCCGTCTCCATGCAAAATTCCTCATTGGCAACCTTCCATAACAAATATTGTCCTCCATTTAGCACAGATTTACACATAGTAGCCCAATCTGCTGGTGTCATGTCCAAGTTGGTAATGGATTCAACCATGCTTACAGTGAAGGGTGCTTGAGGACCATAGGTTGTTACAGCCTCCTTTAACTGCTTCACTGTTTTGAAATCTAAAATGCGGTGAATTCGCTGCCCTCCTGCCTGCTCAAGTACAGGCCATGCTAATCTTTGAGGTCCTGTCTCAGGATCCCATCTATCAACTACGGGGTTTGAGGGCCACTCAGCTATCTCCATAGGTGGAGCTGTTGGTTGAATTATCCCCTCTGGTGATAGAACTGTGTTAGTAGCAGCCTCCTGTTGTAGCTTTTTCCCTAATAGCTGTTCCTCCTCTAAGCTTTCTTCCTTTAAATTTTCTTCCTCTGTCTGACTAGCTCGAGAGACCTTCTCTTTTGCTTGATCTAAAATGTCTTTCTCCATGTTCTGAACCTCTAACAATTTACTTAATAGTCTTTCAGTTTGTTTTTTACTAATTTCTAATCTGTTATAAAGATAATGCAACCCAATAAGATAACACAAAACAAAACCGAAACAGAATGAAACAAAAACGGAACAAAAATATCATTGTATCAATTTTCCTATTTTCTTGACATGTGCATTTGGGGTCTATTTCTATCTCTTCCTCAGGGGCAAACAACTTCAAACCTTGAGCCAACCATTTTTCCCAGTCTGCCTGAGAAAGTTCTAGGGATAGGCAGCTTTAAACAAAAACAAAACAAATCAAAACAAGAACACATATTTTTTTAAAATGGTCACCCATTCTCTCGCCTTCCCTTAGGGGCGAGCAATTTCACTTACTCCCAAGCTTCAGACTTTCCCTGTAGGGGCCGCCAAATGCCACAGTCTGGCTGGGCACAAATCACGAGCCACTGAAGCAGGATTAAAATTTATTTTTCAACTGCAGGAAAACACTTCACACACGCTCCCGGGGAATTCTCCCAAACCACGCAGCTCATCCAGGAACCCGCAGGCATAAATATCTCTCCCAGAAATCCCTCCTCCTGCACTTCCTCAACCAATGGGAACTCTCAGGGAATCTCCGGGAATCCCCACGAGAACTCCAAAGTAGCGCAAGGACTCAAAAGTAGCGGCCGAGGCGGATAGTAATGCCTCGCCTGTCAACCAATACTGTTGGCAAAATGCCAGGGGCCACACAGACTCTGCCGTGGCTCTCAGCAGGACAGGAGGGGTATATATACATTACACACAGCTTATCTTAATTAACATAAACTAGATACAGTAGTCAACCAATAAGGAATCTCCACACTTAATGGCTCGCTGGTGTTACTTCACAAACCACTCCCTCTGGCAAAATGCCAGGTGCCATCTTGACTTGTTTACAGACCCTAACAAAGGTTTGGAGGCGAAGGGGGCCCAGGCGAGGGGCAGGGCTGATTTTCCCATAGGGAACCTTCAGAGCCCAGAGGCCAGTCAATTCCACTCCTCTGCCCCAGGTGAGGAGAACCTCACAGAGAGACCAGGACCAAAGGAGGACACTGTGAGGAGATACCTTGTATCCAGAATTGGGGGTGGGGTCGGTGGGGAGCCAAGACCCCTTCGAGGAGCCCGCACTAGGGAGAAACAGGGGGAGGAGAGGGTCTGGGCAGTGCCAGGATACCACAGTACAAGGGGAACAGAGGGGAGGCACAGGAGGGGGCCAGAAAAAATGGGCCTGAAATCACGGGACAGGGACAGAATCCTTGAGAAGGGCAGCCAGGTGTTCAAGCAAGGGACGAGGCCAAGGAATGGAGAGTTAAGTGGCAGGACCTAGGCCCCTGTCTCATGAAAACAGACAGGGCTGGGGAGGGGAGGGTGTATAGAAATGGGAGCGGGTGGTGCAGGGAGAAAATGGCTCAAAGACCAGATCCAATGCTGAATGTCAGGGTTGGGGAGCAGGACCTGGGCTGTGGGAGGCCAAAGAGCCCAGGCAAGGGGCATAACTACATTTTCCCAAAGGGAGCTTGAAGGGCCAAAAGGCCAGGTCAAGTCCTCAGCCCTGGTGTGCATCCTAGTAAAGGGATCAGGAAAAGGGGCGTGGCAGAGTCAGGGACAACAGGAGATCCAAAGGAGGGCACAGTGGTATAGGCCAGAGGATGGGTGTTGTTGGGTTGAGGGCCAGGACCCCAGCAAGGAGACCAGGCTAGGCTCCTAGATGTGGTCGAATGCCAGGGCAGAGCAGGGAAGGGCAGGATGGGGCAGGCGGGCAGCCCTAGGATTCTGTAGGGAAGTGAAGCCAAGGAAAGCAGAAAATCAGCCCAAGCGAGGGGCGCAAAGTCAAAGCCCAGGGATGCAGGGAGCAAGAAGGGGGCACCAGAGGCTCCAGGGAGGAGCCAGGCCAGGGAACAGAGAGCTGAAGGCCAAGGCTGGAGCAGGGGTTCAGGACAGTATACAAGGCCGGGGAGGGAAATCAGGGGATCCGAGAGGTGACAGGCAGGCTTGAGGCCCAGGGCCACTGCCAGATGTCCAAGTTCCATGTTCAGGACCAAGGGCCAAAGGAAAGCAAGGGGCTCAGAGGAGGGTAAGGGCTCTGTTCCCATAAGATTCCCTGGCCCAGATGAGAATCCAGGACCATTGAACAGGCAAAGGGGGCCTGGCAAGGGACTGGGATCAGGAAGAGGCCAATGGGAGGGCACGGTGCAGGGTTGCAGTGGGTGCGGAAAGGGCGAGAGTCAGGACCCAAGGAAGGAGCCCAGGCAAGGTCCCACCAGACCGACAAAAAATGGGGGACCCAATGAGCAGGGGGCTCCCAGATGCACCCAGGTAAAACACAAGGAGATGGGGAGAAAGGGGCAATGCAAGAAGGAGGAGTCAGCTTGAAGCACAGGGAAAACCAAGCGGAGCACACTAGGGGCCCCAAAACAGAATGACACCAGGTGAAGCCACAATACACAGAATGGGGTCAGGGGCTCAGGCAAAGAAGGTTCAGGGTCAGGGAGGGCTGGGTTGGGGTTGTAGTAGCATGGAAGGAGAGAGGGCAGGGGAGGGACGAGATGGAATGGTGCAGGGCATGGCTGGCTCAAAGCACACTTCCACTGCCAGGTGTCAGGGTTCTGTAGGCAAGGGGGATCAGGCGAGGGGCATGGCTGTGTTTCCAAAGGGAGATTTCAGGATGTAGAAGCCAGCCAATTCCACTCCTCTGACCCAGGTGAGTAGATCCTCAAAGAGGGACCAGAACCAAAGGAAGGCCAAAGGAGAAGACTGCGTGGACATACCTTTCATCTGGAGTGGAGGCGGGTTCTGTGGGGATCAAGAACCCAATCAAGGAGCCCAGTCTGGGCAGAAGCTGTGGAAGAGAGTATTCAGGCAGTGCCAGGATACCACAGCACAAGGAAAACAGAGGGGAGGCATATCAGGGCCCTGAGTAAGGGGCCTGAAATCAAGGTACATGAGCAGGGTCCTCGAGAAGGGCAGCCAGGGGCTCAAGCAAGGAGCCAGGCCCAGGAATGGAGAGCCGAGGGAGGCAAGGGATGGAGCTGGTGGCACAAAGGAGGGAGGCTCAAGGCCCAATGCAGGGTGTCAGTGTAGGGGAGCAGGGCCCAGGATGATGGAGGCCAAATGGCCTATGCCTGGGAAAGGGCTACATTTTACAAAATGGAGCCTACAAGGCCAAGAGGCCAGGTCCAGTCTCCTGGCCTGTGTGAGTACCCTGGGAAAGAGATCAGGAAAAGGGGCCTGGCAGAGACAGGGACAACAGGAGGACCAAATGGGGGCATAGACTGAAGGGTCAGAGGATGGGTGTGGGTGGAATGTGGGTCAGAATACAAGCAAGGAGCCCAGGTTCAGGACCTAGAGGAGGGCCCAGGCCAGGAGAGAGCAGAGAAGGGTGGGGCCCGTAAGGTGGGGCTGCACTAGGGTACTGCAGTACAGGGAAGCCAAGGGGAGCAGGGAAGTAACCCTAGAGAGGGGCCCACACACCAAGCCCAGGGAAGGGCCACTAGAGGCTGAAGAGAGGAGCCAGGCCAGGGATTGGAGAGCCATGTGTCAGTGCTGGGGTAGGGGTCTCATGTAAGTGGACAAGGGTGGGGAGGGATGGCAGGGGATCCGGCAGGGGTGAGGCAGGCTCCAAGACCAGGGCCACTGCCAGGTTTCAGGGTTACAGGGACAGGACCAAGGGCCCAGGGAGAGCAAAAGACACAGGCCAGGGGCAGGGCTCTGTTTCTTATAAGGTGCACTGGCACAGATGAGAATCCAGGGCCAGGGTCTGGGCAAAGGTAGCTGGCAAGGTAAAGGGGCCAGGAGGAGGGTGACAGAGGGCTCGACATGAGGTCACAGTGGGTGTGGAGAGGGGTGAGAGCCAGGAACCAAGCAAGGAGTCCAGGCAAGGGACCAACCTGATGTACAATGATGAAAGACCCAAGAAGCAGGGGACTACACGAGGGGAAAGCAGGGAAAGTATGCTCAGGGTAACATGAGGATGAGAAGACAGCGGGCAGGCCGGTGGTGCAAGGGGCACCTAAGAGAGTGAGGTAGGGGGCACAAGAAAGGGGCCCCTTCTTCTGACCCCACATTAAGCGATGCTATGAGAAGCCACGTGACACTATACCACATGATGTACCAAGGCAGTCAGGGGCCCAGGAAAGGAGCCAGGCCCAGGGACTGGAGCACAAAGGTCAGGGTTCTGGAGGGCTGGGTTGGGGTAGGGGCAGCATGCAAGGCAAAAGGCCAGGGGAGGGAAGGGAGGGCATCAAGAAGAGCAAGGTCTGCACAAGGCCCACGTCCATTGCCAGGTGTCAGGGTTCAGTCAGCCAAATGGACCCAGGCGAGGGGTGGGACTCTGTTTCCCATAGGAGCCTTCAGGGTGCAGAGGCAAGCCAATTCTACTCTTCTGCCCCAGGTAAGTAGATCCTCAGGGAGGCACCTGGATCAAAGCGGGGCTGGGGGGGGGGGTAGGGAGAGGACAGAGAGGAGCTGGTGGCACACAGGGAGGAAGGCTCAAGGCCTAGGTCCATGGCTAGGCATCAGGGTTGGGGAGCAGGACGTGATCTGAAGGATGCCAAAGGGCCCAGGCAAGGGGCAGGGCTACCTTTTCCCCTAGGGAACCAGGAGGGCCAAGAGGCCAGGTCCAATCCCTGGCCTAGGTGTGAATCCCAGGAAAGGGATCAGGAAAGGGGGCTTGGCAGGGACAGGAACGAAAGGAGGGCCAAAGGAGGGCATGGCGGGAAGGGACGGAGGATGGGTGCTAGTGGGGTCGGGCCTGGAGCCCAGCAAGAAGCCCAGGTTGAGGACCTAGAGGAGGGCCCACACCAGGGGAGAACAGGGAAGGGCAGGGCTGGGCATTCGGGCAGCACTAGTGGACTGCAGTGCAGGACCACCAAGGGGAGCGGGGAAGCAGCCCAAGCAAGGGGCCTACAGTCAATGCCCAGGCATGCTCTGGGCAACAAGGGCCACCAAAGGCTCAAACAAAGAGCCAGACAGGGAATGGAGAGCCAAGTTCTGGGTCTGGAACAGGGGACTCAAGACAGTGAACAAGACTTGTGTGGGAAGGCAGGGGATCCAACAGGGGCAGGCAGGTCCAGGCCCAGGGCCACTGCCAGGTGTCAGGGTTCTGGGTGCTGGACCAAGCACCCAGAGAGAGTAAGGGGCCCCAGGCTAGGGGCAGGGCTCTGTTTCCCATAAGGTGCTCTGGCTCATATTAGAATCCAGGTCCAGGGACCTGGCAAAGGAGGCCTGGCAAGGGAAGGGGGACAGAAGGAGGGCAAAGAGAGGGCATGGCAGGTCACAGTGGGTCTCAGTGTGGCTCGACCTAGGACCCAAGCCAGGAGCCCAGGCAAGGGACCCACCAGACTGACCCAGGATGAGGGACCCAAGGAGCAGGAAAAACATGAGCGCCAGGGGAAAGCGCAATGTGAAGGGTAGGAAGGGCTACTGGAGGACCAGGAGATAGAGGTAAGCACAAGGGGCAACTTGGGGACCACGATGGCAGGACCAAGCAAGGGGCCCGAGGTCAGACCCAACAAGAAGAGACTCCATGCTAAGCCAAGGGACATGAGGAATGCGATAAGGGGCTCAAGCTAGTATCCAGGCCCTGGGACTGGGGTGCAAAGGTCAGGGTTAGGGAAGGCTGGTTTTGGGTAGGGGCAGCATGCTAGAGGGCACAGGGGTGGCAGGGAAGGGAAGGGATCTCTCAGGGCTGGGTTGGAGCAAGTCACATGTTACTGCCAGGCTTCAAGTTTCAGGCAGTGAAGGGGACACAGGTGAGTGACAGGGCTGTGTTTCCCATAGGGAGCATTCAGGGTGCAAAGGCCAGCCAAATCTGCTCCTCTGCCCCTGATGAGTAGATCCTCAGAGAGGGACCTGGACCAAAGGAGGATCAAAAGCGGGCACTCTGAGGGGATACCTGTGGTGCGGAGTTTGGGGTGGGATTAGTGTGCAGCCAGGACCCAGGCTAGAAAGAAGCAGGGGGAGCAGAGGGTCCAGGAAGTGCAAGGATACCATAGCATAAGGGGAACAGAGGGGAGTCAAGGGAGGTGGCCAGTAAAAGGGGCCTGAAACCATGGGACAAGGACAGGGTCCATGAGAAGGGCAGTCAGGGGCTCAAGCAAGGAGCTGGGACCAGTAATGGAGAGCCAAGTGCTAGCACTTGGGCCTGGGTGAATGAAAAGGGACATGGTTGTCTGGGGGAACTCTTATATCACTGCAGCCAGGGTAGAGTGGCCTGGCTCCTCCATGAGAGAGATCCCTCCCACCTTGGTGTCCAGGCTAGCTGGTATTCCACCTCAGCCAGTGTAGAGGGGACTCACCCCTCCAGGCATGAGATCCCTCCTACCTGGGTGCCTGATTTGGGGGCTCATGTACAGCTGCAGCCAGGGTAGAAGAAACTTGCCCCTCCAGGTGGGATACCCCTTTCACCTGATGTCAGGGGGAGCTCATATCCTCCCGCAGAGTAGCAGGGACTCATCCCTCCAGGCAAGAGACCCCTCCCACCTGGGTGTGTTGGGGGGGGGGTGGCTCCTATACAGCTGCAGCCAGGGTAGCAGGGACTTGCCCCTCCAGTCGGGAGACCCCTCCCAGCTGGGTGTCAGGGGGAGCTCCTATACCTCCACAGCCAGGGTAGAGGAGACTCACCCCTCCAGGCAGGAGACCCCTCCCACCTGGATGTCTGGGGGAGCACCTCACCACCACAGCCAGGGAGGTTGGGACTCGCCCCTCAATGCGGGAGACCCCTTCCACCTGGGTGTCAGGGGGAGCTATTATATTCCAGCAGCCAGGGTAGAGGCGACTAGCCCCTCCAAGCAGGAGACCCATCCCACCTTGGAATTGGGGGATCTCTGATACCACCTCAACCAGGGTAGAGTGGACTCGCCCCTCCAGGAGGGAGACCCATTCCACCTGGATGACGGGGGGGGGGTCCTATACCACAGCAGCAAGGGTAGCAGGGACTTGCCCCTCCTGGCGAGAGACCCCTCCAACTTGGGTGTTGCAGGTACCTCCTATACCGTTGCAGCCAAGGTAGAGGGGACTCGCCACTCCAGTCGAGATACCCCTCTTACCTGGGTGTCCCGGGGAGCTCCTATACCTCTGCAGCCATGGTAGAGGGAATTCCCCCCTCTAGTCGGGAGACCCCTCCCACCTGAGTGTCGGAAAGAACTGGAATACCACTGCTGCCAGAGTATAGGGGACTCGCCGCTCCAGGCGGGAGATGCCTAACCTGGGTGTCAGGGTGAACTCCTATTCCGCCTCAGCCAGGAGAGAAGGAAGTCCCCCCTTCAGGCGAGAGACCCCTCCCACTAGGTTGTCAGAGGAGCTCATATACTGCTGCAGGCAGGTTAGAGGGGACTTGCCACTCCAGATGGGAGACCCCTGCCACCTGGGTGTAGGGGTAGCTCTTATACCTCCGCAGCCAGGGTAGGGGGACTCTACCCTTTAGGCAGGAGACTCCTCCCCCCTGGGTGTCAGGGGAGGTCCCATACTGCAGCAGCCAGGGTAGAGTGGACTAGCCCCTCCAGGCAGGAGACCTGTCCCACCTGGGTGTCAGGGGAGCTCTTATTCTGCTGAAGCCAGGGTAGAGGGGACTTGCCCTTCCAGGGCTGGAGACCCCTCCCAACTGGGTGTCTTATATCACTGCAGCCAGGGTAGAGTGGACTGGCTCCTCCAGGCGAGAGATCCCTCCCACCTTGGTGTCCAGGCTAGCTTGTATTCCAGCTCAGCCAGTGTAGAGGGGACTCACCCCTCCAGGAATGAGATCCTTCCTACCTGGGTGCCCGGTGTGGGGGCTCCTGTACAACTGCAGCCAGGGTAGAAGAAACTCACCCCTCCAGGTGGGATACCCCTTTCACCTGGGTGTCAGGGGGAGTTCATATCCTCGCGCAAAGCAGCAGTAGTAGCTCCTTTACCGCTGCAGCCAGGGTAGCAGGGACTCTCCTCTCCAGGCGAGGGACTGCTCCCACCTGGGTGACTGCAGGAGCTTCTATACCTCTGCAGCCAGGGTAGGGTGGACTCGCCCCTCCAGTCGGGAGACCCCTCCCACCTGGGTGTCAGGGAAAGCTTGATTACCACTGCAGCCATTGTAAAGGGGACTAGCCCCTCCAGGCGGGAGACCCTATTCACCTGGGTGTCTGGGGAAGCTAGTACACCGCCTGAGCCAGGGTAGAGGGGACTGTCTCCCAGCTGGAGACCCCTCCCACCTGGGTGTGTGTGTGGTGGGGGGCAGCGGTGAACTCTTATACTGCTGTAGCCGGGGTAGTGGGGACTGGAGACCCCTCCTTCCTGGGTGTCGAGTGGAGCTTGTATACCACCTTAGCCAGGGTAGAGAGGAGTGGCCCCTCTAGGTAAGAGACCCCTCCCACCAGGGTGTTGGGGAGAGTTCATATATCACTGCAGCTAGGGTAGAGGGTACTTGCTCCTCCAGGCGGGAGACCCCTCCCAGTAGGGTGTCAAGGGGAGCTTGTATACCACAGCAGAAAGGGTAGAGGGGACTTGCCCCTCCATGTGGAAGACCCCTCCCACCTGCATGTATGGGAGAGCTTGTATACTGCTGCAGCCAGGGTAGAGGAGACTTGCCTCTCCAGGCGAAAGACTCCCCCCACCTGGTGTAAGGGGAGCTCCTATACTGCAACAGCCAGGGTAGAAGGGACTCCCTCCTCCAGATGGGATACCCCTCTAACCTGGGTGTCTGGGAAAGCTCCTATACCCTGGAGTCAGGAGAGAGGGGACTCACCCCTCAAGGCGGTAGCCCCTCCCACCTGGGTGTGTGTGGGGGGGGGCGGGGGGGGGGAGCTCCTATACTGCAGCAGCCAGTGTATAGGGGACTCACCCTTCCAGGCAGGAGATCCATCCCACCTGGGTGTCAGGGGCAGCTCTGATACCGCCACAGCAAGGGTAGAGGAGACTCCCCTCCAGGCGGGATACCCCTTCTACCTCGGTGTCCTGATGAGGCAGGGTAGAGGGGACTCTCCCCTTTAGGCGGGAGACCCCTCCCATCTGGGTGTTGGAGAAATCTTGTATAATGCCACAAACAGGCTAGAGGGGACTCGCCCCTCCAGGCAGGAGACTCCTCCCACCTGGGAGTCAGGGGGAGCTCATATACTGCTGCAGGAAGGGTAGAGGGGACTCGCCTCTCCAGGCGGAGAACCCTCCAACTGGGGTGTGTGTGTGGGAGCTCCTGTACCGCTGCAGCCAGGGTAGTGGGGACTCACTCCTCTAGGCAGGTGTCTGGGGGAGCTCTTTACTGCCACAGCCAGGGTAGAGTGGACTCGCCCCCCGGGTGGGAGACCCTTTCCACCTAGGTGTAGGGTGTGGGGGGCTCTTACACCGCTCTAGCCAGAGTAGTCTTGCCCTTCCAGGCCAGATACTCCTCCCACCTGGGTGTCAGGGGAGCTCCTATATAGCAGCAGCCAGTGTCGAGGGAACTCGCCCCTCCAGGCGGGAGACCCCTCCCACCAGGGTATCAGGGGGAGCTCCTTTACCGCTGCAGCCAGGGTAGAGGTTACTCGCCCCTCGAGGAGGGAGACCCCTCCCATTAGGTGTCAGGTGGGCGGGTTCATATACCGCCTTAGCCAGGGTAGAGGGTATTCTCCCTTCCAGGCTGGAGACCCCTTTCACTTGGGTGTCAGGGGGAGCTCATATACCACCGCAGCCAAGGTAGAGCGGACTTGCCCTTCCAGGTGGGGAACCCTCCCACCTGGGTGTCTGCGGGATCTCCTTTAACATAGCAGAAAGGATAGCGGGTACTTGCCCCTTTAGGCAGGAGAGCCCTCCAACCTGGGTGTTTGGGGGAACTCTTATACAGCCACAGCCAGGGAAGAGGGGTTCGCCCCTACAGGCAGGAGACCCTCCCACCTGGGTGTCAGGGTGAGCTTGTATACCTCCTCAGCCAGAGTAGAGGGGACTCACACCTCAAGGCGGGAGACCCTTCCCAGCTGTGTGTAGGGGGGAACTTGTATACCCTATTAACCAGGGCAGTGGGGACTTGCCCCCAGGTGGGAGACCCCTCCCATCTTGGTGTTGGGGGAGCTAGTATACTGCTGCAGCCAGGGTAGAGGGAACTCGCCCCTCGAGGAGGGAGACCCCTCCCATTAGGTGTCAGGTGGGCGGGTTCATATACCGCCTTAGCCAGGGTAGAGGGTATTCTCCCTTCCAGGCTGGAGACCCCTTTCACTTGGGTGTCAGGGGGAGCTCATATACCACCGCAGCCAAGGTAGAGCGGACTTGCCCTTCCAGGTGGGGAACCCTCCCACCTGGGTGTCTGCGGGATCTCCTTTAACATAGCAGAAAGGATAGCGGGTACTTGCCCCTTTAGGCAGGAGAGCCCTCCAACCTGGGTGTTTGGGGGAACTCTTATACAGCCACAGCCAGGGAAGAGGGGTTCGCCCCTACAGGCAGGAGACCCTCCCACCTGGGTGTCAGGGTGAGCTTGTATACCTCCTCAGCCAGAGTAGAGGGGACTCACACCTCAAGGCGGAAGACCCTTCCCAGCTGTGTGTAGGGGGGAACTTGTATACCCTATTAACCAGGGCAGTGGGGACTTGCCCCCAGGTGGGAGACCCCTCCCATCTTGGTGTTGGGGGAGCTAGTATACTGCTGCAGCCAGGGTAGAGGGAACTCGCCCCTCCAGTCAAGAGACCCCTCTAACCTCGGTGTCGGGCGATCTCCTATATAGCTTCAGCCAGAATAGAGGGGACTCACTACTCTAGGCAGGAGACCCCTCCCCACCCCCGGTCAGGAGGAGCTTGTATACTGCTGCAGCCAGGGTAGAGCTGACTCGCCCCTCCAGGCAGAAGACCTCTCACATATGGGTTTTGGGTGGAGCTTATATACCGCCTCAGCCAAGGTAGAGGGGACTTGCTCTTCCAGGCGGGGGACCCATCCCACCTGGGTGTCATGGGAGCTCCCATACTGCATCAGCCAGGCTAGAGGGGATTAGACCCTCCAGGTGGAAGATATGTCCCACCTGAGTGGAGGGGGTGCTCCTTTGCTCAAGGCGGGAGACCCCCTGCCACCTGGAAAGCTAGTATAGAAACCTAGTATACCACTGCAGCCAGGGTATAGAGGACTGAACCTTCAGGCAGGAGACCCCTCCCACCTGGGTATGCGAGGAGCTCATATACCGCAGAAGCAAGGGTAAAGGGGACTCGCCCCTCCAGGTGGGAAACCCCTTTCACCGGAGTGTTGGGGGGAGCTCATATGCCGCCAAAGCCAGGGTAGAGGGAACTCTCCAGTCTAGGTGGGATACCTCTCCCACCTGTGTGTTGCGGTAGCTCATATACCACTGCAGCAAGGGTAGAGTGGACTTGACCCTCCAGGCGGGAGAATCCTCCCTACTTTGTGTTGGGGGGAGCTCCTATACCGCGGCAGCCAGAGTAGAGGTGACTCGCCCCTCCAGGAGGGAGACCCCTTTCTCTTGGGTGTCCTCGGGAGTTTGTATACCACCAGGGTGAGCTTGTATACCAGGGTGGAGGGTACTTGCTCCTTCAGGTGGGAGACCCTCTCATTTGGCTATGGGGGAGGAGCTCCTATAGCGCTGCAGCCAGGATTGAGGGGACTCGCCCCACTAGGCGGGTGACCCCTCCCTCCTGGGTGTCAGGGGAGCTCATATACTACCATAGTCAGGATAGACATGACTCACCCCTCTAAGCGGGGGAATCTTCCCACCTGGGTGTCTAGGGGAGCTCATACACCACGCAGCCAGGGTAGGGATGACTCCCTGGTCCAGAAGAGAGAACCCTCCCACCTGGGTGTGGAGGGGAGCTTGTATCCCGCTGCAGCCAGGGTAGAGGGGACTCGCCCCTTTAGGCGGGAGACCCCCTCCCACCTGGTTATCTGGGGGAACTCTTATACCATCACAGCCAAGTTAGAGGGTTTCGCCCTTGCAGGCGGGAGACCCCTCCCACCTGAGTGTCAGAGGGACATTGTATATTGCCACATCCAGGTGAGAGGGGAATCACACCACAAGGCAGGAGACCCCTTCCACTTGGGTTTCCTGGGGAGCTTCTATACTGCCACAAGCAGGGTAGAGGGAACTCTCCCCTCCAGACGGGAGACTCTTCCCACCTGGGTGTCAGGGGAGCTCAAATACCACTGCAGCCAGGGTAGAGGGTACTTGCCCCTCGAGGCGGGAGACACCTCCCACTAGAGTGTCAGGGGGAGCTCCTATACCACAGCAGCCAGTGTAGAGGGGCCTCCCCTCTGTATGTGGAGACCCTTCCCACCTGTGTGTCAGGGGAGCTTGTATATTGCAGCAGCCAGGGTAGAGGGGACTCGCCTCTCGGGGCAGGAGACCTCTCCTATCTGGGTGTCAGAGAAAGCTAGTATACCACTGAATCCAGGGTAGAGGGGATTTGCTTCTCCAGGCGGGAGACCCCTCCCACCTGTGTGTTGTGGGAAGCTCATATACCACAGCAGCCAGGGTAAAGGGTACTTGCCTCACCAGGCGGGAGACCCCTCCCACCAGGGTATCAGGGGGAGCTTGTATACTGCCACAGCCAGGGTAGTGGGGAGTCCCCTCTTCAGGCATGAGAACCCTCCCACCTGGGTTTCAGGCAGAGCTAGTATACCACTGCAGCGAGCATAGGGGAACTCGCCCTTTCAAGTGGGAGACCCTCCCATCTGAGTATGGGGGATACGGGGAAAGCTCATATACCGCTGCCACCAGGGTAGAGGGGACTCGCCCTTCCATGTGGTAGACCCATCCCACCTGGGTGTCTACAATGGCTGTGTTGGTATACAAGCTCTCCCCTACACCCAGGTGTGGGGGGTCTCCCACAGGGAGGGGCGAATCCCCTTTACACTTTCTGATGTGGTATACAAGCTCCCCTTGACACCCTGATGGGAGGGGTCTCCTGCCTGAAGGAGCAAGTACCCACTACCCTAACTGGGGTGGTATATGAGCTCACACCAACACCCTGGTGGGAAGGGTCTCCAATCGGGAGACACCTCAAACCTGGGTGTCGGGGTGAGTTCCTATACCTCCTCAGCCAGGGGAGAGGGGACTTGCCCCTCCAGGCGGGAGACCCCTTGCTCCTGGGTGTAGGAGAGAGCTCTTATAAGGCTGCAGCCAGGGTAGAGGGGACTAGCCCTGCCAGCCAGGAGACTTCTTCCACCTGTGTGTCCTGGGGAGATCCTATACCGCTGCAGGCAGGGTAGAAAGGACTCTACCCTTTAGGCGGGAGATTCCTCTCACCTGGGTGTCAGGGGAGCTCCTATACTGCAGCAGCAAGGGTACAGTGGACTAGCCCCTCCAGGCCAGAGTTCCCTCTTACCTTAATGTCAATGGATATTCCTATACCTCCACAGTCAGGATAGAGGGGATTAGCACCTCCAGGCCAGAGACTCCTCCCACCTTGGTGTTTGGGGGAGCTCCTTTACTGCTGCAGCTCCTTTACTCCCTCTCCAGGCGAGGGACCCCTCCCACCTGGGTGACTGCAGGAGCTCTTATACCTCTGCAGCCAGATTAGGGTGCACTCTTGCCTCCAGTTGGGAGACCCCTCCCACCAGGTTGTCAGGGAAAGCTAGTATACCACTGCAGCCAGGGTAGAGGGGACTTGCCCCTCCTGGCGGGAGACCCCCCCACACCTGGGTGTCAAGGGGGCGGTGAGCTCCTGTACTGCAGCAGCCAGGGTAGTGGGGACTCTCCCCTTCAGGCAGGAGACCCCTCCCTCCTGGGTTTTGCAGGGAGCTTGTATACCACTTTAGCCAGGAATGGCCATTCTAGGCGAAGACCCCAACTTGAGTGTCAGGGAAAGCTAGTATACCACTGCAGCCAGGGAAGAGGGGACTTGTCCCTTCAGGTGGGAGACCCCTCCCACCAGGGTGTCAGAGTGAGCTCATATACCACCCCAGTTAGGGTAGTGGGTACTTGCTCCTTCAGGCAGGAGACCCCTCCCATCAGGGTGTCAAGGGGAGCTTGTACACCACAGCAGAAAGTGTAGAGGGGACTTGTGGCTCCATGTGGGAGAACCCCCTCCTGGTGTAGGGGAGAGCTTGTATACCAACGTAGCCAGGGTAGAGAGGACTCGCTTCTCCAGGTGAAAGACTCCCCCCTCCTGGTGTCAGGGGAGCTCCTATACCTCAGTAGCCAGGGTAGAGGGGACTCCACCCTGTAGGAGGGAAACTCTACCACCTGGGTGTCTTGGAACTAATATACCACCCCAGCCAGGGTAGAGGGGACTCGCCCCTCCAGGCGTGAGGCCCCTTCCACCTGGGTGTCTGGGGGAGCTTCTATACCTCCACAGGCAGGGTAGAGGGGACTCTAACCTCCAGGTGGCCAACTCCTCACACTTGGTAGTCTTGGGAGTTCCTATACTAAAGCAGCCAGGGTACAGGAGACTCCTCCCCCAGGTGAGAGACCCCTCCCTCCTGGGTGTGGGGGGTGGAGCACCTATACTGCTGCAGCCAGGGTAGTGGGGACTAGGCCCTCCAGGCGGGAGACCCTGCCCAGCTGGGTTATGAAGGATCTTGTATACCACCTTAGCCAGGGATGAGGGAACTCGCCCCTCAGGCGGCAGACTCCTCCCACCTGGGTGGGCGGGGAGCTCATATACCACCGCAGCCAGGGCAGAGGGTACTTACTAATTCAGGCGGGAGACCTCTTCCACCTGGGTGCCTGAGGGAGCTCCTGTATGACCGCAGCCATGGTAGAGGGAACTCGCCCCTCCAGGGGAGAGACCCTCCCAACTGGGTGTCCAGGGGAGCTCTGATAGGGCTGCAACAAGGGTATAGGGGACTCGACCCTCCAGGCGAGAGACCCACCCCACCTGGATGTCTGGGGAAGCTCTTATACTGCCACAGCCAGGGTAGAGGTGACTCGCCCCTCTAGTCGGGAGACTCCTATCAGGGAAGCTCAGATATTGCAGCAGCCAGGGTAGAGAGGACTCGCCCCTCCAGGCAGCAGACCCGTCTTACTTGGTTGAGGGTGGAGGAGGGGGTGGAGCTCGAAACAGGAACAGCCAGGGTAGAGGGGACTCGCCCTTCCAGTCGGGATAATCTTCCCACCTTCCCACCCTGTGTTTTGGGGGGAGCTTTTGGGGGGAGCTTGTACACCGCCACAGCCAGGATAGAGGGGATTCGCCTCTCAAGGCGAGAGGCCCCTCCCACCTGCTTGTCAAAGAAAGCTAGTATACCACTGCAGCCAGGGTAGAGGGTACTTACTAATTCAGGCGGGAGACCTCTTCCACCTGGGTGCCTGAGGGAGCTCCTGTATGACCGCAGCCATGGTAGAGGGAACTCGCCCCTCCAGGGGAGAGACCCTCCCAACTGGGTGTCCAGGGGAGCTCTGATAGGGCTGCAACAAGGGTATAGGGGACTCGACCCTCCAGGCGAGAGACCCACCCCACCTGGATGTCTGGGGAAGCTCTTATACTGCCACAGCCAGGGTAGAGGTGACTCGCCCCTCTAGTCGGGAGACTCCTATCAGGGAAGCTCAGATATTGCAGCAGCCAGGGTAGAGAGGACTCGCCCCTCCAGGCAGCAGACCCGTCTTACTTGGTTGAGGGTGGAGGAGGGGGTGGAGCTCGAAACAGGAACAGCCAGGGTAGAGGGGACTCGCCCTTCCAGTCGGGATAATCTTCCCACCTGTGTTTTGGGGGGAGCTTGTACACCGCCACAGCCAGGATAGAGGGGATTCGCCTCTCAAGGCGAGAGGCCCCTCCCACCTGCTTGTCAAAGAAAGCTAGTATACCACTGCAGCCAGGGTAGAGGGTACTCGCCCCTTCAGACAGGAGACCCCTCCTCTCTGGGTATGTGGGGGAGGGAGATCTTATACTGCTACAGCCAGAGAGGGGACTCGCCCCTCCAAGTAAGAGACCCCTCCCACCTGGGTATGTGGGGGAGCTCTTATACCGCCTTGATAGAGGGGACTCGCCCCTGTATGTGGGAGACCCGGCCAACCTGGGTGTCCAGGAGCTCCTATACTTCCACACCCAGGGTAGAGGGGACTCCCCTCCAGACGGGAGACCCCTGCAACCTGGGTGTCAGGGAAAGCTAGTGTACCACTGCAGCCGTGGTAGAGGGGACTCACCCCTTCAGGGGGGAGACCCCTCTCATCTGGGTATAGAGTGGGGGAGCTCATATAACGCTGCAACTAGGGTAGAGAAGACTCGCCCCTTCATATGGGAGACCCCTCCCACCTGGGTGTTGGGAGAGCTCCTATACCACCGCAGCCAGGGGAGAGGGGATTGCCCCTCCAGGCAAGAGACCACTCCCACCTGGATGTCAGGGGGCACTCTTATACCTACGAAGCCAGGGTAGAGGGGACTCGCCCCTCCAGGCGGCAGACCCCTCCCAAATGTGTGTAGGGGGAGCTTCATTACTGCTGCAGCCAGTGTAAAGGGGACTCATCCCTCCAGGCGGGAGACCCCTCCAACTTGAGTGTCAGGGAAAGCTAGTGTACCACTGCAGCCAGGGAAGAGGGGACTTGTCCCTTCAGGTGGGAGATTCCCCCATCTGGCTATGGGGGGGGGGGAGCTCATATACCGCAGCAGCCATGATAGATGAGACTCACTCCTCCATGCAAGAGACCCCTCCCACCTGGGTGTCTCGAGGGAGCCTGTACACCCCCTAAGCCAGAGTAGAGGGGACTCCCCAGCCAGGCGGGAGACCGCTCCCACCTGTGTTGGGGGGAGTTTCTCTACCGCCACAGCCAGGATAGAGGATACTCACCCCTCAAAGCGGGAGACCCCTAACACGTGGGTGTCGGGGGAGCTCACCTACCGCCCTAGCCAGAAGAGAGGGGACCCGCCCCTCCAGGCGGGAGACCCCTCCCATCTGGGTGTCAGGCGGAACTCATATACCGCCACAGCCAGGGAAGAGGGGACTTGCACCTCCATGCAGGAGACCCCATCCACCTGGGTGTCTGGGCGGAGCTCCTATACCGCCTCAGCCAGGGCATAGGGGACTTGCCCCTCCAGGAGGGAAACCCATCCCACCTGGGGGTCAGGGGGAGATTTTATAGCGCCGCAGCCAGGGTAGAGTGAACTCGCCTCTCCAGGTGGTAGACCCTTCCACCTGGGTGTCCTGGGGAGCTCCTATACCGCTGTAGGCATGGTAGAGTGGACTCGCCCTGCCATGTGGGAGATCCCTTTTACCTGGGAGTCAGGGAAAACCAGTGTACCAGTGCAGCCAGGATAGACGGACTCGGCCCTCCATGTGGGAGACCCCTTTCACCTGGGTGTCTGGAGGACCTTGTACACCAAGGAAGCCAGGGTAGAGGGGACTCGCTCCTCTAGGCGGAGGACCCCTCCCACCTGGGTGTCAGGAGTGGGTCATATATCACTGCAGCAGGGTAGAGGGGACTCGCCCCTCCTTGTGGGAGACCCCTCCCACCTGGGTGTCCAGAGGAGCTCATATACCACAGCAGTCAGGGTAGAGGATACTCGCCCCTCCATGTGGGAGATCCCTCCCCAGTGGGTGTCGGGAGGAGCTTGTATACTGTCTTAGCCAGAGTATGGGTGACTTGCCCATCCAGGCGGGAGACCCCTCCAGGCGGGAAACCCTTCCCCCAACTGGCTGTCTCAGGGAGCTTGTATACTGCCATAGCCTGGGTAGAGGAGACTCACCGATCCAGGCGGGAGACTCTCCTACCTGGGTGTTGGGGGGAGCTCTTATACTGCTGCAGCCAGGAGAGTGGGGACTCGCCCTTCAGTTGAGAGACCCCTCTATCCTGGGTATCAGGGGAGCTCCTATACCGCCATAGCCAAGGTAGAGGGGACTCCTCACTTTAGGCGAGAGACCCCTCCCACCTATGGGTCAGGGAGAGCAACTATATTGCTGCAGCCAGGGTATAGGGGACTTGCCCCTCCAGGAGGGAGACCCATCCCACCTGGGTGTCAGGGGAAGCTCTCACAGACAGGGTAGAGGGAACTCGCCTCTCCAGGCGAAAGACCCTTTCCACCTTGGTGTCAGGGGCATTCCTATACTCCAGCAGCCAGAGAAGAGGAGACTCGCCCCTCTAGGCAGGAGACCCCTCCCAACTGGGTGTCTGGGGGAGCTTGTATATCTCCACAACCTGGGTAGAGGGGATTCACCCCCTCCAGGTGGGAGACCGCTCCGACGTCGGTGTCCTGGGGAGCTCCTATACCACCACAGCTAGGGTAGAGGGGACTCGCCCCTCCAGATGGGAGACCCCTCCCACCTCGTGTCAGAGGGGAGTTCCTATACTGTTGCGTGACTCACCCCTCCAGGACGTAGACCGCTCTCTCCTGGGTGTCCGCAAGCTTGTATACTGCATTAGCCAGGGTGGAGTGGACTTCACCCTCCAGGCAGGAGACCACTTCCCACCTGGGGTGTCAAGGGGGTGCTCCTATACCATGGAAGCCAGGGTATCCGGTATATGCCACTCCAGGCGGTAGATCCATGCCACCTGGGTGTTAGGAGGAGCTCTTATACAGCTTCAGCCAGGGTACAAGGGACTAGACCCTCCATGCTGGAGACTCCTCCCACTTGGGTGTTGGAGGGAGCTAGTATACCCAGCAGCCAGGTTAAAGGAAACTCGCCCCTCCAGGCTGAAGACCCCTCCAACCTGGGTGTGTTGGGGAGGGGCTCCTATACCACAGCAGCCAGGGTAGTGGAGACTCGCCCCTCCAGACAGGGAACCCCTCCCACCTGGGTGTTGTGGGGAGATTGTATACCACCTTAGCCAGGGAAGAGAGGATTAGCCCCTCCAGGCAGGAGACCCTTCCCACCAGGGTGTCAGGGGGAGATCTTATATCACAGCAGCCACGGTAGAGGGGATTCACCCCTCCAGGTGGGAGACCCCTCCACCTGGGTGTCAGGGAATGCTAGTATTCCACTGAAGCCAGGGTAGAGGGGACTTTCCCCTTCAGGCAGAAGACCCCTCTCATCTGTGTATGGAGCGGGAAGCTCCTATACTGTAACATCCTGGACTCGCCCTTTGAGGTGGGAGACCCCCTCCCACCTGAGTGTTGGGGGAACTAGCATACAGCCCAACCCAGGGTAAAGCGGACTCGCCCCTCTAGTCGGGAGACCCCTCCATCCAAGGTGTCAGGGGAGCTCATATACTGTGGCAGCCAGGGTAGCGGGACTCGCCCCTCCAGGAAGGAGACCCCTCCCACCTGGGTGTTACAGGGAGCTTGTATACCATGCTAGCCAGGGAAGAGGGGACTGGATGTGCGAGTCCCATCTACCCTGGCTGTGGTGGTATATGAGCTCCACCCGAAACCCAGGTGGGAGTGTCTTCCACCCGGATGGGCGAGTCACCTCTACCCTGTCTGTGGCTGTTTTGCGCTTCCCTCGACACCCAGGTGTGAGGGGTCTCCCACCTATAGGGGCGAGTCCCCTCTACTCTGACAGCAGCAGTATAGGAGCTCCCCCGCACCTAGGTGGGAGGGGTCTCCCTTCTGGAAGGGCGAGTCCCCTCTCTCCTGGCTGTGGTGGTATATGGGGAGAAAGTGGAGTAAGGGGAGCTAATGGCGCAGGGAGAGGAGGGCTCAAGGTCCAGGTTCCCTGTTGGGTGTCAGGATTGAGGAGCAGGGCCTGGGCTGAGGGAGGCCAAAGCCCCCAGGCAAGGGGCATTGCTACCTTTTCCAAAGGAGGCCGCAGGGCCAAACATCTGAGTTCCAGCCCCTGGCCCTGGTGAGCATCCTGGGAAAGGGATGTGGAAAAGGGGCTCAGCATGGACAAGGACAGAGGCCATAGCATGAAGTGCTGGAGGAAGGGTATTTGTGAGGTGCCAACCAGGACCACAGAAAGGAGCCCAGGCTATGGACCTAGAGCAGGGCCCAGGATAGGGTAGAGTAGAGAAGGATGGGGCCAGGCAAGCAGGGGTGGCACTAGGGTTCTGAGGTGCAGGGAAGCCAAGGTGAGCAGGGAAGTGGCCCCAGTGAGGGCCTCAGTCCAAGCCCAGGGAAGCACGAGCAAGAACAGCCCCAGAGGCTCAAGCGGTGAGCCAAGCCAGGGTATGGAGAGCCAAGGGCCAGCGCTGGAGCAGGGGGCTCAGAACAGTGGACAGGCCTGGGGAGGGAAGACAGGGGATCTAGAGGGGCAAGGCAGGTTTAAGGCTCAGTGCCACTACCAGGTGTCAGGGTTCCGTGTCCTGCCCCAAGGGCCTAGGAAGAGCAAGTAGCCCAGGCGAGGGTCAGGGTTCTATTTCCTATAAGGCGCTCTGTCCCAGATGAGAATCAAGGGCCAGGGACCAGGCCAAGGGGGCCTGGCAAGGACGGGGGCCAGGAGGAGTGTGATGGGAGGGCATAGTGCAGGGTCACGGTGGGTGCAGAGAGGGGCAAGAGCTAAGACCCAATCAAGGAGCCCAGGTATGGGACCAACCCCACCAAAATAGGGACCCAATGAGTTGGAGGCCTGCACTCCAGGAAAAAGCACTAGGGGAAAGAGAGGTAGGAATGGCACTAGGATGAGGAGACAGAGGGCTGCGCAAAGGGCACAGAGGGGAGCAAGCTAGGGGGCCAAAGCAAGGGCCCCCAGGTCAGACGCGACATGAAGAGACACCACAGAAAGCAAGAAACACAAGTAACGCAGTAAGGAGCTCAGACCTGCAGCCAGGCCAGGGGACTGTAGGGTGAAGGGTCAGGGTGAGGGAAGGCTGGGTTGCTTAGGGGAAGCTTGCAAGGCTAGAGGGCAGAAGAGGAAAGGGAAGGGATCTCCCATCACAAGGTCATCACTAGGCCCAAGTCCACTGTCAGGTGTCAAGTTTGGGTGGCAAAGGGGGGCCAGGCGAGAGGGGCAGGGCTGTGTTTCCATAGGGAGCCTTCAGGACCCAGAGGCCAGCCAATTCCACTTCTCTGCCCCAGGTGAGTAGATCCTCAGAGAGAGACCAGGAGCAAAGGAGGGCAATGTGAGAGACACCTTTGGTCTGGGATTGAGGGGGTGTCGGTGGGGAGCTAGCAACCATTGAAGGAGACCAGGCTAGGGAGAAGCAGGGGGAGGGAAGGGTCCTGGAAATGAAAAGATACCACAGCACAGAGTAAGAAGGGCCCCCAGAGGCTCAAGAGAGGAGCCAGGCCAGGGAATGGACAGCCAAGGGCCAGTGCTGGGGCAGGGTGCACAGGACAGTGGCAGGGATGGGGAGGGTAGGCAGAGGATCCAGCAGAGGAGAGGTAGACTCGAGGCCCAGTGCCATTGCCAAATTTCAGGGTTCAGGGTGCAGCCCCAAGGGCCCCAGGAGAGCAAGGGACCCAGGCAAGGGACAGGGCTCTGTTTCCCATAAGGTACCCTGGCCCAGATGAGAATCAAGGGCCAGGACCAGGCCAAGGGGGCATGGCAAGGGACAGGGGCCATGAGGAGTGCAATGGTAAGGCATGGTGGGGTGTTGTGCTGGGGGCAAGAACCAGGACCAGGTCCCAATCAAGGAGCCCTGGCAAGGGACAGACCACACCAAATGATATTAGAGACCCAATGATCAGGAGGCCTGTGCTCCAGGAAAAACGCTAGAGGAAGGAGAGAAAGGGGAAGCGCTAACATGAGGAGTCAGAGGGCATTGCAAAGGGCACAGAGGGGAGCGTGCTAGGGGTTCAAAACAAGGGGAACCCAGGTCAGATGCGACACAAAGAGACACCAAGCAAAGCAACGCGACAGGAGAAACGCAGTTAGAAGCTCAGGCTGGTAGCCAGGCCCGGGGACTGTAGGGTGAAGGCTCAGGGTGTGGGAGGGCTGGGTTGGCTTAGGGGAAGCTTGCAAGGCTAGAGGGCTGGGGAGGAACAGCAGAGGATCACCCAGGGCAAGGTCATTGCTAGGCCCATGTCCACTGCCAGGTGTCAAGGTTGTGCGACGAAGGGGGCACAGGAGAGGGGCAGGGCTGTTTTTCCCACAGGGAGCCTTCAGGTTCCAGAGACCAGCCAATTCCACTCCTCTGCCCCAGTTCGTAGATCCTTAGAGATAGACCAGGACCAAATGAGGGCCAAAGGAGGGCACTGTGAGGAATACCTTTCATCCTGGATTTGGAGGGTGTCAGTGGGGATCCAGCACCCATTGGAGGAGCCCAGGCTAGGGAGAAGCAGGGGGAGGGGAGGATAAGGGCAATGCTAAAATACCACAGTACAAGGGGAACAGAGTGGAAGCACAGGAGGGGTGATGAGCAAGGGGCCTGAAATCAAGGGACAGGGACAGTGTCCTCAAGAACGCTGGCCTGGATCTCCAGCAAGGAAACACAAGGCCCAAGAATGGAAAGCCAAGTGCCAGGACCCGGTCCTAGGTCCATGAAAACAGACAGGGCTGGGGAGGGGAGAAAGGGGAGCAAGGGGAGTGGGTGGCACAGGGAGAGGAGGGCTCAAGTCCCAGGTTCACTGCTGGGTGTCAGGATCGTGGAGCAGGGCCCTGGCTGAGGGAGGCCGAAGGGCCCAGGCAAGGGGCATGGCTATGTTTTCCCAAAGGGAGGTCGCAGGGACAAATACCCAGTTCTAGACCCCTGCCCCTGGTGAGCCTCCTGGGAGAGGGATCTGGAAAAGGGGCCCAGCAGGGACAGGAAAGGAGGGCCAAAAGAGGGCACAGCGTGAAGGGCCAGAGGAAGGGTGTTGGTGGGGTGCAGGCCAAGATCCCAAAAAGGAGTCCAGGCTAGGCACCTAGAGGCAGGCCCAGGCCAGGGGAGAGCAGGAAAGGGAGGTACCAGGTGGTTGGTCGGCACTATGGTTTGAGGTGCAGGGAAGCCAAGGGGAGTGGGGAAGCGGCCCCAGCGAGGCCCGCAATCCAAGCCCAGGAAACATGGAGTAAGAATGGTCTTCAGAGGCTCAAGAAAGGAGCCAGGCCAGGGAATGGAAAGCCAAGAGCCAGCGATGGGTCAGGGGGCTCAGGACAGTGGACAGGGCTGGGGAGGGAAGGCAGGGGATCCAGCAGGGGGGTGACAGGCTCAAGGTCCAGTGCCACTGCCAGATGTTGTAATGCCAGATTCGTGGGACCCCAGTAGACCTCCAGGAGCTGAATCTGGTGCAATCACACGAGTCTTTATTGCAAGCTCGATCCTGGACTCACAACCTGATGAGCAGCGGTCCCGAGGAGTGAGTCCTAGTCCTTTGTTCAGTGAGATTTTATAGGTTTTTGGGGGATACTCTATGCAACACAACATCACACAGCAAATCATTTCACTCCACAGAAAAATCAAACAACAACTCTTCACTGATGGGAACAAGTTGGGTAGGGGTGATTGGTTAGTACAAGAGGGGGATTCATTTGAATTGATAGGTTTAAGCTGGGAGGGGTGTATGTGCAAAACTACATGATTTCCTAACATGTTATCAACCACCATAAACTACAGGGGGGGGTCATCTGGCATCCCAGGTATTTTCTCTGTCTCATGCTGATTGGTGGTTGCTCGGGTTGCTATGGGTCCTCACCTAGCCTAACTAAGTCAGGGACACCTGGCACCACAGATCTCTCCTGTTATTTGCAGACAAACAACTCAGCAGGGTGGGTAGGTGCCTAGGAGTGCTCTGTGGGTTTTTCCAAGGACAAGGGTCAAGCCCCCTTCCTTAGACAAGCTTTGCTCTGAGGTAAAGGCTGGTTTCTCAAAAATGGAGTCATATCAGTTTCTCAGTGTCAGGGTTCCAGATGCAGCCCCAAGGGCCCAGGGAGTGCAAGGGGCTCAGACGAGGGGCCAGGCTCTGTTTCCCATAAGGCACCCTGGCTCAGATGAGAATCAAGGGCCAGGGGCCAGGCCAAGGGGGCCTGTCAAGGGACAGGGGCCAGGAGTAGTGCGATGGGAAGGCACAGTGGGGGGTTGTAGTGGGGGTAGGGAGGGGCAAGAGCCAGGACCCAATCAAGGAACCCAGGAAAGGGACCAACCCCACAAAAAGATATTAGGGACCCAATGATCAGGAGGCCAGTGCTCCAGGAAAAAGCACTAGGGGAAGGAGAGGAAGGGGTGGCTCTAGGATGAGGAGTCAGAGGACTACACAAAGGGCACAGAGGGAAGTGAGCTAGGGGGCCAATACAAGGGGCCCCTAGATAAGACTCAAGGAAAAACCAGAAAAAGCAACACAATGTGAAGGACATTTAAGGGGCTCAGGCCAGCAGCAAGGCCTGGGGACTGTAGGGCAAAGAGTCAGGGTGAGGGAGGACTAGGTTGGCTTAGTGGCAGCTTGCAAGTCTAGAGGGCAGGGGAGGGAAGGCAGGGGATTGCCCAGGTCAAGGTCATCACTAGGCTCATGTCCACTGCCAGGTGTCAAGTTTGAGCTACAAAGGGGCCCCAAGTGAGGGACAGGGCTGTGTTTCCAATAGGGAGCCTTCTGGGCCCAGAGGCCAGCCAATTTCACTCCTCTGCCCAAGGTGAGTAGATCCTCAGATAGAGACCAGGACCAAAGGAGGGCATTGTAGGTGATCCCATCCCTCCGGATTTTGGGGGTGTTGGGGGGATAGACCCATTCGAGGAGCCTGGGCTAGGGATAAGCTGGGGAAGGGGAGGGTCCAGGCAATTCCAGGATACCACAGCACAAGGGTAACAGAGGGGAGGCACAGGAGTGTGTTCGAAAATGGAACTTTTAATCACGGGACAGGGAAAGGGTCCTCAAGAAGGATGTCTGGGGGCTGCAGCCAGGAACCAGGCCCAGGAATGAAGAGCCAAGTGCCTTGGCTCTGGCCAGGGTTGCATGAAAAGGGTCAGGGTTGGGAAGGGGATGGAGGGAGAAAGGGGAGTGGGTGACACAGGGAGAAGAAGGCTAAAGGCCCAGGTCCACTGATGGGTGTTAGGGTTTTGGAGCAGGGCCCGGGCTGAGGGAGGCCAAAGGGCCCAAGCAAGGGGCACAGCTACATTTTGTCAAAGGGAGCCTGAAGGGACAAAAGGCCAGGTCCAGTCCTTTGGCCATGGTGAGCATCTCCTGGGAATGAGATCATGAAAATGGGCCCGGCATGGACAGGTGCGACAGGAGGGCTGAAGAAGGCACAGCTTGAAGGGGTGAGGACATGTGTTGGTGGAGTGGGGGCCAGGACCCCAGAAAGGAGCCCAGGGAAGGGACCTAGAGGAGGGCCCAAGCCATGGGACAGCAGGGAAGTGGAGTGCCCTGGCAGTAAGGCAGCACTAAAGTTCTGCAGTGCAGGGAAGCCAAGGGGAGCAGGGAAGCGGCACAGTGAGGAGCACACATTCAAACTCAGTGAAGCATGGAGAAGGAAAGGATACCAGAAGCTCAAGCCAGGAGCCAGGCCAGGGAAGGGAGAGCCAAGGTACAGGGCTAGGGCAGGGGCTCAGGACAGTGGACAGGGCTGGGGAGGAGAGGGAGCGGATGCAGCAGGGGAGAGGCAGGCTCCAGTGCCAGCCTCACTACCAGGTGTCAGGGTTCAAGTGCAGGACCTAGGACCCAAGGTGAGCAAGGGGACCAGGCAAGGACATGGACCCTGTTTCCCATAAGGAGCCCTGGCATAGATGAGATTCAAGGGCCAGGGACCGGGCCAAGGTTGCCTGTCAAGGGACAAGGGCCAGAAGGATGCCTACAGGAGGGTATGGAACCGGGTTGATTTGGGTGTGGAGAAAGGCAAGAGCCAGGACCCAGGCAGGGGCCCAGGAAAGGGATGGACCTGACCAACAGTGGATTAGGGACCCAAGCAGGAGGATGCCATGCTCCAGGGGAAAGCAAGAGGGGAAGGAGATGAAGGGGTGGCACTGGGATCGGGGAGAGAGGTGGCGCAAAGAGCAAGGGGAGCGTGTGAGGGGGCCCAATCAAGAAGCCCCCATGTCAGACCAACACCAGGAGATGCCACGCAAAGCCATGCAAAAGAAGAAATGCGGTCAGGGTCTCAGGTGAGTGGCCAGGCCTGGGGACAGGAGCACAAACATTCAGGGTAAGGGAGGGTTGGGTTGGGGTAAGGGCAGCATGCAAGTCTAGAAGGTTCAGAATGGAAGGGATGGTATCACATAGGGCAAGGTCAGCCCTAGGCCCAAGTCCACTGCCAGGTGTCAAGGTTTGGAAGGCAAAGGGGGCCAAGGCAAGGGGAAGGGCTGCTTTTACCATAAGGAGACTTTAGGGCCCAGAGGCCAGCCAATTCTACTCCTCTGCCCCAGGTGAGTAGAACCTCACAGAGAGACCAGGACCAAAGGAGGGCCAAAGGAGGGCACTGTGAGGGGATACCTTGCATCCAGAATTTGGGGCGGAGTCGGAGGGGAGCCAGGACCCCTTTGATGAACCAAGGCAAGGGAGAAACTGGGGGAGGGAAGGGTCTGGGCAGTGGTAGGATACTACAGTATAAGGGGAACAGAGGAGAGGCACAGGAGGGAGCAGGAAAAATGGATTTGAATACACGTGACAGGGACAGGATCCTCCATAAGGGCAGCCAGGGGTTCAAACAAGGGATGAGCCCAAGGAATGGAGAACCAAGTGGCAGGACCTAGGCCGGTGTCTCATGAAAATGGACAGGAATGGGAGGGGAGGGAGAGTAGAAAGTTGATCTGGTGGCATAGGGATTGGAGGGCTCAAGGCCCAGGTCCACTGCTGGGTGTCAGAGTTAGGGAGCAGGTCCCAGGCTGAGGGAGGCCAATGGGCCCAGACAAGGGGCAGGGTGACATTTTCCCAAAGGGAGCTGCAGGGACAGAAAACCAGGGCCAGAATCCTGGAAAAAGTTTCAGAAAAAGGGGCTTTGCAGGGACAGAGACAACAGGAGGGCTGAAGAAAGGCACAGAGTGAAGGGCCAGAGAACCCCAGAAAGAAGCCCAGGCCAGGGACCAGGCCAGAGGAGAGCAGGGAAGGGCGGGGCCAGGTAGGAGGGCAGCACTAGGGTTCTGCAGTGCAGGGCAGCCAAGGGGAAAAGGGAAGCAGCCCAAGTAAGATGCCCGTAGTCCAAGTTCAGGGATACTCAGAGGAAGAAGGGCCACCAGACAATCAGGTGAGGAGCCAGGCCAGGGCATGGAGAGCTAAGGGCCAAGGCTGGGGCAGGGTGCTCAGGACAGTGGACAGGGCTGGGAAGGGAAGGATGGACATCCAGTAGGTAGGAGCCAGGGTCAAGTGCCAGGGCCACGAACACGTGTCATGGTTCCAGGTGCAGGACCAAGGGCCTAGGGAGAGAAAGAGGCTCATATGAGGGGCAGGGCTCTGTTTCCCATCTGGCCCAGATGAGAATCAAGGGCCAGGGACCAGGCCACAGGGGCCTGGAAAGGAACAAGTTCTGGGAGGACTGTGATGGGAAGGCATGGCACAGAGTCATGGTGGTTGCGGAGAGGGTCATGAGCAAGGACCCAAGCAAGGATTCCAGGCAAGAGACCAATCCATTCAATAGAAAATTAGGAACCCAAGGAGCAGGAGGCCGGCTCTCCAGGGAAAGCCTCTAGGGGAAGCAGAGGAAGGGGCGGTGCTCGGATGAGAGGACAGAGGGTGGCACAAAGGGCAAGAAGAGGAGCTCACTAGGGGGTGGAAGCAAGGGGCCCCCAGGTCAGACCTGACTATAAGAGACCCCTTAGGAAGTCACGTGACACAAGGAATGTGATCAGGGTCTCAGGTGAGTGGCCAGGCCCGGGGATTGGAGCGCGTATCATCAGGGTTAGGAGGACTGGGTTGGGGTAGGGGCAGCATGAAAGGCTAGAGGGCAGGTGATTGAAGGGAGGGGATCCGGCAGGGCATGGTCAGCAGTAGGCCTTCAGTGGGCAGGGGCCAGCCAATTCCACTCCTCTGCCCCAGATGTGTAGATCCTCAGAGAGATCTGGACCAAAGGAGTGCCAAAGGAAGGCACTGTGAGGGGATACCATGTGTCCGGAATTGGGGGGGGGTGGATTGGTGGGGAGCCAGGACCCATCCTTGGAGCCCAGCCTAGGTAGAAGCAGTGGGAGGGGAGAACCTGGGCAATGCCGGAATACCACAGTACTGTTGTAGGGTCATATGAGGCAAGGCACGGAACATCACAGGAAACAGTTTTATGCATCCAGGCTCAGAGGGGCACAGCTTTTGCTGTAATCAATCAATCCATGAACCCCAATTTCAGGCAGTTTCAGAATTTTATACCCATTATGTAAGGAGAGGGGCTCAGAAGTTCACAGTCTGCAGAAGTTCACATAAAAACAGCTTTTTCTTTCACTGTTTTGGACAAGTTAACTCTTCAAGGACAACTCCTGAGAAGGGGAGAGCTTCTTTTCCCCATTTTTCCTCTCCCTGACAGTTGTTACCATGTAGCCCAGTTGGCAATATATCTTAAAAATGTAGACATCTCTGTGAATCCCAGCTCAAGGCTAGTGGCCTTGTTTGCACATTTTTACAAATTACTATACTGGATATGTTTGTGAAAAACTAGTAAGGGGTGTCCAGCAGCTGGAGTGCTGGTGTCTTCTCAGCCAGTTGCCAAGTAAAACAGGGTGACAGGAAAATAGGAAGTTTATCTACATTGAACTCTTTTGCAGAGACTCTTTTGCTGACAAAAAACAGCCATGGTGAAGAATTCTGGAGAAGCCCAGTTAAGATTTTTCTGTAGAGAAAGGGGGTGACACTTCAATACAAGGAGAACAGAGGGGAGGCTAGGAGGCGGCCAAATAAAGGGGCTTGAAATCAAGAGAAATGGACAGGATCCTAGAGAAGGGCGGCCTTAAGCAAGGAGCCAGGCCCAGGAATGGAAAGCCAAGTGCATTGGCCCCGGCAGTGGTACCAAGAAAACAGACAGGGCTAATGAGGGGAAGAAGGGGAGAAAGGGGAGAGGGTGATGCCAGGAGAGGAGGGCTCAAGGACCAGGTACACTTATGGGTGTCAGGGTTGGGGAGCAGGGCCCAGGCTGAGGTAGGCCAAAGGGTCCAGAAAAAGGGGAATGGCTTCATTTTCCCAAAGAAAGCCCACAGGGCCAAAGGCCAGGTCCAGTCCACTGGCCCTGGTGAGCATCCTTGTAAAGGGATTAGGAAAAGGGGTGCAGCAGGGACAGTGACAATAGGAGGTATCAAGGAGGGCACAGCAGGAAGTGCCGGAGGACGCCTGTTGGTGAGGTGGGGGAGAGGACCCCAGCAAGGATACAAGGCTAGGGACATAGAGGGGGACCCAATCCATAAAAAGCAGGGAGGGGCACTAGGTTCTGCCATGCAGGGGAGCCAAGGGGAGCAGGGAAGCATCCCAAACAAGGGGCCCCCAGTACAAGACCAGAGAAGCACAGAGCAAGAAGGGCCACCAGAGGCTCAAGTGAGGAGACAGGCAAGAGAATGGAGAGACAAGGGCCAAGGCTGGGGCCAGGGGCTCAGAACAGTGAACATGGCAGAGGAGGGAAGGCAGGGGATACGGCAGTGTGGAGGCAAGCTCCAGGCCCAGGGCCATTGCCATGTCTTAGGCTTCTAGGAGCAGGACCAAGATCCCTGGGAGAGCAAGAGGCCCAGGCTAGGGAGAAGGCTCTCTTTCTCATGAGGTGCCCTGCCCAAACAAGAATCAAGGGCCAGAGATCAGGCCATGGGGCCTTGCAAGGGATGGGGGCCAGGAAGAGGACAATGGGAGGGCATGGCAGGGGTCGCGATGGGTATGGAGAGAGGCAGGAGCCAGGACCCAAGCCAGGATATCAGGCAAGGGACCGATCCCACCAACAGAGCATTAGAAACCCGAGAAGCAGGAGGCCAACACTCCAGGGAAAAGCTTGAATGGAAGAAGAAGAAGGGTTGGCTCTAGGATGTGGAGACAGAGGGCCGCACAAAGGGTACCCAGTGGAGTGCACTAAGGGGCCTGAGCAAGGGACCCCAGGTCATACCCAACATGAAGTGACACCTCGGGATGCCATGCAACACGAGGAATGCCGTCCGGGGCTCACACAAGCAGCCAGGCCCAGAAAATGGAGTGTGACACATCAGGTTTGGGGAGGGCTGCGTTAGGGTAGATGCAAGGCTAGATGGTAGGGGAGGGAAGGGAGATGATCGTGCATGGCAAGGTCATTTGAGGCCCAAGTCCACTGTCAGGTGTCAAGGTTTGGAAATCAAAGGGGGCCTAGGCAAGGGGCAGGGCTGGTTTTCCCATAGGGAGCCTTCAGGGCTCAGAGGCCAGCCAAATTCACTCCTCTACCCCAGGTGAGGAGAACCTCACAGAGAGACCAGGACCAAAAGAGGGCCAAAGGAGGGCACTGTGAAGGGATACCTTGCATCAGGAATTGGAGGTGGGTTAGGTTGGGAGCCAGGACCCCTTCAAGGAGCCCAGGCAAGGGAGAAACAGGGGGAGGGGAGGGTGTGGGCAGTGCCAGGATCCCACAGTACAATCAGAACAGAGAGGAGTCACAGAAGGAGGCAAGAAAAATGGGCCTGAAATCACGGGACAGGGACAGGATCCTTGAGAAGGGCTGCCAGGGTTTCAAGCAAGGGACGAGGCCAACAAATGAAGAGCCAAGTGGCAGGACCTAGGCTGGTGTCTCATGAAAATGGACAGGGCTGGGGAGTGGAGGGAGAATAGAAATGGGAGTGGGTGGTGCAGGGAGAGGAGGGCTCAAAGACAAGGTCCAATGCTAGGTTTCAGGGTTGGAGAGTAGGGCCCAGGCTGAGGGAGGCCAAAGAGCCCAGGCAAGGGGCAGAACTACATTTTCCCAAAGGGATCTCAAAGGGCCAAAAAGTCAAGTCAAGTCCCCATCCCTGGTGCACATCCTAGTAAAGGATCGGGAAAAGGTGTGTGGCAGGGAGAAGGACAACAGGAGGTCCAAAGGAGGGCATAGCGGAATAGGCCAGAGGATGGGTGTTGTCGGGTTGGGGTCCAGGAGCCCAGCAAGGAGACCAGAATAGGATCCTAGATGTGGTCCAATGCCCAGGGTAGAGCAGGGAAGGGCAGGACCAGGCAGGCGGGTAGCCCTAGGATTCTGCAGGGAAGGGAAGCCAAGGGAAGCAGAAATCGGCCGGAGCATGGGACACAAAATCACAGCCCAGGGATGCAGGGAGCAAGAAGGGGCACCAGAGGCTCCAGGCAGGAGCCAGGCCAGTGAATGGAGAGCTGAGGTCCAAGGCTGGGGCAGGGGACCAGGAGAGTATATAGGGCTGGGGAGGGAAGGCAGGGGATCCCAGAGGCAACAGGCAGGCTTGAGGCCTAGGATCACTGCCAGGTGACCAAGTTCAGTGTTCAGGACCAAGGGCCAAAGGAGAGCAAGGGGCCCAGGGGAGGACCAGGGCTCTGTTCCCATAAGGTGCCTGGTCCAGATGAGAATCCAGGGCTATTGAACGGGCAAAGAGGGCCTGGCAAGGAACAGAACAGGGACTAGGAAGAGGCCAACAGGAGGGCACGGCGCAGAGCTGCGGTGGGTGTGGAGAGGGGTAAGATCCAGGCCCTAAGGAAGGATCCCAGGTAAATGTCTCACATGACCAACCAAAACTGAGGGACCCAATGGGCAGGAGACTCCCGGGCATGCCCAGGTAAAACACAAGGGGGTTGGGACAAAGGGGTGATACGAGAAGGAGGAGTCAGCTGGAAGCAAGGGCAAACCAAGCGGAGCACACTAGGGGGCCCAAAGCAGAATGACACCAGTGGAAGCCATGGGATGCCACATGACTTGAGAACATGGTCAGGGGCTCAGGCAAATGTTCAGGGTCAGGGAGGGCTGGGTTGGAGTTGTAGCAGCATGGAAGGAGAGAGGGCAGGGGAGGGAAGGGAGGGAATGGCACACGGCATGGCTAGCTAAAAGCACACTTCCACTGCCAGGTGTCAGGGTTCTGGTGGGGAGGAGGATCAGGCGAGGGGCACTGCTGTATTTCCATAGGGAGATTTCAGGATATAGAGGCCAGCCAATTCCACTCCTTTGCCTCAAGTGAGTAGATCCTCAGAGAGGGACCAGAACAAAAGGAGGGGGCTGTGAAGACATACCTTTCATCTGGATGTCGGGGGGTGGGGGACAATGGGGATCAAGGACCCAATCAAGGCGCCCAGTCTATGCAGAAGCTGTGGAGAGAAGTGTCCAGGCAGTGCCAGGATACCACAGCACAGAAGACAGAGGGTAGGCATATCAAGGCCCGGAGTAAGGGGCATTAAATCAAGGTAAATGAGCAGGCTCCTTGAGAATGGTGGCCAGGGGCTCAAGCAAGGAGCCAGGCCCAGGATCAGAGAGCCAAGTGCAGGAGCCAGGCCCAGGAACAGAGAGCCAAGTGCAGGAGCCAGGGCCAGGGGTGCTTGACAATGGACAGGGATGGTGAGGGGAGGGAGACAAGGGAGGGAGGTAGTGGTGCAAAGCAGGGGGATTCAAAGGCCCAAGATATTCAAAATAACAGAGCTGATTTTCAGATACTTCTTCTTCGGCTAATCAAATATTATTGGATTGCTCTCTTTGCTGTTAATTCTTTTTTGTGTTGTAATTATAGGATGGCAAGTCTTCAGAGCAAGAGTGTAGAGACTTGAGAGAGTAAATCCTCGCCTGCTTTTTAAAAGAAAAAAGGGGGAATATGTCCTTCAATATTTGATTAGCCAAAGAAGAAGTATCTGAAAATCGGCTCTGTTATTTTGAATATCTTGGATATGATGATGGAGTTCCAAACAATCCAAGCTATTATTATTATTTTGCAAAATACCCAACAAATGGTTCTTAACCTTCTCCCAATCCCAGAGAGAAGCATTGATTTGGAAGCTGTAACACACACATATGTATACCTTGCATGGCATTTAAGCCTCTCTTTAAACTTTTAGGCAAAAGTTCATTACCTATAACTATAACAGTTGCCTCTAAGGTGTTTAACTTAGTCTCAATCCTTTCATCAATATTTACTTGATTGTGCAGAGCCTTGGAAGTATTTTGGGCTAAATTATTAAGACAACTTGCATGTTGAATATTTTGAGATAAAGTTATCGGGGCTGTGACTGTGGATGCAATGAAAAAAACCAAAGCCCAAACTCTCACAATTATAATTCCAATGGCACACTTGGTCTCACTAGCTGGGTATGAATTTGCTGTAAAACTTGAAAACCAGCATCAGCATACCATGGCTCTGAAATATTAGCAGGAAATAAAACAAAAGAGGGCTGATGAAGTACCAGCACTCGATTTTCTGTATTATATCTGGTAATACAATTGGTTAAGTTACATTTGTTACATGTTACAACATATCTGTCATCTATCCATTTAACTTTTACATTTCCAATGATGAAAACATAAGGATATTGGGCACAGGCTCATAAGCCATAGCAAGATCCCTCCTTACAGCTGTTGCCAACAAATTTTGGTAAAGGCTTGTCTGTAAAATGTAAGAATTCTGAGGCAGCAATTAAGTGCCAAACATCTTTTTGAATATCACCCTCACTGTAACTCAAAATATTACTAACAAATCCTGTAGGTGTCACAGCAGAATTTTTTCATAATTGTCTTTTATCAATTTTTGGAGACCAATCTAAAATATACCCACTACCTTTAGACACCTTATGTTGTACTGGAAAAGTATTTACACAATCTATCCATCTAGGAAATGTGCCAATCTCAATTGTAGAACTATTTGGACAATGAGGTATTCATGGAGGTTTTGCAGAAATGACTGGTTTGTTATGGGAAAGTCTCATTTTGATCACTGATCTAGTGTAAGGTTTTAAGTCTCCATAAATAGTATAATTAATCAGTCTAGGTCTCCCAACTGCTGTCTTTTCCTCAAATGATACTCTCAGACAGCCAGCATGTTTATCGTGGGACCAACACAAAGGTAATTGGGCACTGTAGCCAGAATAATTAAATCTAGTCATATGATTGGGAGTAATAAGAGTTTCTAGCTTATGTAAAAAATATAATGTTACCAGAGAACAAGCTTGTCAAATTGTAAGTCACTGCCCAAAATGTGTTATTCACACTCCATCTCTGCCACCAGGGGTAAATCCCTGTGGATTAAAACCAAATCAAATATGGCAAATGAATGTAACTCATATTCCTCAATTTGGTAAGCAATGTTATGTACATGTGATAGTTGATACACATTCCAGATGTAGTTTTGCCACAGCATGTACAAAAGAAAATACTCAATATGTAATTTCTCATTGCCTAGCAGCCTTTGCTGTGTTAGGATGCCCTTTACAGATTAAAACAGATAATGCATCAGCTTATGTAAGCTCTTCTTTTCAACAATTTTGCCAAGAGTTTCAAATTGACCATAAAACAGGAATTCCTTATAACCCCCAAGGTCAAGCCATTGTGGAACAAGCTCATTTATCTATTAAGCTGCAATTACAAAAATTAAAAGGGGGGAATAGGTTTATGACTCCCCAAAATAGCCTCAACCATGCCTTGTTTGTTTTTAATTTTTTAAATTGTGATGCAGAAGGTCACACTGCAGCTTAGAGACATATGTCTTCCACAACAACAGGTCCTTTAGGCAGAGTTTTGTGGAAAGACTTACAGACTGGTCAATGGAAAGGCCCAGATCCAGTGATTATGTGGGGCAGAGGTCATGCTTATATTTTTCCAGAAGGTGCTTTACGTCCTATCTGGGTGCCTGAATGAGCAATTAGACATGGAAGAGATAGAACTGAGATTCAAGCGACTGAAAATTGACCTGGAGAAGCCTCCACTCAAAAGGAAGAGATACGAAGAAGAATGAAGAGGAACCAACATGACCCAGCTGAACTGATCTCATGGGAAGACGTGAAGAAGCTGACAACACATGCTTCATGAATAATTCAACTCCTAGGAAGGAATAAGACTCCATTGTTGATGGTAGCTACAGTGATTGCCCTGCTGGGCTGTCAAGTAAAAGGGAGTCAAGCAGACACTTACTGGATGTATTTACCAGATCCACCCCTGGTACATCAAGCATTGTGGACTGAGGAATCTATTCCAGTGTTTACTAATGACTCATTCATGATGGGAGGATTTACAGATACTCATATTACTCCCAATCATGTGACTAGATTTAATTATTCTGGCTACAGTGCCCAATTACCTTTGTGTTGGTCCCACGATAAACATGCTGGCTGTCTGAGAGTATCATTTGAGGAAAAGACAGCAGTTGGGAGACCTAGACTGATTAATTATACTATTTATGGAGACTTAAAACCTTACACTAGATCAGTGATCAAAATGAGACTTTCCCATAACAAACCAGTCATTTCTGCAAAACCTCCATGAATACCTCATTGTCCAAATAGTTCTACAATTGAGATTGGCACATTTCCTAGATGGATAGATTGTGTAAATACTTTTCCAGTACAACATAAGGTGTCTAAAGGTAGTGGGTATATTTTAGATTGGTCTCCAAAAATTGATAAAAGACAATTATGAAAAAATTCTGCTGTGACACCTACAGGATTTGTTAGTAATATTTTGAGTTACAGTGAGGGTGATATTCAAAAAGATGTTTGGCACTTAATTGCTGCCTCAGAATTCTTACATTTTACAGACAAGCCTTTACCAAAATTTGTTGGCAACAGCTGTAAGGAGGGATCTTGCTATGGCTTATGAGCCTGTGCCCAATATCCTTATGTTTTCATCATTGGAAATGTAAAAGTTAAATGGATAGATGACAGATATGTTGTAACATGTAACAAATGTAACTTAACCAATTGTATTACCAGATATAATACAGAAAATCGAGTGCTGGTACTTCATCAGCCCTCTTTTGTTTTATTTCCTGCTAATATTTCAGAGCCATGGTATGCTGATGCTGGTTTTCAAGTTTTACAGCAAATTCATACCCAGCTAGTGAGACCAAGTGTGCCATTGGAATTATAATTGTGAGAGTTTGGGCTTTGGTTTTTTTCATTGCATCCACAGTCACAGCCCCGATAACTTTATCTCAAAATATTCAACATGCAAGTTGTCTTAATAATTTAGCCCAAAATACTTCCAAGGCTCTGCACAATCAAGTAAATATTGATGAAAGGATTGAGACTAAGTTAAACACCTTAGAGGCAACTGTTATAGTTATAGGTAATGAACTTTTGCCTAAAAGTTTAAAGAGAGGCTTAAATGCCATGCAAGGTATACATATGTGTGTGTTACAGCTTCCAAATCAATGCTTCTCTCTGGGATTGGGAGAAGGTTAAGAACCATTTGTTGGGTATTTTGCAAAATAATAATAATAGCTTGGATTGTTTGGAACTCCATCATCATATCCAAGATATTCAAAATAACAGAGCCGATTTTCAGATACTTCTTCTTTGGCTAATCAAATATTGAAGGAATTAAATAGATTTAACCCTGGAAATATTCTTAAACACTCAGCCTGGTACATTATTGGATTGTTCTCTTTGCTGTTAGTTCTTTTTTGTGTTGTAATTATAGGATGGCGAGTCTTCAAAGTGAGAGTAAATCATCACCTGCTTTTTAAAAGAAAAAGGGGGAATATGTGGGAGGCCATCCTCGCATGTGATTTGAGTTACCTCCCTGGCTGGGTGAGAGGCGCTTAGACACAGCTGTGTCAGAGTTTTCCCCACCCTTTTTCAGGTCCGAGGGCTTGTCAGTGCAGAGGCCTGTCTGGCCACTTCCCTGAAGACCCAATCACTGCCCCTGACCTTGGGATGCCGCCCCCCCTTAACCTTCATTGGATGGGATTTCCCCTTGAATTTTTTGTTCCCCAATAAAAGTCCACTCCCTGGCATGTTCTCTCTCTGTCTCACTAGCCTCTTCAGTAAACCTCACTACTGCATTAGGTGGCTGGAGGCGGGAGCTATGAGAAGCAGTCCTGGAGCTGGTATTAAAGGTAATAAGAGTCTTGTCTCTTTAATTTAACTCTCTAGCATTTACTCGTGAATGGAACCTACTTTCATGAATCCAGCGCTGGTCATGTGTCAGATGAGAAGGTTCTCTCACCTGGAGGGGAAAGTCCCCTTTACCCTGGCTGTGGGGGTATATGAGTTCTGATGGACACCCAGGTGGGAGGGGTCTCTTGCATTGAGGAGCAAGTCCCATCTACAATGGCTGCTTTGGTATACAAGCTCCGCCCCCCATAGCCAGATGGGAGGGATTCTCCCACCTGAAGGGATGAGTCCCCTCTTCCCTGGCTACAGTAGTATACTAGCTTTCCTTGACAATCAAATTGGAGGGGTCTCCCGCCAGGAGGGGCAAGTCCCCTCTACACTGGCTGCAGTGGTATAGGAGCTCCCCAACACACAGGTGGGAGGAGACTCCCGACTGGAGGAATGAGTCCCCTCTACCCTGGCTGCGGCGGTATAAGAATTCCCCCTGACACCCAGGTGGGATGGGTCTCCAGCCTGGAGAGGCAAATCCCCTTGACCCTGGTGAGGCTGTATAGGAACTGGACCCTGATAACCAGGTAGGAGGGGTCTCCTGCTTGGAGTGGCAAGTCCCTCAACCCACCCTGCAGTGGTATACTAGCTTTCCCTGACACCCAGGTTGGAGGGGTGTCCCGCCTGGAGAGTCCAGTCTGCTGTACACTGGCTGCCGCCATAAAGGAGCTCCCCCTGACATCCAAATAGGATGGTAACCGGCCTGGAGGGTAGAGTCCATTCTACCCTGGCTGCAGTGGTATAGGAGCTCCCCCCAAAACCTAGGAGTGACATGTCTCCCGCCTAGTGGGGAGAGTCCCTTCTGCCCTGGCTAAGTTGATATACAAGCTCCTCTGGACACCCAGGAGAGAGGGGTCTCCTGCCTTGAGAAGCTAGTCACCTCTATCTTGGCTGAAGCCATATAAGAGCCCCCCCATACACAGGTGGGAGGGGTCTCTTGCCTGGAGGGGCAAGTCCTCCCTACTCTGTCTACTTCTGTATAGGAGCTCCCCTGACACCCAGGTGAAAAAGGTCTCCTGCATGGAGGGCAGAGATTCCTCTACCCCCCACACACCCAGATGAAACTGGTCTCCCACCTGTTGGGGAGATTCCCCTCTGCCCTGGCTGCTGTGGTATAGGAGCTTTCCTGACACCCAGGTGGGAGAAGTCTCAAGCCTGGAGGGGAGAGTTTCCTCTACCCTGCCTGCAGAGGTATAGGAGTTCCCCCCAAATACCAAGGTGGAAGGGGTCTCTCGCCTGCAGGGGCAAGTTAGCTTAACCCCGGCTGTGGTGGTATAAGAGCTTCCCCCTTCAAACCAAGGTGGGAGGGGCCACTTTCCGGGAGAGGCGAGTCCCCTCTACCCTGGCTGTGGCAATAAAGTAGCTCCCCCTGACACCCAGTGTGAAGGGTCTCTAGCCTGGAGGTGAGATTCCTCTCTAACCTGGCTGTGGTGCTATACAAGGTTTCTGTTTCTCCAAGGTGGGAGGGGTCTCTGCCTGGAGGAATGACTCTCCTCTACCCTGGCTGAAGCTGTGTACAAGCTCCCCCAGACACCCAGGAGGGAGGGGTCCCCAGCCTTGAAGGGTGAGTCCCCTCTACCCTGGCTGAGGCAGTAAGGAGCTCCCCCAGACACCCAGGTGGGAGGGGTCCCCCACCTTGAGGGGCGAGTCCCCTCTACCCTGACTGTGGTGGTATATTAGCTTTCCCTGACACCCAGGTAGGAGGGGTCTCTTGCCTAGAGGGGTCTTTCTTCTGGAGGGGTGAGTCTGCTCTAACCTGGCTGCAGCGCTATAGGAGCTTCCCCAACACCCAGGTGGGAGGTGTCTCCTGCTTAGAGGGGCAAGTCCCCTATACCCCAGGCACCCAAGTGAGAGGCTACTCCTACATGGAGGGGCAAGTCCCCTCTACCCTGGCTGTGGCAGTATATGAGCTCCCCCTCCATACCCAGATGAGAGGGGTCTCCTTCCTGAAGAGGCAAGTTCCCTCTGCCCTAGCTGCAGTGGTATACTAGCTTTCCTTGAACCTAAGTGGGAGGGATCTCCTGCTTAGAGGGACGAGTCCTCTATACCCTGGCTCAGGCGCTGTATGACCTCCCCCAGACACCCATGTGGGTGTCAGGGAGGTAGCTCAAATCACGCACAAGAAGGGCTTACAACAGGAGGGGTTCCCCACCTTGAAGGGCGAGTCCCCTCTACCCTGGGAAGGGGTCCCCAGCCTGGAGGGGCAAGTCCCAGCTACCCTGGCTGCAGCAGAATATGAGCTCCCCGGACACCCAGGTGGGAGAAGTCTCTCGCCTGGAGGAACAATTCCCCTCTAACCTGGATGCGGTGGTATACAAGACACCCAGGTGGGAGAAGTTCCCCGCCTTGAGAGGTGAGTCCCCTCTAACATGGCTGAGGCAGTATAGAAGCTCCCCTGAATCCCAAGTGGGAGGGTCAGCCACGAGATCAGCACGCTACTTCATACTAGAGGTTTGAAACAGAAATTAACTAATGAATTCAAATTAAAGAGACATGACTCTCAATTTACCTTTTTTGCCCAGCTCAGAGCTGGTTCCTCCCAGCTCTTGCCTCTAGCCACCTGATGCAGTAGCGAGGTTTACACAAGAGGCCAACAAGAGAGAGAGAGAGAAACAAGCCAGGGAGTGAGCTTTTATTGGGGAACAAAAAATTCAGGGGAAAATTCCATCCAATGAAGGTCGAGGGGGGCAGCATTCCAAGGTCAGTGTCAGTGATTGGTTTTCAGATCAGTGGTCAGTCACACCTCCACACGGACAAGCCCTTGCACCTGGGGAAGGGTGGGGAAGGCTCTGACACAGCTTGTCTAAGCGTCTCACACCCAGTCAGGGAGGTAGCTCAAATCACGTGCAAGAACGGCTTCCCACAGGAGGGGTTCCCCATCTTGAAGGGTGAGTCCCCTCTACCCTGGCTGCAGCAGTGTACAAGTCCCCCCCCCCCCCCGCCATACCCAGATTGGAGGGATCTACTGCCTGAAGGGGAGAGTTCCCTCTACCTTGGCTGTGGTGATATAGTAGCTTTCCCTGACACCCAGGTGGGAGGGGTATCCTCCCTAGAGGGGTCTTTCGCCTGGAATAATGAGTCCCTTCTACCCTGGCTGCAGCGGTATAGGAGTTCCCCCAGACAACCAGGTGGGAAGGGTCTTCTGCATGGAGGGGCAAGTCCCCGCTACTTTGGCTGGTGCCATATAAGAGCTCCATGGACACCCAGGTGGGAGGGGTCTCCCACCTGCAGGAGTGAACACCTCTACCCTGGCTGTGGTGGTATAGGAGCTTCCCCAACACCCAGGCAGGAGGGGTCTCTCCCTTGGAGGGGCAAGTCCCTGCTACCCTGGCTGTGGGGGTATATGAGCCTCCACACATACACCCAGGTGGTAGGTGTCTCCCCCCTTGGCGGGGGGGGGGGGGGGGGTTGATTCCCCTCTACCCAGGCTGCATTGGGATCATTGGTATACAAGTTACTCCTATTCCCAGGTGGGAGGGGTCTACCGCCAGGAGGGGCTTGTCGCCTCTATCAAGGCTGCTGGAGTATAGGAGATCCTATGAAACTCAGGTGAGAGGGGTTCCCTTCCTGGAGGGGCGAGTCCCCTCTACCATGGCTGCAGCAGTACATGAGCTCCCCCAGACAACCAGGTGGAAGGGTCTCCCGCATGGAGGGGTGAGTCCCCTCTATTCTGGCTGCAGTGGTGTATGAGCTCCCCCACCCCGACACGCAGGTGGGAGGGGACTTCGGCCTGGAGAGGGTAGACCCCTCTAGCCTAGCTGCAGTGGTATGAGAGCTCCCCCCACACCCAGGTGGGAGGGGTCTCCCGCCTGGAGGGGCAAGTCCCCTCTACCCTTGCTGAGGGGGTATAAAAGCCCCCTCCAACACCCAGGAGGGAGGGGTCTCCCGCCTGGAGGGGCGAGTCCCTGCTACCCTGGCTGAAGCTGTATAGGAGCCGCCCCCTTAGACACCCAGGTGAGAGTCCCCTGTACCCTGGCTGAAGAGGTTTACAAGCTCCCCCTGTCACCCTGGTGGGAGGAATGTCCCGCCTGAAGGGGCAAGTACCCTCTACACTGGGTAAGGCGGAATACAGGTTCACCCCAACACCAAGGTGGGAGGGGTCTCTCGCCTGGGGGCGTCAGTCCCCTCTACCCTGGCTGCAGCGGTATAAGAGCTCCCCCTGATACCCAGAGGGGAGGGTCGTTTGCCTGGAGGGGCCAGTAAGCTCTACCCTGGCTGGAGCAGTATAAGAGCTCCCCCAGATACGTGCAGGTGGGAAGAAGGGTCTCCAGCATGGTGAGGTGAGTCCCCTCTCTATCCTGGTTGGATAAAGTCCCCAACTTTATCCTGGTTGCTGTGATATAGGACCTCCCCACCACACCCAGGTTAGAGGGGTCTCTTGACTCGAGGGCGAGTCCGCTCTACCCTGGCTGTGGCAGTATTCCAACTTCCCCTGACACCCAAGTGAGAGGGGTCTCCCACCTGGAGGGGCGAGTCCCCTCTCCTCTGGCTGCAGTGGTCTACAAGCTCCCAGTGACAACCAGGTGGGAAGGGTCTCCTCCCTGGAGGGGCGAGTCCCCTCTACCCTGGCTGCGGGGGTTTAAGAGCCCCTTCGGACACTCAGGTGGGAGGGGTCCCCGGCCTTGAAGGGTGAGTCACCTCTACCCTGGCTGTGGTGGTATAGAAGCTCCCCCCAGACACCCAGGTTGGAGGGGTCTCTCGCTGGAGGAGTGAGTCCCTGCTACCCTAGCTGCAGTGCTATACAAGCTCCCCCCCCCAATGACACCCAGATGGGAGGGGTCTCCCGCCTGGAAGGACGAGTCCCCTCTACCTTGGCTGCAGTGTTATATGAGATCCCCTCGACACCCAGGTTGGAGGGGTCTTTGGCCTGGAGAGGCGAGTCCCCTCCAGCCTGTCTGCAGCCATGTATGAGCTACCCCTGATACCCAGGTGGGAGGGGTCTCTTGCCTGGAGGCATAAGTCCTCTCTACCCTGGTTGGGATGGTATCTAGCTTCCCCTGACACCCAGATGGGAGGGGTCTCCTGTCTGGAGGGTGAGTGCCCTCTACCCTGGCTGCAGAGGTATTCCATTTCCCCCAGACACCCAGATGAAAGGGGTCTCCCCCTGGAAGGGTGAGTCCCTGCTACCTTGGCTGCAGCTGTATAGGAGGCCCAACCTGGACACCCAGGTGGGAGGGGTCTCTCGCCTTGGAAGGCCGAGTCCCTGCTACACTGGCTGCAGCTGTATACCTGCCCCCCCACACACACACACATAGGTGGGAGGGGTCTCCCACTGGGAGGGGCGAGTCCCCTCTATCCTGGCTAAATACAAGCTCACCCTGACACCAAGGTGGGAGGGGTCTCTCAACTGGAGGAGCGAGTCTCCTCTATCCTGATTGTGGGGGCATATGAGCTCCCCCAGACACCCAGTTGTAATGGGTCTACAGCCTTAGGGGCTAGTCCCCTCTAACCTGGCTGCAGCGGTAATCAAGCTCCCTCCGTCACCCAGGTGGGAGGGGTCTCCCCGCTGAAGGAGCGAGTCCGCTCTACCCTGGCTGTGGCTGTATAGGAGCTCCCCCTGACACCCAGGTAGGAAGGGTCTCTCTTCTGGAGCAGAGTTCCCTCTACCCTAGCTGTGGAGGTATACAAGCTCCCCAAGACAACCAGGTGGGAGGAGGCTCCCACGTGGAAGGGCGAGTCCCCTCTACTTTGGCTAGTGCCATACAAGAGCTCCCAGGACACCCGGGTGGGAGGGGGCTCCCTCCTGGAGGAGTGAGTCCCTGCTACCCTGGCTGCAGCTGTATAGGAGCCCCCACACACACACCCAGGTTGGAGAGGTCTCTTGCCTGGGACGGGGGGGGGGGCGAGCCCCCTCTACACTGGCTAAGGCGGTATACAAGCTCCCCCCAACACAGAGGTAGGAGGGGTCTCTAGCCTAGAGGTGCGAGTCACTCTACCCTGGCTGCTGTGGAATAGGAGCTCCCTCCATACCCAGATGGGAGGGGTCTCCCGCCTGAAGGGGCGATTCCCCTCTACCCTGGCTGCAGTTGTATTCTAGCTTTTCCTCACACCCTGGTTGGATGGGTCTCCCCCCTAGAGAGGCGTTTCCCCTCTTCCCTGGCTCTAGCAGGGAATGAGCTCCTACAGACACCCAGTAGGGAGGGGTCCCCCACCTGGAGGTGTGAGTCACCACTACCCTGGCTGCAGAAGTGTAGGAGGTCCACAGACACCCAGTTGGGAGGGGTCTCCCGCCTAGAGGGGTGAGTCAACTCTACCCTGGCTTTGGTGGTATAAGAGTTCCCCCTAAAACCCAGGTGGGAGGGGTTGCCCACCTTGAAGGGTGAATCCCCTCTACCCTGGCTAGTTCTATATATGAGCCCCCACAACCAACACCTAGATGGGAGGGGTCTACCTCCTGGATGGGTGAGTCTGCTCTACCCTGGCTGCAGGGGTGTACAACTTCCTCCCTGAAACCCAGGTGGGAGGGGTCTCCCTCCTGGAGGGTCGAGTTCCCTCTACCCTGGCTGCAGAGGAATAAGAGCTCCTCCTGACATGAGGTGGGATGGGTCTCACGCCTGGAGGGGCAAGTCCCCTATCTCCTGGTTGTGGTGGTACAGGAGCTCCCCCTGACCCACCGGTGGGAGCGGTCTCCCTCCTGGAGCAGTGAGTACCCTCTACCCTGGCTGCAGGAGAATAGGAGCTCCCCAGACATCATTTGGGAGGGGTTACCCGCCTGGAGAGGTGAGTCCCCTCTCTTTTGGCTGATGCCATATAAGAGTTCTCAAAAACCCAGGTGGGAAGGGGCTCCCGCCTGCAGAGGCTCTCGCCCTGGCTGTGGATGTAATTAAGCTCCCCCCATAACCAGGTGAAAGTGGTCTCCCAACTGGAGGGGCGAGTCCCTCTATTCCGGATGTGGAGGTATAGGAGCTACCCCCAACACCCAGGCAGGAGGGGGCTCACGCCAGGAGAGGCGAGGCCCTGCTACCCAGACTGCTGCAGTATAAGAGCTCCCCCTGACACCGTGATGGGAGGGGTCTCCCACCTGAAGGGGAAAATACCCTCTACTCTGGCTGCAGTGGTATATGAGCTCCCCCCAACACCCAGGTGAAATGAGTCTCCCACCTGGAGGGGCGAGTCACCTCTAACCTGGCTGTGGCTGTATTCCAGCTCCCCCAACAACCAGGTGGGAGGTTTCCCCACTGGAGGGGCATGTCCCCTCTACCCCGGATGCAAAGGTATAGGAGCCCCCTCCAAAAACTCAGATTGGAGGGGTCTTCCACCTGGATGGGCGAGTCTCCTCTTCCTTGGCTGGGACTTTATAAGAGTTACCCCCATTCCCAGGTGGGAGGTGTCTCTCGACTGGAAGGGGCTAATCGCCTCTACACTGGGTGCTGGGGTATATGAGCTCCGCCTGACACCCAGGTTGAGGGGTCTTCTGCCTGCAGGGGCTAGTCTACTCTACTCTGGCTGCAGCAGTATACAAGTTCCCCGTGCACCCAGGTGGGAGGGGTCTTCCGCCTAGAGTGGTGACACTCCTCTACCCTGGCTGAGGAGGTGTAGGGGCTCTCCCAGACACCCAGGTGGGAGGGGTCTCCTGCTTGGAGGGGCGAGTCCCCTCTATTCTGGCTGCTGTGGTATAGGAGCTCCCTCCCCATACCCAGATGGGAGGGGTCTCCCACCTGAAGGGGCCAGTCCCTTCTACCCTGGATGTGGTGGTATACTAGCTTTCCCTGAAACCCAGGTGGGACTGGTCTCCCACATGGAGGGGCCAGTCCCCTGTATTCTTGTTGCTGTGGTATATGAGCTCGCCCTGACACCCTGGTGGAAGGGGTCTCCCGCTTGGTGAGGCAAGTACCCTCTACCCTGGCTTTGGTAGTATGTCAGCTCCCAGGACACCCAGGTGGGAGGGGGTCTCCCATCTGGAGGGGTGAGTCCCTTCTACTTTTGCTGGTGTCCTGTAAGAGCTCCCTGGACACCCAGGTTGGAGGGGTCTCCCACCTGCAGAGGCAAACCCCTCTACCTGGCTATGGCAGTACATAAGCTCCCACTGACACCCAGGTGGGAGGGGTCTTCCGCCTGTATGGGCGAGTCCCCTGTACCCTGGATGCAGCGATATTCTACTCCCCTGGATACCCAATTGAAAGGATTCTCTGGACTGGAGGGGCGAGTCCCCTCTACTCTGACTGCTGGGGAATAGGAGCTCCCACTGACACACAGGTGGAAGGGGTCTTCGACCTGGAGGGGCGAGTTTCCTCTAAACCACCGCCTGGCTGCAGTGGTTTAGGAGCTCCCCTTGACAAGCAGGTGGGAGGGGTCTCCTGCTTGGAAGCAGGAGTTTCCTCTACCCTGGTTGGGGCGGTTTACTAGCTCCCCCAACACCCAGTTGGGAGGAGTCACCCGCCTGGAGGGGTGAGTCTACTCTACCCTGGCTGTGGCGATATAGGAACTCCCCCAGACACCCAGGTGGGAGGAGTCTCCCTCCTGGAGGGGCGAGTCCCCTCTACCCTGGCTGCCATGGTGTAAGAGCTCCCCCCTACACCCAGATGCGAGGGGTCTCCCGCCTGGACTCACAAGTCCCCTCTACCCTGCCTGTAGAGGTATATGAGTTCCCCTGACAACCAGGTGGGAGGGGTCTCTCGCCTGGAGGGGCGGGTCCCCTCTTCCCTGCTGAAGAGGTATAGGAGCTCACCCCGACAGCCAGCTTTGAGGGGTCTCTTGCCTGCAGGGGCTAACCACTCTACCTGGCTGTGTCAGTATACAAGCTCCCCAACCACCCAGGTGGGAGGGGTCTCCAGCATGTAGGGGCGAGTCCCCTATTCCCTGGCTGCAGGGGTATTGGAACTCTTTCCGACACGCAGGTGGAAGCCGGACTCACCTCTAGAGCGGAGAGTCCCCTGTACCCTGGCTGGGTGGTATAGGAACCTCCACAAACACCCAGGTGGGAGGGGTCTCACGCCTGGAGGGTCGAATCCCCCAATTCCATGGTGGGAGGGTTCTCCCGTTTGGAGGGGCCAGTCGCCACCATCCTGGCTTCTGGAGTATAAGAGCTCCCCCTGACACCTATATGGGAGGCGTCCCCTGCTTGGAAGGGCAAGTCCCCTCTATCCTGGTGCAGAAGTATAGGAGCCACCCCAACACCCAGGTGGGAGGGGTCTTTCTTCCTTCTGGAAAGGCGAGTCCCCTCTATCCTTGCTGCTGCAGTGTACAAGCTCCCCCAGACACCCAATTGGGAGGAGTGTCCCGCCTGGAGGGGTGAGTCCCCTTTCCCCTGGCTGCAGTGGTATACTAGATTTCCCTAACACCCAGGTGGGAGGGGTCTCTCACATAGAGAGGCGAATCCCCTCTACACTGGCTTTGGCGATAAAGGAGCTCCCCTGGACACCCAGGAGGGAGGGGTCTCCCGCCTAGAGAGGAGAGTTTCCTCTCTCCTGGCTGGGGCCGTATATGAGCTCCCCTTGACACCAAGGTGAGAGGGTTCTCCCGCTGGAGAGGCGAGTCCCCTCTATCCTGGCTTCTGCGGGATATGAGCTCCCCCTGACACACACGTGAAAGGGGTCCCCGCCTGGAGGAGAGAGTCCACTCTACCCTGCCTGCAGTGGTATATGAGCTCCCCCTGACACCCAGGTGGGAGGGGTCTCTACATGGAGGGTCAAGTCCTCTCTACACAGGCTGCTGCGTTATACAAGCTCTCTTGCTTGGAGGGGCCAGTCCCCTCTACCATGGCTGCAGTGGGATAGGAGCTCCCCCAACACCCAGGTGACAGTGGCCTTCCGCCTTGGAGTGAGGGGTGTCCAGCCTGGAGGGGCGAGTCCGCACTACTGGGCTTCAGCGGTATATGAGCTCCCCCCAACACCCTGGGAGGAATCTCCCGCCTAGAGAGGGGAGTCCCCTCCACCCTGGCAAAGGCGGTATACAAGCTCCCCCAGAAATCCAGGAGAGAGGATTCTCATGACTGGAGGGGACCATCCCGTCTGTCTACTCTAGCTGCAAGGGTATAGGAGCTTCCCCTGACACCCAGGAGGAAGGGGTAACCCGACTGGAGGGGCAAGTCCTCTCTACCCTGGCTAAGGTGGTATACAATCTCCCTGTGACACCCAGGTGGGAGGGGTTTCCCGCCTGGAGGTGCAAGTCACCTCTATCCTGACTAAAGTGGCATTCAAGCTCCCTGTGACACTCAGGTGGGAGGGGTCTCCCGCCTGGAGGGGTGAGTCCCCTTTTTCCTGGCTGCAGTGGTATATTAGATTTCCCTAACACCCAGGTGAGCAGAGTCCCCAGCCTGGAGGCATGAGTTCCCTCTACATTGGCTATGGCAGTAAAGGAGCTACACACACACACACCCAGATTGGAGGGTCTCTGGCCTGGAGAGGCAAGTCCCCTCTTCCCTGGCTGCAGATGTATACAAGCACCCCCAACCAATACCCAGATGGGAGAGGTCTCCCACCTGGAAGGGCATGTCCCCTGTAGCCTGGCTGCAGCAGTATAAGAGCTTCCCCTGACACCCAGGTAGGATAGGTCTCCAGCCTGGAGGGGTGAGTCCCCTATACCTCAACTACAGCAGTATAGGAGCTTCCCCACTCCATCCATGTGGGATGGTCTCTGGCCTGGAGGGTCGAATTTCTTCTATCCTGGCTTCGGAGTTATAAAAGCCCCTGCAACTGACACCTAGATGGGAAGGGTCTCCTGCCTGGAGGGGCCAGCTTCCTTTATCATGGCTGCAGCGGGATAAGAGCTCCCCCATACCCAAGTGACAGTGGTCTTCGGCCTTGGGAATGAGTCCTTGCTACCCTGCCTATCCTACCCTTGCTACCCTCCCCCTGACACCCAGATAGGAAGGGTCTCCCGCCTGTGCAGCGAATCCCCTCTAGCTGCGGAGGTATACAAGCTTCCCCACTTTCCCAAGTGGGAAAGATCTCCAGCCTGGAGGGAGGAAGACCCTCTACCCTGGCTTTGGCAGTATACAAGCTCACCCCAGTACCCAGGTAGGAGGGGTCTCTCGCCTGGAGGGGTGAGTCCCCTCTCCAGGGGTCTCCTGCCTGGAGAGGCGAGTCCACTCTACCCTGGCTGTGGCAGTATACAAGCTCCCCCCCCCCCACACCCGTGGAGGAAGAATCTCCTACCTGGAGGGGCGAGTCCCCTCTACCCTGGCTGCTGTGGTATAGAAGCTCCCCCTGACACCCTGGTGTGAGGGGTCTCCCGCCTGATGGGGCAAGTATCCTCTACCCTGACTACTATGGTATATGAGCTTACCCTGACACCCAGGGGGGAAGGGGTCTCCCATATGGAGGGTCGAGTCCTCCCTACATTGGCTGCTGCATTATACAATCTCTCTTGTCTGGAGGGGCCAGCCCCTTCTACCATGACTGCAGTGGGATAGGAGCTCCCCCCGACATTCAGGTGACAATGGTCTTCCACCTTGGAGTGAGGGGTGTCCAGCCTAGAAGGGGGGAGTCCACACTAACATGGCTGCAGCAATATATATGAGCTCCCCCCAACAACCTGGTGGGAGAAATCTCCCGGCTAGAGTCGAATCCCCTCCACCCTGGCAAAGGTGGTATACAAGCTCCCCTGGACAGCCAGGAGAGAGGATTCTCACTACTGGAGGGGAGCATCCCCTCTACTCTAGATGCAGGGGTATAGGAGCTTCCCCCAAACCCAGGAGGAAGGGGTCACCCGACTAGAAGGGCAGTCCTCTCTACCCTGTCTAAGGTGGTTACAATCTCCCTGTGACACCCAGGTGGGAGGGGTTTCCCCCCTGGAGGGGCGAGTCCCCACTACCCTGGCTGCTGCAGCAGTAGACAGTATAGGAGCTCCCCCTTACAACCAGGTGGGAGGGGTGTTCCGCCTGGAGTGGTGGGTTCCCTCTTCCCTCTCTCTGGCGGTGTATGAGCTCCCCTGACAACCAGGGTTTAGGGGTCTCCCACCTAGTGTCGGGAGTCCCCTCTCTCTTGGCTGCAGCAGTATAAGAGCTCCCCCCCCCATAGCAACATGGAAGGGGTCTCCTTCCTGGAGGAGCAAATACCCTCTACCCTGGCTAATGCAGTATACAAGCTCCAGGACACCCAGGGGGAGAGGTCACCTGCCTGAAGGGGTGAGTCCCCTTTTCCCTGGCTGTAGTGGTATATTAGATTTACCTGACACCCAGGTGGGAGGGGTCCCCAGCCTGCAGGCATGAGTTCCCTCTACACTGACTATGGCAGTAAAGGAGCTCCTCCCGACACCCAGGTGGGAGGGTCTCTGGTCTGGAGAGGTGAGTCCCCTCTACCCTGGCTGCAGAGGGATAGGAGCATCCCCAACCAACACCTAGGTGGGAGGGGTCTCCCACCTGGAGGGGCAAGTCCCCTGCATCTTGGCTGCAGCAGTATAAGAGCTTCTCCTGACACCCAGGTGGGATGGGTCTCCCGCCTGGAGGGGTGAGTCTCCTATACCCTGGTTTCAGTGGTATAGGAGCTCCCCCCACACCCAGATGGGATGGTATCAGGACTGGAGGGTCAAGTCCCTTCTACCCTGGCTGCAGAGGTATTAGAGCTCCCCCAACTGACACCTAGATGAGAGTGGTCTCCCGCCTGGAGGGGTGAGTCCCCTCTACCCTGGCTCTGGAGGTATATGAGCTCTACCCCAGCACAGGTGGGACGAGTCTCTCGCTTGGAGGGGGTCAGTCCACTCTACCATGGCTGCAGTGGGATAGGAGCTCCCCTGACACCCAGGTGACAGTAGTCTTCTGCCTTGGGAGGGAGTCCCTGTTACCCTGCCTGCAGCTGTATAGGAGCCCGCCACCCCAAGACACACAGGTGGGAGGGATCTCCCGCCTTTAGGGGCGAGTCACCTCTACCCTGTCTGGGGCGGTATTTGAGCTCCCCCTGACACCCAGTTGGGAGGGGTCTTCCACCTGGAGGGGTGAGTCTGCTCTACCCTGGTTGTAGTAGTATAGGAGCTCCCCCGGCATCCAGGTGGGAAGGGTATCCTGCATTGAGGGGCAAGTTCCCTTTTCCCCAGCTGCTGCCTTATATGAGTTCCCCCTCCATACCCAGATGAGAGGGGGTCTCCCGCCTGAAGGGGCAAATCCCTTCTACCCTGGGTGCAGTGGTATTCTAGCTTTTCCTGAGACCTAGGTAGAAGAGGTCTCCCGCCTGGAGGGGTGAGTCCCCTCTACACTGGCTAAGGTGGTAAAGGAGCTCCCCCCTACATCCAGGTGCTAGGAGTGCTCCAACTGGAGGGAAGAGTCCCCTCTAGCTTGGCTGCTGTGGGATAAGAGCTCCGGCCAACACCCAGGTCCGAGGGATCCCCTTCCTGGAGAGGCAAGTCCACTCTACCCTGGTTACAGCAGTATAGGGTCTCCCCCTGACACCTAAGTAGGAGGGGTCTTCCCCTTGGAGTGGTGAGTCCTCTCTACCCTGACTGTAGGAATATAGGAGTTCCCCTGACACCCAGGTGAAAGGGGTCTCCTCCATGGAGGGCTGAGACCCCTCTTCCGTGGCTGCAGTGGTGTACTAGCTTTCTGGGACACCCAGGTGGGAGAAGTCTCCAGCATGGAGGGGCGAGTACCCCCTACACTGGCTGCAGCGGTTTAGGAGCTCCTGCAGACACCCAGGTGTGAGGGGTCTCTTGCCTGGAGTGGTGAGTCCTTTCTACCCTGGCTGAGGTGATATACAAGCTCCCCCAAACCCAGGTGGGAGGTGTCAATCGCCTGGAGGGACAAGTCTGCTCTACCCTGGCTTCAGCGGTGTCCAAGCTCCCCCCAACACCCAGGTAGGAGGGGTCTCCCGCCTGAAGGGGCGAGACCCCTCTACCCTGCCTAGTGCAATGTAGGAGCCCCACACACACACCCAGATGAAAGTGGTCTCCCGCCTGGAGGAGCGAGTCCCCTCTGCCCAGGCTGTTGCTGTATAGGAGCTTTCCTGACACTCAGGTGGGAGGAGTCTTCAGCTTAGAGGAGAAAGTCCCCTCTACCCTGGCTAAGGCTATATACAAGCTCCACCCCCTGATACACAGGTGGGAGGCGTCTCCCATTTGAAGGGGCAACTCCCCTCTACCCTGGCTTCTGAGGTATACAAGCTCCCCTGGACACCTAGGTGGGAGGGGTCCTCCGCCTGGAGGGGCGAGTCCCCTCTACTTTGGCTGGTGCCCTATAAGAGCTTCCTGGACACCCAGGAGGGAGGGGTCTTTCGCCTACAGGGGCAAAACCCTCTTCCCTGGTTGTGGCAGTATGAGAGCTTCCCCGACACCTGGTGGGAAGGGTCTCATTCCTGTAGGGGTGAGTCCCCTCTACTCTGGTTTCAGCAGCATAGGAGCTTCCCCGACACCCAGGTGGGAGGGGTATCCCTCCTGGAGGGGTGAGTCCTCCCTACCCTGGTTTCCGCGGTGTATGAACTCCTCCCAGACACCCAGGTGGTAGGGTTCTCCTGCATGGAGGGGCGAGTCCCCTCTATCCTGGCTGCTGGGGTATAGCAGCTACCCTCGCCATACCCAGATGCAAGGGGTGTTCCACCTGAAGGGGCGAGTCCCCTCTACCAGGTCTGCAGTGGTATAGTAGCTTTCCCTGACACCCAGGTGGGAGAGTTCTCCTGCCGGGAGGGGCGAGTCCCCTCTACACTGGCTAGGGGGATATAAGAACTCCCCTTGACACTCAGGTGGGAGGGGTCTCCCGCTTAGAGGGGTGAATCCCCACTTCCCTAGCTTCAGTGGTATAGGAGCTCCACAGAGCACCCAGGTGGAAGGGTTCTCCCTCCTGGAGGGGCGACTCCCCTCTACCCTGCCTGTGGCAGTATAGGAGCTTCCCAGGACACCCAGGTGGGAGGGTTTCCCGCTTGGGGGGCTGAGTCCCCTCTACCCTGGCTGCAGCGGTATACAAGCTTCCCCAGACACCCAGGTAAAAGGGGTCTCCATCATGGAGGACCAAGTCTCCTCTACCCCGACTGTAGTGGTATATTAGCTTTGCCTGACACCCAGGTGGGAGGGGTCTCCCGCATGGAGGGGCCAGTCCCCTCTACACAGGCTGCAGCAGTGAAGGAGCTCCCCCTGACAACCAGGTAGAATGGGTCCCCTCCTTGATGTGTGAGTCCCCTCTACCCTGGCTGCAGTGGTATAGGAGCTCCCCCAGACACTCAGGTGGCAGGGGTCTCCGGCCTGGAGGGGCGAGTCCCCACTACCCTGGCTGCAGCAGTGTGTGAGCTCCCCTAGACACCCAGGTGGGAAAGGTCTCCCACATGGAGGGGCAAGTCCACTCAACCCTGGCTACAGCACTATACTAGGTTTCTATACTAGCTTTCCCTGACATCTAGGTGGCAGGGGTCTCCCGCCTGGATAGGGGAGTCCCTTCTACACTGGCAGGGGTGGTAAAGGAACATCCATGACACCCAGTAGGGAGGAGTCCCCCACCTGGAGGAGCGAGTCCCCTCTACCCTGGCTGCGGAGGTATATGAGTTTCATCACACACCCAGGTGGGAGGTGTCTCCTGCCTAGAGGGCAAGTCCCTATTCCATGGCTGCAGCAGTGTAGGAGCTCCCCAGACACCCAGATGTGAGGGGTCTTCAGCCTGGAGGGGCAAGTCCCTTATACCCTGGCTGTGGACATATATGAGCTACCCCTGACACCCTGGTGGGAGTGGTCTCCTGCCTGGAGGGACAAGTACCCTCTACCATGGCTGTGGTGGTATATGAGCTTTCCCTGACAGCCAGGTGGTATATGAGCTCTCCCTGACAGCCAGGTGGTATATGAGCTCTCCCCAACAGGCAGGTGGGAGGGGTCTCCCGCCTGGAGGGATACCCCTCTCCCCTGGCTAAGATGGTATACAAACTCCCCAGGAAACCCAGGTGGGAGGGTTCTCCTGCCTGAAATTACCAGTCCCCACTACCCTGGCTGCTGGGGTTTAAGATCCCCCTCTGTCACCCAGTAGGGAGGGGTCTCTGGCCTGGAAGGAGGAGTGTCCTCTACCATGCCTGTGGTGGTATAGCAGTTCCCCCTGACACCCAGGTGAAAGAGGTCTCCTGCCTGGAGGCATGAGTCCCTGCTATCCTGGCTGCAGCTGTACAAGATCCCACACACACACACCAGGAACCCATGTGGGAGGAGTCTGGCCTAGAGGAGCCCGTTCCCTCTACCCTGGCTATAGGGTATAGGAACTCCCCCTGATACCCAGGTGGGAGGGGTCTCTTGCCTGGAGGGGTGAGTCCCTGCTACCCTGGTTGCAGCTGTTTAAGAGTTCCCCCAGAAAACCATGTTACTTTTCATTCACCCAGGCCCAGGTACTAGCACTTGGTTCTCCATTCCTGGGCAAAGCTCCTTGCTTGAGCCCATGGTCACCCTTCTCGAGGACTCTGTCCCTGTCCCTTGGTTTCAGGTCCCTTTTACTGCCCCCTCCTGTGACTCCCCTCTGTTCCCCTTATGATGTGGTATCCTGGCTCTGCCTGGCCCCTCTGTTCCCCCTGATTCTTTCTAGCCTGGGCTCCTCAAATGGGTCCTGGCTGCCTACCGACCCCACCCCAAACTCTGCACCACAGGTTTCCCCACACAGTGCCCGCTTTTGGCCCTCCTTTGGTCCAGGTCCCTCTCTGAGGATCTACTCACCTGGGGCAGAGGAGCTGAATTGGCTTTCCTCTGCACCCTGAATGCTCCCAGTGGGAAACACAGCCCTGCCACTCTCCTTGATCCCTTCTTGGCCTGAAACTTAAGGCCTGGCAGTTAATATGTGACTTGCTCCAACCCAGCCCTGAGAGATCTCCTCCCTTCCCTCCCCTGCCCTCTCACCTTGCATTCTGCCCCTACCCCAACCCAGCCTTCCCTAACCCTGATCTTTGCACTCCAGTCCCCTGGCCTGGACACTCACCTTAGCCTCTTTTTTGCATTCCTCATGTTCCTTGGCATAGCGTGGATTCTCTTCGTGTTGGGTCAGACCTGGGGGCCCTTGCTTGAGCCCGCCAATGTGGCCCCCGAGATTACCCTTGTGCTTCCCTCTGTCTCCTGGTCTTCCAACAGACCTTCTCACCCTTCACTCCACTGCCCTCTCACCTCCATGTTGCCTCTACCCCAACCCTGCCCTCCCTAACTCTGGTCCATTGTGCTCCAGTACCAGGGCCTGGATGCTTGCAAGAGCCCCTGACTTTGTTCCACATGTACCTTGGCATAGCATAGAGTCTCTTCGTGTTGGGCCTGACCCAGGGCCCCTTGATTGTGCTCGCTCGCAGGCTCCCCTTGGTGCTCCTTGTGGTTTTCTCTGTCTTCTGATCCTCATGAAACCCGTTCCTCACCTTCCCCGCATGATTCCCCTGGCACTTGTGGGTCTCCTTCTCCTTGGTTGTCTCATCCATGGTCAGTTGGGTGGGTCCCTTTCCTGGGTTTCTGGCTTGGGTCCTAGGTCTCGCCACACTGAGCACCCACCATGACCATCCCACTGTGCCCTCTGGTCACTCTCCTCCTGTCCCCCTTCCCTTGCCAGGCCTCCTTTGCCAGGTCCCTGGCCCTGGATTCTAATAAGGGCCAGAGCGCCTTATGGGAAACAGAACCCTGTCCCTTGTCTGGGTCCTTCACTTTTTCTGGGTGCTTGGTCCTGCACCTGAAACCCTGAAACCTAGCGGTAGCCCTGGGCCTGAACTTGCCTGCCCCTATTGGATGCCCTGTCTTCCCACCCAAGTCTTGTCCACTTTCCTGGGCCCCCTGCCCCAGACCCAGCTCTTGGCTCTCCATTCCCTGATCTGGCTCCTTGTTGACCTTCTGGTGGCCCTTGTTGCCCAAAGCGTGCCTGGGCGTTGACTATGGGATCCTTGTTTGGACTGCTTCCCCTCTCCCCTCAGTGTTCCTGCACTGCAGTCCACTAGTGCCACCCACCTGCCCAGCCCTGCCCTTTGCTGTTCTCCCCTGGCATGGGCCGTCCTCTAGTCCCTAACCTGGGCTCCCTACTGGGGTCCAGGCCGTACCCCACTAGCACCTGAACTCTAGCCTTCCCACTTTGCTCTCCTTTGGCCTCCTTTTGTTCCTTTTCCTGCCACGTCCCATTTCCTGATCCCTTTCCCAGGACTAAAACCCAGGCCAGGAGAGTGAACCTGGCCTCTTGGCTCTCCTGGCTCCCAAGAGGAAAAAGTAGCCCTTCCCCTTGCCTGGGCCCTTTGGCCTCCTTTAGCCCAGGTCCTGCACCTCAACTCAGACACATAGCCATGAATCTGAGCCTTGAGCCTTCCTCCCTGTGTGCCACCAGCTCCCCTCTCTCCTCTCCCTACCCTCCCCAGCCCTTCTCTGGTCCAGGTGCCTCCCTGAGAATCTACTTACCTCGGGCAGAGGAGTGGAACTGGCTTGCCTCTGTGCCCTGAGGCTCCTATGGGTACATACCCGTTGCCTTGGCCCCTTTGGCTGCGTGAACCCTGACACATGGCAATGGACCTGGGCCTTGTTCTGACCTTGCTCTGCTCCATCCCTCCCTTCCCTCCCCTGCCCTCTTGCCTTGCATGCTGCCCCTGCACAAACCCAGCCTTCCAGAACCCTGACCCTTCGCGCTCCAGTCCCCGAGCCAGACTCCTCGCCTGGGCCCCTGACTGAATTCATTCATCGTGTGGCATAGTGTCATGTGGCTACGCATCGCGTCACTTTGTGTGGGGTCAGAAGCGGGGGCCCCTTTCTTGTGCCCCTACCTCACTCCCCTTGGTGACCAATATGCCACCTGCCCGCCCACTGTCTCCTCATCCTTGCATCGCCCCTTCCTCCTTTTCCCTGCTTTCCCCTCATGTGGTCCCCTGCTTCTTGGGTCTCTCATCATCGTGGGTTGGGTTGTTCCATTTCCCAGACTCCTTGCTTGATTCCTGGCTCTCACCCCTCTACTCACCCACTATGACCTCACGTTGAGTCCTCCGGTCACCCTCCTCCGGGACCCCTTCCCTTGCCAGCTGCCTTTGCCAGTCCCTGGCCCTGGATTCTCATCTGTGCCAGTGCACCTTATAGGAAACAGAGCCCTGCCCCTGGCCTTGGCCCTTTGCTCTCCCTGGGCCCCTGGTCCTGCTCCCAGAACCCTGAAACCTGGCAGTGGCCCTGGGTTTAGAGCCTGCCTCCTCTCTGCTGGATCCCCTGCCTTCCCTCCCCACCTTTGTCCACTTACCTGAGACCCCTGCCCCAGCCCTGGCTTTTGGCTCTACATTCCCTGGCTTGGTATCTTGCTTGAGCCTCTGGTGGCCCTTCTTGCTCACTGTTTCCCTGAGCTTGGTGTGCAGGCCCCTCTCTAAGGCTGCTTCCCTGTTCCCCTTGGCTTCCCTGTATTGCAGTACCTAGTGCAGCCCCACATTACCGGCCCCCCCTTCCCTGCTCTCACCTGGCCTGGGCCCTCCTCTAGGTCCCTTACCTGGGTTCCTTGCTTGTATTCTGATCCACATTCCAACCACACCCATCCTCTGGCCCTTCAGGCTGTGCCCTCCTTTGGCCCTCCTGTCATCCCTGTCCCTGCCAGGCCCCTTTTCCTGATCTCTTTCCCAGGATACTCACCCAGGTCAGGAGACTGGACCTGACCTCTTGGCCCTCCAGGCTCCATTTTGTAAAACATATCCTTTCCCCTTGCATAGGCCATTTGGCCTTCCTCAGCCGGGGGTCCTGCTCCCCAACACTGACACCCTGCAGAGGGCCTGGGCCTTGAACCTCCCTCCTTTGCACCACCACCTCCCTCCCTTGCCTCATTCCCCTCACCAGCTCTGTCCGTAGTCATGTGCCCCTGACCCAGTCCTTGCACTTGGCTCTCCGTGCCTGGGCCTGGCTCCTTGCTTGAGCCCCTGGCTGGAATTTTCAAGTACCCTGCTCATGTACCATGATTTCAACTCCCTTACTTGGGGCCCTGATATGCCTCCCCTCTGTTTTCCTTGTGCTGTGGTATCCTGGCACTGCCTAGACCCTCCTCTCCACAGCTTCTGACTAGACTGGGCTTCTTGATTGGGTCCTTGATCCCCAACCACCCTCACGTCTGGATGAAAGGTATGTCTTCACAGTCCCCACCTTTGGCCCTCCTTTGGTTCTGGTCCCTCTCAGAGGATCTACTCTTTCAGGGCAGAGGAGTGGAATTGGCTGGCCTCTACATCCTGAAATCTCCCTATGGAAACACAGTCCTGCCCCTCGCCTGATCCTCCTCACCTCCAGAACCCTGACACCTGGCAGTGGAAGTGTGCTTTGAGCCAGCCATACCCTGTTCCATTCCCTCTGTTCTCTCCCCTGCCCTCTGCCCTTCCATGCTGCTACAACCACAACCCAGCCCTCCGTGACCCTGAACCTTCGCCTGAGCCCCTGAATGTGTTCCCAAGTCAGGTGGCATTGCATGGCTTCCCCTGATGTCATTTCATTTTGGGCCCCCTACTGTGCTCCGCTTGGTGTGTCCTATGCTTCCAGCTGACTCCTCCTTCTCACATCACCCCTTTCTTCCCATCCCCCTGTGATTTACCTGGGCACGCCCAGGAGCCTCCTACTCATTGGGTTCCTCATTTTTGGTCTGTCGGGTGGGACCCTTATCTGGGTTCCTTCCTTGGGTCCTGACTCTCGCCCCTCTCTGCACCCACCACAACCCTTAGCCGTGACCTCCCATTGGCCTCTTCCTGGGCCCCATCCCTTGCCAGGCCCCCTTGGCCTGGTCTCTGGATTTTTGTCTGAGCAGGGCATCTCATGGGAAAGAGAGCCCTGTCCCTAGTCTGGGACTCTTGCTCTCCCTGGGCCCTTGGTCCTGCTCCTAGAAACCTGAGACCTAGCAATGGCCCTGGGCCTGGAGCTTGCCTCCACACTGCCGTATCCCCTGCCTTCCCTCCTCTACCATGTCCACTGTCCTGAGCCCCTGGTCCACCTGGGCCCTTGTCTCCATTCCCTGGCCTGTTGCCTCACTTGAGCCTCTGGTGGACCTTCTTGCTCTGTGCTTCCCTGAGCTTGTACTGGGGGCCCCTTGTTTGGGCTGCATCCCTGCTCCCCTTGGCTTTCCTGCACAGCAGAACCCTAATGCCCTTTCCCTGGCTTTTCTAGATGTGGCCCCCCTCTATGTCCCTAACCTGGTATCCTTGCTGGAGTTCTCCCCCCCACCTCACCAACAGGCATCCTCCAGCACTTCCTGCTGTGCCCTCCTGATACCTCCTGTTGTCCCTGCTGTGCCCCTTTTCCTGATCCCTTTACCAGGATGCTCACCAGGGCCAGGGGACTGGACCTGGCCTTTGGCCCTGCAGGCTATGTTTGGGAAAATGTAGCCCTTCCCCTTTTTCTGGACCCTTTGGCCTCCCTCAGTCCGGGCCCTGCTCCCCAACCCTGACACCCATCAGTGGACCTGGAAATTGATACCTTCTCTCCCTGCACCACCCACTCCCCTTTCTCCCCTTCCTCCCCTCTCTATTCCCCTCTAATTTCATGGGACCCCTGCCAGGGCCAATGCACTTGACTCTCCATTCCTGGGCCTGGCTCCTTGCTTAAGGCCACCATTCTCTAGGACCCTGTCCATTTCCCTTAATTTCAAGCCCCTTTATCAGGCTGCCTCCTATGTCTCCCCTCTGTTCTCCTTGTATTGAAGTGTCATCCCCTTTCTCCACAGAAAAGTCTTAACCTGGCTTCTCCAGAATTCTTCACCATGGCTTCACCCTGAGACCACAGCTTCAGGCCTTAGGGAAAACTTTACAGGTTAGAGAAAGACAGATTGCCACCTAGTTTGACCACAGGTGCACACTCCTTCAAGCCTGGAGATTGAGTCTGGGTCAAACAATGGAATATTCAAACACCTAAACTTCTTTGAAAGGGCCCTTTCCCTGTTATTTTATCCACCCCAACTGCAGTCAAGTTTGCAGAAATAGGTCCCTGGATATACCAAGAGTTGACAACCATCTCCCAAAAGTGTGTTTGGGACCCAAAGTTTAATGCCCTTCTAGGTATGAACTAGCACATGTGCTAGTTCTCTTGTGTTGTTGGCTATATTCAACCAGACTCAAGCCTGCAGCTGCGACTGGGTGTGCATTCCAGATGCTGCTTTGCCCTTGAAGCTGACTGTCTAGGGAAAAAGGAGCACTGGTGAAGCTTGAGAATAAGAAGGTAAACAGCCTTGCTTTAGTCACTCTGGAAGCTGACTGGTGTATGCATGGCAGAAGCTTGAGGAGACTACAGTCCTCCTTCAGCCACATGGGAGGGACTGACTGATCAATGCATGGCAAAAGATAAACTTCCCACTAGGACTAATTAACTCTTTCAACCTCTAAGATAGTTCTTATACTATAATGCATTGCCACCACTTGCTTCTGGATATATACATAATTATCTGGTTTTTGCTACTGGTTTGATAACAGTGATTCCTACTGACTGGACACTGGGTAAAAAAAAAAATCATTTATACTATTTTATCTTGCTTATATAAATTTTCTAGGATTTGTTTGGTGTTATTAGATTGCCCTTATTAATTTATGCTGTTAACCTTTGCTAACCAAAATGTTAATCTATTATTTAGTTTGGTTTCCTTTGATAACCTTAAGAGGTTCTGTTCTACTCCTATTCCAACCATGGAGATCATGTGAACCATATGTCAAGACAATCCACTATAACCAACAGGTTGTAAAACATATATTTAGGACCTGTCCTGCCAGAGGAATCCAAGGAATGGATGACTGTTTGGAAAGACAAAAGAGGTCCATTGGGAAGAAACTTGATTTAGGAGGTCACCAATCTCGGGGTGAAGATAACTGGTCACCCCAGAGGATTATTGCCACTATGGTCCACTACCTGGGCACAAAATGGCAGTTGGAGTTATAGAACTCCTATTTACATGTTAAACAGAATTATTCACTTACAAGCTGTACTAGAAATTATTATTAATCAGACTGCCCAAGCCTTTGACCTCCTAGCCACACAACAGACCCGATGGGAGTGGCTAACTGTCAAACCCAAGAAGGGTAGGGAATTAGATTATCTAATTCCTAATTAGATTACCTAATTACCTAATCTAAGTAGGGCATTAAATTACCTACTGGCTGAGGAAAGAGAAATATGTGGAGAGTTCAACAGCTCAGATGTTGCATCCAAATGGATGACAATAGACAAACAGTCAAGAATATAGCCAACAACACAAGAGAACTAGCACATGTGCTAGTTCATACCTAGAAGGGCATTAAACTTTGGGTCCCAAACACACTTTTGGGAGATGGTTGTCAACTCTTGGTATATTTAAAAGCTTAACTGGTATAGTGAGTATTCTGCTTTAACCTGTTTATTGCTCCCATATTTGGCTCCTCTGTGTGAGGGAGATCAAACTTGCACGTGATTGAATCACACTCTCTGGCTGGGTGCTGAAGTGCTTAGTCACAGAAATGTGGCAGAGCTTTCCCTACCCTTCTTGGGTTTGAGGGACAGTGTCTTATGCATGGGTGTGTCTTGCTACAGCCGCATGGGTGGAGCCATGCTCACCTGTTCCTTTGTAATATAACACCTTGCCCTGTTTAGGATAGAATCTTTCATGGAAGTGCCTTGAGTCCCCTTCTCTTACTGTGCCCTTGGGTGTGGCCTACCCAGATTCAGTCAACCTGCTGACAGTGGACATCATGAAGATAGACTCAGCCCCCTGAAACCTGACTCCTTGCTTCTCCTCTATAAAACGAGTCAGTGAATGCGCTCTCTCTCTCTCTCTCTCTCTCTCTCTCTCTCTCTCTCTCTCTCTCTCTCTCTCTCTTCCTGTGGACCCTTAAGGTCAGAGGAGCTGTCACAGGACCCAAAGAAAAAGGTATCTGTGTCTTTCCGTGGGGTCTCTTGTTGTCAGGTCTGACCTGGGGGGCCCTTGCTTGTGTCCCCTAGTGAGCTCCCCTCTTTGCCAATTGCGCTGCCCTGTCTCATCATCCTAACACCACCCCTTACTCTCCTTCCTCTAGAGGTTTCCCCTGGAGAGCTGGCCTCCTGCTCCTTGAGTTCCTAATCATCTTTAGGGTGGGTTGGTCCCTTGCCTGGAATCCTTGCTTGGGTCTTGGCTCTTGCCCCTCTCCGCAACCACCACAACCCTGTGTCATGCCTTCCTGTCACAGACCTCCTGGAACTTGTCCCTTGCCAGGCCCCTTGGCCTGGTCCATGGCCCTTGATTCTCATCTGAGCCAGGGCATCTTTGGAAAACAGAGCCCTGCCCCTCACATGGGCCTCTTGCTCTCCTTGGGCCCTTGGTCCTGCACCTGGAACCATGATACCTGACAGTGGCCCTGGCACTCAACCCTGGCTCCTCCCTACTGGATCCCCATCCTTTCCTCCCCAGCCCTGACCACTGTCCTGAGCACTCTGCCCTAGCCTTGGCCCTTAGCTCTCAGTTCCCTGGCCTGGCTCCTCACTTGGATGTCTGGTGGCACTTCTTCTGCTGTGTAACCCTGGGCTTGGACTGTGGGCAACTTACTTGGGCTGCTTCCCTGATCCCCTTGGCTGCCTGGCACTGCAGAACCCTAGTGCTGTCCTACCTGGCCCTGCCCTTCCCTGTTCTACCCTGGCCTGAGCTGTGCTCTAGATCACTAGCCTGGGTTTCTTTCTGGGATCCTGACCACTTCCCCACCAACACGGGTCCTCCTGCCCTTCATGTTGTGCCTTTCTTCGGCCCTCCTGTCAACCCTGTCCCTGCCAGGCCCATTTTCCAGATCCTTTTTTAAGGATTCTCACTAGGGCCAGGGACCTGGACCTGATTTTCTGTCCCTGCGGCTCCCTTTGGGAAAATGTACCCCTGCCCTTTGTCTGGGCCCATTGGCCTCCCTCAGCCCAGTCCCTGCTCCCCAACTCTGACACCCAGCAGTAGACCTGGGCCTTGAGCCCTCCAATCCCTGTGACACCCCATCACCTTTCTACCCTCCCTCCCCTTCCCAGCCCCATCCATTTTCATGAGACACCCTCCTAGATCCTGCTACTTGGCTCTCCATTCCTTGGTGTCATCCCTTGCTTGAACCCTTGGCTGCCCTTCTCAAGGATCCTGTCCCTGTCCCATTATTTCAGGCCCATTTTTCCGGCCCCCTCCTGTGCCTCCCCTCTGTTCCCCTTGTACTATGGTATCCTGGCACTGCCCAGAACCTTCCCTCCCCTTGTTTCTGGGGTCCTGGCTCACCACCAACCCAACCCCGATTCCAGAAGTACAGTATCCCCTCACAGTGCCCTCCTTTGGCCCTCCTTTTGTCCTGGTCTCTCTCTGAGTCTCTCCTTATCTGGGGCAGAGGAGTGGAATTGGCTGGCCTCTGGTCCCTGAAGGCTCCCTATGTGAAAACCAGCCCTGCCCCTTGCCTGGGCCCCCTTCGCCTTCCAAACCTTGACACCTGGACTTGGGCCTAGGGCTGACCTTGCCCTGTGCAATACCCTCCCTTCCATTCCGAACCCTCTAGCCTTCCATACTGTCCCTACCCCAACCCAGCCCTCCCTTACCCTGAACGTTTGTGTTCCTGTCCCCAGGCCTGACCACTCACCTGAGATCTTGACCACATTCCTTCTGTTGCATGGCTTCCTGTGGCATCTGTTGGTGTTAGTCTGACATGGGGGCCCCTTGATTACACCCTCTAGCACTCTCCCCTCCTTGCCCTTTGAGCCGCCTCTGTCCTATCCTAATGCCACCCCTTCTTTTCCTTCCCCTCTTGCTTTCCCCTGGAGCATGGCATCCTCCTGCTTGGGTCCCTAATCCACTGTTGGTCAGGTCCATCCCTTTCCTGGGCCCCTGCCTTGGGTATTGGCTCTTGCCCTTCTCCACAACCAACACAACCCGGTTCCATGCCCAACTGTAGCTGTTCTCCTGGCCCTTGTCCCTTGCCAGGCCACCTTGACCCGGTTCCTTGCCTTTGAATCTCATTTGAGCCAGAGCGCCTTATGAGAAACAGGGCCCAGGTCCTCACCTGGTCCCCTTGCTTTTCCTGGGCCCTACCTAGGTCCTGCACTTGAACCCTGACACCTGGCAGTGGCACTAGCACTGGAACCTGCCTCTCCCCTGCTGCATCTGCTCCCTCTCCTTCCCAGCCGTGTCCACTGTCCTGAGCCCCCTGCCCTAGCCCTGTACCTTGGCTCTCCCTTCCCTGGCCTGGTTCCTTGCTTGAGCTTCTGGTGTCCCTTCCTTCTCCATGCTTCACTGGGTTTGAATGCGCACCCCTCACTGTGCTGCTTCCCTGCTCCCCTTGGCTTCTCTGCAATGCAGAATCCTAGTGCAGCCCTACTGCCTGCCCCACCCTTCCCTACTGTCCCATGGCCTGGGCCCTTCTCTAGGTCCCTAGCCTGGGCTCCCTTCTGGGGTCCAACACATGTCCTTGGCCCTTCAAGCTATGCCTTCTTCAGCCCTCCTGTCGCACCTGTCCATGCCGGGCCCTTTTTCATGATCCCAGGCGATGCTCACCACAGCCAAGGGACTGGACTTGGCCTTTTTCCCTTCAGGCTCCAATTACAAAATGTAGCCCTACCCCTTGCCTGGGTGCTTTGTTCTCCCTCAGCCTGGGCCCTGCTCCCCAACCCTGACACCCATCAGTGGACCTGGGTCTTTAGTCTTCTTCTCCCTCTGCCACCTGCTCCCCTTTCTCCCCTCCCTCTCCTTCCCAGCCCTGACAATTTTCATGCAACCCTGGCCAGGGCCAAGGTACCTGGCTCTTCTTTCCTGGGCCTGGTTCCTGGCTGCAGCCCCCAGGCATCCTCAAAGACCCTGTCCCTGTCCCTGTCCCATGATTAAAAGTTCCATTTTCAAGCCCACTCCTGTACCTATCCTCTGTTCCCCTTGTGCTGTGGTATCCTGGAATTGCCTGGACCCTCCCCTTCCCCTGTTTATCCCTAGACTGTCTCCTTGAATGGGTCCTGACTGCCCCCAATGCCCCCCAAATCTGGAAGGATGGGATCACCTACAATGGCCTCCTTTGGTCATGGTCTCTCTCTGAAAATCTAGTCACCTGAGGAAGAGGAGCAGACTGTCTCCTGGTTTCAGGCCCCTTTTAATGGCCCCATCTTTTGCCTCCCCTCTGTTCCACTGGTGCTGTGGTATCATGGCACTGCTGGGACCCTTCACTTTCCCTGCTTCTCCCTAGCCTGCACTACTTGAATGGGTCCTTGCTGCCAACCGGCCACCCCCACAACCTTTGTATGCTAGGTATCCCCACAAGTCCCCGCTTTTGACTCTCCTTTGGTCCAGGTCCCTCTCTGAAGATCAACTCACCTGGGCAGAGGAGTGGAATTGCCTGGCCTTTGTGCCCTTAACACACCCTATGGGAAACATAGCAGTGCTCCTCGCCTGAGTCCCCTTCGCTGTGTGAATCTGGAGACCTGGCAGTTAACATGTGACTTGCTCCAACCCAGCCTTGAGAGATCCCCTCCCTTTCCTCCCCTGCCCTCTAGCCTTGCATGCTGCCCCTACCAACACCCAACTCTCCCTAACCCTTACCCTTTACACTCCAGTCCCCAGGCCAGGGCGCTCACTTGAGCCTGTGACAGTATTCCTCATGTCACTTGGCAAGAGTCTCTTCCTGTTGGGTCTGACCTGGGGGCCCCTTGATTGGGACAGCCAGTATACTCCCCTAGTTGCCCCTTGCATTTTTCTCTGTCTCATGGTCCTGGAGCAGCCCTTCCACCCCTTCCCCTTATGCTTTCCCCTGGCATTTTCAGGTCTCCTGCTCCTTGGGTCCCTCATCCATGGTCAGTCAGGTGGGTCATTTGCCTGGGCACCTGGCTTGGGTCCTGAATCTTGCCTCCATGCACCCACTGAGACCCCCTGCTATGCCCTCCCGTTGCCTTACTTCTGGCCCCCTTCACTTGCCAGGCCTCCATTGCCAGGTCCCTATCCCTGGATTCTCATCTGTGCCAGGGCACCTTGTGGGAAACAGCCCTGCCCCTCGCCTGGGCCCCTTGCTCTCTCTGGGCCTTTGGTCCTGCACCCAGAACCCTGACACCTGGCAGTGGCCCTTGGCCAGGAGCCTGCCTCCACCTTGCAGAATCCTTTGCCATCCCTCCAAAGTCTTGTCCATCGTCCTGAGCCCCCTGCCCATGCTCTGGCCCTTGGCTCTCCATTCCCTGGCCTGCCTCCTCGCTTGAGCCTCTGGGGGCCCTTCTTGCACCTTTCTTCCCTTGGCTTGGACTGCAGGAATTGATGTGGCCAGTACCCTTGTACACTTGGCAACCCTGAACCTCAGAACCCTATTGCCACCTACCTACCCAGCCCCATCCTTCCCTGCCCTCTCCTGGCCTAGGCCCTTCTGTAGGTCCCTAGCCTGGGCTCCTTTCTGGAGTCCTGGCCTGCACCCCATCAACACCCTTCCTCTGGCCTTTCACGCTGTACCATCTTTCATCCCTCCTGTTGTCCCTGTTTCTGCTTGGCCCCTTTTCAAGATCCCTTTCCCAGGATGCTCACCAGGGCCAGAGGACAGAAACTGCTCTCGACCTGGGGGCTCCCTTTGGGAAAAAGTAGCTGTGGGTTGCCTGGGCCCTTTGGACTCTCTCAGCCCAGGCCCTGCTCCTTGATCCTGATACCCAGCAGTGAACCTGGGCCTTGAGCCCTAATCTCCCTGCACCACTCACTACCCTTGTTACCCTTTCTCTCCACCCAGCCATGTCTGTTTTCATGTGACCCAGGACCAGGTCCTGGCACTTGTGTCCCCATTCTTGGGCCTGGCTCCTTACTAGAACCCCTGGTAGCCCTTCTCAAGGACCCTGTCCCTATACCTTGATTTCAGGCCCTTTCTTCGCCCCCTTCCTGTTCCTCCCCTCTGTTCCCCTTCTACTGTCTTGTCATTTCCAGGACCATCCCCTCCCCATGCTTCTACCTAGCCTGGTGCCCTTCAATGGTTGCTGGCTCCCCATGGACACCCCATCAGTCCCAGAACAAAGGTATCTCTCACATTTCCCTCCTTTGCTCCTGGTCTCTCTCTGAGGATCTACTCACCTGGGGCAGAGGAGTGGAATTGGCTGGCCTCTGGGCCCTGAAGGCTCCCTATGGAAACAGCCCTGCCCCTCACCTGGGCCCCCTTTGCTGCCCAAACTTGACACCTGGCAGTGGACTTGGGCCTAGCTATGACCTTGTGATGGGTGATCCCCTCCCTTCCCTCTCCTGACCTCTAGCCTTGCAAGCTGCCCCTAAGCCAACCTTAGGGGTTGCCTCCCTCACCCTGACCATTCGCCCTAAAGTCTTCTGGCCTTGCTGCTGGCCTGAGCTTCTTACTGCATTATTTGTTTAGCTTGCTTTCTGTGGTGTCTCTTTGTGTTGCCTCTGACCTGGGGACCCGTTGCTTCGGCCCCCTAGCTTGCTCTCCTCTGTGCCCTTTGAGCATCCCTCTGTCTCCTCATCCTAGCATGTTCTTCCCCTAGCAGTTTTTTCCTGAAGCGTGGGCCTCCTGCTCACTGGGTCCCTAATACCTTTTGGTGGGGTTGGTCCCTTACCTGGGCTCCTTGATTGGGTCCTAGCTCTTGCCCCTCTCTGCACCCACCTCAACCCCCCACTGTGCCCTCCTATCCCACTCATCCTGGTCCCCATCCCTTGCCAGGCCCCCTTGGCCTGGTCCCTGGCCCTTGATTCTCATCTGGGCCAGGGTGCTTTATGGGAAACAGAACCCTGACGTCGCTTGGGCTACTTGCTCTCCCTAGGCCCTTGGGGCAGCACACAAAACCTTGACACCTGACAGTGGCACTGGGTCTCAAACCTGCCTCCCCCCTGCTGGATCCCCTGCCTTCCTTCCCCAGGCCTGTCCACTGTCCTGAGTCCCCTGCCCCAGCACTGGCCCTTGGCTCTCCATTTATGTCCTGGCTCACCATTTGAGCCTCTGGGGGCCGTTCTTGTTCCATGCTTGCCTGGGCTTGGACTGAAGCCCTTGATGGGGCCATTTCCCTACTCCCTTTGGCTTCCCTGCACCACAGAACCCTAGTGCTGCCCCTGTTTGCCAGACCCCACCCTTCCCTGCTCTTCCCTGCCCTTAGCCCTCCTCTAGTTTCCTAGCCTGGGCTCCTTTCTGTGGTCCTGGCCAGCACCTCACAAACACCCTTCCTCCAGCATTTCACACTATGGCCTCTGTCCTTGTCCATGCTAGGCCCCTTTTCCAGATCCCTTTCCCAGGATGCTCACCAGGGCCAGGGGCTGGAACTCAGATGTTTGGCCCTGTGGGCTTCCTTTGGGAAAAGGTAGCAATGCCCCTTGCCTGGGGGCTTTGGCCTCCCTCAGCCCAGGCCCTGCTCCTCATTCCTGACACCCAGCAGGGAACCTGGGCCTTGAGCCCTCCTCTCCCTGTGTCACTAGCTCTCCTTACTCCCCTTCTCCGCATTTACCACCACAGCCAGGAGAGAGGGGTCTCGCCCTTCCAGATGGGGGACCTGTCCCACCTGGGTTTCAGGGGACCTCCTATAACCCACCAGCCAGGGTAGTGGAGACCCCTCCCACCTGGGTGTCGGAAGGAGCTCCTATACTACTACAGCCAGTATAGGGGGGACTTGCCCTTATAGGCGGGAGACCCCTCACACCTGGGTGTCAGGGAGGCTCAAAACAGCCACAGCCAGAGTAGAGTTGACTCGCCACTCCAGGAGGAGACCCTCCCACCTGGGTTTTGGGAGGGAGCTCATATACCACTACAGCCAGGGTAGAGGGGACTTGCACCTCTAGTCCCCTCTACCCTGGCTAACGTGGTATACAAGCTCCCTGTAATATCCCGGTGGGAAGGGTCTCCTTCCTGGAGGGGCAAGTCCCCTCTACCCTAGCTGCAAGAGTATATGAGCACCCCCTGACACCCAGGTGAAAGGCGTCTCTGGCCTAGAAGGGCGAGTCCCCTATAGCCTGGTTGCGGCAGTATAAGAGCTCCCCAGACAACTTGGATGGAGGGGTCTCCCGCCTAGAGGGATGCGTCTACTCTACCCAGGCTGTTGAGGTATATACCCAGATGAGAGGGGTTTCCCGCCTGAATGGGCAAGTCCCTTCTACCCTGGCTGCTTTCCCTGACACCCAGGTGGAAGAGTCTCCCACCTGGATGGGTGAGTCCCCTCTATCCTGGCTGCGGCGGTATAGGAGCACCCCCAATACCGAGGTTAGAGGGGTCTCCCAACTGGAGGGCAAGTCCCCTCTCCCCTGGCTGCAGCAGTGCCACTGGCCTGCTGGCTGGGCAAACTAACGGGGGGGGGGGGGGGTCGCGTCTACCCGCCAGCAGGAATGATGACAACAAAACAGGATTCTTCTTTAGCACGCTTTATTGGGAGCATCCATTAGGTATAGATGAGAGAAAGGACCCCGAGCCTGAAAAGACCACCCCTAATATACTTGAATCATGGCCCTACTCTCATGTCATTGGACAAAGAGTGCATAGCAACACAGCAACAGCCAATAGAGTGATAGATCTAGCGCTTGTGCACAGAACTAGGAAATGGTTGACATCCAGTTCTAACTTGTACTTAGAATACCAAGTACTTCCTGATAACGGCCTGTTCTAGGAATTGACCAATTGGTAACATTCCGTTCTAGGAACTGGCCAACCACAAAGAACTGGGTCACCGCCCAAGAACTAGGCCCACACCCACACAAGGCAGCACAGCAAAATGGCTCACCACAGTTCCCCCTTTTTGTTTTGTTTGAGCCATTCGAAATTCACCTGATCCAGGAAGTGTCCTCATGATGACCCATCCGATCAAGGGTGGCATTCAAAGGCCAAACAAGGAAGTCACCTTTCTGAGTGCAATGGGCAACATTTACCCTTCAGAGTGCAAAGGCTGTCTCCCTTTGACATGGAAGCCTTCCAAGGTGCAATGACAGCAAGGTCACTTGGTGTGCAAAGGCCATCCATATCTAAATAGGGGGCTTAAGATCTCGCCAGGCTGGCCAGCCAAATTTGTGGGGAGACCCCAGCTTCCAGTGCAGCAAGTGCCTGAACCACCTTAACCCTATCACTTTGTTGCGTGCGCCGCATACAACAAATCATCCAAAGGCATAAGACAAGGCCACAAAGAAGCATAGTGCCAAATAGCCCAACCCCTACCCACTCCTTAAAGTAGGAAAATATAGAAGAAGCCCAGGAGGCAAAGTCCTCAACAGAAAGAGGCTCCACACATGTTCCATTCAGGTTGGTAATCTGAGACAGCAGTTCTTGAGTGAGCCATTCTCCCTCCTGGGTCCAGTTTCCCTGTAAGAATCTAGACAATCTATTACTCTGTTCCACAGAAGCAGTCATATTGTAATGTAAAGGAGTAACACACACATACTTATAATGAGATACACATCCTAACTGAGTAATTTTATAAACTTCCTCTACTTGTTCTTGTATTATATCTACTCTTTGATTAAGCAAGTGAATACCAGCAGTAAGATGTCTATTGATTTCTTCCACCATAGTTAAGGCTTTAGCTGTTTGATCTACTACACTATTAATGACTTGAGCTGTTTGTACCTGAGAGGCCATAGCTATGGCTGCAGTGGTAGCTGCTGCGGCAGATGCCACAATAGCTGTAACTATAGCAGCTGTAATGCCGAAATCTCTCCTTTCCCTGACCAACTGTACCAGGGGAAAAGAACTAGGATCGGCCACAACTGGCATGGGCACAAAGGTCGGAACCTTTACCACCAAAGCCAATGACAAGGAAGTATTCCAACACTGGGTTAAATAACACTCTTTTACAGTACAATTAACTATAGTAGAATTGTCAGTATGATTAACAAGTAAGAACATGAATGGTGGCTGAACGCATATTTCAGCAGCAGGAAAAGAAATATTATAGAATTCTTCATTGATAGTGATATTTGATAAGTATTTTTTGATCCCAGATTGACATGCATTTCCAGAAACATTTTTAATCCAATGAACCCCCTCGTTTAAATAGGCTATAGCGGAGAAGTCTGTTCCCGCTCCCACCTCATTATATAATACCCAAGAGTACCAAGGCCATCCTGCCAGATTTGTCCTAGTAGAATTTCCATTAATATTAAAAGAAAACCCCCTGAGGGGAGGGGACAATTGGAACCCCGGGGCAACTTGTTTTTTTGGAACCAGAGGACTCTGACAAGGAGTAAACTCTGGCGGAAAGGAATAATCGGGTGAACATCGTGGCCCAGGTCTCATTTTGGTAGCATTTGGTGTCCCCTGATATGTTGGAACGGTTACAGAGCTAACCATAAGCAGGGTGGTAACAGGGACACACCCTCTGTCAGAGGAATTTCCTGAACCAGACTGTTGACCACTGACGACCTGTGAGAGGGCTGCCTGTAATATCCCTTGCGAGACCTTAGCAGACTCCGTAGGGTCATGCCACGCACTGATGTTTTTCCTGCACAGAATGATACATGGAGGGGCGCCAGATTGGGAGCCCCAAAACAGGCACAGGGTTTTTGTTAAATTAAAGGAAGTAACATTATACCTTTCCTGTTCAGATGCAATCTTAGGTGCACAAGGCACACCTCCCTGACAATTAGTAGAAAAGAGTGCAGGCAACACTCGGGAGTCAGAATGTACAGGAACAGGCACCGGCCAAGCTCTACTGATGGCCCAATAATACTCCTTAATCCCCTGTACCTGGAAACTCAGGTACAGAAAGAGAGTTCCCACCAAGAGGCTCTGCTGAGTCAACTCCATGTTGATCCGTGCTATTATCCCGTTCCTTCTCTGAAGGTCCTTGAATGAGTCTAGTAAGTCTCTCAGGTACCCAAATTGGCTCCGATTGATCCTGTGGAAACACACACACAGCTCCCCTAGACCTGGCTATTACCGGGTCTAGGCCACGCCAAGAGTTTGACAAGACATCTTTCCATTTCACATCATCAAAATGACAGGGAATTTCTGTTGTATGTCGTTCAGCTGCAGATCTATTATTATTATCCAGGTGTAAAAAATTTATGGTATATAAGACTAAAGACAACCTATTTTTAGCCATCTGATTATATCCAATTCCCCCTTTTTGTTTTGTTAAACATTCTTTTAGAGAGCGATGTGCTCGTTCCACAATGCCCTGACCCTGAAGGTTATAAGGCAAGCCAAATGAATGTTGTACTTGCATGGTATTACAAAATTGTTGGAAAGATTTAGATGTATAAGCAGGACCATTATCAGTTTTGAGCATGTGTGGTTTTCCCCATGCTGCCCAAGCCTCTACGCAATGGTTGATGACATTATTAACACGTTCCCTGGATAATGCAGAGGCATGCATAATTCCAGAAGAAGTATCAATAGAGACATGAACATATTGTAGCTTTCCAAAAGAGGATATATGAGTTACATCCATCTGCCACAATTCCCCTGGACGCAGCCCACGAGGATTAATGCCAACATGGGGCGGATGTAAAAAGGGGGCACAATCAGGACAGTTCACAACAATATCTCGTGCAACTGCACGTGGAATCACGAACTGACGTCACAAGGTGCGAGCAGGAACATGAAAAAGGCTATGGAAGTCCCTTATCATTAGGACTCATAGATATAAAGGCAAAGGCACGAGTGGCTTTGTCAACTAGGGCATTGCCAGATACCATAGGTCCAGGCAATGAAGAATGGGCTCTAATGTGTTGAACAAAGAAAGGAGTGGTTCAGTTCCAAATGAGAGACTGTAAGTGTTTTAGGAGGGGAGCCACACGACTATGATTAGAAATCATACCAGCAGTCTCCAAGCCTTTGAGAGCATTGACAACATATAACGAATCAGACACCAAATTAAAAGGACAGTGAAAAGTCTCAAAAACTTGACAAACAATTTGACATTCAACAATTTGGGGGGTGTCAGGGGTATATTGAAAAGTTACCGGTGTACTGCCAGAGACTACATAAGCACCAATGCCTGTCTTAGATCCATCAGTATATATGTCTAAAGCACCCTTTAACGGGTTCATAGCTGTTATTTTTGGGAAAATCACAAGGTGTACTGACATGAAATGTATCAAGGGATGTCTAGGAAAATGATTATCAATGACTCCAGAAAAGGAACAGGTGAGAACAGCCCAGTCATCCACAGTGGATATTAAAGTTTTTACTTGGTGAACATTATAAGGAGTCACTAAGCTTAGTGGAGCAACACCAAAATGAGTAACACACAATTTGATCCCTTGTAAAGCAATGTTAGCTACCATGGTTGGATAATGAGCTATGGTCTTATGAGCAGTAGAAGAATGATGAATCCAGAGTAATGGCCCATCTTGCCACAAAACTCCAGTAGGAGTACTTTTTGATGGCAGGACCAATAATTTAATAGGTTGGTTGGGCACTGCTCGGCATAGCTGTGCAGAGCGAAGAGCTTGTTCAACAAGGTGTATAGCCCCTCGAGCCTCAGGTGTTAGCTCTCGCAGAGAAGAAAGTTGTGAATCACCTTCTAGCAAGGCAAAAAGAGGTTGTAATTCATGAGTAGATATCTTTAAATAAGGTCTTATCCAATTTATATCTCCCAGCAATTTTTGAAAATCATTAAGAGTATGTAGATGATCAGTGCGTATGGCAACCTTTTGAGGTCTGATGGCCTTGGAATCTATTGTAGCTCCTAGAAAGTGTCCAACAGCACCCTGCTGGATTTTGTCGGGCGCTATATGAAGACCAGCTCTCTCTAAATTTTTAATCATAGAGGAAACAGCTTCTTTTAGGAGAGCATCATTAGGTGCTGCAATCAAAATATCATCCATATAATGACATATTCTCAATTTTGGAAACTTATCTCGGACAGGCTGTATGGCAGCTCCCACAAAAAGTTGACACATAGTAGGACTGTTTGCCATACCTTGAGGTAAAACCGTCCATTGATTTCTTTCATCAGGTTTTTCATGGTTAACATTAGGTAGAGTAAATGCAAACCTTTGACAATCTTGTTTACACAGGGGAATAGAGAAAAAACAATCTTTAACATCAATAATGATTAGAGGCCATTCTCTTGGTAGACTAGATAATAAGGGCAGGCCCCTCTGGATAGAACCCATTAACTGTTTGTGCATTCACTGCCCTCAGATCATGTAATAACCTCCATTTACCTGATTTCTTCCTAATAACGAAAATAGGAGTGTTCCAAGGAGAGCAAGATGGTTCTATGTGTCCTAATTGTAATTGTTCATATTACTAAATGTTTGGCTGCATCAAGTTTCTCTAGAGATAAGGGCCACTGGGGGATCCAAACCGGAGTATCAGTTGTCCAAGGAATTGGGATTGTCTCCCCAGGAATTGGAATTGCTTCCCCAGTGGCCCCTATGAAAAACCCAAGCCTCGGGTTCCATTATTCCCATTAGGCATCAATGGCTCAGTTCGCCCCTGTAAATTTTTTCCCAATTCTTTGCCTGGAACATGTCCCATGTTTTTCATAATTTGTTGGTTTTGTGGAGAAAACTCAATGGTTAATACTAGTTTCATTTGAGACAAAAATGTCTCGTCCCCATAGTGTAACGGGTACCTCTATGACATATGGTATCACCGTACCCTTTTGTCCCTCTGACGTTGTCCAATTGAGTAACTTAGCACTAATCAGAGGGGCATTAGCATAACCTAATCCTTGTAAGGTATGTGAGGAGGACTGTAATGGCCAAGACTGCGGCCAAAATTTTGCACTAATAATGCTTCTATCTGCCCCTGTGTCCAGTAATCCTTGAAACCGTTTGCCTTCAATAGTCAACTCCAACATTGGCCTCTCCTCTAGTTCTAAAGACAAGTTTATCAATTGAACTCCTGTAGAGCCCAACCCTTTATCCCCTCTCACATCTTTTTGGGAAGGGAAATGATCATGAAGACTAGGCAATTCAAGAAGTTGAGCAATTCTATCTCCTGGGGATATGACTATCATATTTCTAGGTGCAGAACATAATATCTTTACATGACCATCAAAGTCAGGATCAATCACTCCAGGGGTGACCACCAAGCCTTTCAGTGCTGAGGATGACCTACCAAGCAATAGTCCTACTGAATTCCTGGGCAATGGACCTTTAAGGTCAGAAGGGATTGGTTGAATTCCCATACTTGGTGTTAATACGAGTCTGGTGGTGGCACAGATGTCCAACCCTGCAGACCCTTGTGTTGCTCTCCTCGGGGTTCTGTCGGGCAAAAAGATGGTTGATACTGTGCATTTGCCTGTAGCGCCCCATATATTTGAGGGCCCTGAGGTTGAGGGCCCCGACGCCCGTTTTTTGACTTGGTCACAGGATTAAGAGGTTTTCCCTGTATGTCCTTAACTGATCTGCACTCATTAGCCCAATGCCTCCCCTTTTTGCACCTTGGACATAGCCCCGGAATGCGAGGAGATGTCATCTTTGTTTGTCCCTTGAAAGGACAAGTTTTTCTTAGGTGTCCTTTACGACCACAATTGAAACAAGAAGAAGAACCTTGGCTCCCTTTGGTTGCTGCAACCACTGCCGCAGCTAATCCTACATTTGTCAAAGGGCCTCCTATCTCCCTGCATGCCTTCATCCAGGCCTCCAACCCTTTTCCTTTCCATGGCGTTATAGCCCTCCTACACTCTGAAGTGCATTGTTCATACACCAGTTGTTGTTCTAAAGGCATCGCCTGTTCTGTGTCCCCAAAAATTTTTGAAGCCGCCTGAAGCATACGGGTGACAAAGTCTGAAAACGGCTCAGTAGGGCCTTGTATGATTTTTGTAAGATTCCCCGTTGTTTCACCTCTATTAGGGAGAGCCTTCCAGGCACGTAAGGCCAAAATATTAATCTGCTGATATACTAATAATGGATAAACAGTTTGATTTTGGGCCCACTGTCCTGTCCCGGTCAGCATATCCACATCCCAGGCTTGTTGACCATTAGCTGCATTTAGACGAGCCTGTTGTGCAGCGGCATCCAAGTATAATGCCTTAAAATCAAGATACTGTCCCATGGAAAGACAAGCCTTTGCAAGATGAAACCAATCCATCGGCGTCATAGCATTATGATGCAAGCGTTCAAGCAATGCAATTGTAAAAGATGCCATGACACCGTTCATCCTTACAGATTCAGCTATGTCCTTAACTAATTTATAAGAAACAGGTTCAAAGTATCTCTGACCCTGCACATCTTCAAAAACAGGATATGCACCCTCCTCCTCCAGCTTCCTCCAAGTACTGCGCTTTATGAAGCCACAACATGCACCTGGAACACTGGGCGGAGACCCTTTATGTGGCAATAGTTGTTTAGCCACAGAATACGCTGGAGGCTTCGAAGGGAGAAGGGCGGCGGCCATTACCGCATCATAGCGGCCATGTTCATATTCTGCCGCCATTTCCTCTAAACTCTGTTCTTCTTCTGGGGTAAGGCCTTCTGGCTCACCTTCCGACTCTGATTCATCTGAATCAGCTATCTTTAATTTGCGGAAGGCAGATAAATCTGGAAAAAGTTTTGGGCGTGCCCCCAACGCTGGAGTCACCTCCTTTTGTTCCTTGAGTGCACTTTCACTTAACTTTGTATTAGTTCCCCGTTTTTGTTTTGTTTCATGTATTTCTTGTTTAGATTCCTCTGACTCTGACCTACTGTCTTGGTGTCCCATCAAAACCTCCTGTCCCTTTTTTACAGCATCAGCACAACGAACGTCCTCTAAGCATGCCTTAATTAAATGCCACAACGGCTTTGTGCCAGGGCGCAGCTTTCTCTGTTCCTCTGTACGGTCTATATCCTTGCCTAGCTTATTCCAACAAGGTACCGTTAAACTGCCTGTGGATTCAAACCAAGGAGCGGCATCCTCCACCTCCTTCAAAAAACTTCTAATAACAGAATCTGGGACGCATATTTTATGCTGATGTAAAAGCTCGTGCAACGGTTTCAAGAAAACAGACTGATGTTGACCCATGATAGAACACCGTGTGAGGCCAGAGCCACCGGATCAGGGGATTACTTACCGGTACCGCCGCTCCGCGTGTAAAGTTCTGAATCCTCCCGCAAATTCTCGGGGGTCCCCTCACAGCCGACAGATGACAGGTTCCCGGGTCTCGGCACCACTTGTCGCGTCTACCCGCCAGCAGGAATGATGACAACAAAACAGGATTCTTCTTTAGCACGCTTTATTGGGAGCATCCATTAGGTATAGATGAGAGAAAGGACCCTGAGCCCGAAAAGACCACCCCTAATATACTTGAATCATGGCCCTACTCTCATGTCATTGGACAAAGAGCGCATAGCAACACAGCAACAGCCAATAGAGTGATAGATCTAGCGCTTGTGCACAGAACTAGGAAATGGTTGACATCCAGTTCTAACTTGTACTTAGAATACCAAGTACTTCCTGATAACGGCCTGTTCTAGGAATTGACCAATTGGTAACATTCCGTTCTAGGAACTGGCCAACCACAAAGAACTGGGTCACCGCCCAAGAACTAGGCCCACACCCACAAAAGGCAGCACAGCAAAATGGCTCACCACAGGGGGGGTGATGAGGAACTTGTGTAGATTGATACAGCAGGAGTGGGAGCCGTTTATTGTAGGACAGGAGGGGTATATATACATTCCACACAGCTTATCTTAATTAACATAAACTAGATACAGCAGTCAACCAATAAGGAATCTCCACACTTAATGGCTCGCTGGCGTTACTTCACAAACCACTCCCTCTGGCAAAATGCCAGGCGTCATCTTGACTTGTTTACAGACTCTAACACAGCAGTATAAGAGCTCCCCCTAAAACCCAGGTGGGAGGGGTCTCCTGACTAAAGGGGCAAGTTCCCTCTACCGAGGCTATGGCCAGTTGGGGGAGGGGTCTCCCACCTGGAGGGGTCTCCTGCCTAGATGGGCAAGTCACCTCTATCCTGGTTAAGGCAGTATACAAGCTCCCCCAACACCCAGGTGGAAGGGGCTTCCCTTTTGGAAGGGTGAGTCCCTGCTACCCTGGCCGCAGCAGCATAGGAGCCCCCTCCTCTGACACCCATGTGGGAGGGGTCTTCTGCCTGAAGAGGCAAGTCCCCTCTACCCTGGCTGAGGCTGTATAGGATCTCTCCCCAACACCCAGGTGGGAGTGGTCTTCCACTAGAGGGCAATTTCCCTCTATCCTGGCTGCAGTGGTATAGTAGCTCCCCCCACACACAGGTGGAGCGGTATGCACCCTAGAGGGGGGAGTCCCCTCTACTTCTAACCTGACTGTGGTGGTATAATAGCTTTCCCTGACAACTAGGTGAGAGGGGTCTCCTGCCTGGAGAGGCGAGACCACTCTACCCTGGTTGTGGCAGTATACAAGCTGCCCCCCACACACACCCAGGGGTGAGGGATCTCCTACTTGGAGGGGCGAGTTTTCTCTACCCTGGCTGCTGTGGTATAGGAGCTCCCCCAGAGAGCCTGGTGGGAGGCATCTCCTGCCTGGTGGGCAAATACCCGCTACCCTGGCTGCTTGGTATATGATCTCCTCTGGACATCCATGTGGGAGGGGTCTCCCACATGGAGAGGCGAGTCCTCTCTACCCTGGCTGCTGCCTTATACAAGCTCCCCTGGACACCAAGGAGTGAGGGGTGTCCCACCTGGAGGGGCGCATCTGCACAAACTGGCTGCAGTGGTATGTGAGCTCTCTCCACACACAGGTGGGAGGAATCTCCGGCCTAGAGAGGCAAGTCCCCTCCACCCTGACTAAGGCAGTATACAAGCTACCCCGGATATCCAGGAGAGAGGGGTCTCACAGCTGGAGGGGCACATCCCCTCTACCCTAGCTGCAGGATATAGGAGCTCCACCTGATACCCAGGAGTGAGAGGTCTCCTGACTGGAGGTGTGAGTCCTTTATACCCTGGGCTAAGATGTTATACAATGTCCCAGCAACACCCAGGTGAGAGGAGTTTCCTACCTGGAGGGGTGAGTCCCCTCTACCCTGGCTAAGCACTATAAGAGCTCCAGATGACACCAAGGTGGGATGTGTCTCCCGCCTGGAGGGGCAAGTCCCCTATACCCTGGCTGTGGTGGTTAGGAGCTCCCCCCCTACACCCTGGTGGAAGGGGTCTCCCGCCTGGAGTGGGGAGTCCCCTCTTCCCTGCCTCTGGTGGTATATGAGCTCCCCTGACAACCAGGGTTTAGGGGTCTCCTGCCTAGTGGGGCAAGTCCCCTCTCTCCTGGCTGTAGGGGTATACAAGCACCCTCCATACAAGATGGGAGGGGTCTTCTGCCTTAAGGAGCGAGTACCCTCCATCCTAGCTAATGCAGTATACAAGCTCCTGGACACCCAGGAGGAAGGGGTCTCCAGCCTGGATTTGTGAGTCACCTCTACCCTGCCTAAGGTGGTATATAAGCTCCCTGTGACACCAAGGTGGGAGGGGCGAGTCCCCTTTTCCCTGGCTTTAGTGGTATACTAGCATTCCCTGACACCCAGGTGGGTGGAGTTCTCCACCTGGAGGGAAGAGTTCCCTCTACACTGGCTGCAGTGGTATAGGAGCTCCCCAACACCCAGTGGGAGGGGTCTCCTGCCTGGAGGGGCAATTACCCTCTCTCCTGGCCGGGACAGTATATGAGCTCCCCCCTACAATCAGGTGGGAGGGGACTCTTGCCTGGAGGGGTGAGATGCCTCTACCATGGCTGCTGCAGGATAGGCATCCCCCTGAACACAAAGGTGAAAGTCTTCTGCCTCCTGGGGTTTCCAGTCCCTGCTACCCTGCCTGCAACTATATACTGACCCACCCCAGGTGTGAGGGGTCTCTCACCTTTAGGGGCCAGTCCCTCTACCCTGTCTGGAGCAATATAAGAGCTCCCCCCTACACCCAGGTGGGAGGGCTTTCCTCCTGGAGGTGTGAGTCCCCTCTACCCTGGCTGTAGCAGTATAGAAGCTCCCCCCTACACCCAGGTGGGAGGGGTCTCCTGCCTGGAGTGGTAAGTCCCTTTACCCAGCCTGTGTGAATTAGGCAGTGTAAAATCTCTCCCTAGACACCCAGGTCGAAGGGGTGTGCCGCATGGAAGGGTGAGTCTGTTCTACCCTGTCTGGACACCTAGGTGGGAGAGGTCTCCTGCTTGGAGGGGTGAGTCCACTCTACCTTGGCTGTGGCAGAAAAGGAGCTCCCCTGACACCCAGGTGAAAGGAGTCTCCCGCCTGGGTGGGAAAGTCCCCTCTATCCTGGCTACTGCTGTATACATACTCTCCAGACACCCAGGTGGGAGGAAACTTTTGCCTGGAGAGGCAAGTCACCTCCACCCTGGCTAAGGCAGTATGCAAGCTCTCCACTCCACTCAGGTAAGAGGGTTTTCCCGCTGGAGTCGAGTGTTCTCTCTACCCTTGCTAGTGCCCTATAAGAGCTCCAGGAACACGCAGGTTGGAGGGGTCTCCCCCCTAAAGAGGTGAACGCCTCTACCCTGGTTATGGCAGTATAGGAGCACCACCTGACACCCAGGTGCATAGGTCTCCTGCCTGGAGTGGCGAGTCCCCTCTACCCTGCCTGCAGTTGCATATGAGCTCCCTTGAAAACCAGGTGTGAGAGGTCTCCCTCCTAGTGGGGCAAGTCCCACTATTCGGGCTGCAGAGGTATAGAGCTACCCCCTCAATACCCAGATGGGAAGGTTTCATGCCTGGAGGGTGACTCCCCTCTATCCTGGTTAAGGCGGTATACAAGCTTCTCCTTCTCACAGGTCTCCCCACTGGAGGGGCGAGTCCCCTCTACCCTTGTTTCAGCGGTATACATTCTCCCCCAGACACCAATATGGGAAGGGTCCCCCGCCTTAAGGGGTGAGTCCCCTCTACCATGGCTGAGGCGGTATAAGAGCTCCCCCCACACAAACACACAGATGTGAAGGGCCTCCAGCCTAGTGGGGCGAGTCCATTCCTCCCTGGCTAACTCGGAATACAAGCTCCCCTGGACACTCAAGAGAGAGGGGTCTCCCGCCTGGAGGGGAAAGTCACCTCTACCGTGGCTTCGGCAGTATAAGATATACTCCCCCATACACAGATGGGAGGGGTCTCTTGCCTGGAGGGGCGAGTTCCCTCTACCCTGGCTTCCATGGTGTAGGAGCTCCTCCAGTCACCCAGGTGAAAGGGGTCTCCCACATGAAGGGACGAGTCCCCTCTACCCTGCCTACAGCGATATAGGAGCTCCCCAGGACACCCAGGTGGAAGGGGTCTACCACCTGGAGGGGCGAGTGTCCTCTACCCTGGCTGTGGTGGTATGTGAGTTCCGCCTGACACCCAGGTGGGAGAGGTCTCCCTTCTGGAGGGGCGAAGCCCTGCTTCCCTGGCTGCGACAGTATATTGCCCCCCTACAACACCCAGATGGGAGGAGTCTCCCTCCTGAAGGGGCAAGTAACCTCTACCCTGGCTACAGGAGTATATGCGCTCCCACCTACACCCAGGTGGGAGGAGTCTCCTGCCTGGAGGGGCAAGTCCCGTCTACTCTGGCTAAGGTGGTATACAAGCTCCCCAGAAACCCATCCGGGAGGGGTCTCCAGCCTGGAGGGGAGAGTCCCCACTACCCTGGCTGCACCAGTATAAGAGTTCACCTGACACCCTTCTGAGAGGGGTCTAATGCCTGGAGGGGCAGGTCCACTCTACCCTGGTTCAGTGGTCTATGAGCTCCCCCAGAATCCCAGGTTGGAGGGGTCCCCTGCCTAGAGGGGCGAGTCCGCTCTTTCCTTACTGCTGCAGTATATGAGCTGCCCAGACAACTAGATAAGAGGGGTCTTCCGCCTGGAGGGGCAAGTTCCCTCTACACTGGCTTCTGCAGTGTTGGAGCTCTCCTGAGACCCAGATGGGAGGAGTCTCCCACCTAAAGGATAGAGTCCCCTCTACCCTGCCTGCTGCAGTATAGGAGCTCCCCAGGACACCCAGGCGGAAGAAGTCTCCCGCCTGGAGGGGCGAGTCCCCTCTACCCTAGTTGCGGCTGTATAAGAGCTCCCCCTACACTCAGGTGCAAGGGGTCTCCCGCCTGGACTGGCAAGTCCGCTCTACCCTGCTTGCAGCGGTATACGAGATCCCCCGACAACCAGGTGGGAGGGGTCTCTCGATGGAGGGGCGAGTCCCCTCCCCTGGCTGAGGAGGTATAGGAGCTCTCCCCAACACCCAGGTTTGAGGGGTCTCCCACATGAAGTGGCTAACCACTCTACTCTGGCTGTGTCAGTATAAGAGCTTACCCTGACATCCAGGTGGGAGGGGTCTCCAGCCTGTAGGGGCAAGTCCCCTATACCCGGGCTGCAGTGATATTCCAGCTCTTTCAGACACACAGGTGGGAGGGGACTCACCATTAGAGGGGCGAGTCTCCTGTACCCTGGCTGCAGTGGTATATGAACCCCCACTCACACCCAGGTGGGAGGGGTCTCACGCCTAGAGGGTAGAGTCCCCTCAACCCTGGCTGCGGTGGAATAGGTGTTCCCCCAGTTCCAAGGTGGGAGGGTTCTCCCACTTAGAGGGTCCAGTTGTCTCTACTCTGGCTGCTGGGGTATAAGAGCTCCCACTGACACCCAGGTGGGAGGTGTCCCCTGCTCAGAAAGGCAAGTCCCCTCTATCCTGGATGCAGCAGTATAGGAGCCCCCCATGAAACCCAGGTGGAAGGGCGATTCCTCTTTACCCTGGCTGCTGCTGTGTACAAGCTCCTCCAAAAACCCAATTGGGAGGGGTGCCCCACCTGGAGGGGCGAGTCCCTATCCCCTGGCTGCAGTGGTATATAAGCTCCCCCAGACACCCACTTGGGAGGGGTCTCCCACCTGCAGATTTGAGTCCCCTCTACCCTGGATTCAGTGATATACTATATTTCCCTGACACCCAGGTTGGAGGGGTCTCCTGCCTGGAGAGGGGAGTCCCCTCTACCCAAGCTGTGACGGTATACAAGCTCCCCCAACACACAGGTGGGAAGGGTCTCCCACATAGAGAGGTGAGTCCCCTCTACCCTGGCTCTGGAGGTATATGAACTCCCCACCCCCACCCCGACAATCAGGTGGGAAGGGTCTCTTGCCTGGAGGAGCAAGTACCCTCTACCCTGGGAGGGGTCTCCTGTCTGAATGGGCGAGTCCCTTCTAGCCTTGCTGTTGTGGTGTACTAGCTTTCCTTGACACCAAGGTGGGAGGGGTCTCCTGCCTAGAGAGGCCAGTCCCCTCCAACCTGGCTGCAGGGGTATACAAGCTCCCACTGAATCCGTGGTGGGAGGGGTCTCCCGCCTGGAGGAGCAAGTACCCTCTACCCTGGCTGTAGTCGTTTATAACCTCCCCCTGACACCCAGGCAGGAGTGGGTCTTTCGCCTGCAGGGGTGAGTCCACTCTACCCTGGCCGCAGTGGTATATAACCTTCCCCCAACACCCATGTGGGAGGGGTCTTCCACGTAGAGGAGCAAGTCTGTTCTACCCTGGCGGCAGCAGTATAGGAGCTCATCCCGACACCCAGGAAAGTGGGGTCTCCCGCCTGGAGGGGCGAGACCACTCTACCCTGGCTAGGGCATTATATGAGACCCCCGCCAGACACCTAGGTGGGATGGGTCTCCTGTCTATAGGGGCAAGTCACCTTTACCATGGCTGCGGTGGTTTAGGAACTCCCCCTGACACCCAGGTGGGAGAGGTTGTCCACCTGGAGCCCCAAGTTCCCTCTACCCTATCTAAGGCTGTATACAAGTTTTCCTGACACAAAGGTGGGAGGGGTCTCCCGCTTGGAAGACCAAGTCACTCTACCCTGCTGCAGAGGTATACAACCTCCCTCTGAGACCCAGGTGGGAGGGGTTCCCTGTCTGGATGGGCTAGTCCCCTCTACTTTGGCTGGTGTCCTATAAGAGCTCCCTGGACACCCAGGTGGGAGTGGTCTCCCGCCTGCAGGGGAGAACCCCTCTACCCTGGCTCTGGCAGTTTATCAGCTCCCCCCCACACACACTCAGGTGGGAGGAGTCTCCCGCCTGTAGGGGCAAGTCCTCTCCACCCTGAATGCAGTTGTATTTGAGCTCCTGTGACACTCAAGTAGGAGGGGTCTCCTGGCTGGAGGGGCGAGTCCCTCTATCCTGGCTAAGGAGGTATAGGAGCTCCCCAGACACCCAGGTCAGAGTGGTCTCCCGTTTGGATGGACTAGTCCCCTCTCTCCTGGCTGGGGTGGTATATGAGCTCCCCCTGACACCCAGGTGGGAGGGGTCTCCCGCTTGGAGGGGTGAGTACCCTCTATCTTGGATGTGGCAGCATAAAAGCTGCCCCCAACACTCAGGGGGCAGGGGTCTCCCGCCTGGAGTGGTGCGTTCCCTTTACCCTGCCTATGGCAGTATATGACCTCCCCTGATAACCAGGTGTGAGGGGTATACCGCCTAGTGGAGTGAGTCCCCTCTATCGTGGCTGCAGTAGTATACAAGCTCCCCAGCCATATCCAGATGGAAGGGGTCTCCCGCCTGAAGGAGCAAGTACTCTCCACCCTGGTTAAGGCGGTATACAAGCTCCCATGGACACCCAGGAGAAAGGGGTCTCCCTCCTGGAGGGGTGAGTCACATTTACCCTGGCTGCAGTGGTATAAGAGCTCCTCCCCCAATACCCAGGTGGGAGGGGTCTCTTGCCTGGAGGGGTGAGTCCCTGCTAACCTGGTTGCAGCTCTTTGAGAGCTCCCCCAGACAACCAGGTCCAGGCCCAGGTGCTAACACTTGGCTCTCCATTCCTGGGCCAGGCTCCTTGCTTGAGCCCCTGGATGCCCTCTCCAGGACCTGTCTGGGTCCCTTGGTTTCAGGCCCCTTTTACTAGCCCTCTCCTGTGACTCCCCTTTGTTCCCCTTATGCTGTGATATCCTGGCCCTGCCTGGACCCTCTGTTCCCCCTGCTTCTTTCTAGCCTGGGCTCCTCAAATGAGTCCTGGCTACCTACCGACTCCACCCCAAACTCTGCACCACAGGTCTCCCCTCACAGTGCCCACTTTGGGCCCTCCTTTGGTCCAGGTCCCTCTCTGAGGATATACTCACCTGGGGCAGAGGAGTGGAATTGGTTTGCCTCTGCACCCTGAAGGCTCCTATGGGAAACAGAGCCCTGCCCCTTGCCTGGCCCCTTTTGGCTGCCTGTACCCTGACACCTGGCAATGGACATGGGCCTTGTGCTGACCTTGCTCTGCTCTATCCCCTCCCTTCCCTCCCCTGCCCTCTTGCCTTGCATGCTGCCCCTACACAAACCCAGCCTTCCAGAACCCTGACACTTTCGCTCCATTCCCGGACTTGGCTCCTCACCTGGGCCCCTGACTGCGATCCTTCATTGTGTGGCATAGTGTTGCATGGCTTCGGGTCACTTGGCTTCGTGTGAGGTCGGACGCAGGGGCCCCTTTCTTGTGACCCCTACCTCACTCTCCTCGGTGCCCCCTGTGCCACCTGCCCACCCGCTGTCTCCTCATCCTCATATCACCCCTTCCTCCCCTTCCCTGCTTTCCCCTCGTTTGGTCCCCTGCTTCTTGGGTCTCTCATCATCCAGGGTTGGGTTGGTTCCTTGCCTGGACTCCTTGCTTGGTTCCTGGCTCTCACCCCTCTCCACACCCACTGTGACCTCACATCGAGCCCTCTGTCGCCCTCCTCCTGGCCCCTTTACCTTGCCAGCTGCCTTTGCCTAGTCCTTGGCCCTGGATTCTCATCTGAAACAGAGCCCTGCCCCTGGATTGGGCCATTTGCTCTCCCTGGGCCCTTGGTCCTGCCCCCAGAACCCTGAAACCTGGCAGTGGCCCTGGGCTTGGAGCCTGCCTCCTCTCTGCTGGTTCCCCTGCCTTCCCTCCCCACCCTTGTCCACTTACCTGAGCCCCCTGCCCCAGCCCTAGCCCTTGGCTCTCCATTCCCTGACCTGGTTTCTCACTTGAGCCTCTGGTGGCCCTTCTTGCTCACTGTTTCCCTGGGCTTGGTGTGCAGGCCCCTCTCTAAGGCTGCTTCCCTGCTCCCCTTGGCTTCCCTGTACTGCAGTACCCTAGTGCAGCCCCACCTTACCGGCCCCCCATTCCCTGCTCTCCCCTGGTCTGGGCCCTCCTCTAGGTCCGTAACCTGGGCTCCTTCCTTGTATTCTGACCCACATTCCACCCACACCTGTCCTGTGCCCCTTCAGGCTGTGCAATCCTTTGGCCCTCTGTCATCCCTGTCCCTGCCAGGCCCCTTTTCCTGATCTCTTTCCCAGGATACTCACCCAGGCCAGGAGACTAGACCTGACCTCTTGGCTTTCCAGGCTCCATTTTGTAAAACGTATCCCTTCCCCTTGCATAGGCCATTTGGCTTCCCTCAACCCAGGCCCTGCTCCCCGATACTGACACCCTGAAGTGGGCCTGGGCCTTGAACCTCCCTCCTTTGCGCCACCACCTCCCTCCCTTGCCTCCCTCCCCTCACCAGCCTTGTCCATTGCCATGTGCCCCTGGCCCTCCGCCTTTGGACTTGGCTCTCCATTCCTGGGCCTAGCTCCTTGCTTGAGCCCCTGGCCACCCTTCTTGAGGACCCTGCTCATGTACCTTGATTTCAAGCCCCTTACTCGGGGCCCTGATATGCCTCCCCTCTGTTTTCCTTGTGCTGTGGTATCCTGGCACTGCCTGGACCCTCCCCTCCACAGCTTCTGCCTAGACTGGGCTCCTTGATTAGGTCCTTGATCCCCACTGACATCCCCCAACTTCCAGATGAAAGGTATGTCCTCATAGTACCCTCCTTTGGCCCTCCTTTGGTTCTGGTTCCTCTCTGAGGATCTACTCACTTGAGGCAGAGGAGTGGAATTGGCTGGCCTCTACATCCTGAAGTCTTCCTATGGAAACACAGCCCTGCCCCTCGCCTGATCCCCCTCACCGCCAGAACCCTGACACCTGGCAGTGGAAGTGTGCTTTTAGCCAGCCATGCCCTGCGCCATTCCTTCCCTTCTCTCCCCTGCCCTCTGGCCTTCCATGCTGCTACAATCCCAACCCAGCCATCCCTGACCCTGAACCTTCTTTGCCTGAGCCCTTGACCCTGTTCCCAAGTCACATGGTGTCTTGTGGCTTCCTCTGTTGTAATTCCATTTTGGGCCTCCTAGTGTGCTCTGCTTGGTTTGCTTGTGTTTCCAGCTGACTCCTCCTTCTGGTATCACCCCTTTCTTTCCATCCCCTTGTGTTTTACCTGTGCACGCCTGGGAGCCTCCTGCTTATTGTGTTCCTAATTTTTGGTCCATTGGGTAGGACCCTTGCCTGGGCTCCTTCCTGGGGTCCTGGCTTTCACACCTCTCTGTACCCACCGTAACCCTTCTCTGTGCCCTCCTATTGGCCTATTCCTGGACCTCGTCCCTTGCCAGGCCCCCTTTGCCCATTCAATAGCCCTGGATTTTCATCTGGACCAGAGCACCTTATGGAAACAGAGTCCTGGCCCTCCCCTGGGCCCCTTGCTCTCCTTCGGCCCTTGGTCCTCAACATGGAACTTGGATACCTGGCAGTGGCCCTGGGCCTCAAGCCTGCCTGTCGCCTCTGGGATCCCCTGCCTTCCCTCCCTGGCCCTGTATACTATCCTGAGCCCCCTGCCCCATCTTTGGCCTTCAGCTCTCAATTCCCTGGCCTGGCTCATCCCTGGAAACTCCAATGCCCTTTCTTTCTCCTTGCGTCCCTGGGCTTTGGTTTTGTGCCCCTCACTTGAGCCGATTTTCTGCTTCCCTTGGCTTCCCTTCCCTGCAGAACCCTAGTGCTGCCTGCCTGCCTGGTCCTGCGCTTCCCTGCTCTGCCTTGACATTAGACCACATCGAGGTCCCTAGCCTGGTCTCCTTGCTGGGGTCCTGGCCCCAAACCCAACAACACCCATCCTCTGGCCTATTCCACTGTGCCCTCCTTTGGACCTCCTGTTGTCCCTGTCCCTGTCGCATCCCTTTTGCTGATCCCTTTACTAGGGTACATACCAGGGCCAGGAACTTGACTTTGCCTTTTGGCCCTTCAAGCTCCCTTTGGGAAAATGTAGTTCTGCCCCTTGCCTGGGCCCTTTGGCCTCCATCAGCCCGGGCCCTGCTCCCCAACCCGGACACCCGGCAGTGGGCCTGTTCTTTGAGTCCTCCTCTCCCTGCGCCATCCGCTCCCATTTTTATTCTCCCTCCCCTCTCCAGCCCTGTCCATTTTCATGAGACATGGGCCTAGGTCCTGCCACTTGGCTCTCCATTCCTTGGCCTTGTCCTTTGTTTGAACCCCTGGCTGCCCTTCTCAAGGATCCTGTCCTTGTCCCATGATTTCAGACTCATTTTTCCGCCCCCCCTCCTGTGCCTTCCCTCTGTTCCCCTTGTACTGTGGTATCCTGGCACTGCCCATACCCTCCCCTTCCCCCTGTTTCTCTCTTGCCTGGGCTCCTCAAAAGGGTCCTAGCTCCCCACTGAGCCCGTCCCCAATTCTGGATGCAAGGTATCTCCTCACAGTACCCTCCTTTGGCCCTCCTTTGGTCCTGGTCTCTCTGGGGCAGAGGAGTGGAATTGGCTGGCCTCTGGGCCCCGAAGGTTCCCTATGAGAAAACCAGCCCTTCCCCTCACCTGGGCCCCCTTTGCCTTCCAAACCTTGATTCTTGACAGTGGACTTGGGCCTTCCACTGACCTTGCTCTGTGTGATCATCTCCCTTCCCTCCCCTACCATCTAGCCTTGCATGCTTCCCCTACCCCAACCCAGCCCTCCCCAAACCTGACATTTTGCGCTTTAGTTTCCAGTCCTGGCTGCTTGCCTGAGCCCTGGACCATGATCCTCATGTTGCGTGGCATTTCGAGGTGTCACTTCGAGTTGGGTATGACATGGGGTCCCTTGCTTGGGCCCCTAGTGCATTCCACTGGGTGCCCTTTGTGCTGCCCTTTGTCTCCACATCCTAGCGCCAACCCTTCCTCTCCTTCCACTTGCACTTTCCCCTGGAGTGCTGGCCTCCTGCTTCTCGGGTTTCTAATGCTCTGTTGGTGGGATCTGTCCCTTGCCTAGGATCCTGGCTTGGGTCCTGGCTCTTGCCCCTCTCCACACCTACTGCAATCCCTGCTGTGCTCTCCCATTGTCCTCCTCCTGGCCCCCATCCCGTGCCAGGCCACCTTGGCCTGGTCTCTGGCCCTTGATTCTCATCTGAGCAGGGCACCTCATGGGAAAAAGAGCCCTGTCCCTCTCCAGGGCCTCTTGCTCTCCCTGGGCCCTTGGTCCTGCTTCTGGAAACCTGAGAACTGGCAATGGCCCTGGGCCTGGAGCCTGCCTCCCCACTGCTGTATCCCCTGCCTTCCCTCCTATGCCATGTCAACTGTCCTGAGCCCCCGGCCCCAGCCCTGGCCCTTGTGTCTCTATTCCCTGGCCTGTCTCCTCACTTGATCCTCTGGTGGTCCTTCTTGCTCTGTGCTTCCCTGGGTTTGTACTGGGGGGCCTCGTTTGGGCTGCTTCCCCTGCTCCCCTTGGCTTCCCTGCACAGCAGAACCCTAATGCCCTTCCTTGATTTTTCTGGATGTGGCCCCCCTCTATGTCCCTAACCTGGTATCCTTGCTGGAGTCCTCTCCCCCACCTCACCAATAGGCATCCTCCAGCACTTCCTGCTGTGCCCTCCTTGATACCTCCTGTTGTCACTGTCCCTACTGTGCCCCTTTTCCTGATCCCTTTACCAGGATGTTCACCAGGGCCAGGGGACTAGACCTGGCCTTTGGCCCTGCAGGCTCTTTTGGGCAAATGCAGCCCTTCCCCTTTTTCTGGACCCTTAGGCCTCCCTCAGCCGGGGCCCTGCTCCCCAACCCTGACACCCATCAGTGGACCTGGGCCTTAAGCCCTCCTCTCCCTGTACCACCCGTTCCCCTTTCTCCCTCCCTCCCTTCCCTAGCCCTGTCTGTTTTCATGGGACCCCTGCCCGGGCCATTGCACTTGGCTCTCCATTCCTGGGTCTGACTCCTTGCTTAAGGCCTTCCTTCTCTAGGACCCTGTCCATTTCCCTTGATTTCAACCCCTTTATTAGGCTGCCTCCTGTGCCTCCCCTCTGTTCTCCTTGTATTGAAGTGTCTCCCCCTTTCTCCACAGAAAAGTCTTAACTGGGCTTCTCCAGAATTCTTCACCATGGCTGTTTTTAGGACTGTCAGCAAAAGAGTCTCTGCAAAAGAGTTCAATTTTCCTTCCTATTTTCCTATCGCCCTGTTTTACTTGGTCAGTGGCGGAGGAGAAGATTCCAGCACTCCAGCTGCGGGACACACCCTTACTAGTTTTTCACAAATATATCCAATATAGTAGTTTGTACAAAGGTGCAAAAAAGGCCGTTGGCCTTGAGCTGGTCTTCACAGAGATGTCTACTTTTTTAAGATATGGTACCAACTGGGCTCCATGGTAACAAGTGGCAGGGAGAGGAAAATTGGGGAAAAGAAGCTCTCCCCTTCTCAGGAGTTGTCCTTGAAGAGTTAACTTGCCCAAAAAAGTGAAAGAAAAGGCTGTTTTTATGTGAACTTCTGAGCTCCTCCCCTTACATACTGGGTATACAATTCTAAAACTGCCTGAAATCAGGGTTCATGGGATTGATTGATTACAGCAAAAGCTGTGCCCTCTGAGCCTGGCTGCAGCCAAATAAACTGTTTCCTGCTATGTTTGGTGCCTTACCTCATTTGACCCTACAACACTACTGTGGTATCCTGGCATTGCCCAGACTCTCCCCTTCCAGTGCTTCTACCTAGGCTGGGCTCCAAGAATGGCTCCTGGCTCCCTACTGATCCCCCCAATTCTGTACACAAGGTATCCCCTCACAGTGCCCTCCTTTGGCACTCCTTTGGTCCAGGTCCCTCTCTGAGGACCTACACATCTGGGGCGAGGAATGGAAATGACTGGCCTCTTCCCATTGAAGGCCTAGGGCTGACCATGCCCTGCCCAATCCCCTCCCTTCAATCCCCTGCCCTCTAGCCTTACATGCTGCCCCTACCCCAATTCAGCCCTCCTAAACCTGATGGTTTGCGCTCCAAACCCTGGGCATGGCAGCTCACCTGAGCCCCTGATCATGTTCCTTTTGTCACGTGGCTTCCTGTGGGGTCTCTTGTTGTCGGGTCTGACCTGAGCTCCCCTCCTTGCCCTTTACACCATTCTCTATCTCCTCATCCTAGCACTGCCCCTTCCTTTCCTTCCCCTAGAGTTTTCCCCTGGAGAGTGGGCCTCTTGCTCCTTGGGTTCCTAATTCTCTTTTGGGCGTGTTGGTCTCTTACCTGGAATCCTTGCTTGGGTCCTGGCACTTGCCCCTCTCTGAACCCACCGTGACCCTATGCCATGCCATCCCATCGCAGTCCTCCTGGAAATTGTCCCTTGCCAGGCCCCCTTGTCCTGTTCCCTGGTCCTTGATTCTCATCTGGGCCAGGGCATCTTGTGGGAAATAGAGCCCTGCTCCTCATGTGGGCCCCTTGCTCTCCCTGGGCCCTTAGTCCTGAACCCAGAATCAAGACACCTGGTAGTGGCCCTGGCACTCGAGCCTGGCTACCCCCTACTGCATCCCCAGCCTTCGTTCCCCAGCCCTGTCCACTATCCTGAACCCCCTCACCAGCCTTGGCCCTTAGCTCTCCATGCCCTGGCCTGGCTCCTCACTTGAACATCTGGTGGCCTTTTTTGATCTGTGCGTCCCTGGGCTTAGACTGCAGGCCCCTTGCTTGGGCTGCTTCCATGTTCCGCTTGGCTTCCCTGCACTGCAAAAACCTAGTGCCGCCCTCTTACCTTCTTTTTGGGATCCTGGTCACTTCCCTACCAACACAGGTCCTCTGGACCTTCATGCAGTGCCTTTCTTAGGCCCTCCTGTGGTCCCTGTCCCTGCCAGGCCCCTTTCCTGATCATTTTTCCAGGATTCTCACCAGGACCAGGGAACTGGACCTGGTTTTCTGTCCCTGTGGGCTCCCTTTGGGAAAATGTAGCCCTTCTGCTTGTCTGGGCCCTTTGGTCTCCCCCAGCCCGGGCTTTACTCCCCAGTTCTGAAACCCAGCAGTGAACCTGGGCCATGAGCCCTCTAATCCCTGTGCCACCAGATCAACTTTCTCCCTTCCCTCTCCTTCCCAGCCCTGTCCATTTTCATGCAACCCTGGCCAGGGCCAAGGCAATTGGCTCTCCATTCCTGCACCTGGTTCCTTGTTGGAGCATCCGGCCGATCTCAAAGACCTTGTCCCTGTCACTTGATATCAGGCTCCATTTTTGAGTCCTCGCTGTGACTCCCCTCAGATTCCCTTGTACTGTAATATCCTGGCAATTATGGACCCTCCCCTCCCCCTGCTTCTCCCTAGCCTGGGCTCAATCTAATGGGTCCTGACTTCCCCCAACTGCCCCCCAATTCTGGAAGCAAAACATTCATTCACAGTGCCCTCCTTTGGCACTCCTTTGGTCAGTCTCTCTCTGAGGATCTACTCATCTGGGGCAGAGGAATGGAATTGGCTGGCTTCTGCACCCTGAAGGCTCCCTATGGGAAACATAGCCTGTCCAACTCATGGGCCCTCTTGGCCACTGGAACCCTGACACCTGGCAGTGGAATTGGGCCTAGGGCTGACCTTGCCCTGTGTGATACCCTCCCTTCCATTCCATACCCTCTAGCCTTGCATGCTGGCCCTACCCCAACCCACCTCTCCCTAACTCTGAACATTCCTGCTCCTCTCCCCATGCCTGGCCACTCACCTGAGACCGTGACCACGTTCCTTCTGTGGCATGGATTGGCATGGCATCTCTTGGTGATGGTCTGACCTGGGGGCCCTTTGATTGGGCCCCCTAGCATGCTCCCCTCCTTGCCCTTTGCACCGCCTCTGTCTCCTATCCTACTGCCTCCCCTTCATCTCCTTCCCCTCTTGCTTTCCCCTGGAGCATGGCATCCTCCTGCTTGGGTCCCTAATCCACTGTTGATCAGGTCCATCCCTTTCCTGGACCCCTGCCTTGGGTCCTGGCTCTTGCCCTTCTCCACACCCAATGCAACCCAGTGCCATGCCCTCCTGTCGCTGTCCTCCTGGCCCTTGTCCCTTACTATGCCATCTTGGCCTGGTCCCTGGCCCATGAATCTCATCTGAGCCAGGGCGCCTTATGGGAAACAGAGCTGAGACCCTCACCTGGTCCCCTTGCTCTCCCTGGGCCCTAGGTCCTGCACTTGAATCCTGACACCTGGCAGTGGCGCTGGCACTGGAGCCTGCCTCTCCCCTGCTGCATGTGCTCCCTCTCCTCCCCAGCCCTATCCACTGTCCTGAGCCCCCTGCCCTAGCCCTGTACCTTGGCTCTCCATTCGCTGACCTGGCTCCTTGCTTGAGCTTCTCGTGTCCCTTCCTTCTCCATGCTTCACTGGGTTTGAATGTGGGGCCCTCACTTGCACCACTTCCCTGCTCCCCTTGGCTTCTCTGCACTGCAGAACCCTAGTGCAACCCTACTGCCCAGGCCCCCTGCTTCCCTGCTGTCCCATGACCTGGGCCCTCCTCTAGGTCCCTAGCCTGGGCTTCCTTCTGGGGTCCTGGCCCCCACTACACCAACATAACTCCTCAGCCCTTCACGCTGTGTCTTCTTCAGTCCTCCTGTTGCACCTGTCCATGCCAGGCCCTTTTTCATGATCCCTTTCCCAGGAGATGCTCACCATGGCAAAGGGACTGGACCTGGCCTTTTGTCCCTTCAGGCTTCCTTTGACAAAATGTAGCTCTGCCCCTTGCCTGAGCCCTTTGGCCTCCCTCAGCCTGGGCCCTGCTCCCTAACCCTGACACCCGTCAGTGGACCTGGGCTTTAGCCTTCTTCTCCCTGTGCCACCCACTCCCCTTTCTCCCTCCCTCCCCTTCCCAACCCTGACTCTTTTCATACAACCCTGGCCAGGGCCAAGGTACCTGGCTCTTCTTTCTTGGGCCTGGTTCCTTGCTGCAGCCCCCAGGCATCCTTCTCAAGGACCCTTTCCCTGTCCCGTGATTAAAAGTTCCATTTTCAAGCCCACTTCTGTGCCTCTCTTCTGTTCCTCTTGTGCTGTGGTATCCTGGAAGTGCCTGGACCCTCCCATCCCCCTGGTTATCCCTAGCCTGTTCTCCTCAAATGAGTCCTGGCTTCCCCTTACAACCCCCAAATCTGGAATGATGAGATCCCCTACAATGCCCTCCTTTGGTCCTGGTCTCTCTCTGGGGATCTACTCACCTGGGGCAGGGGAGTGGAATTGACTGGCTTCTACACCCTGAATGCTCTCTATGGAAAACAGAGCCCTGCCCCATGCTTGGTCCCTCTTTTCAGCTGGAACCTTGACATCTGACAGTGGACATGAGTCTAGTGCCAACTATGCCCTGCTGGATCCCCTCCCTTCTATCCCCTGACCTCTAGCCTTGCATGCTGCCCCACCCATCACTAACATTTGACCCTTCGTGCTCCAGTCCCTGGGCTGGCCACTCACCTTAGCCCCTTACCGCGTTCCTCCTGTTGCGTGGCTTCCTGTGGTGTCACTTGGTGTTGAGTCTGAAATGGGGGCCCCTTTCTTTGGGCCCCTAGTGCGTTCCCCACCATGCCCTTTATGCTGTCCTCTCTCTCCTCATCCTAGCTACACCCCTTCCTTTCCTTCCCCTCGTGCTTTCCCTGGAGCACAGTACTCCTGCTCCTTGGGTCCCTAACCCTCTGTTGGTCGAATCAGTCCCTTCCCTGGTCTCCTTGTTTGGGCCCTGGTTCTTGCCCCTCTCTGCACCCACTGGGACCATGTGCAATGCCCTCCTGTGCCATCCTCCTGGCTCTTGTCCTTTGTAAGGGCTCCTTGACTAGTTGCTGGCCTTTGATTTTAATCTAGGCCAAGGCATCTTGTGGGAAACAGAGCCTTGCCCCTCACCTAGGTCCCTTGTTCTACCTGGGCCCTTGGTCATGCACTTGCAACCTGGATACCTGGCACTCGAGCTTTCCTGCCCCCTGCTGGACCACCTGCCTTCCCTCCTAAGCCCTGTCCACTGTCCTGAGCCCCCTGCTCTAGTGCTGGCCCTTGGCTCTCCATTTCCTAGCCTGGCTCCTCACTTGAGCCTCTGGTGGCCCTTGTTGCCCAGTGCGTCCTTGGGCATTGGCTGCAAGCCCCTTGCTTGGGCTGCTCTCCATCTCTCATTGCTTTCCCTGCACTACAGTCCACTAGTGGGGCCCACCAGCCCAACCTTGCCCTTCCCTGCTCTCCCCTGCCAAGGGACCTCCTCTAGAAATCTAGCCTGGGTTCCTTGCTGCGGTCCTGACCCCACCCCATCAGCACCCGTCCTCCAGGTCTTCCTGCTGTGCCATCCTTTGGCCCCCTGTAGTCCTTGTCCTTGATAGGCCCCCTTTCCTGATCCGTTTCCCAGGATGCTCACCCAGGCCAGGGGACTTGACCTGGCCTCTTGGCCCTGAAGGCTCCCTTTGAGATAACATAGCCCTGTCCCTTCCCTTGCCTGTGCCCTTTTGCCTCCCTCAGACTGGTCCCTTCTCCCCAACCCTGACACCTAGCCTTGGATCTGGGCCTTGAGGCTTCCTTCCCCTATACCACCTACTTCCCTCTCTCCCTTCCCTATTCTCCCAAGCCTTGCTGGGGCTCTGGAATTTGGCTCTCCATTTCTGGGCCTGACTTCTTGCTTGAGCTTCCAGCTGCCCTTCTTGATGACTCTAATCCTGTCCCTGTCCATTGGTTTCAGGACCCTTGCTCGCACCCTCTCCTGTGCTGCCTCTCTGTTCCCCTTGTGCTGTGGTATCGTGGCACAGCCTGGACTCTCCGCTCCCCTTGATTCTCCCTAGCGAGGGCTCTTCCAATGTGTCCTGGCTCCCACCCATCCAGCAACTCCCACCCCCCGCTTCTGGACCCAGGATTTCCCCACACAGTGCCCTCCTTTGGCCATCCTTTTGTCTTGGTCCTTATCTGAGGATCTACTCACCTGGGGCACAGGAGTAGAACTGGCTGGCTTCTGGACCCTGAAGGTTTCCTATGGAAAACACAGCCCTGCCCCTGGCCTGGGCAACCTTTACTGCTGAAACTCTGACATCTGATAGTGGTTGTGGGCCTTGCACCAGCCTTGGCCTGAACAATCCCCTCCCTTCGCTCCCTTGCCCTGTCCCCTTGCATGCTGTCCCTACCCCAACCCAGCTCTCCCTAATCCTGACACTTTTCACTCCAGTCTCCGGGCCTGTCTCCTTGTCTGGGTCCCTGACGACGTCATTGGTCGAGATCGTGGCGTTGCGTGGCGTCTCATGGCATCACTTCATGTGAGGTCAGACCCAGGGGCCCCTTGCTTGGGGCCCCTACCGCATTCCCCTTGGTGCCCCTACCACATTCCCCTTGGTGCCCCTTATGCCATCTGCCCAACCACTGTGTCCTCATCCTCGTGTTACCCCTTCCTTGCTTTCACCTCGCGAGGTTCCCCTGCTCCTTGGGTCCCTCATCATCCTAGGTCGGGTCAGTCCCTAGCCTTGGCTCCTGGCTGGGGTCCTGGCTCTCACCCCATCCACACCCACTGCGACCCTGCCCCAAGCCCTCTGTCCCCTCCTCCTGGCCTCCGTCCCTTGCAAGGCCCACTTTGCCAGGTCCCTGACCCAGTATTCTCATCTGAGCCAGAGCGCCTTATGGGAAACAGAGCTCTGCCCCTCATCTGGGCCCCTTGCTCTCCCTGGGCCCTTGGTCCTGCTCCTGGAACCCTGAAACCTGGCAGTGTCCCTGGGCCTCAAGCCTCCTTCACCCCGCTGGATCTCCTGCCTTCCCTCGCTAGCCCTCTCTACTGTCCTGAGCCCCCATCCCCAGCCCAGATCTAGGCTCTGCATTTCCTGGCCTGGCTCCGCACTTGAGCCTCTGGTGGCCCTTATTGCCTAGCGCATCCCTGAGCGTTGAATGCGGGCCCCTTGCTTGGGCCTCTTTCCTTGTCCCCTTGGTTTCCCTGCACTGTAGTCCACTAGTGCTGCCCTCCTGCCCGGCCCCACCTTCCCCTGCTCTCCCCTGGTTTGGGCCTTGAGAATTCTTCCCACAGTGTTACCCGCTCCCGGGTCTCCCCTCCCTTACCTCTTCAGACCTACTGGGCCCTGGCTCATGGCTCTCCATTCCTGAGCCTTGCTCCTTGCTTGAACCCCAGGATGCCTTTCTCCCTGTCCCTATCCCTGTCCCTTGATTTCAGGCCTCTTTCTCGACCCCATCCTGTGCCTCCCCTCTGTTCTCCTTGTACTGTGGTATCCTTGCACATGCTTGACCCTCCTCTTCCCCTGCTTCTCCCTAGCCTGGGCTCCTCCAATGGGTGCTGGCACCCCACAGACACCCCCCCAATCCAGGACCAAAGGTATCACTCACAATGCCCTCCTTTGGTCCAGGACTCTCTCTGAGGATCTACTCACCTTGGGCAGAGGAGTGGAATTGGCTGGCCTCTGGGCCCAGAAGGCTCCCTGTGGGAAACACAGCCCTGTCCCTCCCCTGGGGCCCCTTTGTAGCTCAAACTTGACACCTGGCAGTGGATGTTGGCCTAGAGATGACCTTGCCTTGGGTGATCCCCTGCCTTCCCTCCCCTGCCCTCTAGCCTTGCAAGCTATTGCTAAGCCAACCCAGCCCTCCCTCACCCTGACCCTTCACCCTAGAGTCCCCAAGCCTAGCTGCTGGCTGGAGCCCCTTACCATATACTTCATGTTGTGTTGCTTTGCCTGGTTTCTCCTTGTGTATTACCTAAGGGCCCCTTGCTTTGGCCCCCTAGTGCACTCCCCTCTGTGTCCTTTGTGCTTCCCTCTGTCTCCTTCTGTCTCCTTCTGTCCCTCTGTCTCTGCCTCCCCTTCTTCTCCTTCCCCTAGTGCTTTTTCCTGGAGCACTGGCCTCCTGATCATTGGGTCTCTAATATCTTTTGGTGGGGTCAGTCTCTTGCCTGGGCTCCTTGATTGGGTCCTGGCTCTTGCCCCTCTCTGTACCCACCACAACCACCCACCGTGGGCCCTTGGGACTGCACCACGAACCCTGACACGGAGAAACTGATTTAACTCCATTTTTGAGAAACCAGCCTCTACCTTAGAGCAAAGCCTGTCCAAGGAAAGGGGTGTGACCCTTGTCCTTGGAAAAACCCACAGAGCATTCCTAGGCACATACCCACCCTGATGAGTTTTTTGTCTGCAAATAACAGGGGAGATCTGTGGTGCCAGATGTCCCTGACTCAGTTAGGCTAGGTGAGGACCCATAGCAACCCCTAGCAACCACCAATCAGCATGAGACAGAGAAAATACCTGGGATGCCAGATGATCCCCCCCAGTAGTTTATGGTGGTTGATAACATGTTGGAAAACAATGTAGTTTAGCATGTACACCCCTCACAGCTTAAACCAATCAGTTCAAATGAATCCCCTCTTGTACTAACCAATCACCCCTACCCAACTTGTTCCCATCAGTGAAGAGTTGTTGTTTGATTTTCCTGCTGAGTGAAATGATTTGCTGTGTGATGTTGTGATGCATAGAGTATCCCCAAAAAACCTATAAAATCTCACTGAACAAAGGACTGGGACTCACTTCTTGGGACTGCTGCATTGGAAACGGTTGTGTGTCCAGGATCGAGCTTGCAATAAAGACTCTTGTGTGATTGCATCAGATTCAGCTCCTGGAGGTCTACTGAGGTCTTACGAATCTGGCATTACAACACCTGGCAGTGGTGCTGGGCTTCGAGCCTGCCACCCCCTTGTTGGATCCCCTGCCTTCCCTCCCCAGCCCTGTCCACTGTCCTGAGCCCCCTGACCCAGCACTGGCTCTTGGCTCTCCATTCCCTGGCCTGGCTCCTCTCTTGAGCCTCTGAAGATTCTTCTTGCTCCATGCTTCCCTGGGCTTGGACTGCGGACCTCGCTGGGGCCAGTTCCCCACTCTCCTTGGCTTTTCTCTGCCTCTGAACCCTAGTGCCATCGAATACCTGGCACCGCTCTTCCCTGCTCTCCCCTGCCCTAGCCCTTCTCTAGGTGCCTAGCCTGGACTCCTTTTTAAGGTCTTGGCCTGCACCCCACCAACACCCTTCCTCTGGCCCTTATGCTGTGTCCTCCTTCAGCCCTCCTGATGTTCCTGTCCCTGCTGGTCCCCTTTTCAAGATCCCTCTCCCAGGATGCTCACCAGGGCCAGGGGCCTGGAACTGGGTGTTTTGCCCTGCCACAGTCTGGCTGGGCACAAATCAGGAGCCACTCAAGAGGAACAAACTTTATTTCTGAACTCCACCAGCACAATCCACACACGCTCCCCAGAAACTCTCCCGAACACCACGCAGCTCCTCCAGGAACCACCAACCGGAAATCCCTACTCCGGCACTTCCCCAACCAATGCAAACTCTTCAGGAATCCCCGCGAGAACTCAACGGGAACTCAACGCGAACTCCGCAAGAACTCAAAAGTCATCATCTTAATGGCTTGCTGGTGTCACCTCTCAACCACTACTTCTGGCAAAAATGCCATGCATCATCCCGACTCGGCTGTGGCCCTCAACATCGCCCTGTGAGCTCCCTTTGAGAAAACATAACTGTGCTCCTTGCCTGGGCCCTTTAGCCTCCCTCAGCCCAGGCCCTGCTCCTCAATCCTGACACCCAGCAAGGAACCTGGGCCTTGAGCCCTCCTTTCCCTGTGCCACCCGCTCCCCTTGCTCTCCTTTCTCCCTTCCTCAGCCCTGTCTGTTTTCATGGGACCCAGGACCAGATCCTGACACTTGGCTCTCCATTCTTGGGCCTGGCTCCTTGCTGGAGACCCAGGCCAGTGTTCTCGAGGACCCTGTCCCTGTCCCTCGAACTCAGGCCCCTTGCTTGGCCCCCCTCCTGTGCCTCCCCTCTGTTCCCCTTGTACTGTGGTATTTTGGCATTGCCTGTACACTCCCCTCCCCCTGCTTCTCCCTAGCCTGGCCTCCTCCAGTGGGTGCTGGCTCCCCACAGACACCCTCCCAATCCAGGACAAAAGGTATCCCTTACAGTGCCCTCCTTTGGGCCTGATCTCTCTTGCAGGATCTACTCACCTGGGGAAGAGGAGTAGAATTGGCTGGCCTCTGGGCTCTGAAGGCTCCCTATGGGGAAAACAGCCCTGCTCCTCCCCTGTGCCCCCATCTTGGCCCAAACTTGACACCTGGCAGTGGCCATGGGCTTAGCGATGACCTTGCCTTGGGTGATCTCCTGCCTTCCCTCCCCTGCCCTCTAGCCTTGCAAGCTGCCCCTAAGCCAACCCAGCCCTCCCTCACCCTGAGTCTTCACGTGCTAAGAGCCACAGCCAAGTAATATGATGCATGGCACTTTTGGTTGTAAGGTGACGCCAGCTAGCCATTGAGATGATATGATTATGTTAAGATTTGCATTCATATGGATATTGGACTCCTGCTGTTCACCTGGGCCTGCTACGAGAGTTCCCATTGGTTGGGGAAGTACAGTAGGAGGGAATTCCGGGGGAGGAATGTGTGTTCCTAGTTTGGGAGAACGCAACCGAACCACGTGTGTGGACCGGCTTCTTCCCGGATGTGTACAGGGTATTGGCGGCATTTTCAAAAATAAAGTTTGTTCCTGCTTGAGTGGCTCGTGATTCTGTGTCCAGCCAGACTGCGGCATTCACCCTAGAGTCACCAGGCCTGGCTACCGGCCTGAGCCCCTAACCGCATTCCTCCTGTAGCATTCCTTTGCTTGGTGTCTGTTTGTGTCACATCTGACCTGAGTTCCTAATGCTTTGCCCCCCCCCAACACACTCCCTGCTGTTCCCTTTGCAATGCCCTCTGACTCCTCATCTTAGCACCTCCCCTTTCTCTCCTTCCTCTAGTGTTTTTCCTGGAGCACAGGCCTCCTGATCATTGGGTCTCTAATATCATTTGGTGTATCTGTCCCTTGCCAGGGCTCCTTGATTGGGACCTGGTCCTGGTGTCCTGGTTCTTGCCCCCAGCACGATACCCCACTATGCCTTACCATTGCATTCCTCCTGGCCCCTGTCTCTTGCCATGTCCCCTTGGCCTGGTCCCTGGCCTTGATTCTCATCTGGACCAGGCCACCTATGGGAAACAGAGCCCTGCCCCTTGCCTGGGCTCCTTGCTCTCCCTGGGCCCTTGGGGCTACACCCTGAACCCTGAAACCTAGCAATGGCATTGGGCCTCCAGCCTGCCTCCCGCCTGCTGGATCCCTGTCCACTGTCCTGTGCCCTATGCCCCAGTGCTGGCCCTTGGCTTTCCATTCCCTGGCCTGGCTTCTCTCTTGAGCCTTTGGGGCCCTTCTTGCTCCATGCTTCCCTGGGCTTCAACTGCAGGAATCGCTGGGGCTGCTTCTCTGCTCTCCTTGGCTTCCCTGTACCTCAGGACCCTAGTGCAGCCCATCTACCTGACACAGCTCTTTCCTGCTCTCCCCTGGCCTGGGTCCTCCTCTAGGTGCCTAGCTTGGACTCCCTTCTGGGGTCCTGACCCACACCTCATCAACACCCTTCCTCTGGCCCTTCACACTGTGCCCTCCATTGGCCCTCTTGTTGTCCCTGTCCCTGCTGGGCCACTTTTCCAGATCCCTTTCCCAAGATGCTCACCAGGGCCAGGGGCCTGGAACTGGGTGTTTGGCCCTGTGGACTGGCTTTCAGAAAAGGTAGCCATGCCCCTTGCCTGGGCCCTTTGGCCTCCCTCACCCTGGACCCTGCACCTCAATACTGACACCCAGCAGTGAACCTGGGCCTTGAGCCCTCCTCTCCTTGTGCCACCTGCTCCCCTTACTCCCCTTTGTCTCTCCCAAGCCCTGTCTGTTTTCATGTGACCCAGGCCGGGATCCTGGCATTGGCTCTCCATTCTTGGTCCTGGCTCCTTGCTGGAGCCCAAGGCCACCCTTCTTGTGGACCCTGTCCCTTAGTTTCAGGCCCCTTTTAACCGGCCCCCTCCTGTGCCTCCCCTCTCTTCCACTGGTGCTGTGGTTTCCTGGAACTGCCCAGACCCTTGGCTCCCTCTGCTTCTCCCTAGCCTGGGCTCCTCATATGGGGCCTGGCTGTCAACCGACCACCCCTCAAACCTCTAACGCAGGAATCCCCTCACAGTGCCCTCTTTTACCCCTCCTTTGGTTCATGTCCCTCTCTGAGGATCTACTCACCTGGGGCAGAGGAGCGGAATTGGCTGGCCTCTGTGCCCTGAATGCTCCTTATGGGAAACACAGCCTTGCCTCTCGCCTGAGTCCTCTTCCCCTCCTGAACCTTGAGGCCTGGCAGTTACCCTTCCTTCCCTCCCCTGCTCTCTCGCCTTGCATGCTGCCCTAACCCCAACCCAGCCCTCCCTAACCCTGACCCTTTTTGCTCCAGTCCAAGGGCCTGGGAGCTCTCCTGATCCCCTGTCCGCATACCTCATGTCCCTTGTTTTAGCATGAAGTCTCTTCATGTTGGGTCTGACCTGGATACCTCTTGCTTGGGTCCACCAGCAGACTCCCCTAGGTACCACTTGCACTTCCCCCTGTCTCCTGGTCCTAGAGCAGCCCCTTCCTCACCTTCTCCTTGTGATTTCCCCTGTGCTCATGGGTCTCCAACTACTTGGGTCCCTCATTATTGGTCAGTCAGGTGGGTCCCTTGCCTGGGCGCCTGGCTTGGGTCCTTGCTGTCTCACCTCTGGGCACCCACAGCGACCCCAGCCATACCCTCCCGTCTCCCTCCTCTTGGCCCCCTTCCCTTGGTAGGCCTCCTTTGCCAAGTCCCTTGCCCTGGATTCTCATCTGGGCCTGGGCGCCCTATGGGAAACAGAGATTTGCCTCGCGCCTGGGCCCCTTGCTCTCCCTGGGTGCTTGGTCCTGCTCCCAGAACCCTGACACTTGGCAGTGGCCCTGGGCCTGGAGACTGCCAGCACCCTGCTGGATCCCCAGCCTTCCCTCTGAAGTCTTGTCCACTGTCCAGAGTCCCCTGCCCAAGCTCTGGCCCTTGGCTCTCAATTCCCTGGCCTGGACCCTCGCTTGAGCCTCTGGCAGCCCTTCTTGCTCCTTGCTTTTCTGGGCTTTGTCTGAGGGCCTCTCACTGGCACTGCTTTCTTGCTCCCCTTGGCTTCCCTGTACTGCAGGACCTGACTTACAGGCCCCACCCTTCCCTGCTCTCCCCTGACTGGGCCTTCCTCTAGGTCCCATTCCTGGGTTCCTTGCTGGGGTCCTGGCCCCCAACCCACCCATACCTCTCTTGTGGACCTTCAGGCTGTGGCCTCCTTTGGCCTCCTGTGGTTTCTGTCTCTGCCAGACCTGCTTTCCGACTCCCCTTCCCAGGATGCTCACCCAGGCCAGAGGACTTGACAGGCCTCTTGGCCCTGTGGGATCCCATTGGGAGAATGTAGCCCTGCCCCTTGCCTGGGCTTTTTGGCCTCCCTCAGCGCCAGCACAGCTCCTGAACCTTGACACCCTGCAGTGGACCCAGGCCTTCAGCCTTCCTAACCCTGTGCCAACTCCTCCCTTTTCTTGCCTCCCACCCCTTCCCATCCATGTCCCTTTTTATTCCCCCAGCCCCAGGTGCTAGCACTTGGTTCTCCATTATTAGACCTGGCTCCTTGTTTGAGCCCCTTGCTGCACTACTCATGGACTCTGTCTCTGTCCCTTAGTTTAAGGCCCCTTTTACCGGCGTCCTCCTGTGCCTCCCCTCTGTTCCACTGGTGCTGTGGTATCCTGGCACTGTCTGAACCTTTTCCCCTGCTTCTCCCTAACCTGGGATTCTCAAATGGGTCCTGGCTACCCACCATCCCTATGGCCAACCTCCACTCACCAGGTATTGCCTCACAGTGCCCTCTTTTGCCCCTCCATTGGTGCAGGTCCCTCTCTGAGGATTTACCAACTAGGGGAAGAGGAGCAGAATTGGCTGGCCTCTGAGCCCTGAATGTTCCCTAATGGGAAACACTGTCCTGCCCCTCGCCTATGTCCCTTTCAGCATCTGAACCTTGAAGGTGGGCAGTTAACATGAGACTTGCTCCAACCCAGCCCTGAGCGATCCCCTCCCTTTACTCCCCTGCCAGCTTGCCTGCTCCATAGTTTTCTGGGCTTTGTCTGAGGGCCCCTTCCTGGGGCCACCTTCCTGCTCCCCTTGGCTTCCCTCTACTGCAGTACCCTAGTGCAGCCCCGCCCTTCCCTGCTCTCCCCTGGCCTGGGCCCTCCTCTAAATCCCTTGCCTGGGTTCCTTGCTGGGGTCCTAGGCCCTACCCCACCCACACTCTTCCTGTGGCCTTTCAGGCTGTGCCCTCGTTGGCCCTCCTGTCGTTTCTGTCTCTGCCAGGCCAGCTTTCCTGATCCCTTTCCAGCATGCTCACCCAGGCCAGGTGACTGGACCTGGCCTCATGGACCTTTAGGCTCCCTTTGGGAAAATGTAGCCTTGCCCCTTGCCTGGGCCCTATGGCCTCCCTCAGCCTGGGTTCTGCTTCTGAACCCTGACACCCTGCAGTGGACTTGGGCCTTCAGTCCCCTTCCACTGTGCCACCAGCTCCCTTTTCTCCCCTCCCTTCCCTCCCCATCCATGTCCCTTTTCATTCACCCAGCCCTAGGTGCTAGCACTTGGCTCTCCATTACTAGCCTTGGCTACTTGCTTGAGGCTCTGGCCTCCCTTCTCCAGGACCCTGTCCCTATCTGCTGGTTTCAGGCCCCTTTTACTGGCCCCATCCTGTACCTCCCCTCTGTTCCACTGATGCTGTGGTATCCTGGAACTGCTGGGATCCTTCGCTTTCCCTGCTTCTCCCTAGCCTGGGCTCCTTGAATGGGTCCTTGCTGCCAACCAACAACCCCCACAACCTTTGTATGCTAGGTATCCCCACCAGTGCCACTTTTGACCCTCCTTATGTCCAGTTCACTCTCTGAGGATCTACTAACCTGGGCAGAGGAGTGGAATTCCTGGCCTCTGCGCCATTAAGGCTCCCTACGGAAAACACAGCAGTGCCCCTCATCTGAGTACCCTTCACCTCCTGAACCTGGAGGCCTGGCATTTAACATGTGACTTGCTCCAACCCAGGCCTGAGAGATCCCCTCCCTTCCCTCCCCTGCCCTCTAGCCTTGCATGCTGCCCCTACCCACACCCAGCCTTCCCTAACCCTGATCTTTGCACTCCGGTCCCCAGGCCTGAATGCTCACCTGAGCCCCTGACAGTGTTTCTCATGTCACTTGGCATAGCATGGAGTCTCTTCCTGTTGGGTCTGACCTGGGGGCCCCTTGCTTGGGACTGCCAGAGTGCTCCCCTAGGTGCCCCTTGCACTTTTCTCTGTCTCTTGGTCCTGGCTCAGCCCTTCCTACCCTTCCCCTCACGCTTTCTCCTGGTGTTTGCAGGTCTCCTGCTCCTTGGGTCCCTCATCCACAGTTGGTCAGGTGGGTCGTTTGCCTGAGTACCTGGCTTGGGTCCTGGATCTTGTCCCCGACGCACCCACTGAGACCCCCCGCTGTGCCCTCCCATTGCCCTCCTCCTGGCCCCCTTCACTTGCCAGGCCTTTGCCAGGTCCCTGTCCCTAGATTCTCATCTGAGCCAGAGCACCTTATGGAAAACTGAGCCCTGCCCCTCTCCTGGGCCCTTTGCTCTCTCTGGGCCTTTGATCCTGCACCTGGAACCATGACACCTGGCACTAGCCCTTGATCAGGAGCCTGCATGCCCCCTGCCATCCCTCCAAAGTCTTATCCACTGTCCGACCCCCGGCCCATGCCCTGGCCCTTGGCTCTCCATCCCGTACAATGGCTCACCACTTGAGCCTCTGGAGACTGTTCTTGCTCCATGCTTCCCTGGGCTTGAACTGAGGCCCTCACTGGGGCCACTTCCCTGCTCCTCTTGGCTTCACTGCACCTCAGAACCCTAGTACTTCCACCGCCTGCCTGTCCCTTTCCTTCCCTGTTCTCCCCTGGCCTGGGCCCTCCTCTAGGTCCCTTGCCTTGGCCTCCTTTCTGCAGTCCTGGCTGGCACTTCACAAACACCCTTCCTCCAGCACTTCATGCTGTGCCCTCCATCCTTGTCCATGCTGGGCCCCTTTTCCAGATCCCTTTCCCAGGATGCTCACCAAGGTCAGGGGCTGGAATTGGGATGTTTGGCCCTGCAGCTTCCTTTGGGAAAAGGTAGCAGTACCCCTTGCTGTTGAGAGCCACAGCCAAAGGGGCCCCAGCAAACTTCCAGCTGCCAGCAAACTTCCAGCTGCCGGCTGATGATTGGCTCACAGTGGCCCCAGCAACATCTAGCTGATTGGCTCCTCTGTGGTGATGCTCATTGGGCTGTTTCCCTACCCTTTCAGACCACGGATCTGCTCATTGGGGGACTTCTTTGGCTCCGCCCACACGACCCAGCCAATCGGCCTCAAGAGCAGGAGGATTGTGGGAGGTGGAGAGGCTGGTGTTGGGGAGAGAGGCTTGTGGGAAGCCGGTGGTGGCAGTTGGGCTCTGAGGGTTTTTTCCTGAGGAGCTGTTTTGTTTGGCGTGTGTGGTTCTAAAAATAAAGTTAGTTTCTTTTGACAAGTGGCTCCTGAATTGTGCCCAGCCAGACTGTGGCACCTTGCCTGGGGGCTTTGGCCTCCCTCAGCTCAGGCTGAGGAACACCCAGCAGGGAACCTGGGCCTTGAGCCCTCCTCTCCCTGCACTACCGGCTCCCCTTACTCCCCTTTCTCCCCACATACCACTGCAGCTAGGAGAGAGGGGACTTGCCCTTCCAGATGGGAGACCCCTCCCACATGGGTGTCAGGGGAGCTCCTATAACCCACCAGCCAGGGTAGTGGGGATTCCCCACTCCACGTGGGAGACCCCTCCCAACTGAGTGTCCATGGGAGCACCTATACTGCTACAGCCAGGGTAGAGGCAACTCGCCCCTATAGGCAGAAGACCCCTCACATCTGGGTGTCAGGGGAAGCTCAAAACAGCCACAGCCAGGGTAGAGGTGACTCACACCTCCAGGGTTTCGGAGGAACCTCATATACCACCACATCCAGGGTAGAGGGGACTTGCACCTCCAGTCCCCTCTGCCCTGGCTAACGTGGTATACAAGCTCCCTGCAACATCCAGGTGGGAGGGATCTCCTTCCTGGAGGGGCAAGTCCCCTCTACCCTGGATGCTGCTGTATATGAGCACCCTCTGACACCCAGGTGAAAGACATCTCAGGCCTAGAGGGGCAAGTCCCATATAGCCTGGCTGTGGCAGTATAAGAGCTCCCCCGAGACCTTGGATGTACGGGTCTCCTGACTAGTAGGGTGAGTCCACTTTACCCTGGCTTGGGCGTATACTAGCTCCCCCTGACACTCAGGTGAGAGGGATCTCCCGCCTTGAGGGGTGAGTCCACTCTACACAGGCTGCTGAGGTATAGGAGCTTCCTCCCCATACCCAGATGAGAGGGGTCTCCCTCCTGAAGGGACAAGCCCCTCTACCCTGGCTGCAGTGGTATTCTAGCATTCCCTGACACCCAGGTGGAGGAGTCTCCCACCTGGAGGGACTAGTCCCTTCTACCCTGGCTAAGGTGGTATACAAGCTCCCTGAAACACCCAGGTGGGAGGGGTCTCCCACCTGGAAGGGCAAGTCCTCTCTACCCTGGCTGCTGTGGTATAAGATTTCCCCCTGACACCCTGGTGGGAGGAGCCTCCCTCCTGGAGGGGCTAGTCCTCTCTACCCTGGCTAAGGTGGTATACAAGCTCCCTGCAACACCCAGGTGGGAGGGGATCCCTGTCTGGAGGGGCGAGTCCCCACTACCCTGGCTGCTGTGGTATAAGAGCTCCTCCCCCACACACCTAAGTGGGAAGGATTTCCAGCCTGGAAGGGTGAGTTCCCTCTACCCTGGCTGTGATAGTATAAGAGCTCCCCCTGACACCCAGGTGGAAGGGGCCTCCCGCCTGGAAGGGCGAGTCCCTGTTACCCTGGCTGCAGACACATAGGAGCCCCCCCGTCCAACACCCAGGTAGGAAGGCTCTTCTGCCTGAAGAGGCAAGTCCCCTCTACCCTGGCTGAGGCTGTATAGGAGCTCTCCCCGACACCCAGGTGGGAGTGGTCTTCCTCTGTGGGGCGAGTTTGCTCTACCCTGGCTGCAGTGGTATACTAGCTCCCCCTACACACAGTTGGAGGAGTCTCCACCCTAGGGGGGGGGAGTCCCCTCTACCCTGGCTGCGGTGGTACAGGAGCTCCCCCATACACCCTGGTGGGAGGAGTCTCCTACCTGGAGTGGCTAGTCCCCTCTTCCCTGCCTCTGGTGGTATATGAGCTCCCCTGACAACTAAGGTTTAGGGGTCTCCCGCCTAGTGGGGCGAGTCCTCTCTCTCCTGGCTGCAGGGGTATACAAGCACGCCCCCCCCTTAGCAAGATGGAAGGTGTCTCCTGCCTTGAGGAGTACCCTCCACCCTGCCTAATGCAGTAAACAAGATCCTGGACACCCAGGTGGGAGGGGCCTCCTGCCTGGAGGGGCGAGTCCCCTCTCTCCTGGCTGGGGTAGTAAATGAGCAGCCCCCAAAAATCAAGTGGGAGGGGAATCTTGCCTGGAGAGGCGAGTCCCCTCTACCAAGGCTGCTGCAGAATAGGCACTCCCCTGGACACCCAGGTGAATGTGGTCTTCCGCCTGGGGTTTCCAGTCCCTGCTACCCTGCCTGAAACTATATACAAGCCCCCTCCCCCAGGAAACCCAGGTGGGAGGGGCTTCCCGCCTGGAGGGGCAAGTCCCCTCTACCCTTGCTGCAGCAGTATACATGCTCCCTCAGACACCAATATAGGAGGGGTCCACCGACTTAAGGGGCGAGTCCTCTCTACAGTAGCTGAGGCCGTATAAGAGCTCCCCTGACACCCAGGTGTGAAGGATCTCCCGCCTAGTGGGAGTTGCCACTCTGCCCTGGCAACTCCTTATACAAGCTCCCCTGGACACCCAGGAGAGAGGGGTCTCCCACCTGGAGGGGAGAGTCACCTCTACACTAACTGCAGCAGTATAAGAGCTTCCCCCCATACACAGGTGGGAGGGGTCTCTTGCCTGGAGGGGTGAGTCCCCTCTACCCTGGCTGCAGTGGTATAGGACCTCCTCCAGACACCCAGGTGGAAGGGGCCGTCCGCCTAGAGGGGCGAGTCCCCTCTACCCTGGCTTCCGTGGTGTTTAAGAGCTTCCCAAGACAGCCAGGTGAAAAGGGCCCCCCCCCCATGGAGGGCTGAGTCCCCTCTACCATGGCTGCATTGGTATACTAGTTTTCCTTGACACTCAGGTGAAAGGGGTCTCCCACATGGCGGGGCGAGTCCCCTCTATCCTGCCTAAGGTGGTATAGGAGCTCTCCAGGACACCCAGATGGAAGGGGTCTACCACCTGGAGGGGCGAGTCCCCACTACTCTGGCTGTGGCAGTATAAAAGCTCCCACTGACACCCAGGTGTCATGGGTCTCCGGCCTAGAGGGGCAAGTCCCCTATGCCCTGGCTGAGGCGGTATAGGAACTCTACATGGACACCCAGGTGGGAGGGGTCTCCCACCTGGAAGGGCAAGTCCCCTCTACCCTGGCTGTGTCGGTGTATGAGTTCTGCCTGACACCCAGGTGGGAGGGGTCTTCTGCCTGGAGGAGCCAGTCCCCTCTCTCCTGGCTGGGGCGGTATGTGAGCTCCCCCTGTCACCCACATGTTAGGGGTCTCCCGCTTGGAAGGGCGAGTATCCTCTACCCTGGCTGAAACTCCCCCAACACAAAGGAGGAGGGGTCTCCCACCTGGAGGGGTATCCCCTCAACTCTGTACATGCTACCCCCAGACACCCAGGTGGGAGGGGTCTCTTGCATGGAGGGGCGAGTCCCATCTACCATGGCTGCTGTGGTATAGGAGCTCCCCCCCCATGGCCAGATGGGAGGGGTCTCCCACCTGAAGGGGTGAGTCCCCTCTTCCCTGGCTGCAGTGGTTTACTAGCTTTCCCTGACACTCAAGTTGGAGGGGTCTCCCACCTGGAGGGAGGAATGCCCTTTACACTGGCTGTGGTGGTAAATGAGCTCCCCCCATCACCCAGGTGGGAGAGTCTCAGGCCTGGAGGGTCTAGTCCCCTCTACCCAGGTTGTGGAGGTATACTAGTTTCCTAGACACCCAGGTGGGAGGGGTCTCCTGCCTGCAGGGGCGATTCCCCTCTACCCAGGCTGCAGCAGTAATGGAGCTCCTCCTACACCCAGTTGGGAGGGGTCTCCCTCCTGGAGAGGTGAGTCAGCTTTATCCTGGCTGAGGAGGTGTACAAGCTTGTGGGGAGCCATTCTGACACGTGATTGGGTGACTCCCGTTAAGGGCCTGAGGCGCTCTGGCTGTGTCGGAGCTTTCCCGACCCTTTCCTGATGAGAGAGCCCATCCGTGTGGGGGTGTGCGTGACCACTGACCCCGGAGACCCAATCACTGACCCTGACCTTGGAGTGCAGCCCCCCCTCAACCTTCATTGGATGGAATTCTCCCCTGAATCTCTTGTTCCCCAAATAAAAGGCTACTCCCAGGCGTGTTCGCTCTCTCTCTCTCCTGCTAGCCCAGCATAATCCTCGCTGCCCTGCTGGGCGGCTGGAGGCAGGAACCAGGGAGGTGAGCCGTCTCGGACCTAGCAATATAAATAAGGTAACTGGTCTGTGTGTTTTATTTCGATCTCTTCTAACTAACTTTATGCCTAGAACCTCATTAATGAAACCACTGCGCAGGCCGCGTGGTAGACAAGCTCCCTCAGACACCCAGGTGGGAGGGCTCCCCTGCCTTGAGGGGTGAGTCCTCTCTACCCTGGTTGCAGTGGTATACTAGCCCCCCACCACTCAGATGGGAGGGTTCTCCCACCTGAAGGGGCGAGTTTTCTCTACCCTGGATGTGGTGATATAGTAGCTTTCACTGACACCCAGGTAGGAAGGGTCTCCTGCCTAGAGGGGTATTTCGCCTGGAGTGGTGAGTCCCCTCTACCCTGGCTGCAGCGGTATAGGAGCTTCCCCAGACACCCAGGTGGGAAGGGTCTCCAGCATGGAGGAGAAAGTCCCCTCTACTTTGGCTGGCACCATATAAGAGCTCCCTGGACACTCAGGTGGGAGGGGTTTCCCCCCTGCAAGGGCAAACACCTCTACCCTGGCTGTGGTAGTATATGAGCTCCCCCCCACACCCTTGTGAAAGTGGTCTCCTGCCTGTAAGGGCGAGTCCCTTCTACCCCTGCTGCGGAGGTAAAGGAGCTTCCCCAACACCCAACACCCTGAAAAGGCGATTCCCCTCTACCCTGGCTGCACTGGTATATGAGTTCCCCCCTATTCCCAGATGGGAGGGGTCTACCACCAGGAGGGGCTTGTCGCTGCTACCAAGGCTGCTGGGGTATGGGAGCTCCCATGACACCCAGGTGGGAGGGGTTCCCCGCCTGGAGGGGCGAGTCCCCTCTACTGTGGCTGCAGGGTAATATGAGCTCCACCGGACACCCAGTGAAAGGGGTCTTCTGCCTGCATGGGCAAGTATGCTCTACCCTGGCTGCAGCAGTATAGGAGCTTCCCCTGACACCCAGGTGGGAGGGGTCTCCCGCCTTCAGTGGTGAGTCCCCTCTACCCGGGCTGTGGCTGTGTAGGAGCTTCCCCAGACAACCAGGCAGCAAAGGTCTCCCGCATGAAGGGGCGGGTCCCCTCCATTCTGGCTGCTGCTGTATTGGAGCTTCCACTAACACCCAGGTGGGAGGTGTCTCCTGCCTAGAAGAGTGAGTCCCTCCTACATTGGGTGATGTCCTATAAGGGCTCCCGGGACACCCAGGTGGGAGGGTTCTTCCGGCTGCAGGACAAATTCCTCTACTCTGGGCTCTGGCAGTATATGAGCTCCCCTAGACACACTGGTGGGAGGGGTCTCCCACCTATAGGGGTTTTTCCTCTTCCCTGGCTGTAGTGGTATTAGAGCTCCCCCAGACACTCAGGTGGGAGGGGTCTCTCCCCTGGAGGGACTAGTCACTGCTACCCTGGCTGCAGCAGTATATGAGCCCCCCCACACACATACAAAAAAAAAAAAAAAACACCCAGGTTGGAGGATCTTTGGCCTGGAGAGGTGAGATCCCTCTAGCCTGTCTGCAGCCATGTATGAGCTCCCCCTGACACCCAGTTGGGAGGGGTCTCCCGCCTGGATGGTGAGTGCCCTCTACCCTGGCTGCGGAGGTATTCGAGTTCCCCCAGACACCCAGGTGAAAGGGTTCCCCCCTGGAGGGGCAAGTCCCTTCTACCTTGTCTGCAGCTGTATAGAAGACCCAACCCAGACACCCAGGTGGGAGGGGTCTCTTGCCTTGAGGGTCGAGTCCCCTCTACCCTGGCTGTAGGGGGATACGAGCTCCCTCTAAAAACCAGATGAGAGGGCTCTCCGGCCTTGGAGGTTCCAGTCCCTGCTACATTGGCTGCAGCTATTACCTGCTCCTGTCAACACTCAGGTGGGAGGGGTCTCCCGCTGGGAGGGCCAAATCCCCTCTACCCTGGCTAAGGCAGAATTCAAGCTGGCCCCAACAGTAAGGTGGGAGGGGTCTCTCGCCTGGAGGAGAGAGTCCCCTTTACCCTGGTTGTGGGGGTATATGAGCTCCCCTGGAAACCCAGGTGGAAGGGGTCTCCCATCTTAGGGGCGAGTCCCCTCTACCCTAGCTGCAGCAGTAATCAAGCTCCCCCTGACACCCAGGTGGGAAGGATATCTGGACTGGAGGGGCTAGTCCCTGCTACCCTGGCTGCAGCGGAATAGGAGCCCCGCACAACACCCAGGTGGAAGGGGTTTCCCCCCTCGAGGGGCGAGTTCCCTCTACCCTGGCTGCTGCGGTATAAGAGCTCCCCCGACACCCAGTTGAGAGAGGTATTCTGACTTGAGGTGCGAGTCCCCTCTACCCTGGTTGGGGCGGTATACTAACTCCCCCTGATACCAGATTGGGAGTGATGTCCCGCCTGGAGGAGCAAGTCCCTTTTATCCTGGCAGCTGGGCAGGGTTCTTCCAGCTGGAGTTCCCCCAGACACCCAGGTGAAAGGGATCTCCTGCCTTGAAGGATGAGTCCCTGCTACCCTTGCTGCAGCTTTATATGAGGCCTCCACACACCCCCAGGTGGGAGGCATCTCTTCCCTAGAGGGGTGAGTCCACTCTACCCTGGCTGTGGCAGTATAAGAGCTCCCCGCACATACCCAGATGGCAGGGGTCTCTCTCTTACCTGGAGGGGCAAGTCCCCTCTATTCTGGCTGCAGCAGTATAAGATCTCCCCCAACCTATACCCAGAGGGGAGGAGTCTCCCTCCCGAAAGGGGTGAGTCTTCTCTACCCTGGCTGCAGTGGTATACTAGCTTTCCTTGACACCCAGGTGGGAGGGGTCTCCTGCTTTGAGGGGAGTCCGCTCTAACCTGGCTGCAGAGGTGTACAGAGCTCCCCAGGAAACACAGGTAGGAGGGTTATCCGCCTATAGGGGTGAGTTTCCTCTTCCCTGGCTGCAGTGTCCCACCTGGAAGGACGAGTCCCCTCTACCCTGGCTGTTTCTGTTTCCTACTCCCCCTCCCCACACCCAGGTAGGACAGGTCTCCCGTCTGGAGAGGCTAGTCCTCTGTACCCTGGCTGCTGTGATATGGGAGCTCTCCTGACACCCAGGTGGGAGGAATCTCCTGAATAGAGGGGCGAGTCCCCTCTAGCCTGGCTGCAGCGGTATAAGAGATCCCCCAGACACCCAGGTGGGATGAGTCTCCCATCTGAAGGGACGAGTCCCCTGTACCCTGATTGCAGTGGTATAGGAGTTCCCCCTACACCCAGTTGGAAGGGGTCTCTCGCCTGGAGGGGAGAGTCCCTGCTACCCTGGCTGCAGCGGTATAGAAGCCCCCTTAGGACACCCAGGTGATAGGGGTCTCCGGCCTGGAGCCGCGAGTCCCCTCTACCATGGCTGCGGAGATATACAAGCTCCCCCAGACACCCAGGTAGGAGGTGTCTCCCACCTGGAGGGGTAAATCCCCTCTTTCCTGGCTAAGGCGGCATACAAGCTCCCCCCCCCCCCAAAACACAGGTGGGAGGGGTCTCCCGCCTTGGTATATGATCTCCCTTGACAACCAGGTTGAGAGGTCTCCCGCCTAGTGGAGCAAGTCACCCCTATCTTAGCTACAGCGCTATATGAGCACCTCCTATAGCCAGATGGGAGGGGGTGCGTCCCCTCTACCCAGGCTGCTGTCTTATAGGAGCTCCCATGACAACTAGGTGTGAGGAGTCTCCCGCCTGGAGAGTAGAGTCCTCTCTACACTGGCTGTGGAGGTATAGGAGCTCCCCCAGACACCCAGGTGGGAGGGGTCTCCCGCCTTGAAGGGCAAGTCCCTGCTACCCTGGCTGTAGAGGTATAGGAGACCCCCCCTCCACGACACCCAAGTGGGAGGGGTCTCCCGCCTTGTGGGGCGAGTCCCCTCTACTCTGGCTTTGGCAGTATACCAGCTCCTCCCAACACCCAGGTGGGAGGGAAGTACTGCCTGGAGGCATGAATCCCCTCTACCCTCCTTGGGCCTGTATACTAACTCCCCCCACACACACACACACCCAGGTGGGAAGGGTCTTCTGCCCAGACGAGTGAGTCCCCTCTACCCTGCCTGTGGCAGTATATGAGCTCCCCTGACAACCACGTTGGAGGTGGCTCCCGCCTGGAGGGGCAAGTCCACTCTCCCCTGGCTGAGGTGGTATAGGAGCTCCCCTGACACCCAGATTAGAGGGGTCTCCGGACTGGAAGGGCGATTCTCCTCTACCCTGGTTGCAGCGGTATAGGAGCTCCCCTCTGACACCCAGGGGGGGAGGGGTCTCTTACCTGGAGGGGCGAGTCCCCTCTACCCTGTCTTTGGGTGTATATGAGCTCCCCTGGACACCCAGGTGGGAGGGGTCTTTGCCCTGGAGAAGCGAGTCCCCTTAGACTGGCTGCAGTGATATAGGAGCTCATCCCCCAAACCCAGGCTGAAGGGTTCTCCTGCCTGGAGGCCCCTCTACCCTGGTTGGGGTGGGTTACTAGTCCCCCCCCCCATACCAGGTTTGGAAGGGTTTCCGCCTGGAGGGGTGAGTCTCCTCTACCCTGACTGCGGAGGTATAGGAGTTCCCCCAGACATGCAGGTGAAAGGGATCTCCTGCCTTGAGGGGTGAGTCCCTGCTGCCCTTGCTGCAGCTTTATATGAGGCCCACACACACACTCAGGTGGGAGGGGTCTCTTGCTTTGAGTGGTGAGTCCCTTCTATCCTGGCTGAGGTGGATTCCAGCTCCCCTTGAAAACCAGGTGAAAGGGATAGCCTGCCTGGAGGGGCAAGAACCCTCTACCCTGGCTACAGTGGTATATCAGCTCCCCCTGAACACCCAGGTGGGAGCGGTCTCCCGCCTGGAGGGGCGAGTGTCCTCTACTTTGGGTGGTGCCATAGAAGAGCTCCCAGGACACCCATTTGGGAGGGGTCTGCCACCTACAGGGGCAAGTCCCCTCTACCCTGGCTGTGGCAGTATTCGAGCTCCCCCTGACACCCAAGTGGGAGGGGTCTCCAGACTGGAGCGAGGAGTCCCTGCTACCCTGGCTGCAAAGGTATAAGAGCCCCCCCCCCACGACACCCAGGTGGAAGAGGTCTCCTACTGAAAGGGCAATTACCGTCTACCCTGGCTGTGGTGGTGGTATTTGAGCTCCCCCGACACCCAGGTGGAAGGAGTCTCCCGCCTGAGGAGAATCCCCTATAACCTGGCTAATGTGGTATACAAGATCTCCTGAAACCCAGCTAGGAGGGGGTTTCCTGCCTGGAGGGAGAGGATCTCCCTCTTGAGATGAGTCCCTTCTACATTGGCTGCTGCAGTACAGGAGCTCCCATGACTACCAAGTGTGAGGAGTTGGCCACCTGGAGGATAGAGTCCCCTCTACCCTGCAGGCGGTGGATTAGGAGCTCCCCCTGACACCAGATGGAAGGGACCTCAAGCCTCCACACTGGATGTGGCGGTATAAGAGTTCCCACTGACATGGATGTGGGAGGGATTTTCTTCCTGGAGGGGCTAGTCCACTCTACCCTTTCTGGCTGTTTCCAGCTCCTCATACACACAGGTTGGAGGGTTCTTTCTCCTGGAGGGGCGAGTCCCCTCTCCCCTGGCTTCGGAGATATAAAAGCTCCCTGGACACCCAGGTGGGAGGGGTCTCTTGCCTGCAGGGCAAACACCTCTACCCTGGCTGTGGCAGTATAGGTGCTCCCCCAACACCCTAGTGGGAAGGGTCTCCCTCCTGTAGGGGAGAGTCACCTCTACTCTGGCTGGGCTTTATAGGAGCCCTCCCCACACACCCAGGTAGGAGAGGTCTACCGCCTGGAGGGGTGAGTTGCCTCTACCATGTCTTCTGGGGTATATGAGCTCCCATGACACCCAGGTGGGAGGGGTCCTCCGCCTGAAGGGGCAAGTCCCCTCTACCTGGCTGCAGCAGTGTATGAGCTCCCCCAGACACTGAGGTGGGAGGGGTCTCATGCATGGAGGGACAAATCCCCTCTATTCTGTCTGAGGCCATATAGGAGCTCCACCTGACACCCAGGTTAGAGGGGTCTGTTGACTGGAGGGGCGAGTCCACTCTACCCTGGCTGTGGTGGCAGTATAAGGCTCCCCTGACACCCAGGTGGGATGGATTCCCCCCTGGAGGGGTGAGTCCCTATACATTGGCTGCTGTGGTATAGGAGCTCCGTCCTCCACCACACACCCAGGTTAGAGGGGTATCCTGCTTGGAGGGGTGAGTCCACTCTGTCCTGCTTTAGGTGGTATACTAATTCCCAAGACAACCAGGTTGGAGGGGTCTTCTACCTGGAGGGGCGAGTCCCCGCTACCTTGGCTGCGGCAGTATAAGAGCTCCCCCCTACACCCAGGTGCCAGGGGTCTCCCACCTGGGGTGGTGAGTCCCCTCCCTGCAGCGGTATATGAGCTCCCTTAAAAACCAGATGGGAGGGGGTCTCTCGCCTGGAGGGACAAGTCCCCCTCTACCCTGGCCGCAGAGTTATGTGAGCTCTACTGACACCCAGGTGTGAGGGGTCTCTTTCCTGGATCAGTGAGTCCCCTCTACACTGGCTGCAGTGGAATAGTAGCTCCCCACCCCATACCCAGCTGGGAGTGGTCTCCAGCAGTATACAAGGTCCCCCGACACCCAGGTTGGAGGGGTCTTCTGCCTGCAGGGGCGAAACCCTCTACCCTGGCTGCAGTGGAATAGTAGCTCCCCCCATACCCAGCTAGGAGGGGTCTCCCGCCTGAAGGGCAGGTCCCCTCTACCCTGCCTGCAGTAGTATATGAGCTCCGCTTTCAAGCAGGTTGGAGGGGTCTCCCACCTGGGGGAGCGAGTCCCCTCTACCCTTTCTGCTGTGGTATACAAGCTCTCCCTGACACTCTGCTGGAAGGGGTCTTCCCTCTAGAGGGGCCAGTTCCCTCTACCCTGATGAAGGTAGTATACAAGCTTCCTAAGACACCCAGGATGGAGGAGTCTCCTGCCTGGGGGGGGAGTCCGCACTACCCTGACTGGAGCATTATAGGAGCTCACCGCCCCACCACCATCACACCCAAGTGGGAGGGGTCTCCCGTGGGAGGGGCTAGTCCCCTCTACACTGGCAAAGGTGGTCTACAAGCTCCCCCCACACTCAGGTGAAAGGGGTCTTCCGCATGGATGGGGGAGTCTCCTCTACCCTGTCAGCAGTGGTAATCAAGCTTTCCCTGACACCCAGGTGGAAGGGGTCTCCCGCCTAGAGGGGTGAGTCCCCTCTACCCTAGCTGTGGTAGTATAGGAGCTCCCCCAAACACCCAGTGGGAGGGGTCTCCTGCCTGGAGGGGCAAGTCTCCTCTACTTTGGCTGGTGCCATAGAAGAGTTCCCAGGACACAGATGAAAGGGATCTCTGCCTACAGGAGCGAGTCCACTCTACCCTGGCTATGGCAATATGCTATCTCCCCCTGACACCCAGGTTGGAGGGGTCTGCCGCCTTTAGAGGCGAGTCCCCTCTACCCTGGCTGTGGTGGCATACGAGCCCCCCCCCACGACACTCAGGTGGGTGAGGTCTCCCACCTGGAAGGGCGAGTCCCCATTGCCCTGGCTGTGGCCCTGTATGAGCTCCCCCCAGACACCAAGGTGGGAGGGGTCTTTGGCCTGGAAAGGCCAGACCCCTCTATTCTGGCAGCGGGGATATAAGAGCCCCCTCCAACACCCAGGAGGTAGAGGTCTCCCGCCTGGAGGGGCAAGTTCCCTCTACCCTGACACCCAGGTAAAGGAGTCTCCCGCCTGGAGGGTAGAGTCCCCTATACCCTGCCCGCGGTGGTATAGGAGCTCCCCCCTGACACCCAGGTGGAAAGGGTCTTTTGCCTGGAGCGACGAGTCCCTTCTACACTGGATGTGGTGGTATAAGAGCTCCCACGGACACGGATGTGGGAGGGCTTTTCTCCCTAGAGGGGCGAGTCCACTCTATCCTATTTGGGTCTGTTTCTTTGGAGCTCTGCCGACCCAAGGTGGGAGGGTTCTTTCTCCTGGAGGGCCCAGTCCCCTCTCCCCTGGCTGCGGACATAAGAGCTCCCTGGAACCCAGGCGGGAGGGGTCTCCTGCCTGCAGGGCAAACTCCTCTACCCTGGCTGTGGCAGTATAGGCGCTCCCCCAACACCCTAGTGGGAAGGGTCTCCCGCCTGTAGGGGTGCGTCCCTCTACCCTGGCTGCGGCGTTATAGGAGCCCATCCCACACACCCGGTGGGAAGGGTCCCCGCCTGAAGGGCGAGTGCTCTCTATCGTGGCTGCAGTGGTGTATAAGCTCCACCCAACACCCATGCGTGAGGGGTCTTCTGCCTGGAGGGGAGAGTCGGCTCTACCCTGGCTGCAGCAGTATACCAACTCCTCCTGACACCCACGTGGGACCGGTCTCCCTCCTAGAGCAGTGAGTCCCCTCTACCCTGGCTGCAGCAGTGTATGAGGTCCCCCAGACACCGAGGTGGGAGGGGTCTCCCGCATGGAGGGGTGAATCCCCTCTATTCTGGCTGAGGCAGTATAGTAGCTCCACCCGACACCCAGGTTAGAGGGATCTGTAGACTGGAGGGGCGAGTCCACTCTACACTGGCTGTGGCGGTATAAGAGCTCCCCCTGACACCCAAGTGGGATGGATCTCCCGCCTGGAGGGGTGAGTCCCCTATACCCTGACTGATGCGGTGTAGGAGCTCCACCCCCCAACACACACATGAAGTTTAGAGGGGTATCCCGCTTCGAGGGGCGAATCCACTCTGTCCTGGCTTAGGTGGTATACTAGTTCCCAAGACACCCAGGTTGGAGGGGTCTTCCACCTAGAAAGTGGAGTCCCCTTTACCCTGGCTACTGCGATGTAGGAGCTCCCCTGACACCAGGTGGGGGGAGTCTTTCGTCTGGAGAGGCGAGTCCCCTCTACCCTTTCTACTGTGGTATACAAGCTCCCCCTGACACCTTGCTTGGAGAGGTCTCCCGCCAAGAGGGGGCCAGTCTCCTCTACCCTGGTGAAGGTGGTATACAAGCTCCCTGAGGCAGCCAGGATGGAGGGGTCTCCTGCCTGGAGGGGGAAGTCCCCACTACCCTGGCTGGAGTATTATAGGAGCTCACCATCCCCCCACCACCACACCCAGGTGGGAGGGGTCTCCCGCCAGAGGGGTTAGTCCCCTCTACCCTGGCAAAAGCGATCTACAAACTCCCCTGACACCCAGATGAAAGGGTTCCCCCACATGAATGGGTGAGTCCCCTCTACCCTGTCAGCAGTGGATTTCAGGCTTTCCTTGACACCCAAGTGCGAGGGGTTTCCTGCCTGGAGAAGCTATCCCCTCTACACTGGCTGCAGTGGTATAAGAGCTTTCCCTGACTCCCAGGTGGGAGGGTCTCAGGACTGGAGGCAAGAGTCCACCCTACTCTGGCTGGGGAGGCATAGGAGCTCCTGCAGTCACCCAGGTGGGAGGGGTCCCTTGCCTGCAGGGAGAGGCGAATTCCCACTACCCTGCCTGCTGTCATAAAGGAGCTCCCCCAGACACCCAGGTGGGAGGGGTCTCCAGCCTGGAGGTGTGAATCCCCTTTACCCTGACTGCAGAGATATGAGTACCCCCTGACATTCAGGTGGAGGGGCATGTCCCTTCTACCCTGGATTCAGCAGGATAAGATCTCCCCCGACACTCTTCTAGGAGGGGTCTTCTGCCTGGAGGGGCGAGTCCCCTCTACCCTGGCTGCGGCTGTATAAGAGCTCCCCCCTACACCCAGGTGCGAGGAGTCTCTCACCTGGAGGGGCAAGTCCCCCTCTACCCTGGCTGCGGAGGTATGTGAGCTCCACTGACACCCAGGTGTGAGGGGTCTCTTTCCTGGATCCTCGAGTCTCCTCTACACTGGCTGCAGCGGTATACAAGCTCCCCCTGACACCCAGGTGAGAGGGGTCTCCCACCTGTATGAGCGAGTCCCCTCTACTTTGGCTGGTGCCCTATAAGAGCTTCCTGGACACGCAGGTGGGAGAGGTCTCCTGCCTGCAGGGGCGAATCCCACTATCCTGGCTGTGGCAGTATAGGAGTTGCCCCGACACCTTGGTGGGAGGGGTCTCTGGACTGTAGGGACGAGTTCCCTCTACCCTGGCAGCGGCGGTATATAAGCTTCCTCCTCCTGCCTGGAGGGGCAAGTCGCCTCTACCATGGCTGCTGGTGTATATGAGCTCACAAGATACCCACGTGGGAGGGTTCTCCCGCCTGGAAGTGCAAGTCCCTTCTACCTTGGCGTGGCTGCGGCGGTATATGAGCTCCACCCAACACCCATGTGCGAGGCGTCTTCCGCCTGGAGGGGCGAGTCAGCTCTACCCTGGCTGCAGCAGTATACCAGGTCTTCCTGACACCCAGGTGGGAGGGGTCTCCCGCCTAGAGTAGTGAGTCCCCTCTACACTGGCTGCTGGGGTGTATGAGCTGGGTCTGTTGACTGGAGGGGTGAGTCCCCTCTACCCTGGCTGCTGTAGTATACTAGCTCCCCCAACACCGAGGGGGGAGGGGTCTCCCGCTGAAGGGTCAAGTCCCCACTACCCTGGATCCGGCTGTAAACAAGTTCCCCCCTACACACAAGTGGGAAGGGTCTACCGCCTTTAGGGGTTAGTCCCCTCTACCCTGGCTGTGGCTGTTTACAAGCTCCCGACGAAACCCAGATGGGAAGTCTCTCCTGCCTGCATGGACGAACCTCTCTACCCTGGCTGTGACCTTATAAGTGTTCCCCCAGACACCCAGGTGGAAGGGGTCTCCCGCCTGGAGGGGCGAGTCCCCTCTACCCTGGCTGCAGCAGTAAAGAGGCTCCTCCTGATACACAGGTGGGAGGGGTCTCCATCCAGGAGGGACAACTCCCCTCTACACTGACTGCTGTGGTATAGGAGCTCCCCTGACCCCCATGTGAGAGGAGTCTTCCTCCTGGAAAGGAGAGTCCCTGCTACCCTGGTTGCTGAGGTAAAAGAGCTCCCCCAGAAACCCAGGTGGGAGGGTTCTCCAACCTAGAAGGGCGAGACCTCACTACTCTGGCTAGAGCTGTGTACGATCGCCCCACCTGACACCTAGGAGGGAGGGATCTCCCACCTGGATGAGCAAGACTCCTCTACCCTGGCTGTGGCAGTAAAGGAGCTCTCCTGGACACCCAGGTGAGAGGGATCTCCTGCCTAGAGGGGTGAGTCCCTACTACCCTGGCTGCTGCGGTATAGGAGCTCCCCTCAACACACCAGGCGGGAGGGGTCCCCATCCTGGAGGGGCCAGTCCCCTCTAGCATGGTTGTGGTGGTATACAAGATTTCCCCAACATCCAGATGGGAGGGGTCTCCCGCCTAAAGGGGATATTCACCTCTACCCTGCCTGCAGCGATATAGGAGCTCACCAGGACACTGCCTGGAGGGGAGAGTTCCTTCTACACTTGCTGCGGTGGTATAAGAGCTCCCCCTGACACCCAGGTAGGATGGATTTCCTGCCTGGAAGGGTGAGTCCCCTATACCCTGCCTGCTGCAATATAGGAGCTGCCCACTGACGCCAGGTGGGAGGGGTCTACTGCCTTGAAGGGCAAGTCCCCTCTCTCCTGGCTGCAGAGATATAGGAGCGTTCCCAGACACCCAGGTTAGAGGAGTATCCCGCCTGCAGGAGGGAGTCCCCTCTACCCTGGCTGGGGCAGTATACTCGCTCCCCTAGACACCCAGGTGGGAGGGGTCTCTTGCCTGGAGGCTCAAGTCGCCTCTACTATGGCTGTTGGGGTATAGGAGCTCCCCTTAAACCAGGTGGGGGGGGAGAATTTCACCTGGAGAGGCGAGTCTCCTCTAACCTGGCTGCAGCAGTATACAAGCTCTCCCATACATGCAGGTGGGAGGGGTCTCCCACATGGAGGGGCAAGTTCCCCCTACCCTTTCTGCTGTGGTATACAAGCTCCCCTTGACACCCTACTGGGATAGGTCGCCTGCCTGGAGGAGCAAGTACCCTCTACCCTAGCTGCGGTGGTATATGAGCTTCCCCAATTCCCTGGTGGGAGAGGTCTCTTGCTTAGAGGGGCCAGTCCTCTCTACCCTGGCTAAAGTGGTATACAAGCTCCCTGCGACACCCAGGATGGAGGGTCTCCTGCCTGAAGGGGGGAGTGCCCACTACCCTGGCTGCAGCAGTATAAGAGCTCACCGCTCCTACCCCCCAACACCCAGATGGGAGGGGTCTCCAGTATGGAGGGGCGAGTCCCCTCTACCCAGGCTATGGCGGTGTATGAGCTCCCCCAGACATCCAGGTGAAAGAGGTCTCAGGCCTGGAGGGACGAGTCCCGTCTACAATGGCTGCAGTGGTAATCAAGCTTCCCTGACACCAAGGTGGGAGGAGTCTCCCGACTGGAGGGGCGAGTAAACCCTACTGTGGCTGCAGGGGTAAAGGAGCTCCCCCAGACACCCAGGTGGGAGGGGTCTCCACCCTGGAGGAGCTAGTCCTCTCTACCCTGGCTTCAGCGGAATAAGAGCTCCCCCTGACACCCAGTTGGGATGGGTCTCCCGCCTGGAAGAGCTAGTCCACTCTACCCTGGCTCCAGTGGTGTATGAGGTCCCCAAAATACCCAGGTAGGAGGGTTCCCCCGGCTGGAGGGGTGAGTCCCCTCGACCCTTGCTGAAGCAGTATATAATCTCCCCCTACACCCAGGTGGGAGGGTCTTCCTTCTGGAGGGGGGAGTCCCCTCTACCCTGGCTGCTGCAGTATAGGAGCTCCCTGACACCCATGTAGGAGGAGTCTCCTGCCTAAAGGGTAGAGTCCCCTCTACCCATTCTGCGAAGGTATAAGAGCTCCCACCTACACCCAGGTGGGAGGGTGGTCTTCCGCCTGGAGTGGCGAGTCCCCTCTACCCTGCCGACAGCTGTATATGAGCTCCCCTGACAACCAGATGGGAGGTTCTCTCTCCTGGAGGGGCGAGTTCCGCCTCCGCTGGCTGAGGCGGTATGGGAGCTCACCCTGACACCCAGGTTTGAGGGGTCTCCTGACTGGAGGGGAGAGTCCTCTCTACCCTGGCTGCGGGGGTATAAGATCTCCCCCTGACACCCAGGTGCCAGGGGTCTCCCTGGCTGCAGGTGGGAGGGGTCTCCCGACTAAAGGGGAGAGTCCCCGCTACCATAGGTGCTGAGGTATAGGAGCTCCCTAGGACACCCAGGTAAGGGGGGTATTCCTACTGGAGGTGCGAGTACCCTTTACTCTGGCTGCAGCGGTATAAGAGGTGCCCCGACACCCAGGTGGGAGGGGTCTCTAGAGAGGAGGGGTGAGTCCCTGCTACCCTGCCTGCTACAGTATACGGAAACACCCCTGGGACATCCAGATGGGAGGGGTCTCCCGCCTGGAGGGGCGAGTCCCCTCTATCCTAGCTGTGGTGGTATATGAGCTCCCCTGACACCCAGGTGCAAGAGGTCTTCACCTGGAGAGGCAAGTCCCTTCCACCATGGCTGCAGAGGGATACAAGCTTCCCCTGACACCCAGGTGAAAGGTGTCTCCCGCCGGGAGTGGCGAGACCCTGCTACTCTGGCTACAGCTGTATAGGAGACCCACACACACACCCAGGTGGGAGGGGTCTCCTGCCTTGAGGGGGAGTCCACTCTATCTTGGCTAAGGCTAAATACAAGCTAGCCTCCACACTACGGTGGGAGGGGTCTTCCGCCTAGAGGAGCAAGTCTCCTCTACCCTGGCTGTGGTGGTATAAGAGCTCCCCCAGACACCCAGTTGGGAGGGGTCTCCTGCCTAGAGGGGTGAGCCCCCTCTACCCTGGCTGTGGCAGTGTAGGAGCTCCCCCAGACACCCATGTGGGAGGAGTCTCCCGCATGGAGGGGCAAGTAGCCTCTACCCTGGCTGTGGTGGTATATGAGCTCCCCCACACAGCCAGGTGGGAAGGGCCTCCGGTCTGGAGGGGCGAGTCCCCTCTACCCTGCCTGTGGAGGTATATGAGTTCCCCCAGACATCCAGCTGAAAGGAGTCTCCTGCCTGGAGAAGCGAGTGCCTGCTACCCTAGCTACAGCCCTATAGGAGCCCCCCACACACACCCAGGTGGGAGGGGTCTCTTGCCTGGAGGGGTGAGTCCCTGCTACTCTGGCTGCACAAGGATATGAGCTCCCCCTGACACCCAGGTCAAAGAGGTATCCCGCCTGGTGAGGCGAGTCCATTCTACCCTGGCTGCAACTGTACAGGAGCCCCCACACCAGGCACCCAGGAGGGAGGAATTTCATGCCTGGAGGGGTGAGTCCCCTCTACACTGGCTGAGGTGCAATACCAGCTAGCCTGGACACCAAGGTGGGAGGGATCTCTCTCCTGGAGCAGCCAGTCTGCTCTACCCTGGCTGTAGTGATATAAGCCTCCACCAGACAACCATGTCCCTTTTCATTTACCCAGGCCCAGGTGCTAGCACTTGGTTCTTCATTAATGATCCTGGATCCTTGCTTGAGCTCCTGGCCACCTGTCTCGTGGGCCTTGTACCTGTCCCATGGTTTCAGGCCCCTTTTACCAGCCACCTCCTGTGACTCCCCTCTGTTCCCCTTATGCTGTGGTATTCTTGCACTTCCTAGACCCTCTGCTCCTCCTAGCCTGGGCTCCTCAAATGGGTCCTGGCTGTCCACTGACCCCACCCCAACCTCCACATCACAGGTATCCCCTCAGAGTGCCTACTTTTGACCCTGCTTTGGTCCAAGTCCCTCTCTGAGGATCTACTCACCAGGAGCAGAGGAGCAGATTTGGCTGGCCCCTGCACCCTGAATGCTCCTATGGGAAACACAGCCCTGTCACTCACCTGTTTCCCCTTTGCTGCCTGAACCTTGAGGCCTAGCAGCTAACATGTGACTTGCTCCAACCCAGCCCTGAGAGATCCTTTCCCTCCCCGGCTCCCTGTGCTCTCTCACCTTGCATGCTTCCCCTACCCCAACCCAGCCTTCTCTAACCCTGACCTTTGCACTACAGTCCCAGGGCCTGGATGCTAGCCTGAGCCCCTTATCACATTCCTCATGTTCCTTGGCTTAGCATGGATTCTCTTCTTGTTGGATCTGACCTGCGGGCCCCTTGCTTGGCCCCTTGCTTGGTTCCCAAGGTGCCCCTTGTGCTTCCCTCTGTCTCCTGGTCCTCCTGCCACCCTTCCTACCCTTCACGTTGCACTTTCCTCAGGCAGTCATGTTTCTCCTGCTCCTTGGGTCCCTCATCCTGGGTGGGTCTGGTGGGTCCCTTGCCTGGGCTCCTTGCTTGGGTCCTGGCTCTCACCACTCTTCGCACGGGACTCCCCACCCGTGCCCTTCCTTCGCCCTCCTCCTGGCCCTCTTCCCATGCCAGGCCTCCTTTTGCCAGGTCCCTAGCCTTCAATTCTCATTTGGGCCAGGGCACCTAAAGGGTAACAGAGCCCTGCACCCCAACTAGGTCCCTTGGTCTCCCTGGGTGCTTGGTCCTTCACCTGGAACCCTGACACCTGGCAGTAGCCCTGGGCTTGGATCTTGCCTGCGCCCTGCTGGATCCCCTGCCTTCCCTCCCAAATCTTGTCCACTGTCCTGAACCACCTGCCCAAGCCCTGGTCATTGTCTCTCCAATCCCTGGCCTGGTTCCTCGATTGAGCCTCTGGTGACCCTTCTTGCTCCATGCTTTTCTGGGATTTGTCTGAGGGCCCCACGCTGGGGCTACTTCCATGCTCCCCTTGTCTTCCCTGTACTGCAGTACCCTAGTGCAGCCCCACCTGGCTGGCTCTACCCTTTCATGCTCTCCCCTGGCCTGGGCCCTCCACTAGGTCCCTTGCCTGGGCTCCTTGCTGGAGTCCTGAACCCCACCTCACCCTCGCCCATCATGCGGCCCTTCAGACTGTGCCCTCCTTTGACCTTTCTGTAGTTTCCGTCTCTGCCAGGCCGCTTTCCTGATCTCCTTTCCAGGATGCTCACCTGGGCCAGGGGACTTGACCTGGCCCCTTGGCCCTGTGGACTCTCTTTGGGTAAACATAGCCCTGCTCCTTGCCTGGGCCCTTTGGCCTCCCTCAGCCCGGGCCCTACTCCCAAACCCTGACACCCTGCAGTGGACCTGGGCCTTGAGCCTTCCTCCCCCAGCATCACCAGCTCCCCTTTCTTGCCTCCCTACCCTCCCCATACATGTCCCTTTTCATTCACCCAGGCCCAGGTGTTAGCATTTGGCTCTCCATTCCTGGGCCCAGCTCCTTGCTTGAGCCCTGGGCCGCCCTTCTCGAGGACCCTGTCCCTGTCCCTTGGTTTCAGGCCTCTTTTACCAACTCCTCCTGTGTGTCCCCTATGTTCTCCTGGTGCTGTGGTATGTTGGCACTGCCTAGGCCCTCCGGTCCTTCTGTTACTCCCTAGCCTGGACTCCTCCTATGGGTCCTGGCTGCCCACTGACCCACACACCCCAACCTCCGCACCCCAGATATCCCCTCAAAGTGCCCTCTTTTGCCATTCCTTTGGTCCAGGTCCCTCTCTGAAGATGTACTCACCTGGGGTAGAGGAGCGGAATTGGCTGTCTTCTGCACCCTGAATGCTCCCTATTGGAGTCACAGCACTGACCCAAACCTTTGTCCCCTTTTCTGCCTGAATCTTGAGACCTGGGAGTTAACATGGGTCTTGCTCCAATCCAGCCCTGAGAGATACCTGTCCTTCCCTCCACTGCCCTCTCACCTCCATGCTGTCCCGACCCCAACTCTGCCCTCCCGAACCCTGGTCCATTGAGCTCCAGCCCCAGGGTCTGGCTGCTCACCTGAGCCCCTGACCGCATTCCTCATGTCCTTTAGTGTAGTATGGAGTCTCTTTGTGTTGGGTCTGACTTGGGGGACTCTTGCTTGTGCCCACCAGTGGGCTCCCCTAGGTACCTCTTGTGCTTTTCTCTGTCTTCTGGTCCTCGTGGAATCCATTTCTCGCCTTCCCCTCGTGAATCCCCTGGTGCTTGCGGGTCTCCTTCTCCTTTTGTTGTCTCATCCATGGTCAGTCGGGTGGATCCCTTTCATGGGCTCCTGGCTTGGGTCCTGGGTCTCGCCCCTCTGAGCACCCACCGTGACCCCTTGCCATGCCCTCCTATCACCCTCCTCCTGTCCCCCTTCCCTTGCCAAGCCTCCTTTGCCAGGTCCCTGGCCCTGGATTCTAATCTGGGCCAGTGTGCCTCATGGGAAACAGAGCCTGCCCCTTACCTGAGCCCCTTGCTCTCCCTGGGTGCTTGTTCCTGCACCCCAAACCCTGATACCTGGCAGTGGCTCTGGGCCTGGACCTGCCTGCCCCTGTTGGATCCCCTGCCTTCCCACCCAAGTCTTGTCCACTGTCCTGAGCCCTGCCCCAGCCCCAGCCCTTGGCTCTCCATTTCCTGTCCTGGCTCCTTGTTTGAGCCTCTGGTGGCCCTTGTTGCCCAGTGTGTGCCTGGGCATTGACTGTGGGCCCTTTGCTTGGGCTGCTCCCCCTTTCCCCTTGGTGTTCCTGCACTGCAGTCCACTAGTGCCACTCGCCTGTCCAGCCCTGCCCTTCCCTGTTCTCCCCTGGCATGGGCCCTCCTCTAGGTCCCTAACCTAGGCTTCTTGCTGGGGTCCAGGCTTGACCCCACCAGCACCCATCCTCTGGTCCTTTCCGCTGTGCCCTCCTTTCGTTCCTGTCCCTGCCAAGCCCCCTTTCCTGATCCCTTTACCAGGATTCACACCCAGGCCAGACAAGTGGACCTGGCCTCTTGGCTCTCCTACCTCCCTACCTGAAAAAGCAGCCCTGCTCCTTGCCTCGGCTCTTTGGCCTTCTTCAGATCGGGTCCTGCTCCCCAACCCTGACACCTAGTCATGGACCTGGGCCTTGAGCCTTCCTCTCTGTGCACCACCAGCTCCCCTCTGTCCTCTCCCTACACTCCCCAGCCCTCCTCTGGTCCAGGTGTCTCTCTGAGGATCTACTTACCCCGGGCAGAGGAGTAGAATTGGCTTGCCTCTGCGTCCTGAAGGCTCCTATGGAAAACAAAGCCCTGCCCCTCATCTGGGACCCTTTGGCTGCCTGAAAACTGATACCTGGCAGTGGACATGGGCCTTGTGCGGACCTTTATCTGCTTGATGCCCTTCCTTCCCTCCCCTGCCCTTTCTCCTTGCATGCTGCCCCTACCCCAACCCAGCCCTCCAGAACCCTGACCCTTTGCACTCCAGTCCCCAGGTCTGGCTCCTCACCTGGGCCCCTGACTGAGTTTGTTCATCGTGTGGCATAGTGTCACGAGGCTTCACATTGCATCACTTCGTGTGGGGTCGGACGCGGGGGCCACTTTCTTGTGCCCCTACCTCCCTCCCCTTGGTGCCACTTGTGCTGCTTGCCCACCCGCTGTCCCCTCATCCTCACGTCGCCCCTTCCTCCTTTTCCCTGCTTTCCCCTCATGTGGTCCCCTGCTTCTTGGGTCTCTCATCATTATGCATCCATTTGGTCCCTTGCCTGGACTCCTTGCTTGGTTCCTGGCTCTCACCCCTCTCCACACCCACTGTGACCTTGTGTCGAGCCCTCCCATCGCCCTCTTCCTGGCTCCCTTCTATTGTCAGCCACCGTTGCACAGTCCCTGGCCCTGGATTCTCATCTGTGCCAGTACACCTTATAGGAAACAGAGCCCTGCCCCTGGCCTGGGCCCTTTGCTCTCCCTGGGCCCTTGGTCCTGCCCCCGGAACCCTGAAACCTGGGAGTAGCCCTGGGCCTGGAGCCTTCCTGCCAGATCCCCTGCCATCCCTCCCCACCCTTGTCCACATACCTGAGACCCCTGCCCCAGCCCTGACCCTTGGCTCTCCATTCTCTGGCCCAACTCCTCGCTTCAGCCTCTAGTGCCCCCCTTCTTGCTCACTGTTTCCCTGGGCTTGGTGTGTGGGCCCCTCTCTGGGGCTGCTTCCCTGCTCCCCTTGGCTTCCCTGTACTGCAGTACCTAGTGCAGCCCCACCTTACCAGCCCTCCCCTTCCCTGCTCTCACCTGGTCTGGGCCCTCTTCTAAGTCCCTAATCTGGGCTCCTTGCTTGTATTCTGACCCACATTCCACCCACACCTGTCCTCTGAACCTTCAGGCTGTGCAATCCTTTGGCCTTCCTGTCATCCCTGTCCCTGCTAGGCCCCTTTTCCTGATCTTTTTCCCAGGATATACACCCAGGCCAGGAGACTGGACCTGGCCTCTTGGCCCTGAGGGCTCCATTTTGTAAAAAGTATCCCTTCCCCTGGCACAGGCCTTTTGGCCTCCCTCAGCCTGGACCCAGCTCCCCGACACTGACACCCTGCATTGGGCCTGGACCTTGAGCCTCCCTCTTTTGCACCACCAGCTCCCTCCCTTGCCTCCCTCGGCTCTCCGTTCCTGGGCCTGGCTTCTTGCTTGAGCCCCTGGCCGCTCTTCTCAAGGACCCTGATTATGTACTTTGATTTCAGGCCCATTACTCAGGGCCCTGATATGCCTCCCCTCTGTTTTCCTTGTGCTGTGCTATCCTGGCACTGCCTGGATAGGGAGATTTCAGGATGTAGAGGCCAGCCAATTCCACTGCCCGCCTGCCCCATCCTGCCCTTCCCTGCTCTGCCCTGGCATTGGACCACATCTAGGACCTTATCCTGGTCTGCTTGCTGGGATCCTGACCCCCAATCCAACAACACCCTTCCTCTGGCCTATTCCACTGTGCCCTCCTTTGAATCTCCTGTTGTCCCTGTCCCTGCCTCTTTTCCTGATCCCTTTACTAGGATGCACACCAGGGCTGGGGACTTGACCTAGCCTTTTGGCCCTTCGAGCTCCTTTGGTAAAAATGTAGTTCTGCCCCTTGCCTGGGCCCTTTGGCCTCCCTCAGTCCAGGCTCTGCTCCCCAACCCTAACACCCAGCAGTGGACTGGTCTTTGAGCCATCCTCTCCCTGTGCCACCCGCTCCCATTTTTATCATCCCTCCCCTCTCCAGCCCTGTCCATTTTCATGTGACACCAGCCTAGGTCCTGCCACATGGCTCTCCATTCCTTGGCCTCGTCCCTTGCTTGAACCCCTGGCTGTCCTTCTCGTGGATCCTGTCCCTGTCCTGTGATTTCAGGCCCATTTTTCTGGCCCCCTCCTGTGCCTCCCCTCTGTTCCCTTTGTACTGTGGTATCTTGGCACTGCCCCGACCCTCTCCTTCCCCTGTTTCTCCCTAGCCTGGGCTCCTTGAAGGGGTCCTGGCTCCCCACCAACCCCGCCCCTAATTCCAGGTGCAAGATATACCCTCACAGTGCCCTTCTTTGACTGTCCTTCAGTCCTGGTCTCTCTGTGAGGTTCTCCTCACCTGGAGCAGAGGAGTGGAATTGGCTGGCCTCTGGGCCCTGAAGGCTCCCTATGGGAAAACCAGCCCTGTCCCTTGCTTGGGCCCCCTTCGCCTTCCAAACCTTGACACCTGGCAGTGGACTTGGGCCTTCTGCTTACCTTGCCCTGTGCAATCATCTCCCTTCCCTCCCCTACCATCTAGCCTTGCATGCTGCCCCTACCCTAACCTAGCCCTCCCCAAACCCGATGTTTCGCGCTCCAGTTTCCTCGCCTGGATGCTTGCCTGAGTCCCGGACCGCATTCCTTGTGTTGTGTGGCATGGCAAAGTGTCACTTCACGTTGAGTATGACCTGGGGTCCCCCTGCTTGGGCCCCTTAGTGCACTACACTGGGTGTCGTTTGCAGTGCCCTCTGTCTCCACATCCAGCGTAATCCCTTCCTCTCCTTCTACTCACGCTTTCCCTTGGAATGCTGGCCTCCTGCTTCTCGGGTTTCTAATGCCCTGTTGGTGGGATTGGTCCCTTGCCTGGGATCCTAGATTGGGTCCTGGCTCTTGCCCCTCTCAACACCCACCGCGACCCCTGCCGTGCTCTCCCATTGTCCTCCTCCTGGCCCCCATCCCTTGTCAGACCCCCTTGGGCCAGTCTCTGGACCTTGATTCTCGTCTAGGCAGGGCACCTCATGGGAAAGAAAGCCTGGGCCTCTTGCTCTCTCTGGGACCTTGGTCCTGCTCCCTGAAGCCTGAGACCTAGCAATGGCCCTGGGCCTGGAGCCTGCCTCCCCACTGCCTTATTCCCTGCCTTCCCTCCTCTGCTGTGTCCTCTGTCCTGAGCCCCCAGCCCCAGCCTTGGCTCTTGTCTCTCCTTTCCCTGGCCTGTCTCCACACTTGGCCCTTCTTGCTCTGTGCTTCTCTGGGCTTGTACTGGGGGGCCCTCGTTTGGGCTGCTTTCCTGCTCCCCTTGGCTTCCCTGCACGGCAGAACCCTAGTCCTCCCTGCCCTTTCCTGCTCTTTCTGGATGGGGCCCTCCTCTAGGTCTCTAGCCTGGTATCCTTGCTGGTGTCCTGGCCCCCACTCCATCAACAGGCATCCTCCAGCACTGCCTGCTGTGCCCTCCTTGATACCTCCTCTTGTCACTGTTCCTGCCGCACCCCTTTTCCTGATCCCTTTACCAGGATGCTCACCAGGGCCAGGGGACTGGACCTGGCCTTTGGCCCTGTGGGTTCTCTTTAGAGGGTCCCTTTTTCTGGACCCTTTGGCTTTCCTCAACCCGGACCCTGCTCCCCAATCCTGACACCCATCAGTGGACCTAGGCCTTGAGCCCTCCTCTCCTGGTACCACCCTCTCCCCTTTCTCCCCTTCCTCCCCTCCCTAGCCCTATCTATTTTCATGGGACCCCTGCCCAGGCCATTGCACTTGGCTCTCCATTCCTGGGCCTGGCTCCTTGCTTGAGGCTGCCCTTCTCCAGGACCCTGTCCCTTTCCCTTGAATTCAAGCCCATTTATTGGGCCCCCTCCTGTGCCTCCCCTCTGTTCTCCTTGTATTGAAGTGTCACCCCCTTTCTCCACAGAAAACTCTTAACTGGGTTCTCCAGAATTCTTCCCCATGGCTATTTTTAGGACTGTCAGCAAAAGAGTCTCTGCAAAAGAGTTCAATGTAGATAAACTTCCTATTTTCCTGTTGCCCTGTTTTACTTGGCCAGTGGCCAAGAAGATCCCAGCATTCCAACTACTGGACAACCCCTTACTAGTTTTTTCACAAACATCCAGTATAGTAGTTTGTAGAAATGTTCAAACAAGGCCTCAGGCCTTGAGCTGGGCTTCACAGAGATGTCTACATTTTTAAGATATGTTACCAACTGGGCTCCATGGTAACAACTGAGAGGAAAAAAAAGGGAAAAGAAGCTCTCCCCTTCTCAGGAGATGTCCTTGAAGAGTCAACTTGCCCAAAACAGTGAAAGAAAAAGCTGCTGTATGTGAAATTCTGCAGACTGTGAACTTCTGAGCCCATCCCCTTACATGCTGGGTATAAAATTTTTAAATACCTGAACTTGGGTTTCATGGGTTTGATTGATTATAGCAAAAGCTGTGCCCTCTGAACCTGGCTGCAGCCAAATAAAACTGTTTCCTGCTATGTTTGGTGACTTGCCTCATTTGTCCCTAAAACATTTGTGGCAACCCAGATGGGACAGGGGAGATAGGGAATACTATTCTGCCTCTCTTGTCTCTGGGGACCAGCTTCCTTGGGGTGCTGGAGGACAGCATTCCCCTTGGCGCACCCAGGCCATTCTTGGTCTGAAGGAGGATTGACTCACCTAGCACCCTGGGGCTTCCATCAAGGAGCACAAAGGGACCCACAGACAGCAGGAACCAGAATTAGGGTTTTGGAGCACTGCTCAACTGAACAGGTAGGACACAGGTCCATTTGTTTTTGAGGCCTTTGAGGCCTTTGTTTTGAGGACTTTGAGGCCTAAGCAGGAAGAAGAGAGGCTTGATCAACCTCTTTTGGGTCCCGAGTATCCTCCAAAGTGTTTGGAGCTGAAATAGACCTGGGGAGTTGCCCGAGTAGTCTGTGTTTGGGGTCAAGGAGCAGAGGGGAAACCTAAGCCCTTCTTGTTTGGTTTGGAATTGTTGGAATTTGAGCGGGATAGAAATTTTCTTCTGACCATGTCCGTGGGAAAGTGTGTGAAGGTATGCGAACGAGACGGACAAAGGGAAGGGTTCTACCCAACCTGAGGGCTGAAGCGAGTGTGGAGTCCTGATCCGTAGCTCCATGGCACCTCATACAGTCTATGGTGGAATTTCACCAACCAACTTCTAGGTGAAAGATCCAGGTCAGGGGTTGATGCTGACCAGCAAGGCTAAGAGGGCCCTAAGTCCCCAAGAGGGGAACATCCGGAGATGGACGAAGCGAGTCTTGTCTTAATTGTGCGACACCAATGCAGAGTGAAACATGGGAGGCACACAAAGTGAGTCTTGTCCTAAATGTGAGATGCTGATGCAGGGTGGAACATGGGAGGCACACAAATGAAACTGAGCCTTCTGAAATATTTGTTAGAAACCTTTAGGAAGGTTTTCCTGGTAACAGTGAAGTGAAACTCACTCCACAAAGGTGGCATACTCTCTGAATTAGAATGACCCACCCAAGATGAGGGCTGGCCACCAGAAGGATATTCAGATGAGAGAGTCATTGCTGAAGTCTTTTTGATTATTGCTGGAGTCCCTGAACCATTTATCTTACATTGATTGCTGTAACGAGATAGTTCAGAAACAGCCCCCTTGGTTGAGAGCCTATCTAGATGGACAGTCCAAGCTGATGTTAGCCGGCAGCATAGTGGTCTCTAAGACCCAGAGGAAAGCAGCTAGCTAACCAGAAAAACTGATGGAGGAAAAACAAGAAGGGAAACAGTTTTCCCCATGAGCCAGAAAAGGACCCACCACCTTATGTGCCACTCTACCCAACTTTGCCAAGACCACTGGGACAGCAAACTGTCCCCTCAGCCCCCTCATCCTCAGAGGCAACAAATGATGGCCCCCAATACTGGATATTCCTTCCTCTGTGATGTCCTCAGAGCCAATGGCTTCTGAGAACCGAAGACTCTTTCACCTCCCAAGAGTAAGGTGGGAGATTTGTCCCAAGACCAGAGCCACAACCCAGATGAGAGCACTCCAGATACCATTGCAAGGGACTAAAGGACCTGCCTATATTGACCAGAGGGAGACACCTGAGGGATACAAGGAAGTTTGTGTGCCAGGCTTTCACCACCATTGTGCTCATACACTGGAAAAAATCATACTTCCTCCTACATGGAGAAACCCTGGATCATGGCTGATCTGATGCAGCACATTATCCAGACCTAGGGTGGGGCCCCAACAAAGAAGAAGGGCTAAAAATAAAGAGATATCAAGAAGCCCTCACAGGAAGTCTAAGAGAAAAAAAATAAACTTTGACCAAGAGTTAGAGGAATCAGGGTCAGCCCTAAGCCCTAGACTAAGCCAGACCACATCTGCAGACAAGCAGAGCCCAGCAAAGCCTCCTGCTGGTCCAACATCTCCCCTCATGCACCTTTGATAGCCTTGATCATTTCTCTGGGCCCCACATCTGCCTCAGGCCCCTTTGCCTTATGAAACTGGCCTGGCCCCTCGCTTGATCCTCTGGCGGTCCTTCTTGCTCCTTGCTTTTCTGGGCTATGTCTGAGGGCTCCTCGCTGGCGCCACTTCCCTGCTCCTATTGGCTTCCCTGTATTGCAGTACCCTAGTGCAGACCTGCCTTACAGGCCCTACCCTTCCCTGCCCTCCCCTGAACTGGGCCCTCCTTGAGGTCCCTTTCCTGGGCTCCTTGATGGGGTCCTGGCCCCTACTCCACCCATACCCGTCTTGCGGACCTTCAGGTTGTGCCCTCCTTTGGCCTCCTGTGGTTTTTGTCACTGCCAGGCTGGCTTTCCAATTCCCCTTCCCAGGATGCTCACCTAAGCCAGAGGACTTGACCTGGCCTCTTGGCCCTTTGGGCTCCCATTGGGAGAACATAGACCTGCTCCTTGTCTGGGCCCTTTGGCCTCCTTCAGCATGGACACAGCTTCTGAATCTTGACACCCTTCAGTGGACCTGGGCCTTCAGCCTCCCCCCGTTGTGCCACCTGCTTCCTTTTCTCGCTTCCCTCCCCTACCCATCCATATCCCTTTTTATTTCCCCAGCCCCAGGTGCTAGCACTTGGCTCTCCATTACTAGGCCTGGATCCTTGTTTGAGCCCATTGCTGCACTACTTATGGACTCTGTCCCTGTCCCTTAGTTTAAGGCCCCTTTTACCGGCCTCCTCCTGTGCCTCCCCTCTGTTCCGCTGTGGTATCCTGGCACTGCCCGGACCCTTCTTTCCCCTGCTTCTCCCTAACCTAGGATTCTCGAATGGGTCCTGGCTGCCCGCCATCCCTACCACCAACCTCCACTCACCAGGTATTGCCTCACAGTGTCCTCTTTTGCCCCTCCATTGGTGCAGGTCCCTCTCTGAGGATTTACCAACTAGGGGAAGAGGAGCAGAATTGGCTGGCCTCTGAGCCCTGAATGTTCCCTAATGGGAAACACTGTCCTGCCCCTCACCTATATCTCTTTCAGCATCTGAACCTTGAAGGTGGGCAGTTAACATGAGACTTGCTCCAACCCAGCCCTGAGCGATCCCCTCCCTTTACTCCCCTGCCAGCTTGCCTGCTCCATACTTTTCTGGGCTTTGTCTGAGGACACTTCCCTGGGGCCACTTCCCTGCTCCCTTTGGCTTCCCTGTACTAGAGTACCCTAGTGTAGCCCCGCCTTCCCACCTCACCCTTCTCTGCTCTCCCCTGGCCTGGGCCCTCTTCTAGGCCCCCTGCCTGGGCTCCTTGCTGGGGTCCTGGCCCTCACCCTACCAACACCCATCCTGCGGCACTTCAGACTGTGCCCTCCTTCGGCCATTCTGTCGTTTCTGTCTCTGCCAGGCCCACTTTCCTGATCCCCTTACCTGGATGCTCACCCAGGCCAGGGGACTTGACCTGGCCTCTTGGCCCTGTTGGCTCCCTTTGGGAAAATGCAGCCCTGCCCTTTGCCTTGGCCTTTTGAACTCACTCAGCATGGGCCCTGCTACTGAACCCTGAGACCCTGCAGTGGACCTGAGCCTTGAGCCTCCTCCTCCTGTGCCACCCCCTCCCTTTTTTCCCCTCCCACCCCTTCCCTTCCATGTCCCTTTTCCTTCAACCAGGCCCAGGTGCTACAACTTGGTGCTCTGTTACTGGGCCCAGCTCCTTGCTTGAGCCCCTGGCCACCCTTCTCAAGGACCCTGTCCCTGTCCCTTGGTTTCAGGCCCCTTGTGCAGGCCCCCTCCTGTGCCTCCTCTGTGTTCCCGTCATGCTGTGGTATCCTGGAACAGCACAGACCCTTCGCTCCCCCTGCTTCTCCCTAGCCTAGGCTCCTTGAATGGGTCCTGGCAGACCACCGATACTCCATCCCACCTCCGCACACCAGGTATCCCCTCTCAGTACCCTCTTTTGCCCCTCTTTTGGTTAAGGTCACTCTTTGAGAATCTGCTCACCTGAGGCAGAGGAGCTGAATTGGCTGGCCTCTGCTCCCTAAATGCTCCTATGGGAAACGCAGCCCCTCCACTCTCCTGAATCCCCTTCTCATCCTGAGGCCTGGCGGTTAACATGGGACTTGCTCCAACCCAGCCCTGTGGGATCCTCTCCATTCGCTCCCCTACCTTCTGGCATTGCATGCTGCCCATACCCCAACCCAGCCCTCCCTGACCCTGACCCTTTGAGCTCCAGTCCCCAGGCCTAGGCACTCCCCTGAGCCCCTGACCGTGTTCCTCATGTCCCTTGGCATACCATTGAGTCCCTCCGTGTTGGGTCTGACCCAGGGGCCCCTTTCTTGGGCCCAACAGTGGGCTTCTCTAGGTTCCCCTTGTGCTTCCCTCTGTCACCTGGTCCTCAGGCAGCTCCTTCCTCCTATTTCCCTCATGCTTTACCCTGGCCCTGTTGGGTCTCCTGCTCCTTGTGTCCCTCATCACCAAGGGTCAGGTGGGTCCCTTGCCTGGGTGCCTGCCTTGGGTTCTGGCTCTCACCTCTGCGCACCCACCCCGATCCCCTGCTGTACCCTCCTGTCACCCTACTCCTGGACCCCTTCCTTTGCCAGGCATCCTTTGCCAGGTCCCTGGCCCTGGATTCTCATCTGAGCCAGAGCGCCTTATGGGAAACAGAGCCCTGCCCCTACACTGGGCCCCTCGCGCTCCCTGGGTTCTTGGTCCTGCACAAGGAACCCTGAGACCTGGAGGTGGCCCTGGGCATGGAGCCTGACTGCCCCCTGCTGGATCCCCTGCCTTCCCTCCCAAGTCTTGTCCACTGTCCTGAGCTTCCTGCCCAAGCCCTGGCTCTTGGCTCTCCATTCCCTGGCCTGGATCCTCACTTGAGATTCTGGTGGCCCTTCTTGCTCCATGCTTTTCAGAGCTTTGTATGAAGGCCCCTCGTTGGGGCTGCTTCCCTTCTCCCCTTGGCTTCCCTGTACTGCAGTACCCTAGTACAGCCCCGCCTTCCCAGTCCCGCCTCTCCCTGCTCTCCCTGGACAGGGCCTTCCTCTAGGTCCCCTGCCTGGGAACCTTGCTGGGGTCCTTCCCCCACCCTACCAACACCCGTTCTGTGGCCCTTCAGGTTGTGCCCTCCTTCTGCCCTCCTGTCACTTCTGTCTCTGCCAGGCTTGCTTTCCTGATCCCCTCCCCTGGATGCTCACTTGGGCCAGGGGACTTGACCTGGCCACTTGGCCCTGCAGGCTCCCTTTGGGAAAACATAGCCCTAACCCATGCCTGGGCCATTTAGCCTCCCTCAGCCAGAACCCTGACACCCTTCAGTGGACCTGGGCCTTGAGCCCTCCTCCCCCTGTGCCACCTACTCCCCTTTCTCCCCTCCCACCCCTCCCCATCCATGTCTCTTTTCATTAACCCAGGCCCAGGTGCTACAACTTTGCGCTCCATTACTGGGCCCAGATCCTTGCTTGAGCCCCTGGCAGCACTTCTCAAGGACCCTGTCCCTGTCCCTTGGTTTCAGGCCCCATGTGCAGGCCCGCTCCTGTGCCTCCCCCTCAGTTCCCCTCATGTTGTGGTATCCTGGCACTGCTGGGACCCTCTGCTCCCCCTGCTTCTCCCTAGCCTATGCTCCTCGAATGGGTCCTGGTAGACCACTGACACCCACCTTCATCCGCACGCCAGGTATTCCCTCTCAGTACCCTCTTTTGACCCTCTTTTGGTCCAGGTCCCTCTCTGAGGATCTACTCACCTGGGACAGAGGAGCATAATTGGTTGGCCTCTGCGCCCTAAATGCTCCCTATGGGAAACACAGCCCTGCCAGTCGCCTGAGTCCCCTTAGGAGTCTGAAACTTGAGGCCTGGCAGTTAACATGGGACTTGATTCAATCCAGCCCTGTGGGATCTTATCCCTTCCCTCCCCTGCCCTATGGCTTTGCATGCTGTCCATACCCCAGTCAAGCCCTCCCTGACCCTGACACTTTGCGCTCCAGTCCCCGGGCCTGGTTGCTCATGTGAGCCCCTGACCCTGTTCCTCATTACCCTTGGCTAAGCATGTAGTCTCTCCGTGTTGGATCTGACCCGGGGACCCCTTTCATGGGCCCAACAGCCGGTTCCCCTTGCACTTCCCTCTGTCACTTGGTCCACCCTCAGTCCCTTCTTCCCATTCCCCTCGTGTTTTCGCCTGGCCCTCTTGGGTCTCCTGCTCCTTGTGTCCCTCATTACCATGGGTCAGATGGGTCCCTTGCCTGGGGCCTGCCTTGGGTCCTGGCTCTAGTCCCTGCGCATCCACCTCGACCCCCTGCTGTGCCTTCCCATCGCCCTCCTCCTGGCCCCCTTCTCTTTCCAAGCCTCCTTTGCCTGGTCCCTGGCCCTGGATTCTCATCTGAGCCAGAGCATCTTATGGGAAACAGAGCCCTGTCCCAATACTGGGCCCCTTGCTCTCCCTGGGTGCTTGGTCCTGCACCAGAAACTCTGAAACATGGAAGTGGCCCTGGGCATGGAGCCTGACTGCCCCCTGCTGGATCCCCTGCCTTCCCTCCCAAATCTTGTCCACTGTCCTGAGCTTCTTGCCCAAGCCCTGGCCCTTGGGTCTCCATTCCCTAGCCTGGCTCCTCACTTGAGCCTATGGTGGCCCTTCTTGCTCCATGTGAGTCCTTGGGCTTTGTCTGAGGGGCCCTCCCTGAGGCCTTTTCCCTGCTCCTCTTGGCTTCCCTGTACTGCAGTACCCCAGTGTATCCCCGTCTTCCCAGCCCCGCCCTTCCCTGCTCTTCCCTGGCATGGGTCCTCCTCTACGTCCTTTGCATAGGCTCCTTGCTAGATTCCTGGGCCCCACCCCACCCACACCTGTCCTCGGCCCTTCAGCTGTGCCCTCCTTCAGCCCTCCTGTTGTTTCTGTCTCTGCCAGGCCTGTTTTCCTGATCCTCTTACCAGGATGCTCACCCAGCCAGGGGACTTGACCTGGGCTCTTGGCCCTGCAGGCTCCCTTTGGGAAAACGTAGCCCTGCCCCTTGCCTGGGACCTTTGGCATCCCTCAGACCTAGCCCTGCTCCCAAACCCTGACATCCTGTAGTGGACCTGAGCCTTGAGCCCTCCTACCCCTGTGTCTCCTACTCCCTTTTCTCTCCTCCCGCCCCTCCCCATCCATGTCCCTTTTCATTCACCCACACCAAGGTGCTAGCACTTGGCTCTCCATTACTGGGCCTGGCTCCTTGCTTGAGCCCCTAGCCACCCTTCTCAAGGACCCTGTCCCTGTCCCTTGGTTTCAGGCCACTTTTGCTGACCCCTCCTGTGCCTTCCCTCTGTTCCCTTCATGTTGTGGTATCCTGGCACTACCCGGACCTTCCACTCCCCCTGCTTCTCCCTAGCCTAGGATGCTCGAATGGGTCCTGGTAGACCACCGACACCCACCCCCACCTCCACACGCCAGGTATCCCCTCTCAGTACCCTCTTTTGTCCCTGCTTTGGTCCAGGTCCCTCTCTGAGGATCTACTCACCTGGGGCAGAGGAGCATAATTGGTTGGCCTCTGCGCCCTAAATGCTCCCTATGGGAAACACAGCCCTGCCAGTGACCTGAGTCCGCTACTCAGCCTGAAACTTGAGGTCTGGACATTAACATTGGACTTACTCCAACACAGCCCTGAGGGATCCTGCCCCTTACCTCCCATGCTACCCCTACCCCAACCCAGCCCTCCCTGACCCTGACCCTTTGTGCTCCACTCCCCAGGCCTGAGCACTTACCTGAGCCCCTGACCACATTTCTCATGCCCCTTGGCATAGCATGGACTCTCTCCATGTTGGGTCTGACCTGGGAGTCCCTCTCTTGGGCTCGACAGCGGGCACCCCTAAGTTCCCCTTGCACTTCTCTTTGTCACCTGGTCCTCGTGTAGCCCCTTCCTCCCATTCCCCTTGTGCTTTCCCCTGGCGCTTGTAGGTCTCCTGCTCCTTGTATCCCTCAACACCATCATTTAGGTGGGTCCCTGTCCTGGATGCCTGGCTTGGTCCTGGCTCTCGCCCCTCTGTGCGCCCACCCTGACACCCCGCCATGCCCTCCCATCGCCCTCCTCCTGGCCCCCTTCCCTTGCCAGGCATCCTTTGCCAGGTCCCTGGCCCTGGATTCTCATCTGAGCCAGAGCGCCTTATGGGAAACCGAGACCTGCCCCTCGCCTAGGCCTCTTGCTCTCCCTGGGTGCTTGGTCCTGCTCCAGGAACCGAGACCTGGAGGTGGCCCTGGGTGTGGAGCCTGACTGCTTCCTGCTGGATCCCCTGCTTTCCCTCCCAAATCTTGTCCACTGTCCTGAGCTTCCTGCCCAAGGTCTGGCCCTTGGCTCTCCATTCCCCAGCCTGGCTCCTCACTTGAGCCTCTGGTGGCCCTTCTTGCTCTATTCTTTTCAGACCTTTGTCTGAGGGCCCCTCCCTGGGGCCACTTCCCTGCTCCCCTTGGCTTCACAGCACTGCAATATCCTAGTGCAGCCCCATCTTCCTGGCCCCGCCTCTGCTCTCTTCCCTGCTCTCCCCTGAACTGGGCCCTACATTAGGTCCCCTGCCTGGGCTCCTTGCTGGGGTCCTGGAACCCACCCCACCCACACCCTCTCGCCTTGCATGGTGCCCCTTACTAACCCAGCCCTCCCTAACTCTTACCCTTTGCGAGTTCCCAGGCCTTGGTGCTCACCTGAGACCCTGACAGCATTCCTCATGTCCCTTGGCATAGCATGCGGCCTTTTGGGCTGTGCCCTCCTTAGGCCCTCTGCTTATTTCTGTATCTTCCAGGCTCAATTTCCTGATCCCCTTCCTAGGATGCTCACCAGGGCCAGGGGACTTGACCTGGCCTGTTGGCCCTAAGGACTCCCTTTGGGATAAGTTAGCCCTGCCCCTTGCCTGGCCCTTTGGCCTCCCTCAGCCCGGGCCCTGCTACTGAACTGTGACACCCTGCAATGGACCTGGGCCTTGAGCCCTCCTCCCCTTGTGCTTCCCACTCTTCTTTCTTCCCTCACGCCCCTCCTCCTCCATGTTTCTTTTCATTCACTCAGTCCCAGGTGCTAGTACTTGGCTCTTCAATACTGGGCCCGGCTCCTTGCTTGAGCCTCTGGCTGCCCTTCTCGAGGACCCTGTCCATGTTCCTTGGTTTCAGGCCCCTTTTGCTGGCCCCCTCCTGTACATCCCCTCTGTTCCCCCCATGCTGTGGTATCCTGGCACTTCCAGGACCCTCCGCTCCCCCTGCTTCTGCCTAGCCTAGGCTCCGTGAATGGGTCCTGGCAGCCCACCCCCACCACCTCAGCACACCAGGTATCCTCTCATAATACTCTCTTTTTCCCCTCCTTTGGTTCAGGTCCCTCTCTGAGGATCTACTTACCTGTGGCGGAGAAGTGGAATTGGCTGGCCTCTGTGTCTTGAATGGTCCCTATGGAAAACCCAGCCCTGCAACTCACCTGAGTAACCTTCAAAGCTTGAACCTTGAGGCCTGGCAGTTAACATGGGATTTGTTCCAACCCAGCCCTGAGGGATTTCCTCCCTTCTAGCCCCTGCCCTCTCACTTGCATGCTGCCCCTTACTAACCCAGCCCTCCCTAATTCTTATCCTTTGCGAGTCCCCAGGCCTCAGTGCTCACCTGAGCCCCTGACAGCGTTCCTCATGTCCCTTGGCATAGCATGGAGTCTCTTTGTGTTGGGTCTGACCTGGCGGCCCCTTGCTTTGGTCTACCAGCGGGCTCCTTAGGTTCCCCTTGTGCTTCCCTCTGTCTCCTGGTTCTTGGGCAGCCCCATCCTTTCCTTCCCCTTGCGCTTTCCCCTGGTGCTCACAGTTCTCCTGCTTCTTGGGTCCCTCATCACCTTAGGGTAGGTGGGTCCCTTGCCTGGGTGTCTGGCTTAGTGCCTGGCTCTTGCTCCTTCAAGCACCCACTGCAACCCTCCACCTCCCTTTCCATCACCCTCCTCCTGTCCCCCTTCCCTTGCCAGGCCTCCTTTGCCAGGCCCTTGATTTTCATCTGAGCCAGGATGCCTTATGGGAAACATAGCCCTGCCCCTCGCCTGGGCCCCTTGCTTTCTCTGGGCCCTTGGGGCTGCACCCAGAACCCTGACACCTTGCAGTGACGCTGGGCCTCGAGCCTGCCTCCACCTTGCTGGTACCCTGCCTTCCCTCCTCAGCACTATACAATTTCCTAAGACCCCTTCCCCAGCATTGACCCTTGCCTATCCATTTTCTGGCCTGGCTCCTCTCTTGAGCCTCTTGGGGCCCTTCTTGCTCCATGCTTTTCTGGGCTTCAACTGCGGGCCTCACTGGGTCCACTTCCCCGCTCCCCTTGGCTTCTTTCCACCTCAGATCCCTAATGCCTCCTGCCTGCCCAGCCCCGCCCTTTCCTGTTCTCCCCTGGCCTGGGCCCTCCTCTAGGTCCCTAGCCTGGGCTCATTTCTGGGGTCTTGTCCCGCACCACACCAACACCCTTCCTCTGACCCTTCAGGCTGTGCCCTCCTTCGGCCCTCCTGTTATCCCTTTCCCTGCTGGGCCCCTTTTCCAGATCCCTTTCCCAGGATGCTCAACAGGGCCAGGGACCTAGAACTGGGTGTTTGGCCCTGCAGGCTCCTTTTGGGAAAAGGTATGCATGCCCCTTGTCTGGGCCCTTTGGCCTCCCTCAGCCCGGGTCCTGTTCCTCAATCCTTACATTCAGTAGTGGACCTGGGTCTTGAGCTTTCCTCCACATGTGCCACCCGCTCCTCTTACTCTCCTTTCTCCCCTCCCCAGCCCTGTCGGTTTTCATGGGACCCAGGAATGGGTCCTAGCACTTGGCTCTCCATTATTGGGCCTGGATCCTTGCTGAAGCCCCAGGCTGCCCTTCTCAAGGACCCTGTCCCTGCCCCTCGATTTCCAGCCCCTTGCTCAACTCCCCTCCTGAGCCTCCCCTCTGCTCCCCTTATACTGTGGTATTTTGGTTTTGCCCAAAACCTCCCATCCCCTGCATCTTCCTAGCCTGGGCTCCTCCAATGGTTGCTGGCTCCCCACCAACATCCCCCAAATCCTGGACCAAAGGTATCCCTCACAGTGCCCTCCTTTGGTCCTAGTCTCTCTCTGATGATCTACTCAACTGGGGCAGAGAAGTGCAGTTGGCTGGCCTCTGGGCCCTGAAGGCTCCCTATGGGAAACACAGCCCTATCCCTTGCCTATGCCCCTTGCTCTCCCTGGGTACTTCATCCTACACCAGGAACCCTGAAACCTGGAGGTGGCCCTGGGATGGAGCCTGACTGCACCCTGCTGGATCCTCTGCCTTCCCTCCCAAGTCTTGTCCACTATCCTGAGCTTCCTGCCCAAGCCCTGGCCCTTGGCTCTCTGTTCCCTGGCCTGGCTCCTTGAGCCTCTGGTGGCCCTTCTTGCCCCATGCTTTTCTGGGCTTTGTCTGTGGGCCCCTCGCTGGGGCCATTTGCCTTCTCCCCTTGGCTTCCCTGTACTGCAGTACCCCAGTGCAGCCTTGTCTTTGCGGCCTTGCCCTTCCCTACTCTTCCCTGGCATGGACCCTTCTCTAGGTTCCTAACCTGGGTTCCTTCCTTGGGTCCTGGAACCGATCCCACCCTCCCCAGTCCTCTGGCCCTTCTTGCTGTGCCATTTTCAGCCCTGTGCCTGCTGTGCCCCTTTTCCTAATCCCTTTCCCAGGATACTCACCAGGGCGAGGGGACTGGACCTGGCCTCTTGGCCCTGCAGGCTCCATTTTGTAAAATTTAGCCCAGCCATTTGGCTTCCCTCAGCCCGGGCCCTGCTCCCCGACACTGACACCCTGCAGTGGGCCTGGCCCTTGAGCCTTCCTCCTTTGCACCACCAGCTCCCTCCCTTGCCTCCCTCCCTCACCAGCCCTGTCTGTTTTCATGTGCCCCTGGCCCCGACCCTTGCACTTGGCTCTCCATTCCTGGGCCTGGCTCCTTGCTTGAACCCCTGTCTGCCCTGCTCGGGGACCCTGCTCATATCCCTTGATTTCAGGCCTCTTACTTGGGGCGCTGATATGCCTCCTTTTTTTTTTTTCATGTGCTATGGTATCCTGGCACTGCCTGGACCCTCCCCTCCCACAGCTTCTCCCTAGACTGGGCTCCTTGATTGTGTCCTTGCTCTCCATGAATGCCCCCCATGTCCGGATGAAAGGTATTTCCTCACAGTTCCCTCCTTTGGCCCTCCTTTTGTTCTGATCCCTCTCTTAGGATCTACTCACCTAGGGCAGAGGAGTGTAATTGACTAGCCTCTATGTTCTGAAATCTCCCTATGGAAACACAGCCCTGCCCCTTGCTGGGTCCCCCTTGCTGCCAGAACCCTGACACCTGGCAGTGGAAGTGTGCTTTGCACTGACCATGCCCTGCACCATTCCATCTCTTCCCTCCCCTGCCCTCTGACCTTCCATGCTGCCGCAACCCCAACCCAGCCCTCCTTGATCCTGACGATGTTCCTGAGTCATGTGGCATCGTGTGGCTTTGCCTGATGTCTTTCTGTTTGGGGCCCCCTATCATCCTCCACTTGGTTCGCCCTGTACTTCCAACTTACTTCTCCTTTTTGCACGGCTCCTTTCTCCCCATCCCCTTGTGCTTTACTGGGTGTGCCCAGGAGCAGCCTGCTCGTTGGGTCCCTCATTTTTGGTGAGTTGGGTGGGACCCTTACCTGGGCTACTTACTTGAGTCCTGACTCTCGCCCCTCTCTGCACCAACCAGGACCCCATGCTGTGCCCTCCCATTGCCCTCCTCCTGTGCCCCATCCCTTGCCAGACCCCCTTTGCCGATTCCCTGGCCCTGGATTCTCATCTGGGCCAGGGAACCTTATGGGAAACAGAGCCCTGCTCATTGCCTGGACCTCTTGCTCTCCTTTGGTTCTTGGTCCTGCACACGGAACCTGACACCTGACAGTGGCCCTGGGCCTCGAACCTTCCTGTCACCTCTCGGATCCCCTGCCTTCCCTCCACGGCCCTGTATACTATACTGAGCCCCCTGCCCCAGCCTTGGCCCTCAACTATCCATTCCCTGGCCTGGCTCCTCCTTGGAGCCTCCAGTGCCCCTTCTTACTCCCTGCATTTCTGGGCTTTGACTTTGCACACTTTGCTTGGGCCAATTTCCTGCTTCCCTTGGCTTCCCTTCCCTGCAGAACCCTAGTGCTGCCTACATGCCCGGTCCCACCCGTCCCTGCTATGGCCTGGCATGGGACCTCATCTAGGTCCCTAGCCTGGTCTCCTTGCTGGGGTTCTGGCCCCCTCCCCAACAACACCCATCCTCTGGCCTATTCCACTGTGCCCTCCTTTGGACCTCCTGTTGCCCCTGTCCCTGCCATGTCCCTTCTCCTGATCCCTTTACTAGGATGCACACAAGTGCCAGGGGACTTGACCTGGCCTTTTGGCCCTGTGGGCTCCCTTTGGGAAAATGTAGCACTGCCCCTTGCCTGGGCCGTTTGGCCACCTTCAGCCCAGGCCCTACTCCCCAACCCTGACACCCAGCAGTGGACCTGGTCTTTGGGCCCTCCTCTCCCTTCACCACCCACTCCCTTTCTATTCTCCCTCGCCTCCCAGCCCTGATCATTTTCATGAGACACCGGCCCAGGTCCTGCCAGTTGGCTGTCCATTCCTTGGCCATGTCCTTTGCTTGATCCTCTTGCCACCCTTCTCTAGGACCAAGTCCCTATCCTGTGATTGCAGGCCCATTTTTCCGGCCCGCTCCTGTGCCTCTCCTCTGTTGCCCTTGTACTGTGGTATCCTGGCACTGCCAGGACCCTCCCCTCCCCCTGTTTCTCCCTAGCCTGGGCTCCTCAAAAGGGTCCTGGCTCCCCACCGACCCTTTCCCCCAATTCTGGATGCAAAGTATCCCCTCACAGTGCCCTCCTTTGGTCTTGGTCTCTCTGAGGTTCTAATCACCTGGGACAGAGGAGTGGAATTGGCTGACCTCTGTGCTCTGAAGACTCCCTATGGGAAACACAGCCCTGCCCCTCGCCTGGGCCCCCTTAGCCTTCCAAATATTGAGACCTGTCATTGGATTTGGGCCTTCCGCTAACCTTGCCCTGCACAATCTTCTCCCTTCCCTCTCCTACCATCTAGCCTTGCATGTTGCCCCTACCCCAACCGAGCCCTCCCTAACCGTGACATTTCTCACTCCAGTTTCAGGGCCTGGCTGCTTGCCTGAGCTCCAAACCCTTCCTCATGTTGCATGGCATCGTGAGGTGTCACTTCGCATAGGATATGATCTGGGGGCCCCTTAGTGTGCTCCACTGGGTGCCCTTTGCGCTGCCCTCTGTCTTCTGATCCTAGTGCCAACCGTTCCTCTCCTTCCACTAGCACTTTCCCCTGGAGTGCTGGCCTCCTGCTTCTTGGGTTTCTACTGCTCTGTTGGTGGGATCAGTCCCTTGCCTGGGATCCTGGCTTGGGTCCTGGCTCTTGCCCCTCTCTGCACCCACCGAGACCCCATGCCATGACCTCCTGTTGCCCTCCTCCTGGCCTCCGTCCTTTTCCAGGCCCACTTGGCCTGGTTTCTGACCCTTGGTTCTCATATGGGCCAGAGTACCTAATGGAAAAGAGATTCCTGCCCCTTGCCTGTGCCCCTTGCTGTCCCTGGGCCCTTGGTCCTGCACCTGGAACCCTAAGACCTGGCAGTGGCCCTGGGCCTGGAGCCTGCCTCCCTACACAGGATCCCCTGCCTTCCCTCCTCAGCCTGTCCTGAGCCCCCCCCCTCCCGCCAGAGCCCTGGCCCTTGTCTCTCCATTCCCTGGCCTGTCTCCTCACTTGAGCCTATGGTGGTCCTTCTAGGATGTCCCTGGGCTTGGACTGCAGGCCCCTTGCTTGGGCCACTTCCCTAGTGCTGCCCACCTTCCCAGCCCCGCTCTTCCCTGCTCTTTCAGGAAGGGACCCTCCTCTAGGTCCCTAGCCTGTTATCCTTGATGGGTCCTGGCCCCCAACCCACCAACAGGTGTCCTCCGGCACTTCCTTCTGTGCCCTCCTTAGGACCTCTGTCTCTGTCCCTGCCATGCTCCTTTTCCTGATCCCTTTACCAGGATGCTTACCTGGGCCAGGGAACTGGACCTGGACTTTTGGCCCTGAGGGCTCTCTTTGGGAATATGTAGCCCTTCCTCTTTTTCTGGACCTTTGGCCTCCCTCAGCCCGGGCCCTGCTCCCCAACCCTGACACCCATCAGTGGACCTGGGCCTTGAGCCCTCCTCTCCTTGCACCACCCGCTCCCCATTCTTCCCTCCCTTCCCTCCCTAGCTCTGTCTGTGTTCATGGGACCTCTGCCAGGGCCAACACCCTTGGCTCTCAATTTCTGGGTCTGACTCCTTGCTTGAGGCTTCCCTTCTCCAGGACCCTGTCCCTTTCCCTTGATTTCAAGCCCCTTTATCAGGCTGCCTCCTGTGCCTCCCCTCTGTTCTCCTTGTATTTAAGTGGCATCCCCTTTCTCCATAGAAAACTCTTACCTGGGATTCTCTGGAAATCTTCACCGTGGCTGTTTTTAAGACTGTCAGCAAAAGAGTTTAATGTAGATAAACTTCCTCTTTTCCTGTTTCCCTGTTTTACTTGTCCACTGGCTGAGAAGATACCAGCACTCCAGGTTCTGGGTACCCTCTTACTAGTTTTTCACAAACATATCCAGTATAGTAGTTTGTAGAAATATGGAAACAAGACTGCTGACCTTGAGCTGGACTTCACAGAGATGTCTATATTTTTAAGATATGTTACCAACTGGGCTCCATGGTAACAACTGGCAGGGAGAGGAAAAAAAGAGAAAAGAAGCTCTCCCCTTCTCAGGAGTTGTCCTTGAAGAGATAACTTGCCGAAAACAGTGAAAGAAAAAAAGCTGCTTTTATGTGAACATCTGCAGACTATGAACTTCTGAGCCCCTCCCTTGCATGCTGGGTATAAAATTCTGAAACTACCTGAACTCAGGGTTGATGGGATTGATTGATTACAGCAAAAGCTGTGCCCTCTGAGCCTGGATGCAGCCAAATAAAACTGTTTCCTGCTGTGTTTGGTGCCTTGCCTCGTTTGTCCCTATAACATTTTTGGCTACCCAGATGGGACAGAGGAGGTAGAGAAGGCTATTCTGCCTCTCTTGTCTCCAGAAACCAGCTTCCCTCAGGTGGTGGGGGACAGTGTTCCCCTTGGAATGCCCAGGCCACTCTTGGCCTGAAGGAGGATCTACTCACCCAGCACCCTGGGGCTGTCACCCTGGAGCACAACGGGATCCACAGGCAGCAGGAACCAGAATTAGGGTTTTGGAGCACTGCCCAAGGTCCGTTTGTTTTTGCAGCCCACCTGACTTCCCCTTCGAGGCCTAAACAAGTGGAAGAGAGGCTTGATCAACCTCTTTTGGGTCCCAAGTACCCTCCAAAGTGGTTGGAGCTGAAACAGACCCGGGAAGTCGCCCGAATAGTCTGTGTTCGGATGTCAGCCAGCAGGAGGGAAACCGTGACGCCCTTTTTGTTTGGTTTGGAATTGTTGGAATTTAGGCAGTATAGAAATTTTGTTCTGACCATATCTGTGGGAAAGTATGCAAATGAGATGGACAAAGGGAACGGTTCCAACCCAACCCCAGGGCCAAAGCAAGTGCAGAGTCCCCATCCGTGGTTCCGTGGCACCTCATACAGTCTACGGTGGAATTTCACCAACCAACATCTAGGTGAAAGCTCCAAGTCGGGGGTTGATACCAACCCGACCCACAAGGCTAAGAGGGCCCTAAGTCCCCAAGAGGGGAACAGCCGGAGACGAAGTGAGTCTTGTCCTACATGTGTGACATCGATGCAGGGTGGAACATGGAAGGCACACAAAGGAAACTGAGCCTTCTGAAATGTGTGCTAGAAACCTTTAGGAAGGTTTTCCTGGTAACAGTGGGGTGAAACTCACTCTACAAAGGTGGCATACTCTCTGAATTAGAATGGCCCACCTAAGATGTGGGCTGGCCACCAGAAGGATCTTTAGATGAGAGAGTCATTTTCTGGAAATTTTGATTGTTGTTGGAACCCTTGAACCAATTCTCTTACATTGATTGCTGTCAAGATATAGTTCAGAAACAGCCCCCTTGGTTGAGAGCCTGTCTAGATGGACAGTCCAAGCTGATGTTAGCCAGCAGCATAGTGGTCTCTAAGACCCAGCAGAAAGCAGCTAAGCAGAAAAAAAACCTGATGGAGGAAAAACAGGAAGGGAAACAGTTTTCCCCATGAGCCAGAAGAGGACCCACCACCTTATGTGCCACTCTATCTAACTTTGCCAAGACCAGTGGGACAGCAAACTGTCTCCTCAGCCCCCTCATCCTCAGAGGCGACAAATGATGGCCTCAATACTGGCTATTCCTTCCTCTGTGATATCCTCAGAGCCAAAGGCTTCCTAGGACCAAAGACTCTTTCGCCTCCCAAGATTAAGGTGGGAGATTTGCCCCAAGACCAGAGCTACAACCCAGATGAAAGCACTCCAGATGCCCCTGCAAGGAACTATAGGACTTGCCTATATTGGCCAGGGGGAAAAACCTGAGGGAATCAAGGCAGTTTTGTGTGCCAGCCTTTCACCACCATTGTGCTCATAAGCTGGAAAAATCATATTCCCTCCTACTTGGAGAAACCTTGGACCATGACTGATCTGATGCAGCCCATCCAGACCTAGGATGGGGCCCCAACAAAGAAGAAGGGCTAAAAATAAAGAGATATCAAGAAGCCCTCATAGGAAGTCTAAGAGAAAAAGAAAAAAAGAAAAAAGAAACTGTGCCCAAGAGTTAGAAGGAATCGGAGCCAGCCCTAAGCCCTAGCCTAAGCCAGAGCACATCTGCAGACAAACAGAGCTGATCAAAGCCTCTGGCTGCTCCAGCATCTCCCCTATTGCACCTTTGATAGCCCTGAACATTTCTCTGGGCCCCACATCTGCCTAAGGCCCCTCTGCCTTATTAAACTGGCAATAATGATCAAAAGAGATGACCCAACTGACTCAGAGTTGAGTGTCCATGCCCCTGCTGCTGCTGCCCCTCTCCCTGCCCAGAGGTGCCCAGGAGAGGAGGGGAATCATACAAGCATAGCTGCCACAATGCAAGTCTGTCAATGAAGAGATGTAGAGTATCAAGCAACAGGTGACCAATGTAGCCTTTGTGGAACAGGCTCAGAATGACATTTGCCAAAAATTACAAACCTAGAGGGCTTTACTGAGAAGTGTGTCAGAGAGCTGACGAAGATGGCCACCACAGTTTTCATCAATGGAGACCCAGAGGCTCAAAAACAGGCAGACCAAAAAGATAAAGAGGAGGATGGATCTCCTTACAACTGCCCTCACCACAAACCCAAAGGTCACTCAAAGGGGGGGTCTCACTAGAACAAAGCCAAAGGTCCAAATGTTTATAAGGAAAAAAGCATGGCCAGACAAAAGGGGAATGCTCCAGTGGCTCCGGTGGGCAAGCACCCACTGCCATGCTCAAATGCTAAGCCTTGAACAGAGAAGGAATGAATGTTTTCCCCCATCCTTTGGCCCCAACCCCTCCTTTCAGTTTCTTCCCACTTGCTCAGAAGTTGATGATTGATGAATATGGCAGGGGTCCCATAGACACACACAACTGCAACTGATGCACAGGACCCAGCACCTCATGCAAGCCCCCAAATGAACCAGAAATACATTCATGTTAACAGTCGATAGTGGGCCATAGGGTGCCACCCTGGCTCCAAGCCACACATTGTGAGCCACCAGCAGGAAAGGCCACAGAGCCCCATGCACCCAGGCATAGCAAACAAAAACACAAGTGGGGCAACTACTATATACAATTAGAGCAGGCTATCACCTGACAAGAGGAGAAAGACACACAGACAAAGAGCAACAACTAGGTGAGCACAATGTGGCTGCCACACCAGGACCTGCACAGAACCTGCCCTCCAACTTTGGCAGATGGCCCACGGCAAGATTGACATAGGTGCCTTTTATACAAATGATGTCCCAAGTCTTCAATCTCTGCTAAGATTTACAATAAATTTGAGAGTTGGAGAATCCCAAAAGCCAAGATCCTACACCGGGAGATAACAACAACAAAAAATTTCTGCATCTTAAAGCACCAGAGGATCTATGTATGCTCCCCTTCCCTAAATGACACTTCCTCCCAGGGGCTTGAATACACCATCCTTGGGAAAGCACTGGACTCTGACTTAAAAGCCTGTATCTATCAAGAAAAAAATCAAATACTTTGGTTACGATCTAACTCAGCATCAGAACACACAATAGCCGCTGGGCCTCAAAAGACACAGGAAATCTGCTCAATTCCATTCCCTTCAACCTGTCATCAGACTAGAAAATTATTGGGGGATACCACATTCAGTCATATAGGGATCCCCAACTTTCAGTTATGGCAAACTCCTCTATGTAGCCACAAAGGGGAGAGAATGGGATTCTGTAATATGGGAGCCACTTAAGCAAAAGGCCTTTGAGGACATTAAACAAGCACTCCCAGCACATCTGGACTAGGGCTCCCTGACCTCACAAAGCTTTACTTTTTGTACACCCATAAACAGTCCAAATGGCTGTAGGAGTCTTTACATGGACATCTGTCCAAATATCTGGGCTCTATAGCACAAAATGGCCACCTTGTTTATGGGCCCTTGCAGCCACAGATCTTCTGGTGTTGGAAGCTGATAAACTGGCTATGGGACAAAAATTGGTTTTCAGAGTTCCTCATTTAGTTTTGACATTGTTAGAGTACAAAGGACAATATTGGTTGACTAATGGTCAATACCAGGGCATGATATGTGAAAACCCATGTGTCCATGTGGAAATCATCTAGACTCTAAACCCAGCAAACTTGCTGCCCATTGGACTTTGACAACCTGATCACAACTGTACAAAGTCCTGGATGAAATGTTCTCCAGCAGACCACACCTGGCAGACCAGCCCTCAGGGACCTTGATGTGGAGTACTTCACAGATGGATGCAGTTTTATGTTTTGCTGGATATGCAGTGGTCACTCTGGATTTCACTGTCAAGTCAAAAACTTATTGCTTTGACTCAAGTACCTCGGTTGACAGAAGGAGTCTGTGTGGATAGTTACATAGACTCAAAATATGTGTTCGCTACCCTTCATGTTCATAGGGCCTTATGTAAGGAAAAAGGGGCTCATTAACTCAGGAGAAAAAAAAGGCATGATGTATGGGCAAGAAATTCTTAAACTTTTGGATGCACTGTGGGCTCCCAGGAAAGTTGTGATTATATATTGCCAAGGTCATTGAAAGGGAAACACTGTGTTTTCTCAGGGCAACCAGAGAGCTGACAGCAAGGCCAGGTTAGCTGTCTGCAAGAAATGAGAAGAAAATCCAATCCCAGGTCCAAATTCTGCCCTTCTGCCTGGCTGACTATTTAACAGAATAGGAGCCAACATACTCCCAAGATGAACATAAATGGTTTAAGACTGAAAAAAAAAATTTATCCCAGGAGGATGATGGAGATTTTCTGATGGCCAGCATAGCCATCCCAGATATTCTAGCCCCAGCCTTTATCAAACAGTTCCACAGGAGAACACGTTGGACATACAGAACTTGAGACAGTTCTGAGTCAACATTTCTATGTCTCCTGGCTCACAAAAATCATCTGGATGATCTGAAAACAGTGTGAGGTTTGTGCTCATGACAATCCTTGTCAGCGGCCAGAGCTCCCACCAGGAATCCAAACTATAGGAGGAGCACCTTTTGAAGACTTGGAAGTAGACTTCACTGAACTAGCACACTCACAGAGCTATAAGTAACTTTTAGTTTTTGTGTGTTCCTACTCTGACTGGCTGAAAGTCTTTCCTACCTGCCCTGAAAAGGCTAGGGAGATAACCAGGATGCTTCTCTGGGAAATGCTTCCCAGATTTGGTATCCCAATAACTATTGGCTCAGCCAATGGGCCAGCCTTTGGGCAGAGGGGATATGATTACCGACCAAGAGTTTAAACATCAGATGGAAGTTTACATACTGCCTATAGGCTGTGTAGTTCTGGTAAAGTTCAAAGGATGAACAGGACTTTAAGTCTCAATTGAATAAGCTGTGTCAGGAGACTCATTTACATTGTGATGAATTTATCTCTATTACACTGTTGAGGATTAGATCCACTCACACTAGAAGGACTGGATTCTCTCCTTATAAGGTAATGTACATGAGGCCCCCCTCTTACTGGGGGAGCATTGGGAGACTTAAGAGAGATAGGTAGGAGAATTCATCCTGAGATGACAGCTTCAGGCCTGAGGGAAAACTTTACAGGTTCTCAACCAATGAGTTAGAGAAAGATTGCCACTAAGTTTGACCACAGGTGCACACTCCTTCAAGCCTGGAGATTGAGTCTGGGTCAAACAATGGAATATTCAGAAACCTAAACTTCTTTCAAAGAGCCTTTTCCCTGTTATTTTATCCACCCCAACTGCAGTCAAGTTTGCAGAAATAGGTCCCTGGATTGACTACACCAAATTCAAGTCTGCAGCTGCGGAGTGGGCGTGCACTCCAGATGCTGCTATACCCCTGAAGCTGACTGTCTAGAAAAAGAAAAAGGAGCACTGGAGAAGCTTGAGGGTCAGAAGGACAACAGCCCTGCTCCAGTCACTCTGTAAGCTGACTGGTGTATGCACGGCCGAAGCTTGAGGAGACTATGCCTCTGCTTCAGCCACACGGGAGGGACTGGCTGATCAATGCATGGTAAAAGATAAACTTCCCACCAGGACTAATGAACTCTTTTAACCTCTAAGATAGTTCTTATACTATAATGCATTGACACCCCTTGTTTCTTGATATATACATAATTCTCTGGTTTTTGCTACTGGTTTGATAACAGTAACTCCTACTGACTGGACACTGGGTAAAAAAAATCTTTTATATATTTTTTTTTTATCTTGCTTGTATAAATTTTCTAGGATTTGTTTGGTGTTATTAGTTTGGCTTTGTTAATTTATGCTGTTTAACCTATGCTAACCAAAATATTAGTCTATTATTTAGTTTGGTTTCCTTTGATCACCTTAAGGGGTTCTGTCCTAGTACTATTCCAACCATGCAGATCACGTGAACTATATGTCAAGACATTCCACTATATCCAAGAGATGGTAAAACATATATTTAGGACCTGTCCTGCCAGAGGAATGTAATGGATGGATGACTGTTTGGAAAGACAAAAGAGGTCCATTGGGAAGAAACTTGATTTAGGAAGTCAGTAATCTTGGGGTGAAGATTACTGGCCACCCCAGAGGATTATTGCCACTTATGGTCCCGCCTGGGCACAAAATGGCTGTTGGAGTTATAGAACTCCTATTTACATGTTAAACAGAATTATTCACTTATAAACTGTACTAGAAATCATTATTAATCGACTGTCACAGCCTTTGACCTCCTAGCCACACAACAGACCAGATGCGAGTGGCTAACTATCCAAACTGCTTGGCATTAGATTACCTACTGGCTGAGGAAGGAGAAATATGTGGAGAGTTCAACAGCTCAGATTGTTGCATCCAAATGGATGAAAATAGACAAACAGTTAAAAATATAGCCAACTACACAAGAGAACTAGTACATGTGCTAGTTCATACCTAGAAGGGCATTAAACTTTGGGTCCCAAACATGCTTTTGGGAGATGGATGTCGACTCTTGGTAGATTTAAAAGCTTAACTGGTGGGCTGGGGATGTGGCTCAAGTGGTAGTGTGCTCACCTGCATGTACCTCGCTGGGTTCGATCCTCACCACCACATAAAAATAAAATAAAGATGTTGTATCCACCAAAAACTAAAAAGTAAATATTAAAAAAATTCTCTCTCTCTCTCTCTCTCTCTCTCTCTCCCTCCCTTTAAAAAAAAAAAAAGCTGAACTGGTATAGTGGGTATTCTGCAGCTAACCTGTTTATTGCTCCCGTAGTTGGCTCCACTGTGCATTAAAACTATTGGGTCCACTATAGAAGCTGCTATTGAAAGGATGACAACAACTAAGGTTTTGACATTGTATAAGGCTTTAAGCCAATATAATGGTAATAATGCTCTTAAATTTAAAGGATTAGATTATGGGGAGCATCGTGAAAGTGGGGAATTGAAGTGGCAACAAACACCTTTCTCCACAGAAAAGTCTGACCTCGGCTTCTCCAGAAATCTTCACCATGGCTGATTTTAGGACTATAAGCAAAAGAGTCTCTGCAAAAGAGTTCAATGTAGATAAACTTCCAATATTCATGTTGCCCTGTGTTGGCCACTGGCCGAGAAGATACCAGCACTCCAGCTGCTGGACAACCCCTTACTAGTTTTTCAAAAACATATCCAGTATAGTAGTTGGTAGAAATGTGCAAACAAGGCCTCTGGCCATGAGCTGGGCTTCATAGAGGTGTCTACGTGTCTACATTTTTAAGATAAGTTACCAACTGGACTCCATGGTAACAACTTTCAGGGGGAGGAAAAAAGGGGGAAAGAAGCTCTCCCCTTCTCAGGAGATGTCCTTGAAGAGTCAACTTGCCCAAAACAGTGAAAAAAAAAAAAAAAAGCTGCTTTTATGTGAACTTCTGCAGACTGTGAACTTCTGAGCCCCTCCCCTTACATGCTGGATATAAAACTCTGAAACTACCTGAACTCGGGGTTCAGGGGATTGACTGATTACTGCAAAAGCTGTGCCTTCTGAGCCTGGCTGCAACCAAATAAAACTGTTTCCTGCTATCATTGGTGCCTTGTATCATTTGTCTCTACAACAGTATTGTGTTATCCCGGCACTGCCCAGACCCTCCCTACCCCTGCTTCTCACAAGCCTGGGCTCCTCCAATGGGCCTTGGCTCCCCACCGACTCCCCAGTTCCAGATGCTAGGTATCCCCTCACAGTGCCCTCCTTTGGTCCTGGTCTCTCTCTGAGGATCTATTCACCTGGGGCAGAGAAGTGGAATTGGCTGGCCTCTGTGCCCTGAAGTCTCCCTAAGGGAAACTGCCCTGCCTCTGGCCTGGGCCCCCTTCCCTGCCCAATACTTGACACCTGGCAGTGGACATGGGCCTAGCACCTACCTTGGCCTGCATGATTTCCTCCCTTCCCTCTGCTGCCCTCTCGCCTTGCATGCTGCCCCTACCTCAACCTAGCCTTCCTAACCCTGATCCTTTGCTCTCCGGTCCCCCGGCCTGGCCGCTCACAGGAGCCCCTGACCGCGTTCCTGGTGTTACATGGCTTTGCATGTTGTCTCTTGATATCAGGTCTGATCTGGGGGCCCCTTGCTTGAGCCCCTTAGCGTGCTTCCCTACTTGCCCTTTGCACCGCCCTCTGTCTCCTCATCCTAGCACCGCTCCTTCCTCTCCTTCCCCTAGCACTTTTCCCTGGAACTCTGACCTCCTGAACCTTGGGTTCTTAATCCTCAGGTTCCTAATCCTCTTTTGGTTGGGCTCCTTGCTTGAATACTGGCTTTTGCCCCTCTCTGCACCTACTGCAACCCCATTCCATGCCCTCCCGTCACCATCCTCTTGGCCCTTGTCCCTTGCCAGCCCACTTGACCCCGTCCCTGGCCCTTGATTCTCATCTGGGCCAGGATACCTTATGGGAAACAGAGCCCTGCCCCTCACCTGGGCCCTTTGCTCTCCCTTGGCCCTTGGTCTTGCACCCATAACCCTGACACCTGAAAATGGCCCTGGGCCTGGAACCTAGCTCCCCGCTGCCAGATCCCCTGCTTTTACTCCCCAGCCTTGTCCACTTTCCTGAGCTCCCAGCCCCAGCACCGGCCCTTGGCTCTTTTATTCCCTGGCCTGGCTCCTCGCTTCAGCCTACGGTGGCCTTTCTTGCTCCATATGAGTCCCTGGGCTTTGTCTGAGGGGCCCTCCCTGAGGCCTCTTCCCTGCTCTCCTTGGCTTCCTGTACTGCTGTACCCTAATGCAGCCCTGCCTTTTCAGCCCTCCCTTCCTTGCTCTCCCCTGGCCTGGGCCCTCTTCTAGGTCCCTTGCCTGGGCTCCTTGCTGGAATCCTGGCCCCCACCTCACCCACACCCATTTTCAGGCCCTTCAGTCTGTGCCATACTCAGGGCCTCCTATTGTCCCTGTCCTTGCCTTTTCCTGATCCCCTTTCCAGTATGCTCACCAGGGCCAGGGCACCTCTTGGCCCTGTGGGCTCTCTTTGGAAAAACGTAGCCCTGACCTTTGCCTGGGTCCTCTGGCCTCCCTTGGTCTGGGACCTGCCCCGGAACATTGACATCCAGCAGTATACCTGGGCCTTGAGCCTTCCTCCTCCTGCGCCACCTGCTCCCCTTCTCTCCTCTCTCCCATAAACAGCCTTGTCAATTTACATGTACCTTGCCCTAGCACTAAGAGTTGACTCTCCATTCCTGGGCCTGGCTCCTTGCTTGAGCCCCTGACCACCCTTCTCGAGGACCCTGTCCTTGTTTCTTGATTTCAGGCCCCCTTTTCTGTCCCCCTCCTGTACCTCTCCTCTGTTCCCCTCATGCTGTGGTATCCTGGCACTGCCCAGGCCCTCTGCTCCCCCTGCTTCTGCCTAGCCTGGGCTCCTACAATCTGTCCTGGCTCCCCACCAACCACCCCCCCACAAGTCCGCACACCAGGTATCGTCTCCCAGTACCCTCTTTGGCCCTCCTTTGGTTCAGGTCCCTCTCTGAGGATCTACTCACCTGAGACAAAGTAGAATTGGCTGGCCTCTGTGCCCTGAGCTCCCTATGGGAAACACAGCCCTGCCCCTCCCATGGGTTCCCTTCTTTGGTGGAACCTTGAAACCTGGCAGTCGATGTGGGATTTGGGCTACCCTAGCCATGAGGGATCCCCTTTCTTCCCTCCCCTTCCCTCTCACCTTGCTTGCTGCCTCTACCACAACCCAGCCCTCCTAACCCTGAGCCTTGGCGCTCAATTCCCCAGGCCTGGCTGCTTGCCTGAGCCCCTCACTGCATTCCTCCTGTCGTGTGGCATTGTTTCTTGTCAGGTCTGACCTAGGGGTCCCTTGCTTGGGCCCCCTAGAGAGCTCACCTCTGTGCCATTACACCTTCCCCTGTCTCCTGCTCCTCACAAAGCCCCTTTCTACCCAGGAACTCGCACTTTCCCCTGGCGTTCGCAGGTCTCCTGCTCCTTGGTTTTCTCTTCCTTGGTCAGTGGATTCTGTACCTTGCCTGGGCTCCTGGCTTGGGTCCTGGCTCTCACTCCTCTGGGCACCCACTGCTACTCCCACCCATGCTTTTCCATGGCCCTCCTCTTGGCCCCTTTCTCTTTCTAGGTCCCATTTGCCCCATCTCTGGTTCTGGATTCTCATCTGGGCCAGAGCTCCTTATGGGAAACACAGCCCTGGCCCTCACCTGGGCCACTTGCTCTCCCTGGGCCCTTGGTTGCCACAGTCTAGCTGGGCACAGAATCACGAGCCACTCAAGCAGGAACAAAACTTTATTTTTGAAGAAGCCGCCAATACTCCTTACGCACCGGCAAGCCAAAACCAGTCCACCCACGCGCTGTGTCTACCGGACCCCGGGCCCAGGACCTCCCCCGGAATTCCCTCCTACTATCCTTCCCCAACCAATGGGAACTCTCCAGGAGTCCTGTAACCTGAGTCCCGTAGCAGGCCAAGGTGAACAGCAGGAGTCCAATTTCCATATGAATGTAAATCTTAACATAATCATATCATCTCAATGGCTAGCTGGCATCACCTTACAACCAAAAAGTGCCATGCATCATATTATTTGGTTGTGGCTCCTAGCACTTGGTCCTGCACCCAGAACCCTGACACCTGGCAGTGGCCCTGGGGCTGAAGCCTAGCTCCCCCCTGCCACATCCCCTGCCTTACTTCCCCAGCCTTGTCCACTTTCCTGAGCCCCCTGCCCCAGCCCTGGCCCTTGGCTCTCCATTCCCTGGCCTGGATCCTCTCTTGAGCCTCCTCTTGCTCTGTGAGTCCCTTGGCTTTGACTGTGGGCCCCTCACTGGGGCCACTTCCCTACTCCCCTTGGCTTCCAATTACTCAGACCCTATGCTGCCCACCTTCTCGGGCCCTCATTACCTGCTCTCCCCTATGATGGGTGCTCACTAGGTCCCTAACCCTGGCTCCTTGCTGAGGTCCTGACCCCCACCCCACCCACACCCTTTTTCCAGCACTTCAGGACCTGCCCTCCTTAGGCCATCTTATAGTCCCTGTCCCTGCCAGGTTCCGTTTCCTAACCCCTTCCCAGGATGCTCCCTGGGTCCAGGGCACTGGACCTGGCTTTTTGGCCCTGCGAGCTCCCTTTAGGAAAGTATAGCCCCGACCTTTGCATGGGTCCTTTGGCCTCTCTCAGCCTGTCCCTGCTCCGGGACCCTGACACCCAGAAGTGGACCTGGGCCTTGAGCCTTCCTCCTCCTGCACCACTTGCACACCTTTCTCACCTCCCTCCCCTCCCCAGCCCTGTCCCTTTACATGCACCAGGCACCAGCACTTGCAGTTGAATGTCTATTCCTGGACCTAGATCCTTGCTTGAGCCCCTGGCCACTTTTCTCAAGGACCCTGTCCTGGTCTCTTGATTTCAGGCCCCCTTTTCAGGTCCTATGCCTTCCTCCTATCCTCTTGTGCTGTGGTATCCTGGCACTGCCGGACTCTCAGCTCCCCTTGCTTCTCCCTAGCCTGCACTCCTCCAATGGGTTCTGGCTCCCCATCGACCCCCCACCCTGTAAGGGCTCATGCCAGGTCTCCCCTCACAGTGCCCTCTTTGGCCCTCCTTTGGTCCAGGTCACTCTCTGAGGATCTCCCCACCAGGGACAGAGGAGTGGAATTGGCTGGCCTCTGTGCCCTTAATGCTCCCTATGAGAAACACAGCCCTGCCCCTCCTCTGGGTCCCCTTTGTTGCTGGAACCTTGAAAACTGGCAGTGGACTTGGGCCGAGCTAGGACTGAGCCAAAACCCCTCCTTTTCCTCCCCTGCCCTCTCGCCTTGCATGCTGCCCCTACTGCAACCCAGCCCTACTGCCCCTACCTAGCCCTGAGCCTTGGCTCTTGTCCCCAGGCCTGGCCACTTGCCTGAGCCCCTGACTGCATTCCTCATGTCACATGGCATAGTGTGGCATTGATTCAATTCGGGTCTGACCTGGGGGCCCCTTGCTTGGGCCCCCTAGCATGCTCCCCTCGGTGCCCCTTGTGCCTCCCTCTGTCTGCTGCTCCTCACAGAGCCCATGTCTCCCCATGCCCTCGCACTTTACCTGGGCTTTACCTCGCAGATCTCCTGCTCCTTGGTTTCCTCATTGTTGGTGGGTGAATTTTGTCCCTTGCCTGGGCTTCTGGCTTGGGTCCTGGCTCTCACCCCTCTGTGCACCCACCACCACCCCAGACATGCTTCCTATGAACCTCCTCTTGGCCCCCTTCCCTTTATAGGCCCCATATACCAGGTCTCTGTTTCTGGTTTCTCATCTGGGCCAGGACACCTTATGGGAAACAGAGCCCTGGCCCTCGCCTGGGCCCCTTGCTCTCCCTGGGCCCTTAGTCCTGCACCTGGAACCCTGACACCTGGCTGCTGAGAGCCATAGCTGAGTCTGAATGATGCATGGCATTTTTTCCAGAATGAAATGGTTGAGAGGTGATGCCAGCAAGCCATTGAGATGATAATGGTTATGTTAAGCTGTGTATATTAGACCCCTGCTGTCCGCCTAGGCCTGCTACTTTGGAGTTCTCCTGGGGATTCCTGGAGAGTTCCCATTGGTTGGGGAAGTGCCGGAGGCGGGATTTCCGGTTGGTGTGGTGTGTCCTGGGAGAAGGCCGTGTGCGTGGCATTCGGGGGAGTGCCGAGAATAAAGGAGTTCTTGTTTTGAACCTACAAGGCTGTGTGGCGGCTCCGTTATTTTGTGCCCAGCCAGACTGCGGCACCTGGCAGTGTACTTGAGCTTGGAGCCTAGCTCCCCACTGTCACATCCCCTACCTTCCCTCTCCAGCCTTGTCCACTTTCCTGAGCCCCTGCCCCAGCCCTGGCCCTTGGCCCTCCATTCCCTGGCCTGGCTCCTCACTTGAGCCTCTGGTACCCCTTCTTGCTCTGTGAGTCCCTGGGCTTTGACTGTGGGCCCCTCGCTGGGGCTGCTTCCCTAATCCCCTTGGCTTCCAATTACTGCAGTGCCCTAGTACCACCCTGACTTCTCGGCCCCTCCCTTCCCTGCTCTCCCCTGGCATGGGTTAATCTAGGTTGCTAACCTGGGCTCCTTGCTGGGGTCCTGGCCCCCACCCCACCCACACCTGTTTTTTGGCACTTCAGGCTCTGCCCTCCTTAGGCCCTCCTATCATCCCTGTCCCTGCAAGGCCTCTTTTCCTGATTCCCTTCCCAGGATGCTCACCAGGGTCAGGGCACTAAACCTGGCCTCTTGGCCCTGCGGGCTCTCTTTGGGAAAATGTAGCCCTGCCTTTTGCCTGGGTCCTTTGGCCTCCCTCAGCCCAGGCCCTGCTCCCAAACCCTGACACCCAACAGTGGACCTGGGCCTTGGGCCTTCCTTCTCCTATGCCACCCGCTCCCCTTTCTCTCTTCCCTCCCTTCCACAGCCTTGTCCCTTTACATGCACCACACCCCAACACTCACATTTGGCTCTCCATTCCTGGGCCTGGCTCCTTGCTTGAGCCCCTGGCTGCCCTTCTGGAGAACCCTGTCCCTGTCTCTTGATTTCAGGCCTATTTTTCCAGCCCCCTCCTGTGCCTCACCTCTGTTCCCCTTGCATTGTGGTATTCTGGCAGTACTCTGACTCTCTGCTCCCGCTGCTTCTCCCTAGCCTATGCTCCTTATATGGGTCCTGGCTCCCACCGACCCCCCACCCCACAAATTTGCATGCCAGGTATCCCCTCACAATGCCCTCTTTGGCCCTTCTTTGGTTCAGGTCCCTCTCTGAGGATCTACTCACCTAGGACAGAGGAGTGGAATTGGCCAGCCTCTGAGCCCTGAAAACACTATGAGAAACACAGCCCTGCCCCTCTCCTGGGTTCCCTTTGTTGCTGGAACCTTAAAACCTAGCAATTGATGTGGGACTTGCACTGATCTAGGCCTGAGTGATCCCCTCTCTTCCCTCCCCTGCCCTATTGCCTTGCATGCTGCCCCTACTGCACCCAGCCCTCCCTAACCCTGAGCCTTGGCGCTCCTGTCCCCAGGTCTGGCTGCTCGCCTGAGCCCCTGACTGGATTCCTCGTGTTGCTTGGCATAGCTTGGCGTGGCTTCCTGTTGGGTCTGACCTGAGGGCCCCTTGCTTGGGCCTTCTAGAGCATTCCCCTTGATGCCCCTTGTGCCTCCATCTGTCTCATGCTCCTGACAGAGCCCCATTCTCTCTGCCCTGTCCCTGCCAGGCCCCTTTTCCCAATCCCCTTTCCAGGGTGCTCACCGGGGCCAGGGCACTGGACCTGGCCTCTTGGCCCTGCAGGCTCCCTTTGGAAAAACGTAGAGTTGCCCTTTGCTTGGGTCCTTTGGCCTCTCTCAGTCTGGGCCCTGCTCCCGAACCCTGACACCAGGCAGTGCACTCGCACTTTCCCCTGCCGCTCACGGGTCTCCTGCTCCTTGGTTTTCTCTTCCTCTGTCAGTGGGTTCTGTCCCTTGCCTTAGCTCCTGGCTTGGGACCTGGCTGTCACCCCTCTGTGCACCCACTGCCACACCAGCCATGTTTCCTGTCCCTCCTCCTGGCCCCCTTCCCTTTCCAGGCTCCATTTGCCAGGTCGCTGTCCCTGAATTCTCAACTGGGCCAGGGCTCCTTATGAGAAACAGAGCCCTGGCTCTCACCTGGGCCCCATGCTCTCCCTGGGCCCTTAGTCCTGCACCCAGAACCCTGACACTTGGCAGTGGCCCTGGTCTTGGAGTCTAGCTCCCCCCTGCCAGATCCCCTGCTCTTCCTCCCCAGCCTTGTCCACTGTCTTGAGCCCCCTGTCCCAGCCCTGGCCCTGGGCTCTCCATTCCCTGGTCTGGCTCCTTGCTTGAGCCTCTGGTGGCCCTTCTTGCTCTGTGCTTCCCTGGGCTTGGACTGTGAGCTCCTCCCTTGGGCCGTTTCCCTGCTCCCCTTGGCTTCCCTGCACCTCAGAACCCTTGTGCTTCCTGCCTGCACATCCTCGCCCTTCTATTCTCTCCCCTGGCCTGGGCCCTCCTTTAGTTCCCTATTCTGGGCTCCTTTCTGGGTTCCTGCCACCCCCCACCAACACCCTTCCTCTGGCCCTTCATGCTGTGCCCTCCTTCAACCCTCCTGTCATCCTATCCCTTCTGGGCCCTTTGTCCAGATCCCTTTCCAAGGATGCTCACCAGGGCCAGGACTGGACCTGGGGTTTGGCTCTGTGGACTCCCTTTGGGAAAATGTAGCCCTGCCCCATACCTGGGCCCTTTGACCTCCTAAGCCCAGGCCCTTCTCCCCAACCCTGACACCCAGCAGTGAACCTGGGCCTTGAGCCCTCCTCTCCCTATGCTACCGGCTCCCCTTTCTCTCCTCCCTTCCTTCCCCAGCCCTGTCCGTTTTAATGGCACCCAGGCCCCCAGGGCCCTGGCACTTGGCTCTCCATTCCTGGGCCTGGCCCTTTGCTGGAGCACCTAGCCACCCTTCTCAAGCACCCTGTTGTCCCTGTCCCTTGTTTTCCAGTACCTTGTTCGGGCGCCTTCCTGTGCCTCCCCTCTGTTCCCCTTATACTGTGGTATCCTGACACTTCCTGGACCCTCCCCCTGCTTCTCCCTTGCCTGGGCATCTCGAATGTGTTCTGGCTCCCCAGGGACCCCCCCCAATCTTGAACCAAAGGTATCCTATCACAGTGCCCTCCTTTGGTCAGGGTCTCTCTCTGAGGAACTACTCACCTGGGGCAGAGAAGTGGAATTGGCTGGCCTCTGTGTTGGGAAAAGTATAAACGGCAGCCGTACCCCAGAGAAAAAACCCCAACATGGCGCCTAAGGACTTCTCCTTCCTACCTTCTTCTTCTCTGCAGTGGTGAACTCTCCCGCCAGCGCCAATTTCAAACCTCGCTGGCGGGGAAACTTAGCCCCAATGAGAACTAATGCCTGGGCGCGGGAACTCATATCTGGAAGAACTTGCCAATAAACGGGTGGCCTGCCATTTATCTAAGCCCTACCATCTCCCCTTTAGTTCTATATAAGCACACAGCTTTTGCAATAAAATTGGAATTCTCCCGGCGAAGTGTCTTTGCGTGGGGAATTCTTTCACTCTGAGCCCTGAAGGCTCCCTATGAAAAACACAGCCCCATCCCTTGCCTGGGCTCCCTTTGAGCCCGAAAATTGACACCTGGCAATGGACTTGGGCCTAGTGCTGACCTTGCCCTAGGGTGATCCCCTCCCTCCTGATTCTCTGGCCTTGCATGCTGCCCCCACCCAACCCAGCCCTCCCTAACTCTGACCCTTGGAGCTCCATTCCCCAGGCCTGGTTACAACCTGAGACCCTAACCATATTCTTTGTGTATGTGGCTTCCAGTCCTGTCTCTTTCTGTTGGGTCTTACCTGGGGGGCCCCTTGCTTTGGCCCCCTAGCACACTTTCCTAGGGTATACTTTTGTAAACCCTTTATTATAACCATTGATTCACATAGCAGCATCTAAGACCAATAAGTAGGCCAAATTTTGGTTGGTTTCTGTTTTGTTTTTTACTCCCTTTAAAAATGGGAATGAAGTTGTGTTATAAATAAATAAAAGGGTAGATATAACCATTCATTCTGTTTTTCCATGTGAGTTAAATGCCAACTAATATTTGCATGAGGACTTAATTAAAATTGATTAAAATATCACCCAATTCCTAATTAAACTTCGCCCATTTATAACTTAATGAAATAATGAATATTCACTGTTAAGGTGAAAGGCTAATGGGGAATGCTGTAATGGGTAGATTAGTCTGACAACACCTAAATTTATAGATCAACTTTAATATCACAAAGATCCTAATGCAATGTAGCAGGAAATTCATAGCTATGCACCTAAATCTCAAATCCAGAATGGGGGCAGCTTTATAAGACCAAAGACCTGCAAGGGGAACTGTTGCAAACTAAAAGAAAGTTTAAGAACCCCACCAGGGGCTGGGGATGTGCCTGCCGTGTACAAGGCCCTGAGTTCAATACCCAGCCTGACAAAAAAAAAAAAAAAAAATCAAAAACCTTACCAATAAAATGCAATGTGTGGGTCCTGTTGAATCCTATTCAAACAAACCAACTGTACAAAAGATGCTCATAAGAAAATTTGACCACTGAATGGATGATTCTAGACTTATTTTTAGGGAAAATAATAATAAATCAGGAACTTTCTCCTTTTGATTCCTAAAAAGTGGTTACCTAATCTGAAGATCACCAAGTAATAAACAATGAATTTTCTTCACTACCCTTAAGCTTTTTTTAAATGTGATTTGTGACAAATACATTACATCCTGGGTTTAACTAAAGAGAAAAATCATACCAGTGCACAGGTTGGTGCCTGAATCATATCTAACAGCTGGATCCTCATTATTACTGCTGATTTCTAGAACCTCTTTGTACTGCAGGAAATCTACTTTAATCCTCATTTTTCTGCTGATAATAATCTCTTGCCATTACTCTTAGTACCTGAACTCAGCTTTTACTGTTCATCAAACAGGATGCACCCTGAATTCCTGAGCACTAACAATCAAATCTACACATTTGTATCCATGTTTGCCCTTGTATCACTGTGGAAGAGGTCTTTGTTTCTATAATGTCAGTTCTTTCTACTCTCTGTTCAGGTTTTCATCCCCTCTATACACAAGAGCCTTCTTTCAGGCACTAGCACCTTGCTTCGATGTCTTTAACACATTTTTTTCCTGTTCTTTCCCAACAGCATTAAATATGCTCTATGACTTTCCTGTCTTTGAAAACAATTTTAACCATGATTTCACTCTGATTATCACCTTTCTCTTTCCCTTCATAGCCAAGAATTCTGAAAGCTTTATCTAAACCTTATCTTCAAGACCCATTTAGTTTTCAATTCTGCAATCTGGACCCAATCACTGCCCGGCTTCTCACTACCACCAAAGGGCAATTTATTAAGACTCCTCTTGTTAAGTGCAGCAGACACACTTTAGCCCTTTTCTCAACTGGCCTCTGCAGCATTTGTAAGGGTTGAATGACCCATCATCCTTCATGAAATGTGCTCCTCTTGGCTGGCCCTGACTGACTCTCTCCTGATTTTACCCTATCTTTATTGCACTTAATAAATACTTGTACACTGATTCTAACAAACTGTGAAAATTATGGCATTCATGAAATAATTGGGAATTTGAGCACTTTTTTATGTGATTATAATAAGAATTAAAGAATTTGTAATCATTCTTAAATTATTATTTTAAGAACTTATTAGGGTCTGGTAATGGCATTGTAGCTACATTTTTTTTTTCTTCCCACACTTTCTATTGGTGCATTTTAGTTTCTCTTGGGATTTACATATTCATACACAAACAGTACAAAAATATAATTTGGCAACTGTCACCCCCCCAGCACTTCCCCCTCCCTTTCCTTCCATCCCTCAGTCCCTTTCCTCTGCTGAACTCCCTTTGATTTTCATGAGATCCTTCCCCACCACTTTCTTTTCCTTTTTCCTCTTTAGTTTCCACATATGAGAGAAAAATAACCCTTGACCTTCTGAATTTGGCTTATTTTGATTAACATAATGTTCTCTAGTTCCATCCATTTTCCTGTAAACAACATAATTTCATTTTTTCTTTATGACTGAATAAAACTCCATTGTATATATAGACCCCATTTTCCTTATTCATCCACCCATTGATGGATACCTAAACTGTTTCCATATTTTGCCTATTGTGAACTGTGCTGCTATAAACATGTATCACTGTAGTATGATGACTTCAATTCTTCAGGGTAAATATCAAGGAGTAATATACCTGGACCATATATGATCGTATGGTTGTTCCATGCCTAGTCTTTTGAGGAAATGCCATAATGATTTCCACAGTGTTCCTTTTCCTACACATCCTATCCAGTGTTTATTATTGTTTCTATTCTTGATGACTATGTGGATACATTTTTTAAAACTTGTTTGTTAATGATAAATACTGAAATACTTGTGGGTAAAATTATATGATTGCTAGTATATGCTTCAAAATAAATAGGAGTGGGGCAAATTAATGAATGAATGCAGATGAAACAAGATGGATCAAGAGTTGCTAATTATTAAAGTTGGTTGATAGATCCCTAAGAATTTATTTTGTTCTTAAATCCTCTATAGTGAAAATTCAAAAAAATTGTCTGAAAAGACTACATATTGTATGATTCCAACCTTGAGACATTTTGGAAAAGATAAAACTATGGAGACAGAGGTCAAGAGGAAAAGAGAAATGAAGAGTAGAGCTCAGGAGATTTGTAGGGAGGTAAAACTATGTTCTGTGATAATGTAATGTGGATATGTTATCACATATTTGTCAAAAGCCACAGAATGCACAACATAAAGATTGAACTTTAATGTGAAGTATGGACTTCATTTTAAGCCTGATTTATAAACATTGGGTTATCAATTTTCTTAATACTTATTTATTTTTTAGTTTTCGGCGGATTCAACATCTTTGTTTGTATGTGGTGCTGAGGATCGAACCCGGGCCGCACGCATGCCAGGAAAGCGCGCTATGGCTTGAGCCACATCCCCAGCCCTGGGTTATCAATTTTAACAAATTCATCAAACTGTTAGTTACAGTTGAAACTGTATACAGAGGAAGAGGAGATATGTGGGAACTCCATTTTTTTCCACTCATAATTTTTTTCTGTAAACCTAAATTCGCTCTGAAAAAAAAAAGAAAATTAAAAATATTTTTTTTTTATACTGACCAAGGACTCAAGGCCCTTTGTGACAATGTCAAGTGATGCAGTAGATGTATAATTGAGATTCCAGGAAACAATAAGTTGGAGAAATAATGCCTAACATATTTTTCAAATTCAATGGAAAATAATAATACATAGGTCCAAGAAATTTAACAACATCAAAAATCAAAACTGAACAAAACAAAAACTAGCCTCATTGAATCTGGGGCTAGTCTTTATAACTCAATAAAATTAGTTTAACAACATTTTTGTCCTAACAAATATATTTTTCATCAATGCTAAGACTCAGTCTCTGAAAATGGTTTACTATTTTATAATCTCTAATTATGATTGCCATGAATAGCTCTACGGTCCCACTCACATACTTCAACACTTGCAGATAGGGTTCCAGTGCCTTGAAATTTGGGAGGAAGTAGTGTAACCCTCTTGTAAGAAGTGGTGTGTTATCAGTTCTCTTGATACAGGATGATCATGGTAAAGTGTGACATATCAACAACCAGGGAGTGAAAAGCAATTCTAAAGAGTTGGATTCTGAACATGATGAATTTGGAAAATGTTAATGGTTTATCTAATTTAATTACCTTACATTTCTCTTTTCATGTATGCACAAAAATGTTATGTATTTTTAAAACCTCTAATTTAGAATTATTTTTAATATTCTAAATTATTAAAAAATGTAAATTGTAAGAAATCATTGTGATATCACTTAATTGATCATTTTTTTCCTTGCTGGTATCAAAAAAGAATGACATATTTCACAACTGATGGCATCTTGGATTCAATAAGTAGGTGCTTAAGGTCAGACCTGGTGGGAAGGAGAAGGTACCCAGGGTACATGGAAAGTTAGAGAGAAAGATCCAGGGAGTAGGAAAGGAGCAAAGTCATAAGATATTGGAAGATGTCAAAGCAAAATGTCTAAATTTTGTGCCAGGGCAATTCTATATAATACAGAGTCAACCCTAAACTGTAAACTGTCTTTCATGATTCTTTTGTGTGCTTGTAGCTTCCCAACTAGATTGTAGGTTTTTCAAAAAATTTTTTTCTCCAAAGAACTGGCAGAGAACTCTAGTTGCAAATGTCCAGTTGGTGTTTAATGTTCAGTTTATGCTTTATTTCATCCAGGAAAACACCCATCAGAAAGATATTTCTGATTTGAATTCTGAGAAACCTGATGATCTTTTGTATTTGTGACCCTGGAGTTACAACTAATGAGTCTTGTTAGTATGTGAAAGATGTTTGTCTTTGTTGAAAACAATTATGCAAACTGAACATCCACTGACTGTACTCTCATGCCAAAATTATTATTTGATTACCACAAAGAGAACCCAACACATTTTACTAATTTTTGTCATTTTACTAATGACAACATATAAATTGATGCTAACAAGATGAGTGGAAATTAAATCCATCTCTAAATTCTCTTATAAAACACTAGTCATGTTTATTCTGAAATTTTTTTCAAATATTTAGAAACTCATCTTATAAAAGTCTCCAAACATACAGGTAAACAGGAGATTGATAGAAGAGAAAGCCATACATGTAAATAAAGGATGGAAAAAATATAATCAAAAAATCTGCTAATAAGACATCAAGGTGATTTGTGAACTTGCTGTCTACTGATGATTGTAATCACACTAAAATATTTTTCTCTATATAGAATGAAATTTTGAGGGAATATCAGTTTCCAGATCTCTTAAGCATTAGAAATAACCTCATTTTTAATTAATGTTTGTTAGCATATTCTGGGAAAACAGTTTTCATTATTTAATGTACCTTAAAGCACAACTGTGACTCAGAAAACAGATGCTATCAAAATGTTTTAGTTATCTCTGTTTAAAAATGTTTATGCACTGCTGGAATTTGTTTCTAATCCAACTCTATTTTGGGCAAAATATTTTCATCAGTTTATAACTATGTTTTTATTACAGAATTTGTTTGGAAAACTGTCAAAAGTTTTTCAAAAAACCTAAATAAACTATATTGATTAGTTCTCCTTTATTTACTGTTTATTTATTTATTTATGTACGTATGTATGTATGTTTTGGTAGTGCTGAAGATGGAACCAAGAACCTTGCCCATGTGAGGCAAACACTCTACCAACTGAGCTATATCCCCAGCCCCTTTGTCTAGATTTCTAATTAACCTTTCCCAGAAGGCTAGTAGAATTTTAGTAAAGCCTTCACACTCTAAAAAATGAAATCCAAAGTTGCAGAGAAATAACAAAACAAAAATTCCAGTTATCAAAAGCTCTACCCAAAGTGATTATCTTAAATTCATATTCACTACTATTTCTCCTGAAGCTGACATAAATTCACAAGGCAAGACTTATGGCTTTCGTTCTTTATTTATTTATTTATTTATTTATTTATTTATTTATTTATTTATTTATTTAGTGTGTTTGTGTGTGTGTGTGTTTTGGTTGCAGGAGATCAACTCCAGGGTCTTGTACATGCTAAACAAGTGCTCTACCACTGAGCCATACCCTAGCCCTAAGAATTAAGTCTGAAAAGAGCTGAGGAGAACTCTGCAAATAAGCATATCACAGATGAATAACCTCCAGTTTCTTATCTATAAAATATGTGCAGTAATAACCCATCATTTTGAATGCTGGGAACATAAGTTCTTACCTGACTCCTCTGATCATCCCTTCTCTTTAGTGACAACCTATACACCTCTTCAGGCTTCTTGCATCAGTCTATAAACATACAACCTTCTCCCATACTCTCCTAAAGAAAGAAGAGGAGGTGGAGGAGGGGGAGGAGGAAGAAAGAGCTTCCCATGACTTTCATTTTTTTGGCTTATTGCCTCATTTTGTTTTATTATCCATTACTTCATTTTGGATCCTTGATGCCACAAGCTGATAATACTTCTCCCAAGACATTTTCCGGATCACAAATTGTAGAAATGTTAATGAAATGGAATTTCTTCAGAAAAAGTGTCCCTTATGGTCAGATAAATTTTGATAAATCTAAGTTATAGAAAATTAAGCAACGTTCTTTTGCCAGGGTATTTATCAGAACCTTTAATGTACTAATGTGCATTTTAAGTCTCAAGAGAGATAAATATTATGCACTTTTTCACAAACTTAATGGACCATGTTAATTTTTTTTCCTGAAAAATAATTTAAAGTAGCATTTTCCAAAACATGTTTTTTGGGGGAAGAGAGACAATGGCTCAAACTGTGGCTTATGGTTACCTATCCTTGATTTGTACTACTCCTTCCCTTTGGGGAAGGAGGGCTTCTGACCCTCCCTAACTGCCCCTTCACAATGGTCAACTGGGTCATAATTGACGAAATCAAAATATATTCCTAAAGTATAAGAAATCTTCAATTAATATAGGAAGGTGATTGGAAAGTTATCAATGATCATCGACTAGATTGGGATAAAGATGATCCAACTAGAGGACAAAGGTCTCAGAGAGCAAACATTGTAACTCACAGGTATAGGAAGCAGTACAGAACACAAGGTGAATTCTGGCATTACAAAAGGCAAAGAGCATTGGTACCAGTAAAAGGCCAGATAAAGGAAACCTTTTCTCTATCGTTATTTTTAAGTCACTTTAAGATCCTCAGAAATAGCCAGGAATTTATATCACTTCAGTAGTACATCATGACAGCTTAATTATCCCAGAGCCACAGAATTATAAATTATTGCCAAGGCATCAATTAGGGTTCTGAATCTTGGTTTAAACCTGAGGGGACCTGAGAAATCTAGCAAATAAAATATCATAATCATTTAAAACATAATCCTGGTATAAAACAAGGGCCAGGGGAATGGTTTTTATTTGTAATTTAAAGGCCAATTTATTTTTCTTTTCTTTTTTTTTTTTTTTTTACTGGGGCTTGAACCCAGGGGCTCTTTGCCACTGAACTACATCCCCAGCCCTTTTTATTTTGTAGCAGGCTCTCACTAAATTGTTGAGAGCCTCGAAGAGTTGCTGAGACTGGCCTTGAACTTGTGATTCTCCTACCTTTAGCGTCCTAAGCTACAGGATTATAGGCTCATACCATCAGGCTAGGCTCAATTTTATCTTTTTGGAAGTGATTTTATGATGAGTGATTTATACATGTAAATATGTTTGACAGCATATAACTAATTTGTTTCCTTAGCTTTTAAATAGGGGGATGGACGAATTATTTGTTGACTTAAGTACTCAAAGTCTAACTGGAACCTAAACTCCTGACATTCTTTATCTTTTCTCTTATTGTACCTATAAGCATATGCTGTTTTCTCTGTATGCAGATTGTTGGGCTAGTTTGGGGTGAAAGATTTACTTCTACCTAGTAACAGGTATCTTGGATGGAGAAGAAACTGGGATCCAACCCCATCAGTATCTGGAGTTGGTAGCATTTCTGCAGGTTGGTAGCACCTCTGTGTCCACTTGGCCTGGGGATAGAGGAACTCACAAAGCTCCCCTTTTCTCCCAGTGCCTCTCCCCTTTATTTAACACCCCATGGTGCAACGAGTATTTATATTTGATTTGGTCAGTTGCCAGTGCAGTGCTTCAACAGGTTTCCTAGTGGGTGGAGCTGTGGGGTTTAAAGGATGAGAGGACATGACTCCGTTTTTTTTCACTCCTCTTTGCTTTCTGCTGAAGACCTAAGCCTGAGTCTGCTCTACAAGAAGGAAATCTTATTATCTCCTCTTGTCCCCTCCTTCCACATAGCTGAGCCAGTTAGTGGCTTAAATGAGGTCTGTGCTGAGGATAAGCACATTCATGCTATCCTCTCTATGGTGTCCCTCCACCAAGTGCTGACAGGTGTGTGTCAATGAGTTTCCAATAGTATTACTAAGATCTAAGGTTCATCCAGGAGTGTGATAGGGATGGTAAAAGAGGAAGTAATGAGTGAAAGAAGCTTCCCTGAACTGAGGGCATATTGCCTGAATAGTTTACCAAAGAAGGTCCATAAACAGGACCTACCTTACCAGAGGTCTCTTAAAATATGGTATACTAAGACACAACAAAAATTAAAGACTAACTTTCCTTCTATCACTGTTATTCCTGTACATGCAACTCCCTTAGCAATCACTAGGAAGGGATGACTATAATCAAAAGGGAAATTTGAGTAACTCCAGACCCCATGATCATGCTGACCTCCAACAAAAACTTCCTTAATGGCCAACCATTGCTCAGACAGGGTTAAACAAGAATGCAACTTCCTCTGAATTCTCGGAGAGCCTAGTAACCCTACTACAAAAGAACCTGGTCTCTCTTCATTGTTACAGTATTAAGATTCAATCAATATGTGATGTGTTTGGCAGTGACTGGTGTCAGAAAGTGCCACAAAAACCAAATGACATAAGATAAAAATGGGTACTCAAAGGGGTAATAAGTGTTTACTGGGTTTCTGACCCAGTAGACATCGACCTCAATGTTGAAAGAGTACAGTTTCCAGGGTCATGTGACTGTGCTTGAACCATTCCAGTTCACTCCCCACCAGAGTTTATGCATCCTGAGAAGGAAAAAGCTGCATGATAAAATAGGAGGACCCCAGCTGGTCTTGTGCAGGATTCATTCTTTTTTAGAATGGGATCTTATTTGCAAACAACTATAAGAAACCAGTTGGTTTAAATACAGAAATGGTTTATTATGGGATTCGAAGTTTCTCTGAGACTCAAAGATGCTGGGCTTGAAGGTAACAAACACAGGGAACCATGCCCCAAATCACTGCACAGTGCACCCCTGTGGTATAGACATTGCAGGTTGGGTCACAAAGTCTCCTGACATTAGACAATGAGCTGGTCACTAACTTGGAAACTGTAACATCACTGCCTCTGAAGATAGGGTACATCCTGTCCCAGTCATGCCAGAATGGATGCCTCCATTCTTTATAATATAAACTCCGGCACCTAATGGAATGATACCAGGTTCCATGTTTGTGATGAAGCTTCTATTGTAAGATTTAGGGATTCAAACAAGGACTCTCTTGCCAAAACAATGGAGGAATATTCAAAGGTTCTGCAGCCAATGAAGACTGACCTGAGCCCGCTCCTCAGATGCACACTGGAAGAGGAAAGAATTTTTGCCTCAGTTAGTTGGAAGCTGAGATAAGATTAAAAACTGTACTCTTTCACACTGGAGAACTCTGCCCAGACAAGCCATCTTAGATCAACAAATTGGTGGGACTTGGGCACGTTTGGCTCATATACAATTTAGTTTGTGATGCATTTAGTCCTTTGTCATAGATTGAACAGAAGGCAGAAAGATCAGAATATTTATTGTTTCTTTTGCTGTGGAAACAGCTTTTTCATTGCTAAAGAAGAAATTAATTTCAAGATGTTCACTGAGGCTTTGTTTATAATGGCAAAAAAATTAGAAAACATTTAAGATACATAATCAAGGAACAGTGTGTTATATGGTGGAATACTACACAGTAATTAAAAGGAACAAATTTGATCCTTAGCTACCAATATAGTAAGAGCTAAAACATATGCTCAGTGATGAAAAACAAATTGTCCAACAATATGCAATGTATAAAATATTTTAGATCTGTTTTTAAAACACAAAAACAATATATTAAAGTGTTATGATGACAAAGATTCCTTACTTGTCAAACTTTAGACAGGCTCCTGAACCTTCTCTTAGACTCAATTATATATTTCCTTATAAAATCTAGTTTCAAAATAACCCTAATAAATTAGTTTAGCAAGAGCTCCCACCTGAGTTATCTGATCTCTCTCCAAATCTGATGGAGCTCCTTATCCTCCACCACTATCCATGTGACATCTGATCACCACAACCTTTCATAAGACTCCTGTTAGGTTGGTTTAGACAGGATCCCCCTAACTCCAGATGTTTCCTCTTAGTAATTTTTCACCCATTGACCTCCACACTCTGCTGTTTGACTATAAATTCCCATTTATGCTATACTTAAAGTTTAGACCAGCCTCTCTCTCACTGAAAAATCACATTGTCATGATCCCTATACCTGTCACAATGGTTCTGAATAGAATGTTCTTTACAGTGCCTTAGCAAGTATAATTGAATATTTTTTATTTAACAATAGGTAGATTTGTGATGAAATCAGAAGAAGACGAAGAAGAAGAAGAAGAAGAGGAGGAGGAGGAGGAGGAGGAGGAGGAGGAGGAGGAGGAGGAGTTGGAGGAGGAGGAGGAGGAGGAGTTGGAGGAGGAGGAGGAGGAGTTGGAGGGGGAGGAAGAGGAGGAGGAGGAGGGGGGAGGGGGAGGAGAAATGTGTGAACTAGAAGAATGTCCCTCAAATTCATGATAGTAAATGCATTTGGGGAGGGAAGGAGATAAAAAAGACTGAGGAAAGGTATGATTTCTTTTGTTAATACTTCATTTTTTAATTTTAAATAAGATGGAATATTAATTTGTCCATTCTGGATTGTGGTAAAAATATAAAATATTCTCCAAATATAGAAGACATTAAAGAAAGAAAAAAGGGAAAAGAATGGAGAAGAAAACGGGGACACTCACAGATTGGGGTCCCTTAACTGTGGACTTCTCAGCCTACAGAACTTCAAGAGATAAACCTCTGATCTTTATAAATTATCCATTCTCAGTTATTCTGTTACAGCAGCACAAAATGGACTAAGGCACCTGGTCCCATTCATGAGGGAAAGAACCTCAAGACCCAACCCCCTCTTAAGAATCTTACCTTTTAAATATTATCATATTGCCCATTAAGAATTTTATAGAGAATGCAATAAACCATAGCAATTGCTCTCAAAGGTAAGCCCTTATTCCTTCATGAATTGCCTGTCTATATTCTTTGCCATTTTTATATTGTGTTCTTTTTTATTTTAGGAATCTTATGCATATTAAATGCTAATTCCTTGTCATCACCTGCACTGCAAATACCTTCTCCCAGTCTATGGCTTATCACTTCACTCAGGCCATCTTTTGTAACATAGAAATTTTTTTTCTTTTTTTAAAAAGCCGACTCAAATTTATCAATCTTTCTTTTATAACCTTTTATAATGCTTCTTTTTTTACATATATTTCCATACTTTTGACTAAACAAATTCTTCTAAATTTTCCTCCTAATGATGAAAGGCTTTTCTTTGAACATCCAGTTCTAATTCATCTGGAGTAAATAAGATGTAGAATTCTAGATTTACTTTCTCTTTTTTGTTTGGCCATTGTTGCCAAGACCATTTATGAACAGTGCATCCCTCTCCTGCTGGTCCGGATGCTCTCTCTCCCATTCATTTGTCAAGCTTTCTATGTGCATGGGCTGCTTCTGGATGCTCTGTTACATTACCCCCTTTTCCACTCCTTCACTCAGCACCTTAGTTAACCTCATTAGAAATCTTTTATCTGGTAGGCAGGTCTCCCTGATTTTCCATCTTTAAAATGACTCCTGCCTCTTCTTGATTCTTTACTCTTTCATGAAAATTTTGGGAACAGCATATTAAGTTCCCCAAACAAGTGGGTGTTTTGTTGTATTAATTCAAGACTATAGTAATAACAATTAATTTATCAAAATTTTACTTTTCTATATTGAGTCAAGCTACAAAAAAGTAAATCTTCAAATTTATTTAGGTCTTCTTTAATGTCTTTTGATTAAGATTTTAAAACATATCAAAGATCTTTTACATTTTTGTTAGGTTTTTCTCCTCGGTACATTATTGCTCTTATAAATGATGTGTTCTTATTTTACTTTTATCTAACTCTTGGTGTAAAGGAATGCAACTGATTTTTGCATAAGGACTTTTATCAAGTAACCTTGATAAATTCTATTATTAATTCCAATAACGTGTCTGTCAATTCTCATTGGTTCTCTGTGTAGAGAATTGTTTCATCTGCTATTAATGATAGTTTTTTTCTAGCTTTTCTTCTAATTATATATTTCACTTAATTGACTACTCATTTGATTGATCAATTATCTTATTAAAGTAGCCATGAATTCTATTATTTGACAAATTTGATCTAAAAAAGGAATATAACCAGGCATGGTGGGACCTGCCTATAATCCTAGTGACTCATGAGGTAGGGGGTTGCAAGTTAAAGGTCAGTGTCAGAAACTTAGTTAGACCCTCAGCAACATAGGGGGAACTTGTCTCAAAATAAAAATAAAAAGAATTAGGAGATGCATCTCAGTGGTAAAGTATCCCTGGGTTCAATCTCCAGTATAAAAACTTAAAATAAATTTTAAAATAAAAATGTATCCAATTTTTCCACACTCAGAAAGATAATTACCACTAATTTTTGGCATATAAACCACCAAATTAAGAAAGCTCTCACCTATTCTTAGTTTCCTTGAAATATTTTGTGGCATGTGAGTGTTGGGAGATTTTTTTTTTATTTGTTTGGGTTTTTTATTGTTTGTTTGTTTGTTTTTAGTACTGGGATTTAATTCGTGGGCAATTGACCACTGAGCCACATCCCCAGCCCTATTTTGTATTTTTTTTATTTAGAGACAATTGCTTAGTGCCTCACTTTTGCTGAGGCTAGCTTTGAACTCACAATCCTTCTGCCTCAGCCTCCCCAGCGGGTGGGATTACAGGTGTACACCACCACGCCTTGCTGGGTTTTTTTTAATTGTTGTTGTTGTTTTGATGTTAAACTTCATTAAACTCTTTATCTGTATCTATTATAATAGTCATGTGATTTTTCTCTTTTATCCTATTGAAGTGATGGGTTCTATTAATAGATTTTATAAATGTTAGAACATCCTTGAATTCTTGGGAGAAACTACTTGAACATACTATATTTTAATATATTGTTGGGTTTTGTTAATGATTTACTTATTACTTTCACATCTATGTTAATAAGTGAAAATGGGTCTGTAACTTTCTTTGATTTTCCTGTTCAATTTTGGAAACTAGGGTAAACTAGTCTCATGAAAAGAGTTAGGACATATTTTTCATTTATTTCTTGAAAATTGAAAAGAATTTCTTGTATTGAAAAGAATCAATTCTCTTCTGTAAAAGTTCAGTGGAATTCACCTATCAAACAGTCTGAGCCTGAGCTTTTAGGGTAATTAGGAAGACCTATGATGATTATCATTTAAATTTCTTTATAATTATTGGCTTGTTCAAGTTAAATTTCTGTGACACTAGTAAGATTTTTATATTTTCCCCAGAAATTCAATGTTAAAGGTTTCAAATTTATTAGCATATATTGGCTTAAAATATTCTTGGTCATATGGAGACATTTAGCTGCAAAGAAGGCTGTGGAAATTTGGCTTTTATTCTGGGCAATCATGTGACCACCTAATAAATGGGTATTTTCTTTTCAACTTAAAAAAATCAGGAATAAATATAAGTAGACATAACACACAGCAAGTAATGGGCTGATGCTGTGGCCTTAGTTTGTGTCCTCCTAGAAGGCTAAAGGGGCAGAGGAATGGACTCCAGTCTCAGAGCCTATCATGCCACATATGGAAATTTTCACAGCTATTTTTACCCCTTCACCAGGTAGCTGGGTCCCTGGAGAATCCTCTCTTACCTCTTCTCCACCAGAGCTGCTCCAGTCAAAGCTTTCTCCCTTGTTGCTCTCTCCTGAGCCTCAAGGAATGAAGGAAGAGGAAGGATGTTCAGGGGTCACATGTCCATCTGTACTCTGCAGACTCTGTATTTGCCTTCCACACAGCAGGTCACTACCCTCATCCAGCTTCCTATGAATGTCTCACTCCAAGTCTCCCCTTATTTATTTACTTTTTTTCCATTTTCATATACTTCCCTCTCCTTCCGTGGCCCCTCTAGGGATAGGTCCAGAGGAGACTCACAGCCCATGCTGGTATCCTAGCTGTCAAGAACTCTGTCTTGCTTGTGTTTTGATTTTGAGGTCCTTGAGGTTCCAGAGAAAGCCATTTATGTCACTGTGGAGAGAGGTACATGATGATACTAGAGCTGCTTCCCCTCCCCAAACAAGATGAGACACCAGCCAATGGCTGTAAAGGGAGATGTAAAAAGGACATGAACTGAGATTCATGAGATAAGACTGGCACCAAGACTGTTGGTTTTTAGGATGAAACTCAATATTTTAGAGTTGGTAGAACTATCTAATGAGTTTGTGGATCCACCAGAACACAGGATTTTTGTTTCTCCCTTCTTATGTGTGGCCTCAGGAAACTGAATGCAGGGCCCTGGAAAAGCCCAAAGTTCAGCCCAACTCGGGACAATAGCCTAACAATGCTGAGAATGGTGTTCTTGTAAGTAGACCTGACAGAGGCCAATGCATGCCAGGTGGCATGGGAGAGTCTCTGGAATTGTCCTTTGCCCTGAAGGACACAGAGGTATATCAAGAGGGCTGAAGTTGAAAGAAGGATCATGATTGGGATGAAGAGAAAGTAATGTGAATCTTCTTGCTAACTGTAAGCCATAGTGGAGCTGAAGATGGAAAAAGGGATCTGGGCACATGAAGCACATGTCAAAGTTTAGAGGGAGGAAGCCAGTAAGTGCAGAGGCTAGCCCATGCATAGGAAGAAGCTAGCCCAGATGCACAGGAATCTTTCTCCCAGTTACAGGAAACTCTGAAAATTACTAAAGATGCAGGCCTGACCAGGGAGAAGGCAAAGAAGAGGGAGTATCCCAAATGAGGACAGAAACCAGATGACAGTGATTATGTTTTAAACCATATGTTGTCTTGGCAAGCTTAATTTATGTCCTAAAGATGTAGAGAACCCCTGCCCCCTTTTTTTGCATGTCCAACTGAAATATTGAATTTCATACCCATGACCACCTTACTTTAATTTTTATTTTTATTGTTCAAACATTTTTAACCATTTAAACATTTTTTTGTTTGGTTCAGTGAAAGACCAAATTTAAGATTTATCAGCATAGATGAAGGTGTGGAGATACAAACCAAAGGAATGCACAATCTTTTCAATGAAATAATATTAGAAAATTTCCTTAAGCTAAAGAATGAAATGGAAAACCAAATATAAGAGGCATACAAGACCCCAAATGTGCAAAACTACAACAGACCAATATTAAGGCACATTATAATGAAAATGCCTAGCATACAGAATAAGGATAACATTTTAAAGGCTGCAAGAGAAAAATATCAGATTACATATAGGGGGAAACAAATAGGGATCTCAGCTGATTTCTTAACCCAGACCCTCAAAGCTAGGAGGTCCTGGAATAACATATACCAACCTCTGCAAGAAAATGGATGCCAACCAAGAATCCTATATCCAGCAAAATTAAGCTTCAGATTTGAAGAAGAAATAAAAACCTTCCATAATAAACAAAAATTAAAAGAATTTGCAACCATAAAGCCTACGCTTGAGAATATTCTCAGAAAATGATTCCATGGGGAGGAAATAATAAAAGTAAAAAACAGAAAAGGGAGGAACTACTCTAATGGAATAGTCAATCAAAGATAAACTAATTCAAATTAAAAACTAGAAATAAACCAAAACAACTGGGAACACAAGTCATATCACAATAATAACCTTGAACATTAATGGCATAAACTCATCAATCAAAAGACATAGACTGGCAGATTGGATTACAAAAGAAGAACCAACAATATGCTGTCACCAAGAGACTCACCTCATAAGCAAAGACATCCACAGACTGAAGGCAAAAGGATGGGAAAAAATATATCACTCACATGGATCAAGTAAATAAGTAGGGGTTTCTATCCTCTAAAATAGACCAAGTTATATAAGCTATGTAATCATAAATATATGATTGTAATATCACCTTAATACATTTTAAGCATCTTTAAGGTTGTTTTGATAGTTCCCTTTCCATTGATATTTTTTCTTGATTAGACTTGTTAGATTTTTTATCAACTTTTAGCTGTGTTATTTCTTTTCTATTTCACACATTTCTGCTCCTACTCTTATTTTTTCCTTCCTAATACCTAATCTGAAAATAATTTGTTAATCTAGATTCTCTCTGATACAAATACTTTAAGTTATAAGTGTGCTTCTGAGCATGATTTTTTTCACAAAGATTCTGATATTTTAAGCTTTTATTATCACTTAGTTCAAAGCACTTTTTTATTTAATTTTCTTGTGCTTTCTTTGATCTGTGAGATATTTATAAATGTACCCTTTGATTTTGAAGTAGTTAAGACATGGGAGTGGAGTTATATCTATCTTAAGGCGATTAATTTCTAACATAATAAATCATAGGAAACAGTCTGCATGATTAAAAATCTTTTAAATTTCTCAAAGTTTATTTTATGACAGAATATAGTCTATCCTTATTAATTTTCTACTTGTCATTTTTGTGTACAGTTCTCTGTAAATAACAAATAGGTCAAGGTGGCTGATAATGTTGTTAAGCCTTCTATATCATTATTCCTTCCAGCAAAGTGAGGGGGCTTAAAATCTCCAAATATGATTGTGGATTTGTCTTTCTAGTTTTATTAATTTTTACTTCATGTATGTTGAAATTTTGTTATTAGGCACATACACATTTAAGATTGTTATACTTTCTTGAAGAAGTTACCCTATTGTGGTTATGAAATGTTCCCATTTATCTCTGAAAACATTTTTTCTTGAAATTTATTTTATATTAATATCTCTACTTCAGATTTCTTATGCTTATTTTCCCCTTCTTTTGCTTTTAACCTACTGGTGTATTGATATTTAAGGTGTAACATATGTATAGAGCATATAGTTATTGTTTGCTTTTTATGCATGTTAAACATTTATACCTTTTAATCACAATATCTAGATCATTTATATTTAAATTAATTATTCATATTGTTGGCAAAAAAAGAACACCTGACATGAAGGTCAATGGAAAACTGATAAATGATAAGTTTGATGACATAATATTTTGGAAAACAGGTTAATAGTCCTGCTGTCAGGCTCAGAGAGAAGATTGTTAAAATGCTTTTGTTGCAATTGTTTGTTCTCTCATTTATCATGGTACACAGCAACAGATTTACTTTATTGTTTGTTAATACTCTTTATTTTGCAAATAAAAATAATATATGCATATATGTGTGACTTAATAACACCCAATAAGTCTTAATAACACCAGTGCTGTGACCACAGACATATTTAGTGTGTCTGTCTTAGCCTTTGGTTCAGGTTCTTTCTTAAGGATCTTGTAGGTTCTTGGTTTAAATTAGTGATCACACATAAATATGTTAATCCCTCACCAACACACCTAAGTATTCCATCCTGTGCTTACAGACCAACTTCCTCTTATACAAAACAACTGGCCTGTATGCTCTTGGATCTTAACCACTCATGTGAAGTGATCTCCTGAAGTTTTAAGTGAGCACCAGGTCTTTTCATACTCCAGTGTACAGATACTTCTACTATCTACCTATGTGTTAGTCAGTTTTCTGTCCCTATGACTATAATACCTAACATAAATAATTTAAAGGATGAAGAGTTTATTTTGGCTCACAGTTATACACACACACACACACACACACATAACCATAGACAATCTTTTGGGTATCCCATTATGGTTTTAATGTGAAATTCTTCAACAACAAACAATTCTGGGTACATTTCATACGCTTATTTTCCATATGATTATCCTCTTCAATGAAATACCTATTTATGTGTTTGGTTCATTTTTAATTGCATTATTTGCTGATTGTTGAGTTTTCCAGTCTTTGTATATTTTGTAAACAAATATGTGTATTGTAAATGTTTTTTCAGTCTATGGATTGCTCCTTTATAAATGATTTGTTGGCTAAAATTTTTTTAATTAAAAAAATAAATAAATTTTATACATTAAGGTTATGAGATAACATTCAGTTGGTTAATCAGTCTTAATAAATTGGTTACTGAGAACAACTTCATATGATAAACAGTTTACAACTTTCAGTGAATAAATCCAGTTTTCTATAGCATACATTTCTCTTGCCAGTGACTCATGCTGACGAGATAAACAAGGTTCAAAAGAGCTGGCTACAACATTAAGCCAAGAAAACGGAGAAAAAGCACAGGACAGAGAAGTAATTTTCATATTGAGGGCAAAACTGCTCTGCAAACTTAAAGGTCAGCTTCCACACTGGAAAAGAAAGTATGCACCCGCAATTTCTTTATTTTTCTAGGGAGACACACAAAGGAGTTTCAAAAGAATGTTCTTCACCAGATAAGGCAGGGAATAAGGCTTCAAGGGGGTGGGGGTTTGTCAAATACCATTAGTTAATGCCCAAGTCCAGAGCTAGAGCGGACTTCTTTGCCAATGAAGATGGAGGCCATCTGCATTGCACAGTGTAAGGCAAGCAATGCCAGACCAACACCCCCTTACTGAGGCTGAGAAAGGATGCTCAGCTTATGGGCGGGCAGCTACTCACACATTCCAACAGCTATTATCAAATATTTGTTGGATAACATTTCTTAGAACTATTAATAACAACTTCAAATATTAAAGGGAAGTTCTTTGCTCTACTTAGTAAACAGAGTTAGATGAAGCTGCAAGCTTATGATAAAAAGCAGAGTAATTACAGACTTAACTTGCATTGTATAGCAAATCATATTGTAAATATTTGATCACCTTCTGCCTTACCTGTCTAAACAAAGACTAATTGTTAATCTAGTGCTTTCAATTCACAAAAACACTTATACAGCTTCCCAAGCTTCTTACAAGTTCCTGTTTAATTTTAATTTTTAATCAAGGCTGAATCAAAGACTTTGATGTGTATAATGACTTATTTCTGTATTTCCACATATGCATTCTTAAAACAGTTAAGTAACACAATATTAATTTCACTAGGAATCTTTAAATCAAGAATTAGACTACACAAGATTTTGTATATTTTACCCCATCTCTGTTATTATATGCATATAATGTTATGGTTATGATAACTAAATATGAATATCATAATTCTATCATTGCTTGTGTCCTTGAGAACCAGGATTTGGGGCTTAACAAAGTGAAAAGAGGAAAAACCCTGGAGTAATGAATTTGATCCAAAGTTTCTACGAATACAAGAGGTATTTTATTTTCCTATTATATAGAGACTGTACCAAAAGTTTAAGGGAAATGTGAAGTTCTAAAATTTCAGAAGTTCAGTGCTACAATTTATAAAACATGTCTTTTAAAAGTTTCAGCATGCAAATGTATTTTGTACTTACTCAATTTTGAGAGTTTTGAATAATGAATTTACCATCTGCAATTGGAGGGGCTCCTGAAGAGAGAACAAAGTACCACCTGTGGTCTTGTCAGGGGCTTTGAACCTGAGTGTAATCAATCCTCTAGATCCAGCTGCCAGTATACCAGGAATACAGAGGACAGAGGGACCCCTTAGGCTTCATGGTAAGCATGTGGTCCCAAAACCTATTTTGTGAGAAACCACCTGTCAGATTGGCTGAGTTCTTTATCAGATAAATCATCAGGAAAAGAAAGGGACAGAAGGGAAATCTGTGGATTATGAGACCTAAGAGGGGAAACAATTAACTTCAAAATAAGCAAGTCTAAATTGTGGTAGCTAGGAATGAGTACTTGAGTGATTTCAAGGACATATAAGGAAATAATTACTATGGAAATCAGAATCATGTTTACTAATGGTGGGAGGGAGAGGGCTGCCATTGAATGGAGCACACCAGGGGCTCCTTGGGTGACTGGAAAGTTCTCTACTGCCTCAGTCTGGCTGGGCACAATTCAGGAGCCACTTGTCAAAAGAAACTAACCTTATTTTTAGAACTACAAACGTCAAACAAAACAGCTCCTCAGGAAAAAACTCTCAGAGCCCAACTGCCACCACCGGCTTCCCCAAGCCTCTCACCCCCACACAAACCTCACCACCTCCCACAATCCTCCTGCTCTTGAGGCTGATTGGCTGGGTTGCATGGGCGGAGCCAAATAAGTCCCCTAATGAGCAGCTCTGTGGAGGAGAAAATCAGCTAGATGTTGCTGGGGCCACTGTGAGCCAATCATCAGTTGGCAGTCTGAAGGGCAGGGAAACAGCCCAATGAACAGCTAATCAGCTAGATGTTGCTAGGGCCGCTGTGAACCAATCATCAGCTGGCAGTCTGAAGGGCAGGGAAACAGCCCAATGAACATCACCGGAGAGGAGCCAATCAGCTAGATGTTGCTGGGGCCACTGTGAGCCAATCATCAGCCGGCAGCTGGAAGTTTGCTGGCAGCTGGAAGTTTGCTGGGGCCCCTTTGGCTGTGGCTCTCAACACTCTACTCAATCTGCATGTTGCTTGTAAGAACATTCATCTTATAGTAATTCATTAAGTCCTGAATTGATTTTCTATAGTTTATGTATTTATTAGCTTTTGACATATAAATTAAAAGAATAATAAATATTGCAATCATTTTAAAATAAATAAACCCATGTATAACATCTGCCTTATATGTTTCATTCTCATCCATTTTTAGCTCTTCTTTTTAGCTTTGGAGTTTTCTTTATTTGATTTATACCATAATTTACAGATGGTCAAATTTATTCTTTTCAGTTTAGAGTTCTATGTTTTGACAAATTGTCCAGGGTTGTCTAGCCATGGCCTGAATCAAGGTACAGAACCTTCCATCACCCCAAAATTCCCTGTGCTGCACTTGGTATTCAGTTCTTCCTCCCTTCAGTGACTGGCAACCTTTGATCCTTCTATTCTTAATACTTTGCCTTTTCCAGAATGTTGTATAGAGGAAATAACACAGTGGATAGCCTTTTGAATCTGGCTGCTTTCACTAGCATAATACATTTGAGATTCGTCCATGTTATTGCATGTATCAATAATTGATCCCTTTTAATTGCTGCACAGTAATTTACCCTCCTAATTGATGAGAATGTTTATCTACTCAATAGTTGTTATGGTTTGGATATGAGGTGTCTCCCGAAAGCTCCTGTGTTAATGCAGGAATATTCAGAGGTAGAATCATTGGATTATGAGAGCTGTAAACTAATCGGTCTATCCTAGTTTAAATGAACTGACTGGGTGGTAATTGTGGGCAGGTGTGGAGTGGCTGGAAGAGATGGGTCACTGGGAACATGTCCTTCCCTGTGGCTCCCTCCCTGGTCGGTATGCTTCCTGATCCCTCACAAGCTGAGTAGCTTTCCTTCACCAGGCCATTTCTCCATGATGTGCTGCCTCACATTAGGCCCAGAGTAATGGAGCTGGCCATCTATGGATTGAGACCTCTATAACTGTGAGCCTCAAATAAACTTTTCTTCCACTAAGTGGTTATTTGGGGGTATTTTGGTCACAGTTATGCAAAAGCTGACTAAAACACCAGTTGAAAAACTTTGGCTCCTTTCCCATTTTGAGCGATTAGTAAAAAAAAGATACTATAAATATTCACATAAAGGGTTTCATATAAACATATTTTCACTTCTTTTGACTAAATTGCAGTACCTTTAAAAAATTTTGTTGTTATTAAATTGGTGTCTTTTAGTTTACCAAGTGAAAAGCTCATACATGAAGAGGAGAGCAATTTGGAAAGTTCATGCCCTATAGAAGGGAAGTTAATCAATCTTCCTTTTTACTTGTCTTGTGGCAAACTATTTAAGCTCCTCATAATTGACCTCTGGTTTTCTTTAGGATTAAACTCCTTGCCTCGTCTCTTTTAGAAATGGAAAATTATAAGGCACATATTTTTAAATTTAGTCTTTTATAGAAATTATATGTCTAAATTAACCATTTATTAAGGAATTTCTAGAAAGTAGACTCCTTGGATAACTGCTTTGAATAGACAACACTGAGTTGATCATTTTGTCTTATTTAATAAGGGTATAAATGAGAGAGTATTAGAAGGATTTTACCTTGAAAATATTATGAATATAAATATGAAATCACATGAGCATGAGGAACCTATTGGGTTAGATATATATATACTCTATCCATTGTTTTCTTACATTTTTCTATCCAGTTATGATTGCAAGAACGCCTTTTAAGTTCTGACTTTAAGTAATCAGTGTTTTCTTACATAACCCCTAATCTTAGGTCTACACTACATTCAATTATTTATTATGGAAACATAAAACTTACTCATTTGCTTGTTATAGGAAATTATATTTATTACAATATTATAATATTGTTTTGTAGAATACTAGGTCTAAATGAGCTGCTGTAAGAGAACAACCCAAATAGATGGTGACTCACAATAGACAAGTTTATTCCCCTATTCAGTTATTATCCTGTGGACAGACAATCCAGACAAGCAAGAGATCCTATTCCACAGGGTCATTCCATGTGTGGTCTTCATGGGTGAAGTTTTGGTCATATTCTGGTATGTGAGAGGAATAAAGAGGAAGGAGTAGGCAAAAAATCACTCATGTGTAGACACATAATTTCTGCTAACATTCTATTAACCAAAACAGCATCAAAAAGCTACATCCAAGATAGGCCCAGCAACATCTTTAGTTGGGCAAGTGTGTGCTTGTCTAAGATGCAAGGGTTTGATTACAAAAAGAAAGAAGGAGAGAGTAAACATTGGTGACAATTATTTGTTCATCCAAAGTTGCAATCTGCAAGCTAGCATTGTGATGTTTAACTTATGGTTCATGAATTCTCTGAATCATTCTGGAACTTAAGGCAGTGCTAATTTGTTTTAGTTGTAGATGGACACTACCTTTATTTTATTTGTTTATTTTTATGTGGTGCCAGGGATCAAACCCAGTGCCTCATGCATGCTAGGCAAGCACTCTACCACTGAGCCACAACCCTGGCCTAAGGCTAAATTTAAATCAAGACCCTTTCTTGAGTTTTCTCCCTGTCAGCATCAGGGGAGTCAGGGTCTGAACAAAAACTAAACATTGGCATTGAGAGGAGAAAGGAGATATGCAAAGACACCAGAGCTCCAGAAAGAGAATGAGAAAGATGTGTGACCTGATGACTTCCCAGGTCCCATGAGCAGTGAAGGTGCTCCTTATTTTGCATTCTGTGCATATTTCTTGAACTCCTTTTTTAAATTAAGCATCCCCAGGGGTTTTTTAAAGAAGAATCATATAAGAAGCATTAGTATCAACCTGTTCCAATCAATATATCTGATACCAAATAGAAACATTCTTTTTTTATTTTCAGAAGGATTACAGAAAGGTTGCCTTAATGAAACTTTCCTCTATAATGAAAATTATTTGTCTTAGGTTGGGAATATAGTGAATAGGAATTTATCATGACTAAATAAGTAATGTTTTTGGTTAAGCTATGTGTAGTTTTATGTTTATATGTCCTTTCTTGTGCAACACTACTTTTCTGGAGTTAATTGCCTAATTTTTCTATTTTCTTTGTTTTCTATATATTCCTCAGTTAATTTACCACTAAACCCTCCAACAAAACTCTACAGTTGTCCTTTTCTTCTCCTTGTGCCATTTTTCTGTGGCTTTTGTCTACCTGCTTCTTCCGCACAGTTTTTCTGGGGATTTCTGGTTTCTCCCTTCCCCCCATTCCAGAAGTTCCATCACCATTGTCTTGGGCTGGATTGCCTCACTCTTGTGTTTTATACGTTTTTTTTTTTTTTTGTCTTTTTACCTGGTACCATTGTGATACAGCTTTCACTAGCTGTATTTCCATGAAAAGGTATATGATAGGTAAAGTTTTTGAGAAATTGACTCTCTAAAGCTGTTTTTATTCTCTGCTCACTCTTGATTGATAATTTGGGCATTTTCCCTCTGACTGTGGAATTCATTGCTTTTTGTCTAATTTCCAATGTTGAAGTCATAAAGTCAGAATTTATTATAGTAAAACTTAAATTTTGTCATTTGTGATTTAAAATTTCACAATGATATATCCTGTTGTGGTCTTTTCACAGTCCTGTTGCTGGACATTCAGTGGACTCTTTAAATTTGAAAACTTGTATCTTGCAGCTCTGGAAATTTGTCTTGTATTCTTTCTCTGATTGCTTCTGCTTCTTCATTTTCTCTGTTCTTGTTCACTTCTGTGCCTATTAGACCAATGTTTGGCCCCTGAATTGATCTTTTATTAATTTTTTTCCTCTTCCCTATTGTACATCTCTTGGTCTTTTTTGCCCCCTTTCAATTAAAAGATGGTGGTATCCTCTTTCTTTCTATTTCTGAATATCCCTTCTTTTAACTAACATCTCAGTTATTTTATTATGGATAACATAGCTTCTCTAATCTAATACTATTCTGCAGAATATTCTTGTCTCCCTCTGGGAGATTCCTTCTTGATTATTTTGTTCTGTCTTAAATGTTGAAAGATTTTCTCAAATATATGGATGTCCATAGATGTCTGATTATATTTCAGAGCAAGGCACTAAATAAAAATGACTTAGAATATTTGTGAGCATGGACAGTGTATTAACTTTTTATTGATGTGACCAAGATACCTGACAAGAACAACTTAAAAGAGGAAAAATTTATTTGGGCTTACAGTTTCAGAGGCTTAGTCCATGGTGGGCATTGTCCATTGCTTTGGGCCCAAGGTGAACTCCATGGAAGAAGGGTATGGTGAAAGAGCATTGTTCCACTTTTGACAGCCAGGAATTTTAAAAAAAGCAAGCAAAGATACCACAAAGAAAATGAACTTTTCCAGGGCATCCCACCAGTGACCCACCTCTTCCAGCCACTCTCTACCTGTCAACAGTTACCACCCATTTAAACTAGGATGGGCTGATTAAATAACAGCTCTTATAACCCAAGCATTTCACCTCTCAATATTACTGCATTAACAGGAATTTTGTGGAGATACCTCATATTCAAATCACAATGGGCAGGGATTATCTAACAGGTGCTCCTTCCTTGAAGTGTGGCCAAGGGGAACACTGATTTTATTTCAGAGGATCACCTTGTATCAAAATTATGTCTTCTGGATTAAGCTTGTGCAAGAATGAGATTTCAAGTTGACTTTTAGAAATGAATATTCTATTAATTCTACAAAATAAGGAGAAAATATGTATGATGTTTACATGGTAAATGCTGAAACCTTTAATTACAACAAGTATGATGATAATCCATGGTTTAATTCAATTTCCCATGACGAAAAAAGTTTATAGTTCAGTAAACAAAAAATTCTCTTCAGCAAATAGAATTTCCTAAAGTACATAGAGTATAAAGATTTCAAATTATAACTATTGCATTTAAGAAGTTAAATATTATAAAGGCTCTCTCTCCTTAATAAGCAAATATTTAAAAAAAGAAGTATAATCATATTTTCAACAGTCAGAACATGCATAAGCTAAAAAATAAAGTTAAAAAGAACTTTGCCCTTTTGGCTCAGAATTTTTATCCATTATGTTCTTGATATAATAAAATATAAGAATCCCATAATTACTCTTCTTTCACAAATATGAGGAAAATTACTCTGAATCTGATATACTTATTTCAACCAACCTCTTATTTCTCTACATTTCTTATTACATGTAATTTTGCCTTGTAACTTACTCACTTTTTTTTCAAGTTAACCAGGACAAAATTGAATTATTTTCAAGTTAATTCATTATCACGACGCAGTCATTTTCCCAGAATGACTTTTAATCTCCTTCCTCAGGTGTGGGGCAGCGGGTATACAGGGAAAAGGAGGCTGGAGGTGATAAATCTGGTTGCCAACTTTTTGGAGCCAAGAGGAGAAAGAGAATATGAAAGAATCTTTCACTTTAATCCCCTGATTTCCATAAAATACCTCACTCCCATTTGCTTTTAAAATTTGTTCTAAGTCATCTTAGTGAAATTTGGGAAGAGAATGATTATAAATCTGTGCCAAGAATAGCATATTTAATTGCAAGTCCTGATAGATTTCTTTGGAAATGGAAAATATCTTTACTAGATTATCCATGGACATGAAAACCATATTTTTTAAAATTTAAAATTTGTATTTTCTACATATCATCATTCTTATTAATACAGCTTAATCTGATAAAGCTCAACCACAAGCATGTTGATCATTTCCCTTGGGGGAGGGTGAAATCAGAGGAAAAAATTAAATTTGTTTTAAATATATGCCATCAAAAATAGTCACTAAATGTGGCCTTATTTGTTTATATCAAAGATTTTCTTCTTCCAAAACAAAAGTTTTAAGACAAATTCAAGATTCCTTTGAATAAAAATAAATAAATAAAACAATATACTCTCTACAATAGTGAATGTACAAAATAATGCATCAGATTTCTAGGCACACTAAAGTATCATATGAAAATATAATCACTAAAAAGCAGCTCTGAAATATGCCCATAAACTTTTATGAAATATTGTAACCCACCCTTTGCTTAATTTAATTTTATAAATGCCATAAGAAATTTTAATTTCATAAATGCCACAAGAAAAATTGGCCACAGTTTGTAATGAAACATAGAAAAAAAATTTTCATTAAAAAAAAAAACAGAAATCTTTCCTTCTGTCTACTTTTCCCCATCCTTCACTGCATTGAGATAACAGTTCCTGCACAGGACCTTCCTGTCACTGGATCTATAACTGCCAACTTTGAAAACAATCTCATTCAGTTCATGTTTCATATGCTTTGTTCATGGAATAGGTAAAGCTTTGAGAAGCACAATGTCCCCAACAGTGCACTGCTGAAGTAGGCTTTCTCCTTATTAAAATACTTTAGGCATCTGAGCAATCCTGGCCATTCTCACTTTCCCCATGATACATTTGGTGTGGATGGACGAATGAGCTATTGACATTATGTGGCTTTGGTCACATTGAGTTCAGGCAACTTAACTCCTTCTAAAGTCTCTTTTGCGGCAGGACCTCAGCCCACCCCAAATCAACCTTGGAGTCATGATCACCTTCAGATTCTATTTCAGAAAACAGATTTCTTGCTTAACTATGTTGTCAAGGAAGCCAAATCACCAGAGTTAAGAGTGCTTGGGGCACCCATCGCTACTATAACAAATTATAGCAATTTAGTGGCTTAAAAACAACAAAAATGTAGTGTCTTATGGTTCTGGGGTCAGTTCTAAAATGGGCAACAGGACTTCATGCCTTCTGAGACTCTAGGGGATGACCCATTTATTTTGCTTTTTTGAGCTTTTAGATGCTACCCTCATTCTTTCATTTGTAGCCTTGGGTTGCTCTAAACTGTGCTTCCATTAGCACATTTCCTTCTCTGACTTCACCTTTTCTGCTTCTCTCTTATAAGGACTCTTGTAATTTCATTGAATGTACCTGGATAATCTAGGATAATCTATCCACCTAAAGATCTTAATCACAAAGTCCCATTTGCCATGTAAGATAATACAATCATAGAGTCCAGGGACTAGGACATGAACATCTTTGGAGGCCATTAGTCTGCCTACCATAGGAGGCAATGAGACCAGAGAATTAATCACAATTGGTCTAAGTCAATTAAGGCAATCGTGATGCTTTCTTTTGATGGTAATGGATCTGTGAGGTAGGCAAGTGAACCATTGTGTCCAGTGAGATGTAGGGAGAAGTCTAGGGTTTCTGGGACAAATTTTTCTTCTGATAGGAGAAGTACAAAAGACGAAAGCCTTATTTTTCTACCACCCTCCTCCTTATTTATTGGTTGTTATTATGTGAGAACATAATATTTAGAACTATTCCAACTCCCATGTGATCCTGAAGAAAAGGCTAAGAGAATTGTAAAGACACTGACTTAACAGCCTGACATTGTCACTAACCTAACTTGGAAACTCTTACCTTAGACTTCTTATTAACCAAAATACTTAAATGTTCTTAGTTTGGTCAACTATTAGTTGGATATCTGTTACTTGCAGCTGAAGGCACTCCATAGTTCTAAATGGAAAGCTCCAACTCATTTAGACTATGTTACTTGCTTCCAAGAATCCTGACTCTTAGAAAATAAATGTAATGTCTACCCATAAAGGGGGGAAAAACAACATAAAAAAAGATGGGTGTGTTGGTGATTTTAATCTCGAAGAATCATATTTGAGCTTCTAGACTCATGTAATAAAAGCTACCTTCTTTTTATCTTGATCCATATTCTTCCCACCCAGTTGTACCCAGATGGTTTCTGTGTCTGGTTCCAATTATGCAATATGCTATTTACTGGTAAATTAAACAAGATAAGGCCTGTAAAAACCTAGAACAGAGCTATATATAGTAGATGTGCTTTATTTCCTGTATTTTAATTTGGCAGCTCAAATTCCATAATCAATAATAATGTCACCAAATCCCCACCTTGAGACAAACTCGATTATGAAGATAACTTCTGCATATACTAATCCTGTGTTGGAGGATTAATAATTTCACCCAATTTTGAAGAAGTTATTCTCTGAGAAAAGTTCAGGGAACCTCCATTATATTCTAATTAGGGGCCCATGTTATAAATTAGTGACAGGTAACACCCTACACCAATGGGTGGCTGCATCTCCCTCTGGAGATAGTCTGCATTTCCCTTAATGTGTATTTCTTGCTTTGTCCCAAAGAAATCTCCCTTTTTTTCCTCAAATAAACTTCCATCTATGCCTTTGAAAAAAATAAATCAGTAATAGGATTTTTGTTTAATTTTAATTTGGAAGATGAGTGTTTTCCACAATGTTAAAACCAGGCCTCTCCCTCTAATTCTTCAAACAAATCTGTATCAGCATCTTAGCCAAACTGTTCCTAGACTAAGATGGAACAAGAGGGTTGTCAACTCCTTCTAAAAAAATGGGAAGGGCTGTGTTATCTGATGATGTAATGCTCTTCTAAAAATGTATCTGAAGAGAGGATTTCTCAATCTTTCATACTAATGTACTAATAACAGTCCCTCCTTGGGTAAACATGGTTCTTTTCCTTATAATTCCAGATTGAGTAAGGACTGTTAAGAAGAAATCACCATCCCATCACAAAACTTGGCAAGGGTACCTGTAAAACAGCTTCCAAAGAATATGCTGCTCTGCGCCACACAGACAAGTCTTATGGGGCTCTGGTTTTACAGAGCAACATAGAACACTCAATCATTGTTTTATGTGCAATGACCATGAAAATACATAACAACACATCCAGTCAATTATGCTGAAATGCTGAGTTGCTCTCATGGCGGCAACCCCACCACCTAGAATGGTGTTTGAATCATATATTTTTGGAATGAATTTTTTAAAGCAAAGGAACCAGGAGACTGCGTTGTTGTGTCTTTAAGAAATGGATTAAGGTGAAGGAGGTTAAGATAAAAGAGATTAAGACAAGCAAGAGGAAAGTTGGCCTAGCATCAGTGGGACATGGGAGAGGGAGCCAGAGGAAGTAGGGAAAATAATCAGAGGACAGTGAGTTTGACTCCTTTGAAAGAGGAGAGAAGCAGAGGGAGGGAGGCCTTGGACTGCTTGCAGTTCTAGGAAAGTTTCAGCAAGTCCACTGAGTAGTTCAAGTCAAAATCAGAAATTCTATTTACCAAGTCTTAGGGCTGGAGGTGTCAAGTGCTTGTCTATCATGCACAAGGTCCTGGGTTTGATCTCCAGCACAGGAAAAAAAGAACAACAACAACAAAAAAAAAAAATTCCATGTCTTAGTATCCCTGCCCATTTGCCATCAGCTGGACGGTCTCTGGAAAGCATAGTCTTGTGTTAATGCTACGGTGGATTTCAGACTGTGGCAGCTGGGACCCCCAGTTAATAATGCTACTGCAGTAGGAGATCAGAGAGGAAGATTTTGAAAACCAGCACACAGTTGCTTATGAAAGTCTAGATTGATGATTACAAATAAAATGTAGAATATCATTTTCTGGTGCTATGAGTACTACCTTATATTCATTTCAAGATTTACAGCTTGCCTAATGCTTTCACATATTTCCTCTCCTTTGAAATAGTCAGAGTACCCCTATCCTAATTACCAGGATGGGAATCCTGAAGCTGCCCAGGACACCTGCCCTCGCAGAGCATAGTGAGTCATGCACTCAACCATCTCACTCTTAGTCCAAGGCTCAGTCCACTGTATGACAGCTCTTCTAAAACCCAGTGCTCTTGAAATGTTTGTGATGTCCTTAAATGAGCTTTCATCTTAGGCTAATTGTTTAACAGACTACTCCAGAAAGAAAATACACTCCAAAGAAACCTCCTCTGATTGGTCCCAATCATGGGATAATATTCATGGGATGAAAGTGGATTTTTCTATACCAGAGAAACCCATGGAGATGGGTCTAAAGAGGTCCTGGAACTCCTTCTGCAGGGTGTGTCTGTGGGCCGGAGTCTCTTATTGCCAGAGCAGCCACATGTGGCTTCAGGATGGAGGAGGAGAGAACTCTGGGCTGAGAAATGCTCATTTTAAGTGTGAGAGATGCAGATTTTTCAGGGAAAACCCTTCCAGAGCCAATGTGCTTTCCTCAAGCTTATTTTTGTGGGACTAGCCAAGCACAGACTGTTCTTTAACATTAAGGAGATTTCTTCTTTAGAAAAAAAAAAAGAACCAAAAAAAAAGTTAAACAAGTTCACCCAGGCTTCAAGAAATATCTAACCCACAGTTTCATTCCACAAGTTGAATCAGCTCAAGAAGGAGACAAAAATGCAGATTTTGTATAAAGTTTTAATGTTTTACCTAAAGTCAAGGTTAAGGTAGCCCAATAAATGAGCTATGGAAAGTGAGATGAAAATAAACATGACATCTTCAAGTACTGAGGACACAGCACACTCATCTTTGATTGCTGTTTATATGAAAGCATTGACATTTTCATTAGTTTTCAGAAAAAGACACTGAAAGACAAAGACCTTTTAAACTATGAAAGTATCTCCAAGAGGAATAAAAGGTAAAACATTTCCATTTCCACAGTACTCTTCTCTATCCAACCTCATTTCAGGGTAAGATAGAAACTAATGCATATTAGATCTCTTTGGGCTTGCTTTCAGCAAGTGAAAAATGTTCTGTGTTGAATGGCATGCCATTAAACACTGGACCTGACTTTTAGTTTACACTTAAGAATCATTTGCTCAGGGATAGGCAATTGCTTTTCTTTCTTAGAAACAACTTTCCTGCATAGCCTAAAGGAAATAGCAGAGTGGTGTGCTGCAAAACAGCCTTGAAATTCTAGTCCTGATGACACCACTAACTAGGTCTCGTTCAGTGGGTTATATAACCACTCATGACCTTTATTTCCTTATTTATAAAATGAGAAGGTGCTAACAGTGAAAAACCTTTATTGTTCTTTCAGTTGACCTGGGGAACCAAAAAAAAAAAAAAAATACCAACACCTGGGGCTTCTCACAGACCTATGACATCAGCCTCAGAATCTAGATTTTTAAGATGACCCTGGTGATTTGAAGGCACTCATTCCAAAATCAGTATTTTAGCAGTAGCTGGACAAGATCTTTGAAATCCCTACCAACTCTAAAATTCTATGATAGGGAGAAGGACAGAAGAGGAAGTCAGGGAGGGATCATTCTTCTGTGTTTGAGCTGTAGTCCGCAGCATCTGGGTCACCTGGGAGCTTATTAAAATCTTGGACCGTACTCCAGAAACCTACAGAAACTTAGCATCTATGTTTTAACAAGATCCCCAGGCAGTTCAAAAGAACATTAAAGTTAGAGAGCCCTTCTCTAACTCTGAAACTAATGACAATGTTAATGCTTTCAGATTTAATAACTAATGAAAATGTTAATGCTTTCAGATGGCTTCCATATAAACAGCAATCAAAAATGTGTGTGCTGTGTCCTCGGTACTTGAAGATGTCATGTTTATTTTCACCTCACTTTCCATAGCTCATTTATTGGGCTACCTTAACCTGGTCTCTTTGACTTTAGGTGAAACACTGAAACTTTTCACAAAATACTAGCAATAGATTTTCTTCTTCTGGCTTGGAAGATTTTTTTTCACCATTTTTTCCTGGTCTTCTAATTTTGTCTTTTTATGTTTTTCAGCCCACAACTCTGCTATTTCCTGTAGACTACACAGGAAAGTTGGTTCTAAGAAAAAAAAAAAAAAAGCCCTAATCCACAGGGTCAGAAATGAACCTGCGACCCACCTGCCGACTTTTCCATTCAAGTCTCTGATCTGACCAAACCAGGAACAAATGACAAAAGAAACACTAAGTTCAGGTGTTCTCTCTTTCTGGCTCCCATTCTTCTCACAGCATGTGGATTCTGAACATCTCACTACAAGTCTGTTTTCAAATTTGTCTTACATCCCTGTAAAGGCAAAATAGCCAGACAAACATGAGAGAAAGCTGGACTGTGTGTGTGTGTGTGTGTCTGTGTGTATGTGTGTGTGTGTGCGCGCGCGCACATGTGTGTGTGCGTGTGTGTCTGTGTGTATGTGTACATATGTGGTGTTATTATTATACCTATTAATCAGGCAAAATTTACCAGTTGAATTCCTGGGGAAAAGCCTGCCAGTCTTAAAGTCTTGAGAAGAAGGAAATTTTAATTCGTTTGACTATTATTTTTGAGCTAGGGTAAAGGGACATGATATATATTTATACATAATATAGCTGAAGATTTCTCAGGTGCTTGCTGTCCTTACCCACATCCTGTCTTGAGAGTTGATTACCAAATGAAGAGGGTTAAAAAGCATAACCATAACACCTCCATATGGAAAATACTTTTTTTTAGGGGAGAGAAAGAAGTCCAATTATAAAATTCATATAAAGCACATAAAAGACAGAATTAGAAGACCAGGGAAAAATGGTGAAAAAAAAATCTTCCAAGCCAGAAGAAGAAAATCTATTGCTAGTATTTCCTCAAGAACAAAAGAATCCAGGTTTCTTTTTTATGGCACTTTATTGAAATAAAATCTTTAGAGAGACCTAAAGGTTGTTGTTGTTGCATGGGAGGGTGTTCATTATGGAATGCTGTTAGGGTAAACACCCAGCTGTGCCTGGGAAGAATTGTTGGTAGTGAGATAAGAATGTGACAATGAAGGAAAAAGAGAGGGGAAAGTGGCCTCTTCCCTTGTCTCCAGTCTTTAGTTGGGGATCAAAGCAGAGCAGCCTCAGTTGTAAAGAAAAAGAATGAGTGGGAGGGGCTTGAGCTATTTAGTATCTTCTCTTGGCCTTGAGCCAAGGAGGAGAATGTACTCATAAAACATTTAAAGAAGTTCATCTGCACAGTGGGCATGCAGCCTATTCCATATAGTCCTCCTGCATGTAGACACCTGATGGCCCTCCCTTTTGGCCTGTCTTGCCATCACTGAGAAGCCGATGAGTATTAAAATGTCCCAGCCCTCTCCATTGAGTCATCCAGATTCATTCTTTGGAATCAGTAAATAGTTCACTGAGTCTTTCACAGCCCTGGGGTTGAACAGATGCAGATGAAGTTCTTTCCCTGAACACAAATACTACTGCTACTTTGAAGATGTGCCATTTTGACTTTCTCTTCCAAGCTAAAACTGAACTTTATATGGTATTGTTTTCATAAAATTAGGTTTATTATTCATAGGAATTATTTCTGATTATCTTAGTGTGTTTTGTACTGCTATGACAGAATACCACAGACTGGGTAATTTCTACTAATAAACAGAAATTTGTCACAGTGCTAGAGGCTGAAAAATCAGAGATCACAGAGCTGACAGCTGGCAAGGGCCTTCTTGATACATCATCCCTAGCGGGGGTGGGATTTAAATCTTCATTTTATAACAAACCCTGAGATACTGGCATTAACCATCCACTCTGCCCTCCTGGCCTAACTGCTGCCTATTAGGTTCTACCACCCAAAATTGCTTTGAGGGTTAAATTTCTGATGCATGCTTTTTGTAGAACACATTCAAGCCATGGCACTGACATAACACAGGAATAATGTGTATAAATTGCCTAGGATTTTAAGAAAAATCTGTCACTAATAGCCCTTTTGTACCTCTACATTCATAAATCAAATTCTGACAAACTCTTGCAATTTGGTTTTCAAATTGCCAGACCTTAGGACTGAGAACAAGAAACAGGTTTACCTCCCTCCCACCCACCTCACACACCCCAAACCACCTCCACATTCATTCCTGTTTCCTAAGGATAGGTGAGCCCATTAGTCATTCATAACAGTAATGTCAATTTCTCAGATTGTTATCCTTGGAGACTAAGCAGACTGGAAAGACTGAGAGGGAATCTAGTGCAGAACAGGATGGAGGAGAGGATAAAGTAAGTGATCTAATGCCGCAGTCTGGCTGGGCACAGAATCACGAGCCACTCAAGCAGGAACAAAACTTTATTTTTGAAAATGCCGCCAATACCCCATACACATCCAGGAAGAAGCCGGTCCACCCACGCGGTGGTGTTCTACCGGAACCCCAGAACAACTTCCTGCCCCGGAATTCCCTCCTACTGTACTTCCCCAACCAATGGGAACTCTCCAGGAGGTGAACAGCAGGAGTCCAATATCCATATGAATGCAAATCTTAACATAATCATATCATCTCAATGGCTACCTGGCAAGTGCCATGCATCATATTACTTGGCTGTGGCTCTTAGCAATCTAAGACAAATGTCATTCCACCTGCAGGGGAAGGGCAGGCTAGTCTGATTAAAATCAATACAATCACTTGGAGACAGGATCACTGAACTGAGTTCATGGGAGACATAAGGGAGAGACAGAAAGTTTGGAGAACTTCAAGGATACACTACATTTGGCCTCACCTATGTCTTTTGATGGCTGACACAGGAAGATCTTTGGATGCTTGAAATAGATTGTCATTTCTGGACAAGGCCATTTTTTCCCCAAGTGGCACTGAGAACTTGATGTAAGAAATGACATATGAATAAATGTTATCCAAATTCTGAACTGCATAGGATGTAAGCAAACCTTGACTATAATTCTTGATTTTAATTCTCTTCCATAATATCAGGTATTTTCAATGAAGAAAACTGTAAGTTCTATTCTATTTTAATATAGTGTTAACATGTGTTTGTTCAAACATGAGTATTCACTTCACATAGACTTGGGATGCCATGAACTCTTCCCTTTACCATCACTCATATACGGACTCACTAATAAGGAATGCTGCAATCTTTAATTTAATATTCCCTGAGTTAAGAATCTCAGTACTTCATGGGGCTTCCCACTCCACAGCTGGGCAGTGTTTTGAAAATAAATAAATAAATAAATAAATAAATAAATAAATAAATAACTCTTCTTATGTCAGATGGAAATATGCTCCTGTTTAACATTTCTTCTTTGGTTCTCATTCTGCTCTCTGGCTCAAAAAAAATCTAATTTCCATTCCATGACACAACCTTACCCTTCAGATATCTGAAGAGAGTGATCAATTCCATATAGAACTGTCTGTTGTTCAGTAAATTGTGAAATTAAATCATCCCTTTTTCATAGGACTGGATGAAGGAACTGATTAAGTCATTTACAGTTTCTTATTAAAATCTAGACAGGCATTCCATAAAAGTGAAATTTCTTGCTATCTTCATAGTAAAAGTTTGCCTTTCTTCCCTTAGGCCTGCTTCTAATATTAACTTTATTATTCTGTGTCACTGTCACAGAATTAACACTGTACTGCCTCTTTCTAGATTTGAGTTTCTAGAAGGCAATGCCAGAATTGGATGGGAAACTCTGTTTTCACAATGCTACTAGACTCAATGCCTTTTTAAGACCGGTGATTCTAGTTAAGTTTGAGATTGTTTTCCTTAAAAAGCACACATTCAAGCTTGCTTACCCGTCTTCCTTCCTTTAGTGAATTAGATGTTGTGTTGATTGTTCTTATCTTTTAGACTAATGATTTTTCAACATTAAAACTACCTGGGGAGTTTTCAAAAACCACAAGGCCCAGACTGTACTTTATACCATTTAAATCAAAATCTCTGGGGATGAAAGTCAAGCATTATTATTATTTAAAACTCTGAAGATAATTCCAATAGACCTTCAAGGTTGAAAATCGGGGAAATGAATGAAGATCTCTATGTGAAAGGCAGGTCAATGCAAGTATGTGAGTTTTTAGCTGGCTGATTTGATGACTGATTGAATGAGGGTCTGGCTGAGAGGAGGGAAGTTGCAACTACTGACATAATTTAGATCCTAGGTCCAAGTTAGAAAGGATATCAACACTCCCACATTCATAGCACAGCTACAGAGACCTACTTATCCATCCCCTGGGCCTATTTGGAGGCTGCTTTTGCCCAGAGCATTTCCCCTTCAGCCTCTTTATCCCTCCTTGGCTACTGCAAGCACTTTTAATGCCTCTCCACTTGCTTTCAAATGGCATTTCCTTGAGACAGGTTTTTCTAATGGTGTCAGGTAGCAAGAAGCCAGGAGGAAGGTTTGCTACCACTGCCTCCCTGGTGACTTTGCCTCATGCACCAGAGAGGCACCTGGTTTACCTACACCTTCAGAAACCCCTTGAAGTTGGTCACTCTCTCAGGCAGCCCCTGATCCATTTCCCACTTGATGTAACAGCAGTGCTTTGCAGAAGCAGGAGTAGTCAAGGAATGTGCATTGAATGAATAAATTTGTGACAATCGTGTCCACCTCTCCTCCCAGACAAAAGTCAGCCTCTAGTTTCTTGTCCAGAAAAATCCTTAGCATCTATCCTGTGGCATACAGGTGACTTTCAGAAAACATTCAATGAATAATGAGTGAACCATTCAACTTTTCCTTGTTGAATCCACTGCTTTTGCAGCCCACAGAATGTCCACTACAATACTAACTCTAGAAAATGTTTGATTGATTAAAAAATCCAAGTTTCTTGAAATTGCCATGTCATGATTATCCATTTTTTCCGTTTCCAGATCACTGGGTGGTATTTTTTAATTTTCTCAAATGTGAAGCAGCATCAGTAATGTACATTATGATGGGAAGAGCATTCATAAAATTAGTGTGGGTATGAATTTAAAAAAAAAAAAAAAAAGCATGCTGCAGCAGAAAACACCACAGAACACTGATTAACAGTGGTCAGAGAAGGGGAGTTCTCTGCTGTGTCCGACCCAGCACCCATGGAAGGAAGCCATGTTTTAAGAGAAAACATGAAGAAATTACAACAGAGTCACATGATTCAAATACAAAGTAAAAGGACTTAATTAAAACACAGGAAAAAAATAAATGTGTTTTCTTGGGCCCAACTATGTGCTTGAGCAGGCTTTGGGATGAGGATGGCGTGTATAGAAAGTCCCCCAACTGTAGGTTAGCCTGCAGGAAAGGTTAAAGCTTACACAACCGAAAAACTAGGAAGTCCCTTGGGCAATCAGCTGGGCCTTGTTCTCTTCTCCTTAACAGAACAAGGCAAACATGGCGGCTGTGGATGGTGGGCAAGAACTGGACATTGAAAAAGAAAATTCCCAAATAGTGTGAAACATTTTTCCTTAGAAGCATTTCTTATTCTCTAGTCAGTCTTACATTTAATACAAAAAAAAAAAAAAAACCACAAACAACAACAAAACTTAGTTTTGTTTAACAGAAGCCCATATCACAATTTAAACCTGTTCTTCATTTGATTCTCAGAAGCAATGGAAAATAATGTTAAATTTTTCTTCATGAAGAAAAAGAAAGATAAAGAAGAAATTCATGCTAACCTAAATTACCTGAAACCAGTCAACTTTTCCTTGTTGAATCCACTGTCTGTAAAATGTTTAAATTTCTGAATTAAAGTTAGATCCCTAATACTAAAATCCTAAATACAAAATTCTAAAGTACCAAATACACTTAAATGATTTTTATAACAACTAATGACTTGGGAAAGAAAAACAATGCAAAACATTAGTACCTGTGCAATAAAAAGACCCTGGAGGGCTAGAATTGTGGCTCAGTGGTAGAGCACTCCTGCAAGGCACTGGGTTCGAACCTCAGCACCACATAAAAATAAGTAAGTAACATAAAGGTGTTGTGTCCAATTACAACTAAAATAATTAAAATAACAATAATAATAAAAATAAACAGACCCTGGGAAATGTCTTTTAGATCATCAATGCTCTGCTAAGAACTGTGTGGCCTCCTTCACACACAAAAAAAGCCCTGTCTGATAAATTTCTACTTATGCACACATGCAAAAGTATGTTTAAGAAACATATAGGAGCGTACACATAACCTCATAAATATGTATCAATGTAAAATACAGAATTTTTTTAGGGATATATGTAGTTCTATTCACTTATCTGGGGTTTCTTCATACCAGGTAGAAAATTCACATTGGGGATTTTGTCTATTAGATGTTAAAATATTCTGTCGAGTTGTAAAAAAATTAAATAGAACAGTGGTGGCACAGGTAAAGAATGAACAGAGTAGAATATTGAAAAAACAGAACTATCACTACTAGTAAGTTATAATGATGTCCAACACAATGACACTAGTCCATGCTGTCTTGTTACCAGGGTCCAACTTAAACTTTCTCCATGAATTCCTACAACAGAGGGTAGAAGCAGAGCTGGGACTAAAACGTGAGCCTCTGTGACCCCCAATATCTATGGTCTTTATAAAAATATGCTAGAGCCTTCATTTCATATCAGTGATATTTAAAACAATTACTGGCAGAGTATTGGAATAATTATCTAGAACTGTGAAAATAATTAGTTAGATTGCTTCTTCATTATCATTAAAAATTTAGGTGGGCTATAATCTGAAATGTAAAAGAAAAAAGTAAGTACTACATTAAATACAGAATAGTTTACTCTTAAAGGAGAGCATCCTTAGAATGACACCAAGGTCAGAAACCATAAAGAAAAATTCACTTAAAGAAAGTTAAACAAGCCAAGAAAAACACTTGTAATGTGGTATCATAGTCTCCCTGCTACTTTCAGATTATCATGTTTTCTTTCTAGATGTCACATATGAGGGAAAACATGCAATAGTTGCTTTTCTGAGTCAGACTTATTTCACTTAAGATTATGATCTCCAGTTCCATCTATTTTCTTGTGAATGATTTGATTTTGTTCTTCTTTGTGGCTGAATAATACTGTTGTGCATATATAAACCATTCATCTGTTGATAGACACCTCGGCTGATTCTATAACTTGCCTGCTGTGAACTGTGCTTGAATATGCAGGTGTCACTATAGTATGCTGATGTTAATTCCTTTAGGTACATACCAAGGAGTGGTATAGTTGGAGTATATGGTAGTCCTATTTTTAGGTTTTTGAGGAACCATAATACTGATTTCCATAGTGGCTGTACTAATTTATATCCCAACTAGCTGTGTATGAGGGTTCCTCCGCCCACATCCTTGCCAGCATTTTTTAAATTATTATTCTTTATGAGTCAGAGGGAATCTCAATTTAGTCTAGAGTCAGAAGGAATCTTAATTTAGTTTTAACTTCCATTTCTCTGATGACTAATAATGTTGAACATTTTTTTTTCATGTAATTATTGGCCATTTGTACTTATTTTGAGAAGTGCCTGTCGGTTCATTTGACCATTTTTTAAAAAAATTTTATTGGTGCATATTAATTATATAGAACCATGGGTTTCATTGTGGCATATTCATACAGGCACAGAACATAGTTTGATAAACTTCACTCCCCCTTCCCTTCTCTGTATCCTTCATTTGACATTTATTGACTAAGTTGTTTTATTTTTTGAGGAGTGAAGTTTTTTTGAGTTCTTCATGTATTCTGGATATTAATCCTCTGTTGGTAGAGAAGCTGTCAAAGATTTCTCTCCCATTCTGTAGGCCATCTCTTCCTCTCTTGGTTGTTTCCTTTGCTGTGCAGAAGCACTATAATCTGATCCAGTCACACTCGTCAATTCTGGCTATTATTTCTAGAGCTATTCCAGTCCTATCCAAAAAGTCACTGTCTATGCCTTGAAGCAATTACCCTATGTTTTCTTCTAGCAGTTTCAATGTTTGGGCTCTTAAATTTTATCCATTTTGAGTTGACTTTTATACAGGGTGAGTGATAAGGATCTAGTTTCAATCTCCTTATGGACATCCAGCTTTCCCAGCACCATTCATTAAAAGAGGCTGTCTTTTCTCCAATGTATGCTTTTGGCACCTTTGCCAAGAATCAAATGGCTGGTTGCATGGGTTCCTCTCTGGATCCTCTTTCCATTCCATTGGTCTATGTGTGTATTTTTATGCCAATATTATGCTTTTGTTGCTGTTGTTGTTACTATGGCTTCGTAGTATAATTTAAAATTGGATATTGATGCTTGTAGCATGGCTCTTTTTGCTCAGTTTTTTGTTTTGGTTATTTGGGGCCATCTTTGCTTCCCCAATGAAGGACTTCAATTCGGAAGTGACCTAATCCAATTTGCATTGGAGAAAAATCACTCCAGGAGACTCTCATCCCAAGATTATAGACTGGGATATCCAGAAAAATTCCAGGTACAAAAACACAAAAGGTGTAAACATTTTAAAAATTACTTTAAAACTATAGTTGAAAAGAAAGGAAAGGAGAAAAAAGTTAAAATTTCTAGATGCCAAACCCAGAAGGAAGTGAACAGTGGGGCCACAATTGTTTGAGCTGATATATTGTCTGAGGAAGAGTGAGAAATTTTGTCCCTTGCAACAAAATTCAAAACAGTTGCCTATTCCTAGCATCCTCAATGTTGAGGTCTCCAATGGGCTTGGCCTTGTTAAACCCATGGTCTTCAGCTTACATGATCTCACAGAATCTCTGACATAGTTGACCATAATGTTTCTTGAGTAAACTTTCTTTAGTTGGTTCAAAACACTGCATTCTCTTGGTTTTCCTCCTAATGGACTGGCAACTCTTTGTAAGTCTCCATTGTTTATTCTTTCTCTTCTCTTTCACTCTGATTGCTGAAGAGTGCCAGAGTTCTGTCTTTTTAAAAAATTTTCCTATGTACTCCCAAACTTGTTGATCTACTGCAGTCTGATGGCTTTAAATACCAAGTGTCAGTTACAGTTCTCCAAAAAACAGAAGCCCAGTGGGATTAGGTATATAAGGAAGGGATCTGTGCTTCATAATGCCTAGAGCAAGCAGGAGTAGGCAAAGAGAGCCTCAGATCATGAAAATAACACTGTAAAGAGAGGGAAGGATAGGTGTTTGGATAGAAAGAGTCTCAAACTGCAAGACGGTTCTGAAAAAGTATGGTCAAGCTGATAGGAAGTCCTTGAACCAGTTTCTCCATTACAATTATTCCAAGACCCGCAGGAATAGGTCTGTGCTATTCTAGTCATGAACAGTCATAGACTAGAGCAGCCTAGGGGAATCAAGGTCTCTGTGTGAATCAAAGTCTCTGATGGATCTAGATGATCCATCAGTCAGCTACACTCCCCAAGCAGGATATCTGAGCGGCTCATTTCCATGGCTGCCACAGTTCACCCTTATGCTACATAGAACTATTTATCTGTGTAGATTTGGAAAGGAACACTATAGTTCTCCAGGCTTCTGGTCTGAAGACAAAGCTAAGAGTCAGGCACATTCTTGTAGTTGGTATTATAATGCCAGATTCATGGGACCCCAATAGACCTCCAGGAGCCGATGCAATCATACAAGAGTCCTTATTGCAAGCTCAAGCCTGGACTCACAACCATTTCCGACGCAGTGGTCCCGAGGAATGAATCCCAGCCCTTAGTTCAGTGAGCATTTATAGGTTTTTGGGGAGATACCTTATGCGTCACAACATCACACAGCAAATCATTTCACACTGCGGGAAAGTCAAACAACTCTTAACATTGATTAGCACATTCAAGTTGGGTAAGGATGATAGTTAGTTCAAGTGGTGGATACGTTTGAACTGATTAGTTTAAGCCTCCCTGAGGGTGTATGTACTAAACTACACAGTTTCCTAACATGTTATCAATCACGGAAACTACTGGGAGGGTCACCTAGCATTTCAGATATTTTCCCTGTCTCACTCTGATTGGTGTTGCTATGGTCCGAAATTAAATCTCAAGCATTCTTTTGGTCTTTTCAGGAACTTGCATTTGCTGAGTCAAGGACATCTGGTAAGAACAAATGACTCAGCAGGATAGCTTATGTGCCTAGGAATGGTTTTCAAAGGACAAGGGCTATCCCCCCCACCCTTTGGACAGGCCCTGCTCTGAGGTACAGGCTGGTTTTTCAAAAATGGAGTCACATCAGTTTCTCAGTATCAGGGCATAACTAATAGTCATCACCTCTCTCCTCCATTTTCCATTCTAAATTTTCCTCACCCTCAGCTATAGAGTCTTGGTAGCTTACCTGGTCTGAATGTTTGCATCCCCCCAAGATTCATGTTGAAACCCTAACTCCCAAGGAGATGGTATTGGGAGGTGAGAGAGGTGAGGGCTTTTGAAGGTGATTAGGTCATGATGACAGAGTCCTGGTGATTGGAATTTGTTCTTTTATGAAAGAGACCACAGAGAGATAGATAGCTTTGCCACCAAGTGAGGACACAGCATGAAGGTGCCATCTGTGATCTGGGAAACAGCTCTCACCAGACATTAAATTTTTTGGAATCTTGATTTCAGGTTCCTCAACATCTAGACTGGGAGAAATACATATCTGTGGTTGATAAGTCACTCAGTGTATGATCTTTTGTTATAGAAGCCCCGACAGACTTCTCTAACACTATGACCCAAACCTTCATTCTAAAGTATCTGGGCTCTTGGTAGTGGTATCCTCTTCCTGTTGGTGTTGCTGCCCACATTCATTCACAGTCATATTGAGGCCAGGGAGAGCAATAAATGGCTCCCAAGTGGATCACCTAGGTTTCATAAGTACCCCTCCAGTATCCTTTGTGCAACAGCAGCACTATCACTTTTTATCTACTTGGCCTTGGATACAAGCAATCCAAAGTGCTTGGATGGTAGCTATAGTGTGAAGTTCAATGGTCCCATAGTAAGGCTGAGCCTCCTTGGAGAACAAATGAAAAGTTAAAAGGACTTTTAAAATTAACTTTTTAAAAAGTTAATTCTTTGAAATGACTAAAAATAAAATTGCAGCAAGATTTATGAATTTAAAAAAGAAGATGGGACAAATAAGCAACCAAAAAAATGATACAGAATTTCAGATATGGTAGTTTTAAACTCAATAAATCTCACCATCTTTACTGTTACCAGAGTGGTCAAACACTTTTCCTGAATTTCTAATTATCTATCCCCGTCTCCAATCTGCCCTCTCCTGCTGTCTATTTTCTATACAGCAACCAAAGTGATGCCTTTTTTTTTCACTTTTTATTTCAAACTAATTTTATACTTAAAGAAAAGTTCTAAACAAAATGAGTTTCTATGGGTTCTTCACCCAGCTTCTTCTAATGTGAATCTCTTACATTACCATGACAAAATTATCAAAACCAGGAAAAGAACATTGGTATGACACTATTAACTGAACTGCAGACCTATTCATATTCCCTTAGTTGTTCCATTAATGCTTTTTTATGTTCCATGACGGTGGTCTCCACCCCCCATGCTGTGCTTTGTTGTTATATTTCTCTAATCTCCTCCAATCTGTGAGGTTTCTTTGCCTTGTCTCTCATGACCTTCACTCTTTTGAAGAGTACTGAGCAGCTAATGAAGTAAATTTATCACATCAAAGACATAGAGAGAAAATAACCCATAAGAAAAATTTTGCCAATAAATTTGAAGGCCTGGATTCATGAAAAATTCATGAACTATATGAGGCATATAGTTTCCTGGGGACATACCCATAAGGTGCTCTAAAATGACTAAAAATGTAAGGAGACAGGGTCAAAGCAGACTCGAGAAAAAACCTCAAACAGGCCTATAGATTTAAAAGAAATTAAAATGTGCCCTCCAAAAATGAAATAAATAAATGATCAAATCAGCCTTATAGGTAAATTCTAGCAAAGCTTTAAAAAATATATAATCTTAGTCATTTATAAGCTATTCAAAGGATAAAAAGAAGAATCACTCTACCATCTTCTATTATGAGGAGAATATATGCTTGATACTAAAACTAGATAAGGGTAGTATAAGAAAAATGTAGAACAATTCCCTGTGAATATAGATAGGAGTGTGAGTCTTGCCAATTTATGTGAGTTAACCCCCCCACCCACCCCCCCACCCCACACACACACACAGTCATCTCAAGATACTTAGGGAAAGATTTGATAAAAGATGACACATACTTATTTTTTTAATACAGTGTGACTTCCTTAGTTTGATAAGAGGCATCTACCAAAACCCTAGAACAAACATTATTCTTAATGATGAGTCACTAGAAAGAATCTTTAGAGAAGGAAAATTGACATCATTACTTCCATTTAACAACTTACTAGAGGTCCAAGGAAAAAAAATAAAAGATAGTATGACTGGAAAGAAAGAAAAAAGGAACTGTCATGACAGATGATATCATTCTCCACACATGAATTTATGGATGAATTATTTGAAATTTTAAAAATTCACTAATGTTAGAAATTAAGGAGATCTGATTTGAAGATTAAGAGAAGGAAGAATTTAAAATGTCATCTCTTTTTTCTGGCTTGAGAAACTATATTATGTGGTACCCTTTATTTAGATAGCTAACTCTAGAGTTAAGTGAACCTGCAGGTAATGCAGAGCCAAAACAGGCATATAGTTTCTGGGGAAACCTACATGTAAGGTGCCCTAAAAATTCATTGGGAATATAAGGAAATGGAGAAGGTGTCCTTAGCCAGAACTTTCGTTAAAGAGTTTAGTACATGCCCTATGGGCATACTCTTACCAGCCACTAGAGATGGGGAAGACTTTCCTCCCCTCTCATGCGAATAAGGTGGCCACTCACCTGATGGATTCCCAGGAAAGGTAATTCTAGCTGGCCATATGGGCTGTGTTTCTCCGAACAGGATATTCAATGTGAAGACCCAGCCAATTTGGTCAAGAAAATAGAATATTTTTTAAATATTTTATTTAAAAATAGAATTTTTTATTTGGGGTATAAATAAAAAAGAAATTGGGTTTTTTACTTATACATGGGTTTGGGGATCAGTAACAACTCATTCTCTGTTCTTCCTTTCAAAGGCACTCAGCCTTTACTCCACACAAATGTTGAAAGGGTGGAATGGAGTGGCAAACTGATAGCTAGCAGAGGACCCACATGTCTTCACCTCACTCTGGCTGCTGGAAGCCAATAAGATCAGCTCAGTATATGTCAAGTCAGCCTTGGAGTTTTCAAGTACATGTATGAATGAGTATATCTGGAACCCAGAAGTGTACTGATAGTTAGTTATCAGCATATGGAGGAGACTTGGAGCCATAGGCACAGATGGATCAGGTAAAAATGACCTAGACAGCACAATGAGAAGAGATAAGCTCCAAAAAATGGAATGCTGAGGAAGAAAAACGACCGGGTGGTATATTCATCCATGTTCTATTGCTAATAACAAGATACCTCAGAATGGGTGAGTTATAAAGTAAAAAAAAAAAAAAAACATTTACTTTGGCTCCTGGTTCTGCAGATCTAAGGTTGAGGGGCTGTATCTGGTGGTGGCCTTCTTCCAGGCAGAAACCCAAGTTCAACCATGGGGGCTTCAACTAATCCTAATCTGTAGTGAGCCGTTTCTGCGGACTGCGGTCGCCATTACAAGATGGCGCTGGCTCGACTGTGGTTTGTGACAAACAACTCCTTAATTGGGAGAGTTGGTGCGTGGTTTTCTAACACCCTATGAGAAAGCTCCACGTGGCAGCTTCGCATTGGGGCTTGAGATGCTTTATTAAGGCTGGTAGGAGCATTTGGGAAGAAAGATGAAGAAGAGAGTAGAGTGGAAGAGATCTCGAGAACCAGAATAAACGACTGGAAGAAGATTCCCGGTGTTGCGTCTTCCTTGCGGGCAAGGGGGTCGCGACAAATGGTGCCGAAACCCGGGAAAATCAGAACTTTCAGTCGTCAGGAGTGGTGCACCCCTCGTCCCGTGAGTGGACCCCTCGTCCCGTGAGTGGACCCCTCGTCCCGTGAGTGGACCCCTCGTCCCGTGAGTGGACCCCTCGTCCCTGAGTGGACCCCTCGTCCCCGAGAGCGGGACCCCGTAGGCCTCATATTTTATTGCAGCTGCTATGTGTACTTTCACTTTTGTTTTCTGTGTTCTTTTTTTGTCGTCTGTGTCTTTCGTTTTCTGTGTTCCTTCTGTTGCTGTGCCATGGGTGCCGCAGCAGCAGATTAATTATGACCCTGGGATCTATGCCCAGGGACGCCCACTGCAGCCGGGAAAAGGGAACAGGAGCCCGCCCCGGCCCGGAAGCCGGAGTGTGCGGGGGTGGTCCAGAAACAGAGCAGGCTGCTGCCGCAGTAAGAGCTTGGCCAGGCGGGGAAAAATGCAAACAAAATCAGGCAAGGTGCGGTCGGCTAGGAAATCTTGGGGAACTTTTGCCCCGAGGGTGAGCGGCGGACTCCGTGTTGCTTGCATCACCATGGTAACCATGGGCTGCCTGGCGGAAGAGCGACTTCCTGGTCCCACCTCCCACACTCTTGGGGGCTACCGATTGGTTCTTCCACAGTCACTCAGACAGGACTTCTAGTCCCGCCTTCCAGCCACTAACCTGTACTGCTGCGTTTCAGATTTCTACCGGAGCTACTCAGAAACTGTATTTTTAAAAAATGCCTACCTGTAAATGCTAACGGAAGATATCTTTTTCAGACAAAATTTGATTCCACAGGTTTCTATGTTAAACTCATAAGATGATAAATTGAAGACCCTGGCGGAGTCTGTGCGCACTTATGGAGTGGATGCCGCCTTCACACTAACTCAGGTGGAAAGCATTTTTGATCAATCTCAAGTTAATCTCACAGGAGTTTCTTGTTTTGGCTTCGGGAACGCTCATTGTATTAGCCTTAAGACCAAGAATTTGATTAACTGGAAGGACCCATTGCGGTCCAGTCAGGTCTCAGGGAGCATTCTCAGTGCTGTATTGAGCTAAGTAGCCTCAGGGGAACAATCAGGCTCAGGAACCCCCGTAAATAGCTCTGCTTTAAACATAACTACCTTGGCTATTATCTCCGAAGTACTAATCCCAGTGCCTCCTTCTTCTAATAGTCTTTATAATGCCACTCATTTTAAGGCCTCTCCTTACTGTACCCCTAATCTTGGTTTCCCCCCAACATTTACGCCTTGTCAGGATCATTCTTGGGAGAAACGTCAAGTTGCTAAAGGTTTCTCCCTTTCCCCCTCTCTTAAGAGGTATGTTTATAACTTTAACAACAGTGCCAACTCCTCTCTTTCCAGGAACTTAAGCCTCTGTATGATCTCCTCCAAGGAGACCCTTCCCCCAGCTCAGCCAGGAATCCCACACCTGAGGCTCTACAATCATTAAGACTGATAGAGAAGGCCCTACAAGAGAATCCCACACCTGAGGCTCTACAATCATTAAGACTGATAGAGAAGGCCCTACAAGAGAATCCCACACCTGAGGCTCTACAATCATTAAGACTGATAGAGAAGGCCCTACAAGACACGCAGGTTACCCAGATAAACTATTCTATACCCCTATCATTTATAATCCTGCCATCAAAATTAACTCCTACTACAGTGTTTTGACAAATAGGTCCCATCTATTGGGTCCATTTACCTGCTTCTAACTCTCGGGTAATAACTCCCTTTTATGAACTGGTGATGAATTTGATCTGGAAAGCCAAATATTTGGGTGATGCACTGTTTGGAAAGACTTTTGACATTCTCATTCAACCTTATACCCAGGATATGATTTTAAATTTCCAATAAGAACATGATTTTTGGTGTCTCTTCCTTTGTAATTTCAAAGGTCAAATTAATAATCACTTTCCCCGACATAAACTTCTAGAAGACCTTAAAAAATGTCCTATTATTTCTCCTAAAATTATTAAAGGGAAATCTATCCCGGGAGCTCAGACTGTTTATACGGACGGAGCAAGAGGGGGGTTTGCTGTTGTTTTTGATGGATCTCAAGTAATTCGACACCCTGTTCCTAGACTGTCTGCCCAAATATAAGAAGTTGAGGCTCTAATTATGGCCCTTAAACTATACAATTCCATCCCACTTGATGTGTATACTGATAGTCTCTATGTTGCTAATTTAGCCTCAGTTATTGAGGCAACCCCTTATATTGGCAGACAATTTACTATCATGGAACAATTACAAACGGATCAGCTCTTTAGCTCCATGCTAAATTCCATCTAAATGCACAATCCTTACGCTTCCGTACGGGGTGCTCACGTGATCAGGCTTTACAAATTGTTTCCTTGTGCCCAGTGTGTGCTCCATTCATTCTTTCCCCTAGTCTAAGTGTTGGTCCTGGAGGCTTGCACCCCAATGATGTCTGGCAAACTGATGTTACCCACTTCTTGGAAAACAACAACCAGATTGGACTCGAGGATATCTCTGGGGGCTGCGTATTTACACCCCCGGACAGTACAATCCTGGCCTGTTTTTTCGGCTTAAATTGACCACAGAACAGCCTACTGGAAGTTTAATAGGACCCAATCAGGTGCTCGGAGATCAAAAGGCCCCATCTGGACCCAAACAGCCCATAGCCCCAGCAGTAATATCTTCCCCCAGCGGTCAAACAATAACTGTGGGCTATCAAACCTTTGATTATACCCCTGAGCCCATACACCCTGGAACTGGAGATCGTCTTTTTGATTTGGTCCAAGGAGCCTTTTTCGCTCTCAATGCCACTAGTCCTAACAGGACCCAAGATTGCTGGCTATGCTTGACCTCCAGGCCGCCCTATTATGAAGGGGTAGCAATACTGTCTAAATTATCCTCTAATACCACTGTAGATCCTAAATGTTATTCTCTACCCAGCTATAAGATTTAACAGCCATGGCCAAGTCAATTACTGCTTTGGAAAAGTCCCTCACCTCCCTCTCAGAAGTTGTGTTACAAAATAGGAGGGGACTAGATTTATTATTCCTAAGGGAAGGAGGACTATGTGTAGCCTTAAAGGAACAGTGTTGTTTTTATGCGGATCATACTGGGGTAATCCGTGAAACTATGGAAAGGGTCACGGAAAGATTGGCTAAAAGACAAAGGGAGTTTGAGGCACAACAAGGATGGTTTGAACAGTGGTTTAAAAATACCCCATGGTTAAGTCCTTTGATGTCCACTGTAATGGGACCGCTTTTCGGTCTCCTCCTTATAGCTGCTGTAGGCCCCTGCCTAGGTAAGAGAATGACACAATTTATTAAAGACCAAATTAACATTCTGACTTCTAAGCCAATACAGATCCATTATCAACGCCTGCAAACCAACGATGATCTTGCTGAAGTTTGTCTCCGACCAATTCGAAGATGATTTTTCTACAATGATCCCTGCTTCATGCCTTCCTCCTTTTGCCCCCTTTTTCTTCTTTATTTTTACTCTATGCCTTGTTGAACCGGAACCAATTAAAGACCCAATAATGACTGGCTGAATAGATACCACTGAACGCCTTGGCAACAACAAGCTGATCTTGTAGTACCCAGAGACGGGCAACTTTCACGCTTGCACTGCAACCTAAGACAGGGGAATGGGGCCTCCCCAAAGACGGGTAAGCAGTGTAGGGGCAGTGAACGACCTAAGACAGGGGCTACTTGATTCCCTTTGACGTGCAACAAACAAAAGGGGGGGAACTGCTGGCACGGATTCCCCCCGGCCCCCAGGGCTTGGATCCAGCCCTGATTTTTGTGCATGTCAAAGAGGCCAGCTCACAAGACCTTGAAGGAGCTCACAAGGCCTTGAAAGATTTGTGGTGTCTGTTTTCATATTCAGCCAATAACGGTCATGTGGGAACGTCCTGACCTGCTTGGGTCTGATAAGGTTCCTGGTTGAAGGCTTAGTATGAGTAATGGCATTTCACCTCAAGTCTGGCTTGCACAGATTACCCGTGCCTTTCTTTTAGGGTGTTACCAACTTGTTTGTCGTTATATTTCTATACAGCCACAGTTCAGCCTCAGCTATCCCCCTTCGTCCACCATCGTCACGATACAGGATGCGAGGCAAGGCACTGCACTTGAGTGATCCTTGAAGTGGACCTCAAGGAGAGCATGTCCTATTGCATGCGGGTTAGACGCGTCCACGCCCCGTCCCACGAGAAAAGCGTCGGCTGATATGGTCTCAGATCTGGGGAAGGGCCCTCCTTGGGGCTGAGCCATACTATGCAGCCACTTCTGCACAGTGGGATAGGACCTCTACTCTCGCCTGTATTGTTTTTAGAAAACAAAAGGGGGAACTGTAGTGAGCCGTTTCTGCGGACTGCGGTCGCCATTACAAGATGGCGCTGGCTCGACTGTGGTTTGTGACAAACAACTCCTTAATTGGGAGAGTTGGTGCGTGGTTTTCTAACACCCTATGAGAAAGCTCCACGTGGCAGCTTCGCATTGGGGCTTGAGATGCTTTATTAAGGCTGGTAGGAGCATTTGGGAAGAAAGATGAAGAAGAGAGTAGAGTGGAAGAGATCTCGAGAACCTGAATAAACGACTGGAAGAAGATTCCCGGTGTTGCGTCTTCCTTGCGGGCAAGGGGGTCGCGACACTAATCACCTGCCAAGGCTCCACCTTTAAACACATAGTCAGATTAAGTTTACACCCTCTTAATACCTCACAATGGGGATTAAACATGACTTTTAGAGGGGACAAACCAAATTCAAACTATAATAGGTAACCAGAGAAGTAGGAAGAAAACCATGGCAGTATCTTGACAGAACCCAGGAAAAGAGATAACACTAAGAAGAAAACTTGTAATCATGACAAATATTAATTGAGTAAAAGGTGCTCATTGCCAAAGGTGTTGGGAGTCACCCAGGCTCCAAAGACTAACTTCCCCATCCCCTGAGAAGAGCCATCCAATGGTGAGCCCTCCCTGCTGGCTCACATGATCCTTACCCACCAATCAGAAAGCACCCCATGCCAACTGTCAAACCCTTCAACCATTAAACTGTCATAACTGTCAGACCACCCCCGTCTCTATAAATATGCAGAGCTGCCTCAATAAATGGGCATTTCTCTGACAGCAAGCCTTGATCTTTCTTTCATTGGTGCCGACACCCAGGAAGGGGAATTTCTCGCTGCTCGAGGGCTCCCCTCTCTCAAGGCTTGCCATCCTCATCCACTCTGTCGAGTGCTGCTACTACTCACACAACACCAACTCTTCAGTAGGTGAGTTCCCCTATCGGGTATCCAACTTTGGGCTATGCGCAGGGGCTTTGAACATGATCATCCAGCAAACCTCTGATGCCCAGTCTGGAGGAGAGAACGCACCCCACCACAACCTTCACGATCACGGTGGACTCTCTAGAACCTGGTTCATGAGCGGGAGGTCCTGAGGGGTGGAAGAACAGGCACTCTCTCTCTCTCTCTCTCTCTCTCTCTCTCTCTCTCTCTCTCTCTCAACCACCCTTGTCCCTCTCCTGACCTATGGGGGCCTCTTCTTCCCTCCCTGCAGACTCCCCCTTACAATCAAAGTCAATGGCCCCCAGGAGGATCCCTAGATCCCGCAATTCTCAGAGATCTGTTTAACTTCTGTGAGCTCTCAAAGTGGAAGGAGGTCCCCTAGGTTGAGGCTTTTTCTCTTCTTCATTCTCACCCCTACCTATTCGGCAGATGAACCCCCTCCCTACCGACCTCCCCCGTCAGCTCTGTCCAGCCCCTCAGGTGTTCCCCCTGACTCAGCCGACATCTTTAGTCCCCCCAAACTAGGTTCCGCTCCCTAGTCCCACAAACCATGGCCCCCTTAAGAGAGGTTGCTGGACCTGAGGACATTATCCAGGTACATGTCCCATTCTCTATGAATGATCTCACGCAATTCGAGTGAAAGTTGGGCTCATTCACCACAGAAGAGAGTTTCAATGGGTCCTCCAGACTTATAGCCTCACTTATATGTTATTGGCTAATACTCTCCTTCTTGAGGAACATACCAGAGTCTGGGAATTTGCCAGAGCCCATGCAGATGAAACTCACTGAGTTAATCCCAATAACCCTCTGGGGCCACTTGCTGCCCCAGATCAAACTCCTGACTGGGATTATAATACACAAGCTGTCATACAGAGTAGGGACCGATTCTCAGCATGTATTATTGCTGGGCTCAAAAAAAGCAGCACATAAGACCATCAATTTCCAAAAATTACAAGAGACCCCATCAGAATTTCTGGATCGGCTTATGAAAGCCCTTCAGCAGTAACCTAGATCCAAAACCCCAGATGGCCGTCATGTCCTTATGACATATTTCCTCTTGCAGAGCTACCCCGACATCTGGGCCAAACTAAAAAAGCTCGAACAAGGTCCTGCCACCCCCCAGACTGAGATCTTGGTGGTAGCCTTTAAGGTTTTTATGCTCGCCCAGGCCCTGCAGGATGCTTCCTCGGGTCGCTGCCCATCACTGAAGGTCAAAACCCCCCTGGGCACCTGCATCAAGTGTGACAAGGAGGGACGTTGGGCCAGGGCATGCCCCACACCACGCACTCCGAATACCCCATGCCCTAAATGTCAACAACAAGGTCATTGGGGCTCTGACTGTCCTAGATCCCATAGGAGGCCTATGACCAGGGAAACCTCTGACCTTCTGGGCATGGCAATCGATTGACGAAGCCTTGAGTCCTTGTCCCCAGCCGCAATGAGACAGGAATCCAAGGTGCGGATTCAGGTGGATGGGCGCAAGGTTGACTTTCTCCTTGACACCAGGGCTACCTTCTCAGTCCTGACAGAATTCTGGGGGCTAACAGTACCATCCAACTCTCCTAATGTGGGGGTAGGAGGAAAGACCATCTATCCAAAAAAGATTCCCCTATTACTCTGTTCCATAGACAACTTCCCATTCTCTCAGACATTCCTAGTTATGCCCCAATGTCCAGTTCCTTTGCTCAGCCAAGATATTCTTTCTAAATTCAATACAACAATCAATATATGGGCTCCTGGCATCAGGCCCCAGAATTGGCCTGTTCATCTTTTCTGGCCCTTTTGGCAGACTAGCCATTCTGCTCCACTTGTGAGGCTGACATGAAACAACATACTAAAAAGGACCACTTACCTGCAAACCTGGTTGACCCGATTGTATGGGATACCCACACCCCTCCACCTTTTCTGCCCACCAGTTAGCATTCATCTCAAAGATCCTAACACCTTCCCCAATCAGTCTCAATACCCCCTATCCACAAAAGCTCTTCTGGGCCTACAACCTATTATTCAGGACCTTCTTAGCAAGGGGTACCTCCGTCCTGCTCATTCCCCTTATTCCCATACTAGCAGTAAAAAAGCCCAACAGGCCCTACCTATGACTCATCAACACCTCTGTTAGGCCCTTACATCCTTTGGTTCCCAACCCATACACCCTGCTGTCTCAGATCCCCCACACTGCCACCCACTTCTTGGTCATAGATTTAAAGGATATCTTTTTGCCTTTAACCTGGACTGTCCTTCCTCATGGATTTCAAGATAGTCCACACCTCTTTGGACAAACCTTGGCCTCCGACCTCCAATCTTTTCACCCCCAGTACCCCGAATCCACCTTCTTGCAATATGTTGATTATTGTCCGGCAAATCTCTTTGCCCACCTGCAGGGAGGAAAGCACCCCACCACAGCCTTTAAGGCTATGGTGGTCCTCAGGGACTCCTTCCTTGGGCAAATTCCTAAAGTCCTAGTCCTCTCACCTTTAAGACTCGGCCGCTAGAGATATGCTTACCCTCCCCTTCTCTTGCCCTGCCTCTCCCCTCTTTCCAGCCCTGGGAGTATCCGGCCTCTCCAGGAGGGGTCCCAAAAAGCCTTGGCCAAGGTCTCCCACAGCTCCAGCTCCGGCCAGGATGAGAGCTTCAACTGTCAGGATTCGGTGACGACCAATCTCTGCAGCTAGAACCTGCCACTTAGGCACTCCTGACTTTTGACTCTAGCGGGGATGCCCCTTTTGCCAATAAATCAGTATCCTCCTTCTCTGCGTCCTCTTCCCTCCTCCTTACATGGATAATGTGTCCTCCCTGCTGGTCAACTCTCCCCTACAATGCCTCTTGGATCAAATATAGCACCCAGGCCTGGCCCACTTATCCCTTAGACAACCAAAGCAGATGGCCCCTTTTTGGGTCACTGAATCCCTCCATTCTAAGGGATCTCTACAATTACTGTGAGCATAAAAATGGGTAGAGATTGCTTATGTCCAGGCTTTCTTCTTGCTCCAATCCAATCCTGCTTTCTGCACCTCTTGCAAACCTCTACAAATTCTTCTAGCCCATCCAAAGGGCATCCAACTGATGGCACAGTTCTCCTACTTAATTTCTTGGCCTTAAAGGGATATTGGGCCTCTCCACAAAAGGCCCAAATAGCATGTAAAAAGGTCACATATCTAGGGTTCTCTATCTCTCAAGGGAAAAAGGCCATTACAGTAGACAGAAAACAGCTTATCCTTCTTGGGTTTGGCTGGGTACTTCAGGGCCTGGAATTTCTCCCTCCTCACCAGGCCGCTATATAATCTGGCCAAAAGCCCCCAAGATGAACCCCTACCCTCAGCAGCAGGGAAGCCTTTACAATCCTTAAAAAGGCCCTCCTCCGGGCACCCGCCCTGCATCTCCCTGACCTCTCCTGACCCTTCACCCTCTATGTAAAAACAGGGACAAAATCTGAGCGGCGTTCCAAGTCAGGATGGCCCCACATTTGCACCAGTGGCCTACCTGTCCAAACAGCTTGACCCAACCGTCAGGGGCTGGCCCCCATGCCTCAGAGCCCTAGCATCAGCCCATGACCTCCAGAAAGAAGCACACAAGCTTACCTTTGGCTCCCCACTAACCATCTCATCTCCTCACCATCTAAAGGATTTCCTCACTTACAAGGGGCTACAGTCACTTCCTCCTTCCAGGGTTCTATCCCTCCTTGTCTCTTTCCTTGAAACCCTGCCTCCCTCCTCCCATCTTCTCCCTCACAAGATCCCATCCACAAATGCCTGGAGGTATTAGAGATGATTTTACCCTGCCCTACCACCATTTCTGAGGGACCCCTGCCCTCTTATATATGATGGGGTTAAAGTGGCAGGTTATGCTGTCATTTCCCTCTCATTCATCATAGGGGCAAAACCTCTCCCTCCCAATACCACCAACCAACAAGCTGAACTCATAGCTGCCACAAGGCATGCAAACTAGTGGAGGGAAAAAACCCTCTCCCTACATAATACATATTCCATATCTTTATCTCCCATGCAGCCATTTGGAAAGAAAGGGGGCTATTGGCCACCAGAGGGACAGCAGTCATTACTTATTTCTGGCCTAATACGAGCCTCCAGGCTGCCTTCCCAACTGGGAATAATCCATTGCATGGCCCACCAAACTGACTCCTCCCTTACTACTATGGGGAATTACAAGGCTGATCAAAGGTTCGATCAGCTGCCCTCCTCTCCACTACTCTTCGTTACCTCTGGGGATCGGCCCAAAGATCCCCAACAACTCTTCCAGTTTCTTCACTCTGTATTCCATTCTAGTCCACAGAGTCTCACTACTTTCCTTCACTCCTTTTTCATCCTTTCCCCATGCAATAAGACCCTCCTACTACAGATTACTTCCACTTGTCAGATCTGCCAGAGAACCAATACCAATACTCAATTAAAACCTAAAACTTTCCCTTCTCATCAAGCCTGCGGTCATACCCCAGCTGCAGACTGGAAGATTGATTTCACCAACATGCCCCCAGTAAAAAACATAAAATATCTTCTTGTATTAGTAGATACTTTTTCGGGATGGGTTGAAGATTTTCTCACTTCTAACAAGCAGGCCTCTATGGTAGTTAACTCACATAATCCCCCGTTTAGGGATGCCCACTTCTATCCAATCAGACAATGGCCCAGAATTCACCTCGAAGATAACTCAGGGACCGGCTCACACGCTATCACTCCCTTGGCATTTCCATTGCCCTTACCACCCCCAGGCTTCTGGAAAGGTTGAAAGGACCAATTGGTCCCTTAAAGAGACCCTCACCAAGCACACCATGGAATTAAGCCTGGACTGGGTAAAGGTGCTCCCTTTGGCTTTATTGGGCATTAGAGCCTTGCCAAAGAAGCCATCTAATCTTTCACCTTTCGAAGTCATGTATGGCCGTCCCCTCATTCCTCCCGGATTGCCTACAGATGCCCTGCTCCTCCTCTTCCATCTGTGCTCTGAACTCTGGCGCTATCAAGACTGGCTCCTTCCTGACCCCAGTCTCTCTGAAAACCCTACCTACTTAACACCTGGTCAACTTGTTTACTATTGCCCAATGGGGGAAAAGCCCCCTCTAAAACCAAAATGGGAGGGTCCTGCTCAGGTGATTATGTGCACTCCCTTGGCGGCCAAACTCAAGCTGTCTAATAACCAACTTACCCTATAGATTCACATTTCCAGGCTTAAGCCTGGTGCTCCTACACCTTCATCAGAAGAGCCAATGATCATCACCTGTCATTAAATCCTCTTGTCATCCCTCCCCACAAGATCCCCTCAAGCTCTGCCTCTCTAATGTCTCTGTTCTTAGCCCAATACTGAATGCTCCCCCTCATTTCTGGTTCCTCTTGGGTCCTCTCTTCGCCCTATGTCTGGAGATTCAAAGAAAGGGACCCTAAGGGCACCCTCCAGCCAGACCCCCTTCTCCTCCTTACAGACCCCCCACACACACTTGCTTGGATCTGGCTGGTAGTGGGACTGTTGTGTGTTGTCCTTCTGACAAACCACTTAGGTGTCCGGAGCATGGTGACCTCTAAATAAGTGTGAACTACCTTTATCATAAGAGAGCACTTTACCAGTTGCCTTCTGGGCCTAAGGAGGAACATGTGTGTTTTGTTTGCCCTCCCAGTTTCTTAAGAATTTCAAGTATCAGTATTTAAGGCTGAGGTTTCACATAAAACCTGGAGAGATCTGACTGCTCTCAAAGGGAAATCTGGTAACAATGGGCCACCGTCCTCCCTTCGCTGCCTTTGTTCAGAGCGTGGGAGAAGCTGCCTTCTTTGTTACAAAGCCCGTGCTTTCTTGGTGTGACTAAGAAAAGCTGGGAACAGTGATAAGTGAGAGAAGCAAGCTGGTTTGGAAAGCTGGGATATTTCGAGAAAGGTAAGAGAGAAGCAAGCTGGTTTCAGAGACATCCAGGTAGGAGAGAGTTTGAAAAGCAGCCTTAATGAGAGGGGAGAGAGCTATATTGGACTAGGAATGAAGAGTGGAATTGAGGGTGTTAGGTGCAGGACAGGCTGGTCTGCAGGGCATGCCAAACAAAGTTAGCTGCAGAATGACCTGGCTTCTCAAACCCTCTGTCTGGTTCTTTATCACCTGTTCGCTTCAAGCCCAAACACCCAAGCCCCCGCTCAAGGCTGAACACTCACACCCCCTCTCCCGCTCAAGATTGAACACTTAACCCCCTTTGGGCCAACAAGGCAGCTTGCAGACCCAGAGACCCCATTAGACTTGGGCTATAAAAACTCCCTGTGCCTGTTCCTTCCCTTTATCATAAAGTTCATTCAGACTCAGGTGGGTAAAAATTTCTAATCAAGCTTTTAACCAGCTTCTCCTCAGGAATTACCAACTCCTGGCTACTGATGATACCTCCAGTCGAGACCTATGCCGAATGGACTGACATCATCATGGATCTGTGGTGGCAAGGAACCTTCATTGATCTGGTTCCTGAAGTTATACCCATCCTCTCTGCCCTCCTGTGGGGGCTCCTAACTTCCCTCTTCTCTGATTCTCCCACACTGCCCCATCTCAGCAGGAAGCAGCTAGAATGAGTCTATGCACACTCTCATTTAATAACAAAGAGGGGGGAATGTTGGGAGTTGCCCAGGCTCCAAAGACTAACTTCCCCATCCCCCGAGAAGAGCCGTCCAATGGTGAGCCCTCCTGGCTCACATGATCCTTACTCACCAATCAGACTAGCCCTGCTGGCTCACATGTTCCTTACCTACCAATCAGACTAGCCCTGCTGGCTCACATGATCCTTACCCACCAATCAGAAAGCACCCCATGCTAACTGTCAAACTGTTTAACCATTAAACTGTCATAACTGTCAGACCACCCCCGGCTCTATAAATATGCGGAGCTGCCTCAATAAACGGGCATTTTCTCCAATGGCAAGCCTTGATCTTTCTTTCAAAAGGCACAAAGGCAATTCAATCAAGTTCCATATACTCTTTTTTTTTATTTTTAAATTTGTTTTAATTAGCTATACATAGAATTATTTATACAGTACAATGCATTTTGATACATCATATATAATGGAGTATAATTTCTCCTGTTTATACATGATGTAGAATCCCATTGGTCATGTAGTTATATATGTACATAAGGTAATAATGTCTGATTAATTCTTCTATCCTTCCTACTCCTATACTCCCTCCCCTCCCTTCACTGCCCTCTACCTAATCTAAAGTAATTTTATTCTTCCCTAGGTCCTCCCCCATTGTGAATTAGCATCCAAATATCAGAGAAAACATTCAGCTTTTGGTTTTTTTGAATTGGCTTATTTCATTTAGCATGATATTTTCCAGGTTCATCCATTTACCTGCAAATGCCATAATCTCATTTTTCTTTAAGGCTAAGTATATATATATATTCTCACATTTTTTTTATCCATCATCTGTTGAATGGCACCTAGGTTGGTTCCATAGTTCATCTATTGTGAATTGAGCTGCTATAAACATTGATGTGGCTGCATCACTACAGTATGCTGATTTTAAGTCCTTTGGGCATAAACCAAGAAGTGGGATAGCTGGGTCAGATGGTTGTTCCATTCCAAGTTTTCTGAGAAATCTCTATACTGCTTTCCATAATGGTTGCACCAATTTGCATTCCCACCAGCAATATATAAGTGTACCTTTTCCCCACATCCTTGCCAAAATTTATTCTTCTTAAAGATGGTGATTTTAAGGTGTATTCATTCATTTAACTACTTATTCTACTCAAAGACTGTGTGTAAAATCTGTTCCAATCTCTCTCCTCCTTTTCCCTCTCCTATTGAGCCAACTCCACATTTCTCTTGGTTGTTTCCTCTATTCCCCAGAACAGGCATGGATTTAACATAAAATTTACTTTTCTTACTTGATTAATCCCCTAAACCACTTGGACTTGGTATTATATTTCTGGGTACATTGAAGTTAAATAGTTTTCCTGACCTTATAGCCTTCAGTTTCCTATACATTTCTCCCAGTGATTTGTTGTCATTAAAAACAAGGGTGGAATGCCAGGCGAGGTGGCACATGCCTGTAATCACTATGACTAGGGAGGCTGAGGCAAGAGGTTGGAGGGTTTAAAGCCAGCCTTGGCAATGGCAAGACACTAAACAACTCAGTAAGACCCTGCCTCTAAATAAAATACAAAATAGGGCTGGGGATGTGGCTCAGTGGTCAAGTGCCCCTGAATTCAATCCCTGGTACCAAATATATATATATTTTATCATAATCAATGTGGTTATATATTTTGCATTTCTCACATAATTTTATTTATTTCAGAATTCTCTAAGTCAACTCTGTTCAGTATTCTCTTGGGATTATCTGCATACTTTGTAAAAACATTCCCACTGAATCTAATCCAATGCTTTCTTCACTAGGTTAAGGCACATGGTCCTTAAGCCACCCTAGTGTATTTCCCCATCCATAACTACCCACCATCCAATACCTACTAGGTGTTCTTTTTCCGTTAAAGAACATAAAATCTTGTAAGGAAGACAAATCAGAGAATTAGGTAATAATAATACAATAGAGAAAATGTCAAAATAATCAGCAAAATATTTAGAGCTTTCACTGGAGAAAAAAATCACGTGAGTAACCTGCAAGGCTTCGTGGAAAGGGAAGCATTTAAATAAGAAGGATTTAAATTAGAAGATTTTTTTTTTTTTTTTTTTTGGTAGCAGGGATTGACTCGGGTTGCTTAACCACTAAGCCACATTCCCAGCCCTTTTTATTTTTCATTTTGATACAGGGCCTCACTAAGTTGTTATGGCTAGCTTTGAACTTACAATTCTCCTGCCTCAGCCTCCCATGCCACTGGGAGGATAGGTGTGGACCACCTTGCCTAGCTAGAAGGATTTTAATAGAGGAATGTTGGAGGAGGAAATGGTATAAGCAAGAGCAGCATGTTAGGAAGCATAGGGAACATCCAGGAAATGACATGTAAGTATGCTTAGTGGAAGAAAATACATCAGAGACAAAAAGAGGGAGATAGAAATACTGACAGCTGGAGCTGGGGCTGTACCTCAGTGGTAGAGAACCTCCTCGCACGTGTGAGGCATTGGGTTCGATCCTCAGCACCACATAAAAATAAATAAAGATATTGTGTTCATCTACAACTAATAAAAAGGTATTTAAAATAACAGCTAGGGCTGGGGATGTGGCTCAAGCGGTAGCGCGCTCGTCTGGCATGCGTGCGGCCCGGGTTTGATCCTCAGCACCACATACCAACAAAGATGTTGTGTCCGCGGAGAACTAAGAAATAAATATTAAAAAATTCTCTCTCTCTCTCTCTCTCTCTCTCTCTCTCTCTCTCTCTCTCTCTCCCCTCTCTCACTCTCTCTTTAAAAAAAAAAAGATTTAAAAAAAAAATAAATAAAATAAAATAAAATAACAGCTATCTCTGCACACTTATTACAAGCCAGGTAGCATTATGAAGTGCTTTGCATTTATCATGCCATGGAATCCTCCTGTAACCCAAGGGGCAGGAACTATTTACACTTCATGTAATAGATGAAGAAACCCAAGTTCTGCTGTCTCAAGTGACTTGCTCAACTTCGCACTGACAGGAAGTGATTGAGCCAGGATTTTAACCCAGGAAGTCTGATTTCAGAGAGGACACCATGCATTGCTGCCAGAGAAGGCAGAGAGACTGTGGAAAACAGGCACAGTGAGCCAGCAGAATGCTCAGTCATGGATATGAAGAGCGGGAAGAGTTTCTAGAAGGCAGGGTTGTTTATAGTTATAAATCACTCCAAGAATCTATGGCTCAGGACAGAGAAAAAGCCTTGGAAGAGATGATGAGTTGGCCCTGAGACCTTCTGGAACACATTTGAAGCACAGTAGTGTCAAAGAAGCTCAAACTCAGAGGATTAAACAAAGTGGGTGGGAGAATGGGAGGCAGCCACTACACATGACTTTACCCAGGATTTGATACCGCAGGCAAGGAGAGAGAGGACCAAATCTAGAATTGAGTGAGATGTTATGCGTTTTTTTCAGGATAATTCTATTTGGGCTCCCTTATATGGAGAGCATACATTATCAGAAAGTGTTAGAGAAGACAAGTGACAAAGTTCTTTATGAGGGGAGGTAAAGTGCTCAAGGATGCCAGGGAAGTCTCAGGAAGCTGTAGAGAGGAGCAAAGACGTCTCCTCTGAGGTAAGAGGAAGGGAAGAGAGGAAGTACCAAGACACCTAGTAAGGCAGAGACTGAGAAAGTTGGCTTCTGAAGACTTTCAAAACACCTGAAGTAGGAGGCCAGCTCCTGTACTAAAAGTGGTAGGTTCCGTCAGACTTAAAGACAGTGCTGATGATTGAAGTCACCAGAAGCTGTGCTGGTGTGGCCCAGCAACATTACCCAGCAGGCATACACCTCTCTCCCCCCTGCAGTGGGGCCAGCCCAGTGACTGTACGCAGTAATATACTCTCTGTTTGTGCAGCCCTTCTCCAACCAGCCCACCACCATCCTCCACCCTCTCCATCACACTCGTTCCTGCTTTCTCTGAGCTGCCTGACCTGTCCTTGAACACCTCACCCGCTTAGACTAGTGCTTGCTGTTGCTTCTCCTGCCAGCTGTGACCTTCAGCTTCCCTGCTGAATTACAATTCCAATTCACCTCCTTGAATCCTTGCTTGTAGCCAAATGATAGCGTTGGTCGGTAAGTCAGTCTGGGATGAGCCTTGGAACAGAACAACATGTGTGCAAGAGTCACATTCCATGAAAGAAAACATGTAGAAAGGCTGAAAATGGCTTTGAGGCATGGTAGTCTGTTTTCCCTGTAGGTCCACCTGTTCCCTGCTCCAGAAGGCTGATCTCTATGAAACAGGTTCCTTGCCCACTGATTTTCAGTTGGGTTAGGACAATGCAAATGACTAGCAGGAGCTGGAGGGTGGGTAGGAGAGGATAATCTGGATATTTAATTCTCTAGCTCCCTCCTCTGTGCTACAGGGTGGCAGGTGACTGCATTGCTCCACAGAGGACACAGCTTCTCCCTGGCAGCTTCTCCTGCAGCTATATCCAGGTACAGCTTCAGTTCCACTCTTAAAAATTCTAGTAACTGCTGCTTTCCCTTTCAGCACTAAGAGAGGTATTGCTAGTCCCTGAGTGCTTCACTCATCTCATTATTTTTCCTTTAACATCTTTATAAACAGTCTCTCAACTCCTCAATTTCCTCACTTCAATGTGGTATCTCTTCCCTGCTACAGACTAACTGAATACAGTCCCGAACCATAATGGGTCCAATTGACGTAGGCAGCAAGATTCAGGAGTGTCAAGGTGAACTTAAATGATGGAAAATCTTCACCTGAATGTCCCACAGATATCCTCAAATTTAATGTATCTAAAGCCAAATTCATTATTGCCTTCCCTTCATCCAAATTTGTTCCTCCTCCACACTTCCCTATTTTTTTCCATGTAATCTTTTTATTTATTTAAGTATTTACTATTTATGGAATGCTTTCTATTCGGGACATTTTGCTACATATTAGGAATTCAAAGATGCCTAGAATAATGCTCTGTTTCCCTCCAGGCTTACTTATAGTGAAAGATAAAACAGTTGACCATAAAAGTATAATAACATGTGCCTTCTACCCCATGTGCCTTCTTAATGGTAAGGACTTCATGCTGGCAATGTATAGAGGAGGAGCCCAGGGTGGGGCACAGGCCAAGGGCTTCTCTAAGTTAGGAATGATTGAGCAGAAGGATGAGTAAGAGTGAAGCAGTAGATGGGCCAGAGGGTGGAAGAACATTCTAGGGAGACAACATTAGCAAAGAATGGAGGCCTGAAGGTATAGCCTGCTCAGAAAATAAAATAAAAAAACTCTCCTGCAGAGCCTGCAACAGGATAAATAGTGGGTGGGCAGGCAGCCTAGGACTGGAATGAGAGCAAGGGAAGGAAAAGAATGAGTGATAAGATTAAAATTAGAAAGAAAGAGAGAAAAGTAGGTTTGACCACATTATACAGGGTGTTAGTTGTTAAAACATGTTTACTTGCTGGTGGTATCTAATGTGGTGAGAGCTTCTGAAGTGTCCTGAGCCCCTTGGCAATTGTCCCCATAACAGAGAGGGTGTTCAGGGAAGTTCAGGAAGCAGGAAACAATGAAAGTAAAGACCAGCTTTTGAGTTTCTAACAAAGATTTTGAAACTCACATCAGAGTGTGTAAGTAGTTATAAGGAAAAAGGGCTTATGAATTTCTGAAATCTTGAGGCCTAAGAATTTAGTTTATGCCATAACCTCTACCTTTAGATAAAGCAGCTGGACAGCCAAGTTGCCTGACCTGGAGCTTTTTCTTTCCCATTTCAAATGCCAGATCCATAGGTCTCAGCAGAGAGTGAGAGACCAGGACAGAAACGACCTAATAAGAAGGAGCACATACTCTCCTGCCTGCCGTGACTTCCATCATCAGAGGAATGCCCAGGAAGAAAGGAGCAGGGCAGAGGACAAGATCTTGGGGCAGGCACAGCCACAGATGTTAAGGAAGAACAAAAACTTATGAGAGGCTATTTTCGCAGTTAGAGTTCTTTCTTTCATATTACTGTCTAATTGGAAGTTCATAAATTGTTCTAAATGGGTATAAAGTCTAATGAACAGTCAAGTACCCATGCCAGGAGCTATCTATAAAAGTCTTCTGAAAATAAACAGTTGAAAAATTCAGTGTAGATTTCAACATCTTTCTTTTGTTTCATATTTAATCTAATGTACTAATTTGTAGGCTATATAATTACAAAATTATATTGGGGTCAAATTAAGTGATGTTTCTTTTAGTCAAAAAAATATTGCAAAAGCTACTTTTGTTAAATAAAAATTTTAGGAGCCTGTTGTTTCGGACTAAGCTTCTGCACTAGGAACCAATGGACCAAGCTAAAAATCAAAATGGAGTCATTCATGCCAACGTTGGAAGTTGCCATGCTGAAACTGAGCTGTTTATCTGAACTTCTGAGAAACCAGGATTAGAGAGATAACAGCCCAATTTCCCAAACAGAACAGTTTTGGTTGGCATGATAATGAAGTTCCCTCTGACCTAATTCTTACATAAAAACTAGTAACCTGATATTAACCAATCAGTTATTTTCCCATCATTCTGTCTCTCTGACCCTAGGTTAAATGGAAAGTAATTTCAAGATGACCAATCTGCTTTTTGTTCTTTGTTTCTTCTGCCCTTTTCTGTTCATAATATCCATCTCCTCTGCATGGCTCATTGAAACCCATTCTAGAGCCAGACATGATAAGACATGCCTATAATCCCAGCCACCTGGGAAGCTGAGGTGGGGTGAGTCATAAGTCTGAAGCCAGTCTGGGTAACTTAGTAAGACCCTGGCTCAATACAAAAAATAAAAAGGGTTCAGGATATAGCTCAGTGGTAGAGTGCTTGCCTAGCATGTGTGAGGCCCTAGGTTAGATCCCCAGCACTGAAAGAAACACAACACTTGTTCAATTTTGTGAAATGAAGCATTGCCTGATCCTAGAATCCAAAATAAAGCAACTGAGATCCTTAACTAAATTGATATGATTTTGTCTTTTAGTGGAAGAACTGAAGGAGAAATTTCTATGTTTTGTTTTGTTATTGTAGGTTGTGTCTTTAATGTAACTTAAGCCAGCAAAAACTGGTTTATTTCTTTAAACAGGCTTATTATTGTGGGTCAGTTAAAGGAGAACATTAGAGGAGTTGGCCTGAGTTTTAACTTTGGTAGAGGTTCTAGGTATTTGCTAGGTCTTTTAGCAACCCAGTCAACCCAGAAGGATCTGCCAAAAACTTTAAAGTAGATGTGATTAAAATCTTCAGTAAAATATACAACAGGGTAGAGAATTTCATGAAAGAATTAGAACATATATTTTAAAAGCACAGATATAAGTTCTAGAACCCTAAAATGTTGGAACACATGTAGGGAAGTCACAAATTATTACTATTGAGGATTAATGGGAAAGTTGTAAAGAGAAGAGGGAGGTGAAGTATAGGACAGAACATGGGAAGAGGCCTTTGGAATGCAGCCTGGAAAAGGAAGAGTATCCGAAGCACAGGCTTCTTGGCCTGCACCTGCCTCTGACTGCAGAGGGGAGCCACTGAGAGTGTGCCTGATGCCTGTCGGGGGTGGGGGTCTGCACAGGAGTGCCAAGTGTTTCAAACACTAGGAACAGGGAAAGAACTTTGAAAATTACACCTTGGCACAGATTGAGAATTTTTAAATAAAGGGACCAAAACCAAATTCTTTAGGCCATGCTGGGGTCCCGGAAGAAAGCCAGAAACAATTCCAAAGATAGCACTCAAAAGGAACTGATCCTCTGAATAAGCACCCAGACACAGGCAAGGGAAGCATTTGTGTTCAAGGATAATCAGCTTCTCCTTCACCTCATCTACTAAATTGTGTGTCTGATCCACACACTTTTGTTCAGGAAATAGTGGTGAGCTGTACATGAATGTCCTTAAGTGCTTTTTTTAAAAAAAAAAATATTTATTTATTCATTTTCCAGTTATTGCCAGTTGCCTGATGAGACTCCCAGGTCTTAGAGCCTGTTTGAGTTGTCTTGTTTTTCCTTTCTTCTGATTCTTTGCTCCTTTCACATGTTGTTATTTCTCTTGGGTCTGTTCACAGGGACTTAGTCTACATGCATGCCCCAGGAAGTCTGCTGCTGTTTTGTGGCAGGCAGGTTTCAGGAGAGAAATTCTCCACCCCACTGGATTTCTCTTGCTCTCTCAAGGTCAGCAAGATCTCACCTTTCTTCAACTCCTAAGGACCCAAAGACTCTGGGCGCATTCCCAACATCTGGTGTTGTCTTCCCTCAAAAGACAAGGATTCCCTTGTCCCAAGAGGTACAGAGCATGGTTGCTTGTGGTTCCTTGCTCTGGACTCTCCTACTGTTGTCTCTAAGCTCTTGTTTGGAACACAGGGAAGGGAGCCCAGCTACAACTCCTACAAGTTGGTTTTAAAGTGATCAAAAGAAAAAAAAAACTGTTTTCCCCACTTAACACATCTGACCTCTCATTTGTGAGGGTTTTCACACACCAGTTGGTTCTCTGAACACCAACTGGATGTCCTACAGTCCAATTCTGACACCATCTGAAGTTAGCACAGACCCCACAGGTTAAAGACTCAATCCCCCCAAATTATCCCCCCATCTTAGAGACCAATTGCCAAATCCAGGTCATCATATATGGTCATGAGCAAGCTATGCCATTGATGTAGACCAAACATGTTTATGTCTTGGCACAAATGTCAGAATTTATTGAATAATAATCAATTCACAGACTACATCACTTTCAGTGGTGGCAGTTCATTGAATAGGAACGAGTCAACTGATAGTCAAAAGCTAGGCAATCACACATTCTTTTTTTTTTTAATATTTATTTTTTAGTTCTTGGCGGACACAACATCTTTGTTGGTATGTGGTGCTGAGGATCAAACCCGGGCCGCACGCATGCCAGGCGAGCGCGCTACTGCTTGAGCCACATCCCCAGCCCACACATTCTTTTATTCCAATTTTAACTATTAACACATAATAAGTGGTTCCAGGAGATTTAACTGAGAGCAAAAACAGAGAGCAGATAGAATGCAAAGAGTCAATTGTAGGTAGTCATATAAGAACAGGAATGAGCCAAATAACTTGTTTAGGGTAGAGGGCTATCAAAGCTTGGAACTTGTTTTAGGCCAGGGTCCAGAGGGACTTCAGTTTCAGTGTCAGCTTGAAGTATCAGCTTGAATTGTCAGCTTGAAGTGGGTCATCATTGGCAGGAGAAACTGTGCTTTGGCTGAACCCTGTGGGACAGAACCAGAAGTTCATCACTTTTGGAGATTTTCTAGGGAAAGGCTTGTATAAGCCATCAGGTGGCAGGGTCAGTGTGAGTCCAGTCTTGGGGCGCTCCTCCTTTAGTGGGTCTCAGGTGAGAGTGTTGTTTCATTTAGCAGTCTGATACATTGGTAAACTCATGGGCCTGGCTTTTCTGCTATTGAGTCAATATGCCCATGCATCCATGTGCTTCTGATTAATTCAGTAAGTTCACAAGTGGTCATTTTGATTTGCACGATTAATTTATTTATCAGTCATGCCTTATGTTTGTGGTAGTAGATGGTAGTTGTTTTCTTGCACAGATAAGGTGTAGAGTCTTTCTACCTCAGCATTTGTACTCAAAACGGAATATCTCATACGTGGCAAACCACTGCTTTATAAAATGGAATAACTCACAGTTAGGCACAGCTTGAAAACTACTATTCTATACACCATGGAGTAACTCAAAGCTGGGCACAGCCTGCCCTCCACACCTATACTTCTAATCAACTGGCTATCATTTTAGGGTCCTCACAACTCCCTTTTCAGATTTCATAATTTGCTAACATGAAATTTGCTTCCCTCCCCAGAAGTCATACCCTTTTTTCTGTCCACCAGCTCCATCATGAAGCTATCCAGGAACCCCTGCCACCAGAATTTCATTAGCATACAAAAGACATTCTCACCACTCAGGAGACTCCTGTTAGGAAGCAAGTCAAAAATCAAATATTAGGAACAAAAGATGCTCTTAGCATCCCTATCATTCAGAAAACTGAACATTTTAGGAACCCTGTATCAGGAACCAGGGGTTCAGATCAAATATATATTTCTCATTATGTCATAGTAATGAACCATCATCATTTTTCCTGTTTACAGCAAACTCATTTTAGGATGTATTTTTTTTTTTTTTTTTTTTTTTTTTTTTAGTGATAGAGGGGAGAGAGAGAGAGAGAGAGAGAGAGAGAGAGAGAGAGAGAGAGAATTTTTAATATTTATTTTTTAGTTCTTGGCGGACGCAACATCTTTGTTGGTATGTGGTGCTGAGGATCGAACCCGGGCCGCACGCATGCCAGGCGAGCGCGCTACTGCTTGAGCCACATCCCCAGCCCAAAACTCATTTTAAACCACAGATCCATTATGTTGATGGCTCAGTCTAATTGTGTACTCCAAAGGGCAAACTGAACAATTCGTCATTGGGTTTTAACTACTATGGGTTTGTTGATTTGCTTTTTAACTTCATTGGGCTTTTACTGCTGATGAACTTTGCAAAGTTGATATGCACAAATGGAAGACCTACAAAGAAAATGTACTCAAAATATGATTATGAAATGAACTATTGTCTTGAAGGTTCTATTGGGTTCTGTGGGGCTACCTCCCTGTGTGTCAAGGGATAACACAATTCTTTGACAGCTTTTCTCTGTTGGAACAAAGGTGAAGTGTTTCTTACACTGCAATGACATGATAAGGCCTTGGCATCAAAGTGATTATAAGCAGACACGTATGGGGCAGGATTAGGTCACATTGACTATAGGAGCCAAAAGAAATTTATGTAAAATTTTAAGATTATTTACATGAAAGAAAGCATAAAATTAAGACATTATGGAATTTTCCCATCTCAGGGTTCCAAGTTTAAGGAACATGCAGTAAGATGGTCCCTAAATAGTCTGTGTCAACCTTGAGGCCCAGAGCTTAGACTCAAAAGTCTCATTAATGTTCAGATAACATTCAGGAAATAGTTTGTTTTCTTTAGAAGGAATATTAACTTATTTTGTATCCATGTGACATTCTACAAGATCCAGTTGTGTTTGTTTGTTTTGTTTTGTTTTGTTGATGTTTACAGCTGAATTCATGGCAACTGGTTTTTCATAGACATTTTTCCTGGAAAAGAAATTAAATTGACTGATATGCTAACATCTATGTTCTCACTACCGACTGATGTTTGAAGCCTTGGGAAATCTCACTTTAAAGACAAAGGGCAGGAGTGAGCACTGATTTATTTGTGGCTTGTAGAGTATTATTTACTTTTACTTCCTTATTAGTATGCATATATGGCTAATGTCCTTAGTCCTGTTGTACTTACTATGTGTTGTATGCTTCTATCCAGTGAGAAGCAGCTTAATATTTTTTTTTGCAAATCTACAATCTATAATAACTTTAGTTAATTTATATTTAATGATATTCACATTATATGCTTATCTATATTTTAATTAAAATTTTATTGTTGCATTATAATTATACATTGGCCAAATTATGTTATGTGCCTACAAATATGTGACTTTTTATTGATCCCACCTGTTTTATATTTTTCCCTCTTTTTAAATTTGCAAAATATTTTATGTTATTGTAGATTCTTATTTTACTATCACTTAGCAGTTTTTCTGGAGATTATGACATGCATTATTGATTTGTTACTATTTAGTGTAGATTGATACTTTTCCCACTTTTGTATTACTATTGTCATGTATTTTGGTCCTATATGTTTTAAAACTGCACAAACATTATTACTATTGTTGCATACCGTTCATATTAAGTTAGATTTTCTTGCATATTTATTCCCTGCCCTGCCACCGCTTGTCTGCTTTTCTGTATGGGATCATTTTTCTTATACCCAAACAATTTCATTTAGTTTTTGTTTCAGCGTGAATCTTCTGTTGAATTCTCTTAGCTTTTATTTGTTGGGAAATAGCTTTGCTTTGTCTCTGATTTGAAGAATATTTTACTGGGTGTAGGATTCCAGGTTGGCACACAGGAATATTTCTGAAACCATTTTCTACCACAGTAAAGAGCAGGAATTCAATTTAAAATCATTAACTTTTTCCAAAGCCAGCTCAAGAAGTTAAGCAATCTTTAATATTCACTACTTTGTACTCAAATTAATTTATAAAAATTAATGTTTATTAAGTACTAAGTATAATTCATCCTTGTTAGCATTGTTTTTCTCCTTAGTTAACTTACATGAAAATAATAAAATTAATGGCTTTTAAATAGTCTATTATACACTAGAATTTTTAGTAATTTGGACCATTTTTCTAAAATGTGCAACAATCAATTATTATAGATGAAGTATCCCAGACATCTCAGGTTTTATTTTTTCATTCTTGTTTTAGCATCACAGAGTGTTCATGCTGAGAAAATAAAGGGATTGTGCTAAGGGACCCACCACAAATTCATGCTAACTTCAGTTTGCTCTTGACTTCTGCCAATCACCACCACCTCCTGTCACCTCCTAGGGATGCATAAGGAGCTTCCCCACAATAGCTGTTTCATTCTTCTTGTAATTCTTCATATCCCTGACATTCCCTACTTTCAAGACAAACTCACCTCTTCACTGTTCTTGTGAAATTGTCTCATTTTCATTCAATGAATGTCTCTTGCCTTTTCATGTAGGCAAGGACCATATTTTCCAGGTTCACAGCTCTATTTCCAGTGATATCTGGTGAATGAACAAATGGGGTCTGCTCTATCATGCATCTCACTTTTCACTTCAAAATACCTGTCTTCACATGCCCCACTTTCACATTCATTATTCCTATCGTAGGACAATGGTATGGTTTAGATTTGGAATGTCTCCCAAAGGCTCATGTGTTGAAAGCTTGGTCCCCAATGCAACAATGTTAAGAGGTGAGGCCCTTAGGCAGTGACTGGATCATGAGGGCTCTGGCCTCATTAGTGAATTAATCCAGTAATAGATTGATAATTTGATAGCATTATTGGGAGGTAGTAGATACTGTAGGAGATAGGGCCTAGTTGGAGGAACTAAGTCACTGGAGGTCTAGTCCCTGATCCCTTTATTCCTCTCACACTCTTTCTCTTTCTCTCTCCTGCTGCTTCCTGTCTGCCACGAAGTGAGGAGCTTTCCTCCAACCACACCTTTCTTCTGATATTCTGCCTCACCTCAGCTCCAAAGCAATGGAGCTGGTCAGCCATAGACTGAAAGTTCTGAAACCAGGAACCAAAGTAAATTTTTCTTCCCTAAGTTGTTTTTCTTGGATATTTTATCCCAGCAATATAAAGCTAACTAACATAGAAAAGATGTTTCTTTTCTTTCTATGGCTCATCACTTTACCAGTGTGTCCTATCCTAATATCCTCGTATCTTCTTCCCCCAATGAGACCTTCTTTCTCTAACATCTTCACTATCTTTTACTACCAGTTTTGCTTAGTCAGTCCTCAAAATATGAACAGTTTTTGCCCTATTTGAAAAAGCCTTGCTTTGTCCCTCTGCCTCTCAAACATCATATTTTTTTTCCTTTCACACTCAGAATTATACTTCTGCCTCCAATGACTCATGGCCCAGGCACTCCTTCATCTTCTGCAATCTGATAATTACCCTACTCTGGTCTCTTAAAGGTCATCAGTAACTTTCTGATGCCAAAATCAATTATCTCTTTCTCAGTCTTCATTTTTCTTGATCACTCTGAAAATTGCAACTATTATACACTATTGCAAAGACTGCTGGTGAGCCACCAAATATCCCATTCCCCCTTTCTTCCTTACCAACACAATCCCAGTTTTGTTCCAGGTGGTAATATGTCCAATCAAGACAACCCTTCCCAGCCTCTCATGAAGTAGAGATAGTCTTATAGAATATAAGCTTACATGTCTGTAGCTATTTGGTTTATGCCAGAGGCTGTAACAGATAAGTTTTAATCTCATCAGCCTACATAATAGTATTTTTTCTCACATTTATCCAAAATATGTATTCCTGGTGAGCAGAAAACATTCTACATGGTCATTCTGAGATCCAATTTTCTTCTACATTTTTAGTTCATCATATTCTGGGACCTCAGATCTTCTAGATTCAGCTACCAGCAGGGGAAAGGGCATGGAGGATAGCACATCGGAGGTTGGTGCTCAGCTATTTGATAACACATAACTGCAAGGGTAGTTTGTGTGACTGTCTAAGAGGAGGAAATGGATTTGGTGGGCAACCAGCCAGTCTCTGCCACATGGCTAAACTACTGTTCAGTTAACGAACTCTGGCCCAGCCACATGAGCAGGCATGACTAGAACAAAACATACCCCTAGCTGGTTGTGTTCCAGAACAAAAATCCTACTCCATCAATCCCTTAACCCAAGGATTGCTGCTTTTTCTCACTCTCTACCATAAGAAGAATGTCATTGTTTTTTGTTTGTTTGTTTGTTTTTGGTTTTTGTGTTTTTATGGTGCTGGGGATCAAACCCAGGGCCTTGTGCATGTGAGGCAAGCACTCTACCCACTGAGCTAAATCCCCAGCCCAAGAATATCATTCTTAACGTTTTTCTCTTCTTCCTATTGCTGTAACCCATGAGTCAATTTTCACTCTGACATAACCTGAATCATTCTCAATCACAATCACTGCTGAAACTTACAGCTGTGAAGTTTGACAAGCACTGGAATAAAAGAAGAGATAAGTTATATTTTCAAATCCCTAAAGAGAGGAAAAATTATAAAATTTTAGTAATTTTGGTTTTGTCCATGCTTTTTGTCAAAAACAACAAAAGTACAGATTAAATTTATAAGACACACAGAAATCACATGTGCCACTGCCCAAAACAAAAACTGATTTAACTCACTCTGTAGAGGACAAATCAGTCCTCCCTAGAATTCCCCAACCATGCTTATAGGCTTACCACTGTTCACTTGATCCATTAGTTAAAAGTGTATACCTACAGATTATCCCTCACCCAGATTATGCTATTCTAACAGAGTAGAGTATTTAAATAATTTTAAATACAGATAAATGTCTAACAGGAAGACATTTATCTGTATTTAAAATCAAACTGATCACAGAAATATTTGTACCAACTAATTATCCCCCTCCCCCCGCTCCCCAGTCTTATTAATAGTTTTGATAATATTCATTCTTAAGTTTGGAATTTTCCAACTCTTCCAATTGTTTGTTCTCAAAGCTTTCCTGCTCTAAAAAAGTGTGTTATTTTGAATAATTCATTTTCATATAAATTACTATGAACCAATGTCACAGTACAGAAAAATAATTATTTATATTTCCTCTAGATGTATATAAAATAATGTATATAAAATAATTTTATATAAATATGGCACACAATTTGAATTTATTTAACCTAGACTCTGCCTGGCAGTCAAACAGAAAAGTATCTTTGCTTCTTAGAGTAATTTATATGAATGTATGTAGGTATGTATGTATTTGCAGAAACATATGTCTGTCTGTCTATCTGTCTGTCTGTGTATTTTTGGAATGCTGTGCCCTGGGCATTGGCTTTATTTCCCTGAGATCACAGAAAGGTGCTTAGAGAGATTCCTTCAAACCTGAAGTAGAGATGGTGGAACTTAAGATTCTGCTGCATCTGGGTCTCAGCTGAGATGTCACTAAAACTGACTCCTTACTGGACCCTGTGATATGCCAGCCAGATCCCAATCAGGAATAAATACTTACTCCCCAGGCTGCAGGCAGAATCCTTCCACTGTTAGCCCCTCCAGTTAGTGCCTTGCCTAAGAGAATGACTAATGCCAGAGGCCTGTGACCTCCCCTGGGACAGCCAACCCTCAATACCCATCCTATCCTAGGCATAAGATCCCAGTCCCTTCACTCTTGACTCATGACAATTCTGAAGGGCCCTGTCAGCTTCTGAGCTTTCAGTTGGGTTAGTTAATGTCTTTTGTTGGTTGTCACCTGCTCTTTTTTTTCTCTCTGTTTATGGTACTGGGTCAGGGCCCAGGGACTCAAGCATGGTAGGCAAGCTCTCTACCACTGAGCTGCATGCTCCCAGCCCAAAGCCTTTCATTGGAACTATCACAGCCCAACTTCTCGCTCAACTTTGCTTCTTTCTGTTCCTTCTCAAAATTCCATTCTGATCCTGAGGGTTTAAGCTATAGCCAGGTTAAAAATAGAAAGCACCTTCTGTCCAAGTCCTAAACATATAGAGATCCTGATCCTGATTTAAACATGTGTCAGCAGAAGACATGGCCACTCTCCAGAATCTATGGAGGACTTAATCTCTTGTTTTGGTTGCAAAAGATATTAAAATGGCAATTCTTGCCAGACAAAAATTTGAATTGGGGACCCCCAAAAGAAGAAATCATAAGAGAGAAAATGAAAACTTTATGAAACCATCATAAAATTTTAGCAGATGCCAAAATGACATTTGTGCAGACTTAACCAAAGATACTATGTGACCCCAGAGGACCAGTACACAGCCTCACCCTGGTGGTAGCTCTGCCTCCCAACTTCTGAGCAGATAAAGCAAATCACAGGCTGCTTCTTTCTGTCTAACCCTCTCATTGTTTGCACTCTTCTTCAAAGTAAAGACTTAAGGAATCAAAAAGACCCGGATACCATTCTAGTCTCATTACATACTAGTGATGTGAATTTGATCAGTTTGTTAATCTCTCTGTATTTTGTTTCCCTTATTCAAAAACTGAGAGATGAAGAAAATGTCTGCAGCATAGTTGGAAGCATTAGCCACATTTATAGAGCCATGCAGAGAATGTTCTAGAACTGTGGCTAACATTCTAGTCCAGTGGTCCTCACTTTAGCCATGCAGAGGAATTAACTGAAGAACTTTGAAAAATAATGAAGCCTGAAGTAGAGATGTGTTTATAGCTCTCCAAGTGATTCTAAATGTTCTCAAGTTGCCATCTACAGATTATTTTACTTAACTCACACAACTATGCTATGAGTTCAGTACAGTTTTCTCCCACTTCCCATTGTTACAGGCGAGGAAACTTAGGTTTGAAAGATTAGAAGATCACTCAACGATAGCCAAGGGCAAAGTTGGGATTGAATTCACAAAGGATAACTCCCAAGACCTTATACACCTCCCAATACACTGCTGTGCTTCCACCCCATCTGTGATTATGAAGAATCTAACATCTTCTCTAGCATGCAGAAGGTGCTTCATACTTGGGAACTAATTTTGTTCTTTGCTTTTAACTTCCTGATCTACATTCTGTGCTCTTAACAATCCCCAGATATCACTGGGAATTCAGTAGGAATGAGGGGTAAGATTTAGATTTCACAAAATAAAACAAAAGAAAAACACTCTTTTTTTCTTCTTTCTCTCTTCCCAAACCCTGGCCATGAGTATAATTTGTTTTATGTTTAAAATCTTTTTGTTTGTGTTTATTTTGAGATATTGCCCAGGCTAGTCTTGAATTCCTAGTCTCAAGAGATCCTCTGCCTCAGTCCCAAGTTATGGGATTACAGGCATCCACCATTGCACCCAGCTTTAAAATCTTTTAAAGTAATTATTGCAGATACTATATAAAAATATCAGGAATCCAAGGTGAAAATTTTCTACCATCCTTTCTCCACTTTAAGTCAGTGTTTTCTTTTACCTATGTCAATTTCTAGACCTGGTCCATGAGCCTATGAGGATTTTGTTGTTGATGTTGTTGTTTACACATGTAATTATATATTTACAATAGTCTGTTAACATGATACATATCTTTCTAGATTTGTTTTATAACCCAAATAAGCACCCTGGTATTGCTCTGTAGGTAATGGAGGCAATTTTACTATTACTAATTTTACTAATCTGCTTGCATCAGATTCTCATGTCTTTTGAAATATTTTCATTAAAATTTTTTCTCTTAGGGGGAAAAAAAGCATAGCCTCATTATCCTGAAAGCTGATAGTAAAATTTATAAGCCTGTAAAGGGCACATGACATGACATTTGTCTTCCCTTACTTGCTATATACTCCTAAGTATCTGCTCTCTTCATCCATGTGCCTAGCACAAGTAAGAACTCAAAAAATATTTGATGCATGGACAAATGATGCTATCCTTAGCTCTACAGTGAAGTTATAAAATAAGATTTCTTAGGAGCAGGGACAGAAGACTCCAAAGTCTGAAAACAGAGTAGGGTGGACCACAGCAAAGCAGGCAGGAAAGGCAGCCGGAAACCTCATGGTAAAGGCCAGCTAAATTGGCCAGGAGGAAACACGTGGTTTCCTGAATTAAACCCTTTCAAACCTTCAACCTTTGAAGAATGACATATGTAAACGATGTCAGGAACCCACAACTTGCCCAACAGTCACATTTTGGGATTGTTTTAAAAAAGTTGTTTATATCCTTGGGCTCCTCTCTCCCTATGCACTGCACCTGGGAAGGATATGGAAATGGAAGCAGCTGTAGTAAAAACAACTGGAAATAATTGAAGTAGGTTTCAGGAGACCACCCATGTAATGTCCTTAGGGAAAGGATTTCTACATTAGATCCATTGGATCTTCTCTGGATATACCAGAGGGACTTCAGGAAACTGTGAACAGCTGACATCCATGTAAATTGTGTGTGTATGTGTCTGTGTGTGTGTGTATGTGTCTGTGTGTCTGTGTGTGTGTGTTTCTTAATTCAGCATAGTTGGAGAGAAGACCTCAGCTTGCATCAGATTCTCATGTCTTTTGATGAAAAGGCCTCCTCCTCCTTCCACTTCTCAACTAAAGAGAGGGTAAAGTCAAAGGAGCTAACCCTATGCAGAATCTTCTATAAAGTCAAGGCTATAAAAGTCTTGGCAGCCAGCATATGAAAGGGTCCATTACTTCTCTATGCCAAGCGCTTCATTTTTAAAATTTTTTTCAGTCTCACAACAATGCAACAAGACACAGAAGTCCCATATTCTATGTATGAAAAAACTAAAACTCAGAGGCATTGAGTCACTAACCTAAGGTCACACAACTAGTGGTAGAGTTCAGAACTATCTAATTCCAAAGCTTGGATTCTTCCTCTCTAAGCTATGGCCTAAATTACTGGCTAAGATTTCAGTCTAGAGGCAGTTTCTCTGCAGCAGTGAGGTTCACATATCAGAAGCCCCAGGGCCCTGCCCTCTCCCTGACTCTGTCCATCAGAACAGGCAAGGAGCCCCAAAATGAGACTCTTAGGGCCAAGGAATAATCTGCTTGCTTATATAATATGGCCCCAATCATCCTACTCAAATTCTACACTCAAAGCCAATTTCTGTTTCAGTATATTGAAAGTTAATTAAAGAAAGAAATAATAATCCCTTGTCTTTTTGGTGTAGCCAAGTCCAAGCCAGAAGGGAAGAAATGTGTCCTAGTAGTCACAAATGACAAAAGCCAGAAAGCTTTAAACTAAGTCTACTATCTTCTGGTTTCCAAGTCCATGCTAAAACCTTCAGTTAACTATTGGCTACTGAAACACCCTTCCATCACATGAGAATCATGGCATATGCACACACTGAGCACTTCCTATGCGGCTGTGCTTTACTTCTATTATCTCTATCTTTTAAAAGAGTCAAGCAAGCTCGATGGATGACACTGCTTGTGAGGTTAAGCAAGTCCCTCAGGTTCACACAGAAAATAAGTAGCAGAATCAGGATTTGAACCTAGGCCTATCTGATGACAGTGTGAATCCTGTTAAGCCACATCCTCCCACCCTGTGGACACAGCTACTGTGATTTATGGTACCTAAGACCAACATCATTTCTTTCTTTTCCCTGTGCAGACAAAAAAAAAAAAAAAAACTTGCTGTGAAATTTGGCTAGTCTCTTGGGAGGCGGGCCATGGAAGCATGACAGATGAACTCTGTCACCTAGGGCAGATCAGTTAAACTTCCAAGGCCAGGGTTTCTCACCTATCAGGTGCAGATCATTGTAGTGCTCCACATCCCAGAGATCTAGAAGCGAATAGGAACCAAGGTACAGCAAATGTTAATTACCTTTGACCCTCCTTAAGACACTGACTGATCTGAGAAAACTAGGTAGTAGCCTTTTCTCAGCTTCAAGTGAGCCTTCCACTTCAGCCTCCCGATTAGCCAGCTGGTTTTTCTGAGTTCCTGGCCAACACTGGAGCTCTACCAACGCTACTGCCTTTCGCTCTGCTTACATTTCCCCTCCCTTTCAGTAGTCTTTTGCCTGACCTGGAGGACTGGTCTTGACTGCTCCGACTCTGGCTACTTTCCTTCTGATTTCTGGGTACCAAGATCTATCTCTCCTCAGTACCCCACGCATCAGGGCCAAGCATTTAGCTCCGCTGTCCCAAGCTCTGGAATAGCCGAGAGTGCTCACGGAGAGGCGCGTCCCGCCCTCGAAAAAGGGTGTGACCGGAGAGTTTAGATAGGAGGCGCCTACTGGGGGTAACACCCTGCCGCCCGCAGAGCTTCCTTTACAGTTCAGCCTCTTCACCAGAGCCGCGCGGGGAATCGCCTGGGGCTTCTCGGCACCCGGACACCTGGGCTCACGCCCTCCCACCACCTCCATTCGAGCCCGCCCACCATGAAGTCTCCCTTCTATCCATGCCAGAACACCACCTCGGTGGAGAAAGGCAACTCAGCCACGATGGGCGGGGTACTGTTTAGTGCGGGCCTCCTGGGCAACCTGCTGGCTCTGGGGCTGCTGGCGCGCTCAGGGCTAAGGTCTTGCGGACCGCGCCCACCGCGCCCGCAGCCCTCGGTATTCTACGTGCTAGTGTGCGGCCTGACCATCACCGACTTGCTGGGCAAGTGCCTGATAAGCCCGGTGGTTCTGGCTGCCTATGCGCAAAATCGGAGCCTGCGGGGGCTAATGCCTGCGTCCGGCGATGAGTCGCTGTGCCAAACCTTCGCTTTCTTCATGTCTTTCTTTGGGCTCGCATCGACGTTACAGCTCCTGGCCATGGCTCTGGAGTGCTGGCTTTCCCTAGGGCACCCCTTCTTCTACCAACGGCACATCACCCTACGCCGGGGCGTACTCGTGGCTCCGGTGGTGGGTGCATTCTGCCTGGCTTTCTGCGCACTACCCTTGTTGGGTTTCGGGAAGTTCATTCAGTACTGCCCGGGCACCTGGTGCTTCATCCGGATGGTCCGCGATGACTCGATCTGGGTGGTGGTCTACTCTGTTCTCTACTCCACGCTCATGGCGCTGGTGGTTCTTGCCATCATTCTGTGCAACCTGGGGGCGATGCGCAACCTTTACACTATGCACCAGCGACTGAGACGACACACGCGCTGTGGACTCAGGGACATCGCGGAGCCAGGCGCGGGAAAGAAGTTGGCATCCTCACATCCCTTGGAGGAGCTGGATCACCTCCTGCTACTGGCCCTCATGACAGTGCTCTTCACTATGTGCTCTGTGCCTTTAATTGTGAGTAGCTGGGAGCAAGGTTGTGGGGAACTGGGGCGTGTTGGGCTGCTGGTGCGGGGCTGGAAGGGTGGAACCGGGTGAACCCCGCGCCCGCACAAGAGGAGCTGCGTCCTGGGCCAGGAGGGTTTGTCACTGTGCTCCTCAAGTCGGATTCCCTCCACAGCCCTAAGATAAAGTCCAATTCGCTGAACGAGAAGAGGGAAGGTCAGGAAAAGGGAAAGAAGACAAGACCCAGCAAAATCCTTTCCATTGTGACAGGACTCCCTCCTGTCTGCTTCCCTCTGGGGAGCTCTCAGGGGCAAAAATCCCTCAAACCTTGGAGAAGTTTGGTCTTTCCGTGACAGTATGGTTCCTCTGCTTTTCCTGAAGGCTAGGTGAAGTTTTATTTCTTTAGATGTGCTCATGGTTTTAATGGTGTAAGAAATGGACGAATGGCGTCTGAGGGTTCTTTTCTGGGTGTTGGGGTGGAAAGGAACTAAGGGACAGTTTAATTCTTCCCCATTGGCTTGCAGATTTAGTTTGAGTGAATTTGGATGCTCTGTTGCAACTGTTTCTGGTGCCACCGCGGGAGGAGGTGTAGTAGAGGCTAAGAGGCTGTTTGTAGGTGGTTGCAGCTGGTGGTGTCATTTTGACAACCTGCCTTGACAGGTTTTGTTTCTATTCTGGCAAGTGAGTTGGCATGAAGGCCATTATCTTGGGTTTTAAGTTACTGAGGGTTTGAATTACCTCCTGTTTTTAGGGTATTCATTCCTGGGGGCCCAGACACCTAGAAGTGGCTGGCATAGGAGAAGACTTTTTCAGTATAGCTCCTCCCCCTCTCTCCCACCTCCAATGTACCTGTTCAGCAAAAACTACATTTGAATAAATTACAATACATAGCCAGTTCAAAGTTTTTGGAATCAGAGACTTATGGGACTAGGAAAGTTAAATTTCTTACCAGGATATAGCAATTCTGGATGTTAGTTTCAATGGGGAATCAAAGGGAGATGTAAAGTGATTTTTCCTTTAAATGAAGGTCTTAATGTGTGGAGGATGCATAACCTGTAGCACTATCATGCAGGATTAGGATCAGAACTCCATCAATCAATCAGTCAATGTCTACATAAAAAGGCAGAGGTAGACGTAGTAGATAGATACAGCAATGGTTCTCAAACTTTAGCATGCTCAGAATCGTCAGCAGGCTGTAAAAAGAAAGATTACTGGGTCCCACACCCCCAGGATTTCTTTAGGATGTTTTTAGGTTTTTAAAAAATGTTTATTTTGTTTTGTTTTTCTTCCAGAGCAAGGGGTTAACCCAAACCTCACACATGCTAGACATGTGCTTTACTACTGAACCACATCCTTAGCCCTAATTTTTATTCTTAACAAGTTTCCAGGTGAAGCTGAAACTGCTGATTCAGGGATGGCATTGGTGGAACCACATTCTAAACAGGAGTTAGCAAACAAAAAACCACAGGCCAAATCTGCCTGCCCGCTATTTTATGTACAGCCCTGAAGTTAATAATAGTTCTTACCAATGAATATTTGCAACCAACCAAGACCTTTAAGTCCCAACTAAGCCAAATACTATTCCATTAAAAAGTTTTATTCTTCTCTATAGTAAATTTGTATTTAAAAATTGTTATTGCATCCTGAATGTCATCAATAAAAATTGTGGAAATGTATTTTCTCTTTCTCTCTCATTATCTTGGTACTACTACATGGTAATGATTTTGCCTCTTGGTCTTTAAGGCCTGAAATATTTATTGGTTGGTCCTTTATAGAAAATGTTTGCAGACCACCTTAGTTGAAACCTCACTTAACCTAGGCTCTGATAAAGCAGACATTAGCCAAACCATGGAATTTTTGACCTGAGTTTGAATGTTATAGTAAAAATAACACAGAAAGCAACATAATACAGTGGTAAGAGCATTGCATTTGGACATGTCTCTAAGGATATTTGAATAACTCATATAAGTTTAGTGAGAAGCAAAAAAAATAATGGACTTGAAGATGATTTTTCTAAAAAAACTTCTAAAGTTCTAAATATTGATAGAATTCTTCACAAGAATCATCGTTTTCTAGAAAGGACAGGGTTTTGGTGTAGGACATGGATTTGAATCAGGCTTCATTACTTACTGGCAAGGATTGGCACTTATTTATCCTCTGATGTCAGCTTTCTCGTCTGTAAAATAAGAATAATCATACTGTTTTCTGTAAGATAGATATGAAGATTTGAAATTACACACACACACACACACACACACACACACACACACACGCACAGACACACATAGGTGGAACATCCCTAATCCCAAAATCCACATGCTCCAAATATGGAACTTCTGAGCATCAACATGATATCACAAGTGGAAAATTCCACACCTAACCTCATGTGACAGTTTGTTGTCAAAACTCTGGCACACTCAAAATTTGTATAAAATTACCTTCAAACTAAGTGTACAAGGTCCATATGAAACAAATGAAAAATCTCATTTAGACTTCCATCACCAAGATATTTCATTATCTATATACAAATACTACAAAATCCAAATAAATAAATAAATCTGAAATCTGAAACACTTTTGGTCTAAAGCATTTTAAATAAGGGATATATAGCATGTACAGTATGTGTGTGTGTGTGTGTGTGTGTGTGTGTGTGTGTATGTGTGAGTCCCCAAACCAGTGCCTGTGTTCAATAATTAACATTACTCTTATTACTAATTATAGCTTACATTTCTTATTATTGCTTCCTGGATATAGTAAATTAATCAAGAGATATAATTTCCTTGGGAAATAGTGTTATAGTGTAAGGTTATGGTTCTCAAATTCTTTATGATTTCAGTACTCCTTTATACTCTTAAAAAGATCATAGAAACGTTTTTAGTTATGTTGATAATATCTATCAGTATTTATCATATAAGATATTAAAACTAAGAATTTTTAAAAATACTATTGCAAAGAAGATATCAAAGTCTACTTCTCATGTTTTTATACAGGTTCAAGGAAAGCTTTGAGATTTCAAAATGACTTAGTGAATGATATAAAGTTATAGCGATTATAGCAAGTAAAACAAAAAAGCATATTAAAAGTAAGAAGTACTGGAAACAGTCTCTGAAAATACACAAGTGTACTCTCAACCTAGAAAAGTCCAGAAAACCCAAGAATACACAAGCACAGATTAATGCCATTAGCCACAGAAGTGGTGATGTCATCACATGTTATACAGCCTCCATAAAATTCACTGCATACCTTCTACAGAATGAGAAATATAAATAACAGTTTTATGAAAAATTTTGACTTCTTTGCCACACTCAATGGGTATTTGAGACCTCACACTTGAAAACCACTCATCCAAGGAATGGAACTAGCAACTAGAAAAATAAGCCTATATCCAACTTACTCGTAACATAATTATTGTATTTCATCAGGCCAGTGAAAAATTTTTTTGTTTCCAGTGCTAGGGATTAACCCAGGGCCACAAGCATGCTCTGCAAGTACTTCACCACTGAGCTACACTCTCACTCCAATCTTGAGTATGATTTTTAACATTCACTTCACAATATTGCTGGATTAGAGTAAAATGAGTAGATTGAATTTTCAAATTTGCAATTTTGTACAGCAGGAAATATACAGAATATGGAATGAGCTTTAGAGGCAGTTTGCAGCACATTCTCTAATGTGTATAATATACTTTCACCAGATTCTTTTTATCTTAGAAAACCACAATATATTGGAGGTTGGAGGGGGAGCAGAGATGGATGAGAGGGGGTGTGTATGCAGAAATGAGTTATAACTCTTGAGCAGTTTAAAAGCTGGATAATGATAAATACGAGCTTGTGTGATTATTTCTTCCAGAATCCATGGAACCGGAGAAGTGGTAGAGGACATCCTGCATGCATTGAGACAGATCTTGTGTGTATGCCATTTTGATGGCAGAAAGAATAAATGAGATGTTCCTTTCAAAGGGGGGGGGTTAAAAACATATAAGGGATGGGAGACAAAAGAAGGGCCCAGAGGAAAGGGGTTAAAGTAGATTAAAGGGCTAGAGAGGAAGGCACATACTAGGGTGTTATGATGATGAACTGGTTAGAAGAGGTCATCAGATGAAGACCTCCCCAGCAGGGATGGCCTGCCAAGTCTCCACCTGGTTGACAATGACATTTTCTCAATGACTCCTATATCCATCAGAAGGTAGTCTTCTCATGCTGTCTTTATATAATTGAACCACTTTTAAAATGCCAGGTGTAGAACAACATTCTTCTAATACAAATCTAGTGACTTGAAAACACAGATAACCCAGCAGGGGTGTAGCTTACTAGTAGAGCACTGGCCTAGCATGTGTGAGGTCATAGGTTCAGTCCCCAGCAATACACACACACTCTCTCCCTCCCCCCTTTCCTCCCTCCCTCCCCCTTCCTCCATTCCTCTCCCCTTTCCTCCCTCCCTCCCCCCCTTCTCTCTTTCTTTTTCTCCCTCTGATACATTAATAGAACTGACATGGTAAACACTGCATAGAAATAAAATGATTTGTTGTAATTATAAGAGTATCATTCAGTTACCCAGATCCCACTAATCAAGTATTCTTGCATAATTGGAATTATATTGTGCTGTACTCCACTTTGAAGAGAATGGGGCAAATGTAAAAACAAATTCATGTCAACTGCTTTTTAAAATCAACTTAGTCATAGAGTTTATTGTCATCCACATATTCATTCAGCACACATCTGGTATATAGAAATCCAAGACACTCTATAGTTTATTGTGGAGATATAAATTGAGAGAAATATCACATGCAACTACGTAAGCCCTAAATTGATGATTGGGACCATAGGGAAATTTAGCAGAGGACAGGAGACACTCCAAACTGAAAAAAATATATATTAGCTAATTATTGAGTCTTATATGCTAGATCCTGAGCTCAAGGTTTTCCTCATACCATCTCACTTCAGACTTCACAAAAATCGCTCAGAAGGTAGGTACAATAATTTCCACTGTAAATATGAGAAAACAGTAATTTCCCTAAAGTCACACATCAGGGGATTCTAATCCAGACAGACCCTAAAGTGGACTGGGCTTAGCTACAATCTCAGATAATTTTGTAAAGGGTATAATATTTGGGGTAGACCTTGAAGGAAGGTATGATCTGAGTATATAATCAGTTTACATATCTGTAATATAGGGATAATGACTGTACTTCATAGATTTTTTTTTTTTTTTGCGGGGGAGGGCTAAAGATAAGATAAATTTTTAAAAGTGCTTAGAACTGTGCCCAGGGACAGTAGGATTTATGTGGGCATTAGTCATTATTATTGCTATTAGTGTTATTAAGCAATAGTT